>NC_058371.1:79099396-79699396 GCF_018350175.1 Felis catus | reverse complement strand
TGTATCTACCCCCATCTGGCAAGCATGAAAAAGGAAAAAACTCAAGGGCCAGAAAGAATACATGCTCAGTTGTGTTTTTTTCTGTATCATTTTTCTTAGCACTTGTCATTTATTCCCTCACAGGACCTCAGAGTCTCCCTTGTTAAGCAAGAAACATCCTTTTCTCTGATTATTGGATGTGTCAATTGGGAAATCTATCTATGTGGATTTCAGGATCCTCTGTTTCTGAAATGAACCAACTGTAACAGCTAAATTACTCCAAAGCATATCCTATAACAATCCCTACACATTTCATTTACATCTCTGTAATACTTCAGTGGAGAATTACACTTGCAGGACAAAATACTAAACTCTCTATAAAAAGTAGTTTTCAGGTTTTCTTTTCTTTATAGGGAAGAGTCATCTCAGAAATAGTGTTTTGTGTCTTGCATCAGCATTAACAACCAGCAGTCAGCAATGGTATAATTTTTTTTTTAATTTTTTTTTTCAACGTTTATTTATTTTTTTGGGACAGAGAGAAACAGAGCATGAACGGGGGAGGGGCAGAGAGAGAGGGAGACACAGAATCGGAAACAGGCTCCAGGCTCCGAGCCATCAGCCCAGAGCCCGACACGGGGCTCGAACTCACCGACCGCGAGATCGTGACCTGGCTGAAGTCGGACGCTCAACCGACTGCGCCACCCAGGCGCCCCTGCAATGGTATAATATTTGTTAGCTTCATGAAAACTGTCAGAGTTTAGGGCAATGTTTCTGTGAAGGCCCATCAATTGTTCTTGGACAAAAAGTTTATGTGGAAATTCTAAGAAGACACCCACCAAGACTGATCAGAATGCAAGGAAAAAGAGATGAGAGGCAAAATTGGATTAAGGACAAGGTCCTTTCAGCAAACTATTCAAAAGAAAAGGAAATGTGTTTTAAGTGTTTAAGAGAGACTTTCTGGAATAAGTCATACAAGGTCTTAGCCATAAAAATAGGATTTTAGGGGTGCCTCGGTGGCTCAGTCTGTTGAGTGTCCTACTGTCACTTTCAACTCAGGTCATGATCCCAGGGTCGGGAGATCAAGCTCTGTGTCTGGCTCTGTGCCCAGTGTGGAGCCTGCTTGCGATTCTCTCTCTCCCCCTGCCCCTCCCCCGCACTCATGCTTGCGTGCATGTGCTCTTGAAGAAGAAGAAGAAGAAGAAGAAGAAGAAGAAGAAGAAGAAGAGGAAGAAGATTTTAGAGTGCCCTATATTACTAAATTCAAAATGAGTATCATGTTAATGGCCACATTGACCATGAAATTAAGCCTTACATAGTCTTTTAGAAATGACAGAACAGAAATTCAAAGCTCAACTCAGAGTTACTAAGGCAATAGGTACTTTGCAAAAAAAAAGAGAAAAAAGCCCCATTTATCGAGTTAGTAGGATAGTGTTTCCTAATGAGTGGAGTAGGTTTCAATTCTGAGTTACTAAGCAAAAATTAGAAGGGAAATCAATACCATTTTTACTCTTGAAAAGACATCAAGTATTCAGCAGGGACTTCCCTTTTAGGTAGCTGAGCTATTATTCAAGCCCATGCTTTGGGTATAATGCCTAATTAGATAAATATCAGCAACTCACAGGGGACTTTATATTATTGCTACTTACCGCAGCCACTAGAGGGTATCCATCCTTTCCTTCCAACAAAGGTTTTAAATTGTCAACATAGAATAGATTTGCCTGCAAATGCCACAAACAGATCACAGTAACCACCTTTCTCCATATGATAAAGGGAAGTTTAAGCCTAAATAAAGAAAGGCCACTTGTGACACACTTAGTGAAACAGAATCAGCCCTGTAAGCTAAATTCAAAATGACTTTAGGGTGTTAACCAGCTAACAAGTCAGTGCATCCTAAACCACTTCCTTCTCCCAGGATTCTCCATAACCTCGCATTCAGAGCCTTTGCTGCTTGTCTGGATATAACATAATCTTCCAGCGCTGCTACTTGAAAACAAGCTTTACTCACGGTTTAATAAAAATAGGTAAGAAATGACTGCCTGCTTCTCATTCAAGCTGTCACCCAAACCCTAACCTTTTGCTACTCTTTGAAAAGTAGGCAGTATGACTACTTCACATAAGATCAAAGGTTCATCTCTTCTATTATTGTATTTATCATTCTCAACATTTTCCCAGATTAAAAAAATGCTACGGCTTTAAAATATTTTTTTTAACTATAATAATATTCTATAGCTGCCATGCTAACTGGAAAGCATAATGAATAATGAAATTTAGAAGTTTGGAAGATCATTAGATATGTAAGTGTCCATGTATTCCATGCCAGCTCTGTCATTTCTTACCGTGGTGTCTCCTTTTTTCAGCTGCTGGCTGGGCGCTGGCCTTTTGATCACAATGACTTTGGCGTATTTCTTTGCAAGCTGTTCCCCTTTTTGCAGAAGTCCTCGGTGGGGATCACCGTCCTCAATCTCTGCGCTCTCAGTGTTGACAGGTAATGTGGTTCTTGCCCTCTACTCTTGTTACATTTAGAAAAACATTTTCTCAGAAAGAAGACAAAAAGCCTTGAGAGTTGGTGGCCAGGACAGTTGTTAATTAAAATATCAATAATTAAAGTGAATTAAAATATCAACAATCTTGCCCTACTGTTGAGAATTGCTTTACACATTTGCTGGTTATTAGCCATCTTTAGTGCAGGGGATTTGTATTTAGAGCATTTTGCCAGTTATAGCTATTTGGTACCCTATGGCAACAAAGGAAAAATGAACATATTAGATGGAAGGAACTTTGGAAAAGGAGATTTTTGGACATGCAAATCCTATATTTTCAATGGTAGATTTCTCATTAGAAAAAAGAAGATACCATTTAATTATATTTATAATGCTTGATTACTTGAGCTGAGTGGTGAGTACATAATATTGTTTTATTCTTCTTCTGTGTTTCTTTGAATGCCTGAAATGTTTCATAATTTTTTAATGTTATTTTTTAATGTTTATTCATTTTTGAAAGACAGAGAGAGACAGAGCACAAGCAGGGGTGGGGCAGAGAGAGAAGGGGACACAGAATCTGAAGCAGGCTCCAGGCTCTGAGCTGTCAGCACAGAGCCTAATGTGGGGCTCGAACCCACGTGAGATCATGACATGAGTTGAAGTCGGACACCTAACCGAATGAGCCACCCAGGTGCCCCTGGAATGTTTCATAATTTTTTTAAAAAGGGCAACAACAGAAGCACCCCTTGATCAGATTCTGAAAAACCCATCAAGTATATCTTTCTGGAATTCTCCTCAAACATGGATGTTAAGACTTCTCTAAAGGAGTACTTCTAGATGGTATTTTCTTTACTGTCTAATTTTCATAGCAGGATCTATAAAAAGTGATGTTAGGAACTTTATAATACATTCTATGGCGTCCTTTTATATTGAATATTATCCTATGCAAATGTTCTTTAATGACCTATTTAATTTAGAAGAGGTTTCTATTTTTTCTGTCTCACACTCTGGTAATAATTCTATCAGAGCACCTGAGTCCCATCATTATAGACATAAAAGACTCACTTTCTTAAAGAACATTTAAGTTTTTACAGATATCCTGTTATTTGTCATTTGCAATTAATTTCGGGGACCAAATTGTTATTGATAAAACATAAAAAATACTCGTTCCATTAGGAGTTGAAAATTATAATGGTATTCTTATTATAAATTTAAGCCTGTAATAACTGTGAAACACAAACCAAAATGTTTAGTAGTGTTATTAAAAATAAATGTATTGCGGGGTGCCTGGGTGGCTCAGTCGGTTAAGCGTCCAACTTCTGCTCAGGTCATGATCTCGCAGTTCATGGGTTCGAGCCCCATGTGGGGCTCTGCGCTGATAGCTCAGAGCCTGGAGCCTGCTTTGGATTCTGTGTCTCCCTCTCTCTCTCTCTCTGACCCTCCCCTGCTTGTGCTCTGTCTCTCTAAAAAAATTAAATATTAAAAATAAATAAATAAATAAATAAATAAATAAATAAATAAATATAAATGTCTTGCAAAAAAATGTAATGCTGAAATTAAAACACAAAAATTCTTTTAGTAGTTTAAAACATAGTGATGTGTTTGACAAAAATGCTGCTACAGCAATGGTAAACACAAAGATCAGAGATCACTTCTCCCTTATTAGTAGGATTCTCAGTAATTTCTAAGAAAACCTGAGGTCTATGTAGTTTTCTTCTGCATCATATCAGACATTAAGGGCTGCAGTATTAAAACATTTACACGGTGCAGGTGGCCACTGTATCACTTCCACCTGACTAAATAATAGACTGTGTTACTTGTGGCCATCTCCTAAAAAGTTGAGTAAGCATTTATAATCTGGATTTTATTCACTAATGAATTCTCACTCTGCTGCTCCTACCCTAGCATTCCACTAACACCATTTTCCTCTTGTATCCAAAGTGTCGTACTATCTAAAAATTAAAGCATTTAAATTGTATATGTGACATGACTAATGTAAAATGTTTCTTGTATTTGTCAAGTTGTATATTTAGAGATATAGCTATATAGTCTTATTACAATATTCAATTAAATTTTTAATTATAATATAACTCTAAAATCCACATGGGGAAAAGATATAAGAAAATAATCATGATAGTTTAAAAAACAATTATGTTTCCTACGTACATACTCTTCCTATATAATAGTGTTAAATGTTATAAAGCTACAGTATTTAAAGCAGTGTGGCACGTGCATATAAATATACTGAGAAAGCCAGAAACAGGTGTTACAGTGTATGAGAACATAATACAGGCCGAAATCACTTTTGTAATGGAGAAAGGAAAGATCATCAATAAACAGTGCTATTTAGTCATCTGAGGGAAAAAGCATGTTAAAGTCTTATCTTGTATTGTATGTCAATAATAATATTTATAATAATTACCACTTGTTGAGTACTAGTATGTACTGGGCCCTGCTAAAAATACAGAAATTAGTTTACTTAATCCTTACAACACCACCTTGTGATAGTACTGTAATTATCCTCATTTTATAGGTGAGGAGTCTGAGGTTGAAAGAGGTTAACGAAGGCCATTTGGCTACCAAATGTTGGAGGCAGTAATCAAATATAAGTGGTCTGCCTTTTTACCACTATGCTTCAGCATGTAAAAACTCAAGCCATATAGAAGAAAATAGACTAATATCTTTTTGATCACTGGAAAAGGAGGGCTTTGGAACTTTAAAAAGATGGTATAAATTCTGAATATAATTATTAAAAGGATTTCAGGAGATAAAGTTTGAAAATATGAATATCAAACATTCATAAATTTAAAAAACAAATATAGCAATAAGCTGGGGGAATATTTGCAGCAAATACTTGTAGCAAAAGCTACAACATGTTAATATTCTTGGTAATTAAAGAGGCCATACAGATAGTCATTAAAATCATAAGACTTCCATATAAAAAGAGCACGAATATAAAAATACCAATGAAGAAGCTTGAATGACTAATTAGCATATTAATAATGTTCATGTAATCAAAGAAATTCTAATTAAGAACATGTTTCTTAATATCTGGTGGGAGTACAGATTTAAACACCCCTTCAGGGGCGCCTGGGTGGCGCAGTCGGTTAAGCGTCTGACTTCAGCCAGGTCACGATCTCAAGGTCCATGAGTTCGAGCCCCGCGTCAGGCTCTGGGCTGATGGCTCAGAGCCTGGAGCCTGTTTCCGATTTTGTCTCCCTCTCTCTCTGCCCCTCCCCCGTTCATGCTCTGTCTCTCTCTGTCCCAAAAATAAATAAACGTTGAAAAAAAAATTAAAAAAAAAAATAATAAACACCCCTTCAGGGGGGCACCTGAGTGGCTTAGTTGGTTGGGTGTCCAACTTGGACTCAGGTCATGATCTCATGGTTCGTGGGTTTGAGCCCCACGTCGGGCTCTGTGCTGACAGCTTAGAGCCTGGAGCCTGTTTTAGATTTTGTGTCTCCCTCTCTCTCTCTCCCCCTCCCCTGCTCATGCTCTGTCTCTCTCTCTCTCTCTCTCAAAAATAAATAAACATTAAAAAAATAAAATAAAATAAACAGTCCTTCAGGAAGATAAAATCCTATGTACACTTTTGCCTTCTGACCTGGTAATTACAATTTTTAGGATTGATTCTGAGAAAACATTCCAAACAGAGAATTCATGCACAAAAATTTTCTTTACAATATTATTTACAGCAAAATACAGGAATCTTATTGTTCCATGTTAGGCCAATGGAAAGGAGGTTATATATAATTGACATGTACAGGTATATGAATATAAAATTCCTTAAAGGAAACATGATAAATATTATTAGTAGTTATATCTAGGGATGGGGATAGGTTTTTGTAATGTTCTTCTATGAGTAGGAAAACAAATCTGAAAGTTTATTTACTTCTATTACCTATTACCCATTTTCCCTATTTATTCTATGCCATTTTATGCATTTTATTTTTTCTCATTTATGCAGCTCATTCCTATGACTGGTGTTCTAAATCAAGACTAATTTTCTATGGGCAGGCAGCTCTAAAACACAAGCACATATAGGCACATAAACATGAACACAGAAGTTTGTATACATGGAGAAACACATGTATATGCCCAGCCCAGAGTCTCTTCCATCCCTATTGTTGCCTTTACAAAAACACCATCATATTTGGGAAAAATAGCATTTTATATCAAAATTAAACTTTGTCTCAAAGGCTCTAAAAACCAGGATGATAATGAGTGTTAGGAAAGAGGAATTTAGCATCGTAAAAGAAAACTACACCTCTGAGGAAACATCTAACTAAAAGCCAAAGCTAGATAAGATTAGCATATTACAAAAAAGAATGAGAAATAAAATGAAGACAAGGAGAATTCTTGTTTCCTATAAATAATAAAAATTTTTAAGATATCTAAGTATAATCCCCTGATAAGCATTAATAAAAGAAGAAGCCAAGAGAGAGGAAAGAACTAATCATCAGGGAGGTGCAAATCAAAACCACAATGAGCTATCACCTCACACCTGTCAGAATGACTAGTGTCAAAAAGACAAGAAACAATTAGTGTTGGTGAGACTGCAGAGAAAAAGGAACGCTTTTGCACTGTTGGTGGGAATGTAAATTGGTGCAGCCACTCTGGAAAACAAAATTGAAATTCCTCAAAAAACTAAAAATAGAATTACTATATGATCTAGCTATTCCAGTTCTGAGTATTTATCCAAAGAAAATGAAAACACTAATTTGAAAAGATACATGCACCCTTATTTTATTGCAGCACTATTCACAATAGCCAAGATGTGGAAACAATTCAAGTGTCTATCCATGGATGAATGGATAAAGATGTGGTATATATAAACAATGGAATATTAGTCAGCCATAAAAAAGGATGGATCTTGCCATTTGTGACAACATGGTTGGACTTTGAGGGCATTATGCTAAGTGAAAAAAGTGAGACAGAGAAAGACAAATACTTATGATCTCATTTATATATGGAATCTAAAAAACAAAACCAGCAAAACAGAAAAAAAATGAGCTTAGAGATACAGAGAACAAATTGGTGATTGCCAATGGGCAGTACGGGTGAGGGTGAAATGGGTGCAGAGGGTCCAAATTATTTCATAACTTCCAGTTATAAAAGAAATAAGTCATGGGGATGTGATGTACAGCATGATGACTGTAGTTAATACTGTGATGCATATTTGGACATTGCTAAGGGAGAAAATCTCAAAAGTCCTCATCACACACACACACACACAATCCTATAACTGTGTGTGGTGATAGATGTTAATTAGACTTATTGTGGTGATCATTTCACAATTTATACAAATATTGCATCATTATGTTCCATACCTGAAACTAATATAATGTTTTATGTCAATTATACCTCCATAGAAATAAATAAATGTTTCACTGTCATCCTTGTGATTTATTTCCTTGTTACAAAATTTAGAGTCTTTTTGTGAATAGTGTTATGTGGCATGGTTTAGTAGTCCCTTTTATATTTTATATAAGTCTATGTCATAAGTTTTTTGTTGATGAAAATATTATAAGGTACTTACCCCTAGTGACATACTGTATAATAAATTATCCTAGATTGAGAAGCATAATTCATAATTTAGTTCAGCAGGGGCTCAGGCAGGAATGAGGTGATGGACAGACATGATGAATAAGGCCCGACTGCTGTCCCTTAGGAGTCTTCACGCTTGTGAAGGTGGCAACGTGGAGACATGAGAGAATGAAATATTTGATGAAGGTATTTAGGCTATGGGATTCCTAAATCACCTAAATCATCAAAACCCTGCCTTCCTTCCCAAGTTTACATTGTTCTGCCCTCTCTTTCTTCCTTGAGGGAATCTCAGGGAACCATTTTGCACAGCTTCGTTCTCCCCAATAGAAACTCTACCTCTGAAGGGGGTGGACAGCGGGGAGAAGGTGTGGGATCACCTCACCTTACCACTTCCTCCCCACTCCCATCTCAGGCATGGAGAAAAATGAAATAAGTGTTCCATCACAAACGATCAGTTGTATATCAAATAAAATGTTCTTGGTTAAAAAAAGAAAAAAAATGACATCAGGCATCTATTTCATTAAGACTTGGGCTCAGTTTCAAATCAAGATCATGAACCATTTAAAATTCCACTCCCACAAAAATCTGCCTTAACCTAGGAGATTTTCCTTGGTAATAAATGCTTTGTTCCCTGGGTCCTTTCTTTATGATTTTTACATTTCATTTGGTACTGACTCTAAGTTTTGGGATCTGAATATAGGGAATCTCTTTTGACATTTCTATTTCAAAAGCTTTCACACTAGAGAATGAATCATTCGCACTTAATTCCAGAAGATAAGATACTATTTGCTTTGAGTCTCGATTTGGTGGCGTTATATTCTACTAAAAATAAAAAAAAAAAATCCTTCTTTAAGAAAATAAAAATAAAACAAGAAGTAAAAAGAGGGAAATTGGAATCTATTACAAAACAATTTACAGTTTGGGAATCCCTGCTTTCCTCTTATGAACTGAATCAAATTTATGGCTCAGGAAGAGTTCCCATTCTTTTCTAAATATATTTTAAATAAAAAATGATGAGAGGAACAACATATTCAAGTTCTGTATAATTTCTTTTTTTTTTCTTCTTTGGGAAGACAATATAATAAAGAACGTATTTCACAAGTTGATTTACAGATTTAATAATCTATAATTTACAGATACAGTAAGAAAGGAAATGTTTTCCCACAACAATGAATAATAAAATGAAAACAACTGGATGAGAAAGATACTTGTAACTGATGTTTATGAACAGAAATTTTAGCCCAAAAATATGTATGCAAGAGAGATATTGGTTAATAAAGGCAACAGCTACTTTCTAGTGGAAGCATGGTTAAAGAATATGAATGTATGGTTATGTAAGAAGAACTATATCAAATGTTATTCAAAAGTTAAGCTTCCAGAAGAATTTCAAATTTTGTGAATTAGAGCAACAATGAGGTGTCATCTTAACTATAATTAGTAAAAATAAATCAATTTATTTATTTTATTTTATTTTTTATTTTTTTTTAATTTACATCCAAATTAGTTAGCGTATGGTGAAACAATGATTTCAGGAGTAGATTCCTGAATGCCCCCTACCCACTTAGCCCATCCCCCATGCCCACAGTGCCTCCAGCAACCCTCAGTTTGTTCTCCATATTTATGAGTGTCTTCTGTTTTGTCCCCATCCCTGTTTTTATATTATTTTTGTTTCCCTCTGTACAATTTCTTTTAAAAAAAATGTTTATTTATTTTGAGAGAGACAGCAGGCATGCGAGTAGGGGAGGGGAAGAGAGAGAGAGGGAGAGAGAGAATCCCAAGCAGGCTCCACAGAGCCCAACACTGGGCTTTATCCCACAAACTATGAGATCATGACCTGAGCCAAAAATCAAGAGTCAGATCCTTAACTGACTGAGGTTACCCAGCAGCCCCTGTACGATTTATTACTTTAATCGATTATTCAATGAATACAGAAAACTGAAAGATGAAAGAAAAAAATCTACCTTTCTCACTATCAGCTTTCAATCTGCAGAGGATAAACAAGAGAGTAAGAAGAAGCCCATAACTTGCCCCAGAAAGGATGAGCCTTCATGGTTAATATCAACTATGGACCTGTCTCAGTTCTACCTTTTCACTAATTCCTCTTCAAATCTAGCTCTTACTGATTTTTACTTTGCATCCTTAGTCACTTAAGAAAAAGAAAACCAGAATTTCAGAGAAAGATGGAGGAAATTTAGAAACAACTTTGACCCCTCTTCAGATTTATCAGTGAACATTTTTTTTAATGCTAAGGTAGTGTACTCATAACACCAGCCATTACCAGTAATTAAAGTAGGTGTTTTTGTATGCCATAAGTGACAAATTTCAGATGTTACTTTGAGTTTGTCTGAGGGGAAAAAAGAGGGGGCAGGGAAGGGAAGAGGGATTCAATGCTGTTCTTTGTAAAGTTAACTGTCTTGTTTAAAGTGGAAGATGACAGGGTCAGACCAGTAAAAGGGTCTGGGTACAGATCCAACTTGTAGTTAAAAATTGCCTGTGGAAGGAGACTGTAAAAAGATAAAACTCTTTTAACAGCTGCTCCAGGAGTGATGTATAATTAGATACCTGGAAAAGTTGCAGAGACCTAGTGATAAGGCAGTTTTGTTTCATAAGCCTCAAACTCAAAAGCCAATGTCAGTTCTTCATCCCAGCCTTTTACATAATTGCTCAGTGGTCTCTATGATGTTCCCAAAGGTTTGTCCTAAGTCAAAACATGAAAGTGGTTTTCTGGAAAACCGGTTTTATTTAGACCTTGGACTTGGTTTCTCCTTATTCTTGTGCTGTTCTGATTGTCCTTTGCTGCATGACAATAGGGAAGACATGTAAGAAGAGCCAGAAGAGGGAACCCAGGGACCAGACACAGACAAAGCCAAATGCTGACTATAGAGCATTTGGCTCTATATTTGGGGGTCTGTTCCCCATTGCACATAGTTATTTGTTCTTTTATCTTAATTCTGTTGATAAGATCAAGTGACTGGATAATTTTGCTAGCTTATTTTTCTTTTTTTGTTTTGTTTTGTTTTTGTTTTTGAGAGAGAGAGACAGAACACCAACAGGGGAAGGGCAGAGAGAGAGAGGGAGACACAGAATCTGAAGCAGGCTCCAGGCTCTTAGCTGTTGGCACAGAGCTTGACATGCGGCTCGAACTCACAGACTGTGAGATCATGACCTGAGCTGAAGTCAGAAGCTTAACCGACTGAGCCACCCAAGCAACCCAGATTATTTTTCTTTGATAACAACCTACCTAACAAAACCTACCTAACCTACCTAACAAAACTTAGCAGCTTAAAACAACCACCATTTTATTATTACCTCACCATATGGTGGGGTAGGAATTTGGGCAATTCTTATGCAACTTGTCACTTTGACTGGGGTCTTCTGGTGGATTTCATCTCGTGGCTCAGCTTGTCTCTTGGGTACAAGATACGTGACTAGCTCTTTGGCAAGAACAAATGGAAGTCTGAGCCTAACTCCCTCTCATGTAGTCTGGCACCTCTTAACACATTCTCTGAGACAGGCCCAGGGCTTCAGGGTGGAGTCGCTGCTCTGCTCGGAAGCCAGGCCTGAAACCCACAAAGCATCCTTCAGCTCTACTCAGTCGGTCCAAGCAGTCACAGGCCAGCCCAACTGAAAGACTCTGCTGAAGAAGGATGAAAGTACTCACTGCTATCTTTTAATCTACCATGCCTGGTTTCTCTTTAAAATTCTTCCTGCTGAGGAGACTATAGATGCTGGAGAGGATGTGGAGAAATGGGAACCCTCTTGCACTGTTGGTGGGAATGAAAACTGGTGCAGCCACTCTGGAAAACAGTGTGGAGGTTCCTCAAAAAATTAAAAATAGACCTACCCTATGACCCAGCAGTAGCACTGCTAGGAATTTACCCAAGGGATACAGGAGTACTGATGCATAGGGGCACTTGTACCCCAATGTTTATAGCAGCACTCTCAACAATAGCCAAATTATGGAAAGAGCCCAAATGTCCATCAACTGATGAAAGGATAAAGAAATTGTGGTTTATATACACAATGGAATACTACGTGGCAATGAGAAAAAATGAAATATGGCCTTTTGTAGCAACGTGTATGGAACTGGAGAGTGTGATGCTAAGTGAAATAAGCCATACAGAGAAAGACAGATACCATATGGTTTCACTCTTATGTGGATCCTGAGAAACTTAACAGAAACCCATGGGGGAGGGGAAGGAAAAAAAAAAAAAAGAGGTTAGAGTGGGAGAGAGCCAAAGCATAAGAGACTCTTAAAAACTGAGAACAAACTGAGGGTTGATGGGGGGTGGGAGGGAGGGGAGGGTAGGTGATGGGCATTGAAGAGGGCATCTTTTGGGATGAGCACTGGGTGTTGTATGGAAACCAATTTGACAATAAATTTCATATATTAAAAAAATTAAATTAAATTAAATTAAATTAAATTAAAAAAAATTCTTCCTGCTGAAATAAATAAATAAAAATAAAATAAAATTCTTCCTGCTGGTATTTTGCCTCCAAACCTCTGCATGGAAGTTAGTTTGTCTATCATATAAGATACATAAATCGTAAAGAAACATTACAAATGATTGCATTTGCTGTTAATTAACAATGTGCATAGGTAAGGGTAGAAGTGACTCTTACTGGAAGTGGCAACATGGAAGGGAAAATAATAAATTCCAATGTAGACAAGTATCGATAGGCACTTGGTAGAAATTACTGAAGTACTGAAAGTACTTCAGTTACCTTTTCCTTCTCTTGATTCAATAATCCCCCTCAAGATAATTAATCCAGGAAAATCATTCAAAAAGAGAAAAAAAAACTATATATACAAACATATTTATAAATGTGTTATTCACAACCTTGAAACACTAGAATTGATGTGAAGTTAGGAGAAATATTTAAGTCAACTGTATCAATATCCAGTTATACTGTGTAGCTATAAATTAATAAATGCCATGCTTCTGTAGAAGCATAAGGCCATTTTTTATCATGAAAAGTAGATAAAGCTAAAAATAAAATTGTAATTGATATGGTTATAATATATATTTAGATTATGCTTGTGAGAATAGAAATAGGCAAAGAATAAGAAGAAATAAAAATAGATTTTGTTGAAGTGGTTTTTTTTTTAATTTGTTTTATTTCATCCTGTTTTAAAGTACACTCAATAATAAATATATTAAAATTTACTTACCATCCCAGGCCATACCTCAAAAATTCAAAAACATGCATTAAATGCCTTTGGCCTTGGAAACATGTAGAAATCTATATATAGATATACACAGTAACAAACATCTTTACATAAATAAAATGCGTAATTTATACTTTTATTTTGGCATATCACATGACAGGGTACAAGGTGATGTCGTGGGAAAAGACTCCCCTGGGTGTTGGCAGACCAGAGCCCTTGTCCGGGCTCTCCACATTCACAGGAGATGAGGCAGACAATATAGTAACACTCCAGTCCTCAGGTTCCCAACTGGTAGAACATGAAGGGGAGAAAGATCACCCCAAGAGTCCCTCATGGTTTTTTAATTATTTGCTTCTAGGATTCTAAAAGTATTAGCTTTTTGTTTGTTGTCTGTCAAGGCTGCCTTAAAAAGTAAGAAAATGCTCAGAATGTAGTGTGCTTTATTGGCTGATAAAGATAAATGCATGGCCAGGAAACAAAGACATTTACTTCGACAGATATTTATTTGGCACCTATTGTTCTAGGTATCGTGACCAACATATAAAATATCTGCCCTCATGGCGCTTATATTTTAAAGACAAGGGTGGACAGAGACGATAAATAAAATATTTGATTGGTCACATGGTAGTAAGCGCTATGGAGAAAAATCAATCAGCGTGAGCAGGTCAGCGTAAGTCTGTAGGGGAATCTGGCAATTTCAAACAGGATGTTCAGGGAAGGACCCTATGAAAAGCTACACCTGAGTAAAGGAAAGCAGATGAGGAAGCAGCTCTGAGAACACCAGTAGGCATTCCCACTGGGCTGGAAACTGCTGGGGGATTTGAACCGAGGGATGACATGAGGGACTTACATGTTAACAGGCTCACTTTGGCTGTTATGTTTGGGATAGAATGAAGTAGGACAAAATGGATGAAGGGAGACTAGTTAGGAAGCTACTACAATAATCCAGGTGGGATGGTAACAGGAGAGATGGTGAGATGTGGTTGCATTTAGGTGTATCATGAAGGAAGAGGTCACAGGGTTTGCTAAAGAATTGGATGTGTGATAGCAAAGGGAAAAAGAGGAGTTAAGGCTAACTTCAAATTCTGGTCCTGAGATGGTAAGGACTGAAGAGAGGGCAGGGTGGAGGTCATGAAAGGGACCAGGAGTCTGGTTTGGGTAAGTTCGAATGCCTATTAGATTTCAAGTGGCCATATCAGTTAACCAGTTGGAAAGACAAGTCAGGAGCTAGAGGCGGGGTCCTCGGTTAGACTTATAAATTTGGGAATTAATTATCAGTATATAGAAATTTTAAATGATGCTAAAGCCATGAGACTGGATGGATCACTAAAAGAAAGTGTGTTGATAGAGTAGAAGGGAGGACCAAGGACTAAGGAGGAATCCAATGCTAAGAGTTTGAGAAGTGAGCAGGTTCCAGCCAAGGAGATGAGAAGAAATAGCCAGCCTTATCAGCTGGAGAAAGACCAGGAGAAATGTAGTGGAAGGCAAGAGAAGAAACCATTTCAAAAAGTAGACATCATTTCTGGAATATCAGCTGTTAGTGGTTGAATCTACACTTGCAGATTTTCTTATGGCAAGTGAAAATGTCATATGTGTCCACTAGCTCCATTGAAGGATGTTTATAATCACACCTAGTTAGGAGAACATATTTATGGATATGTGTGTTGTATCATTATATTCTAAATAGAAATTATGTTTGGAACATCCGGTATTTCTTATCTTTCACACCTTTCCCTACCCCCATCATCACAAATGATTATTTCTAATTAACTCTTACAGTTGTTTTCTCATGTCATGTAAATGTCATCAAAAGCAATGTGATTACAAATAAGAAATAGTCTAATTCTCAGTCATGTGGGTTTGCCACACTATACACTAAAAACTACTTCTATTTATTTTAAAATGTTGAATTTACATTAGATTATAGACGTGTAATAATTTGAGGACTCATGGCATACTACAAAATGAAGCTGCTTTGTGAATACACTCATCATAAGAACATGTTGACCACATTTTCCTTCTCAAACCACCTTCTATCTCCAATCCTGCCTAATAAATCTTGCTTCCTTACTCCCTTAGGAGATAAAGCACTTTATTTAAAGCACCTTTCCTGATAGTTGATCTAAGAGAAGGGGAAAAGAAATAGATATAACTCACTGACAGCCTCGGGATATAGACATCCTGTCTCCATTCCTTTTAGCTTTTACTGGACATCAGGCTGCCAGTCTAATAAGGCAACAAAGAAAAGTAAACAGAAATGAAAAGCAAAATAAATAGCAGTCTTTATCCCACTGGAAATAACCATAAATTTAAAAATGCAATCTTGGCTATATCGTAAAAGGATTTTCTTGGTTTGTTTGCATAGCTGTATTTTATTCAATTCTGAACTAATCTGGACTTTTTTTTAAGATTCTTATTGTACATCAATCTTATTTATCCTAAAAATCTTTTGCAAAAAATATTTCTTCAGCAAATTGTGCTATATGTGTGCCATATGGCATCGTCGTGCATACCCAAACTATAAGTTCTAATCTACAGTGGAGAACTAGGTAGCATAATTCCTAAGACCTGTGTTTTCACAGATGTACCTTGTAGATGCACTGAGACAGCACAGTAAATATAAGTGATAAGAGTGATTATGGGTAACGTGTAGTTTGCCTTGGCTTTACTGACAAATCTTTGACATTAAGTCATGTGCCCTACAAGCCCATGTGCACCTGTCCCCAATGCCTCGGTCTGTTTTACAGTCTTCTTCTGGCACTATCTAATGAAAGCTATAAAAAGAGAATGTTTACTTTCCATTACAACAGCAAAAAAAATTTCAAGAATGAAGCCACAGAAATACCAAACCATGTCACAGGTCCCATCTTAATAGTAAGCCTAAAAGTAGTTAGCACCAGACCATCACCTCAGGTCAGAAACACAGACTTTCTGAAACCAAACTTTCTTTAGACTTAACATTGAAATGGGATCACTGGGGCACCTGGGTGGCGCAGTCGGTTAAGCGTCCGACTTCAGCCAGGTCACGATCTCGCGGTCCGTGAGTTCGAGCCCTGCGTCAGGCTCTGGGCTGATGGCTCAGAGCCTGGAGCCTGTTTCCGAATCTGTGTCTCCCTCTCTCTCTGCCCCTCCCCCGTTCATGCTCTGCCTCACTCTGTCCCAAAAATAAATAAACGTTGAAAAAAAAAAAAAAAGAAATGGGATTACTATCACAAAAAATATTAAAGTAGAAAATAAACAATTTCTTAATGCCAGTTTGTTTTTTGATTGACATGATTGTCCAGTAACATTTATGTTCTACATTTTTCTATGAACCTTTCTTTTCTATTAGATTGTAAACCCTAAAGATTAGGAACCAAGATATCTTTAACTCCACTTTATCTATTTTAGCTCAGGACCATAATGGGAGATAGTCATTCTTTGACTACCAGGTATACAGTGAGAGAAGAAAGGAGAAAATGATCAGCTATCTATGGTCGTATTCATTTAAGGATATCTAGATCCACTTCATAATAATGTTTCAGGTTTCTTTTTTTAATATATAGAGAGGAGTAAGATATTACCTTAACAAGTACCAGCAGCTTTCACTACACCTTCCATCATCCAGTTTTTTCCCCCAGCTTAAAAAACATAGGCACATTTATCTGATGCTGCCCCATTATAAGCCATCACAAGATTTTCCTGAATCCCAAATGAAGACCTCAGACTCAGGCCTGCCAGACACCTGATTCCCAAAGGGGTGGAACTCTTAATGGTTCCACTTACTTTTCAAATCAGGACTCACAGAAGGGTCCTTATTTTTCACATCAGGACTCACAGAAAGTTCCAGGACTCATTGGAAAGTTCCAGTGATTGGTCATTGGCTAAGGGGAGGATCTTTCTAGCATTTATAATTTTTTAAATGAAATAAATTTTAAATTTCCTAACAACTAGGTTCTGCCTCCATCCCCCCCACCCCCACCCTGCTTTTGTTTTTCAGGTACAGAGCAGTTGCCTCCTGGAGTCGTGTCCAGGGAATTGGGATTCCCTTGATCACTGCCATTGAGATCGTCTCCATCTGGATCCTTTCTTTTATCCTGGCTATCCCTGAAGCTATCGGCTTCGTCATGGTGCCCTTTGAATACAGGGGTGAACAGCACAAAACCTGTATGCTCAATGCCACATCAAAATTCATGGAGGTATGGAGAGTTTAAAGGAAATTGGGGAGGAGAGGAGGTCTTTATATATACTTTACCATTGCCAAGACTTGTTGATATTTTTACAATGCCCAGTGTGACTTACTCTGTTAGTTCAGTCCCATAATTACAGCAACTATTTTGTTTTCACTCTTATATTAGAGCACAATTGTAGACACAACTCTAGTTTTACCCCAAACAACTCAGCATCTGAAACAAACTTACTCAGAAAGATAGATGGGGGGGGGGGGGGGAGTATATATATACACAGTGCTATTTGTTTTTATAATAAGTAATACAGCACAACAATTTCCATCTGATGGGCATGCTAATATGTATTTTATGTTATTTGGGGAAATGCACATTCCTCACACTTTTTTAAAGATAGATTTACTAACTTAAAGTAGGAAGTTATACTTCATGTATTTATATTAGTACAAATTCTATATGTAATATACAAATAACAAATTTGCAGAACTTTTTAAAAAGTGTTTTAGTTCTTTAACAAATTCAGTTGTTGTTTGATATATCTGACCACATTCATGTTTTTTTGAAAAGTTTAATTACATAACTGAGTGTATTGGGAAACATGTTTAAAATGCATATTTCCTTTGCCAAACTAGTCAAATGTGGACTGGGGAGGAAAAGGAGAACCATTTCTCTTAAATCAGCATAATTTAGTGCTTTGATGTAGGTTTCATGCAGCTCAGATTCCACATTTAATCCTTCACAGACATCTCCAGGTATGTTTTCCTAACTTGAAAAATTCACAAAATTAGTGGTTTTACAGTTGACCAGTTTTCCTGCATTGGAAATTCTTCTTTTAAAATTAAAAGTACTCATGAAAACTGCCAAACTGGCGATGTTAAAATTAAGGTCTTCTGTTTATCTACTGACCTTTTTATTAAGTCGATGTCCATAGTGAAAAACAAAGTAGCAGCAGGAGGTTATCAGAATTTGGGCAGTGCGAATAAGCAATCTAGCTATTCCCGACAAAAGTGTTAAAGAGAAGAGGCTTAGTATAGGAATGAGCTCACTAATCAATTGAAACTAGACAAAATGAAATGGGCTACTTCACAACAACCGAGTCTCTCTTCTAGAGTGGGCAAGCAAAGACTAGCTAGCTACCTAAGGGGATTACAATGAAAAGTATGAGTTCAAACTGATTGTTTTTTAGATTTCATCCAACTCTGAAGTTTTCATACTCATTCTCCCCCAGCTTGTGTTCCATTCTTTCCTCCTCAACTCTGCCCTAACCTAGAATGGAGGGAGGTCCCTCCATACCCTGGCTGATGACATTAGTTCAAAAGAAACGTGTGACCCCTTTCTCTACAGGCCTCTGCCATGGAGGGGGCAGGGGACTCCATCGAGACCCCTCAGGGGTCAGCTTCCAGACCTTCTGCAGCTGCTTCTAGGGCATTCACACCCAGGCAGCAATGCATCTGGAAGAAGGAGGTACAAGTGAAGAGAGCGCTTAAAGGAGTGTTTGTGTGCACTTAAACAAAGAGTTCTGATTTTTTTGTTCTTGTGTTTTGTTTTGTTTACTTCAGTACGCAAATCTTTCTACAGTGTGATGTGGAGAGGGAAATACTTGTACAAACAGATCTGAATAAACCAAGTCCCTTGGTGTAGTTTGCACTAACCTTAGGATAGAATTCAGGGGTCTGTGAACTTGAATGGAAAAGAAATTACATATTGATTTTCACTAACTTCTAACTGAAATTTATCATTTCCTTCTATTATGAATGTAGGCAACAAACCACAGTCATATTTAACAGAACCATTTTATTTCCACTAATGGAAGTAATACACATTTTCATAACATAACAGTTGGATAATCTTGAAATACCATTTCTGTTCATCATTATTTCAACTTCTGATGGTTATTAGAGCCACCATTTGATTTTTCATTTAATTTGTTAATAAACACCTAGATCAGAATTTTAATATTTTGATAGCTGTGTTTCAACATAATTGGCTACCACTGTAATCTTATTTTATTTTATGCATATAAAAGTTTATTCTCAGAAAGGATTATAGTCTTCACCAGACTTCCAAAGCATAGAAACAGTTAAGAACCTCTGCCCAGAACTTTTTTTCCTCAGGAACCATTTATAGATTATTTTAATAGACATGTTATAAATGTAGCCTACTGGGCCTCTTTCTATATTCAGCAACTGTCCGGTTTTTCACAGAGCAGCATGATTATTTTTTACTGTGGGAACTGAGATAATACAGGAGGCTGCATTATCCTTCGTAAATAAACAATCTGGAGAAAGAGTATAAGGAAAAGCATTTCTTCCTAAGTCGGTGATTAATTTAGTGGGAGGAAGAATGCAGATATAATTTTCTAATTTCCATTTTGTAGAGTACTAAATTTTCTCCTTTAAAAAGACATAAAACTTAATAATACTAGTATTTACAAATCCTGCCCACAGAGAGATAATGCTAAATAGGCCTTCAGATAAGATACTCTGCCTCAATAGTTTCCAGGTGATAAGCATTAAGAGCTCGAGAAAGGGCATGGTTATTGATGGCTCTAACTGGCTGGCTGCAAGGTCACATAGCAAGCATACCAGGCAAAGGGTTAACTCCCAGTAACCAGAGCTACATAGATAAGCCATTCATAACCTTCGCTGTTACCACACAAGATATTCACATTAAGTACACTTTAACCACAAGAGTCAAAAGTAAACTTGGCACTAGCAAAGTTTTGAGGCTCATCAATAAGTAAAGATAAATACATATTCTATCTATCTCAAAATCATGCTTTATGAGCTTTGGGAGGGAACTCTTCTTCTCGACTAGGGCTCTCCCACTGTGTTATTAAAACCAATTTCAGTTTATAAAAAGTATCTTTGTCAGGATTATTTTTAAGTGCAATTTCTTCATGTGCTACTAGAAAGCGAGGATCATTTTTGGATTTTCCATTGGATTTTGGATTTTCCATTGAGTTTTGAGCACCACCCCCAAGCCCTTTACCACAAGTGTGAATGTAGAAACATATCTACAAGCACGAAGATTTTGAAGCTACCAGAGCACTGCCCAGTAAATTTCGATTACAATGCACCTCCTATTCTCTCCCTTTCTTCACCCTACAGTTTTACCAAGATGTGAAAGACTGGTGGCTCTTCGGGTTCTATTTCTGCATGCCCTTGGTGTGCACTGCAATTTTCTACACCCTCATGACCTGTGAGATGTTAAACAGAAGGAACGGAAGCTTGAGAATTGCCCTCAGTGAACACCTTAAACAGGTAAACCTAATAAGATCATGAAAATTTGGCCAAGACTTATTTGTCCCAGACAACAGAAGGTCTATAAATAAGTGTATTTATTTAGCATATTTACCCTGGTTTGCTAAAAATAAAGTCTTATAACTGTTTTATTTATAGTTATAGTATTAGAAAATTCTTTTTTTTTTAATTTTTTTAATGTTTTATTTTTATTTTTGAGAGAAAGAGACAGAGACAGAGCACAAGTGGGCAGAGAGCAAGGGAAATACAGAATCCCAAGCATGCTCCAGGCTCCAGGCTCCAGGCTCCAGGCTCCAGGCTCCAAGCCATCAACACAGAGTCCAATGTGGGTCTCAAACTCACAAACCACGGGACCATGACCTGAGCAGAATGAAGTCAGATCCTTAAAAACTGAGCCACCCAGGCGCCCCAGTATTGGGAATTTCTTTTGTGAAATAGAGAGTCTGCCTGTAAAACAGGTGGCCTGGAGGCAGGGCCAAATAGAGAGGAACTATTCATTTAGTTTGCCAAGAGTATATTGAACATGTGTGTTTGTGTGTCCGTGAATTGAACTGGGCTTGGAACTGTGCCAGGACACAAAGAGGCATAGGACTTTCTCCCCTAGCAGGCTTTGCAGTCTTGGTGTAGAAATAAAATACAACATGAAAAATTTAGAAAATAGAATCACCAAATATGGTAAAAGTAGCCTATGCTGTAGAAAGCCAAGGATGATATAAAGACAAAGTCAAAAAGACGCTTGTCATGGATGAGGGAGATCAAACTGTTCATAAAGAGTAAATGGGTTTGATGGGGAAGAAGAAGACAGAGGGCATTTCAAGTGGGAGGACAGGAGTCTAGTTAGAACATGGCACAGGCACCACGCATTTGGGGAGTGGAAAAAAGAGATGAACCTCACTAGAAAACCATCCAAGGTAAGACTCAGGATAGGAAATGGGATTGGGTACATAAAAAGAGGTCAGATTTTGGATAGCCCCAAAATTTTTACATGTCAATAGGAGGCTGCTGTTGGTTCCCTCCCTGCCCTCCCCTCCCCTCCCTCACTACCAGGAAGCAAACAGAACATGTACAGCCATGGACTTTAGAGGGCAAACCTTTACACTTATACTTGCTGGCTCTGTGTTGTTGGGCAAATTGCTTAATCTCTCTGAATCTCTGGGTCTTCATAAAATATATGCAATAATATCTGTACCTTTCTGTACAAATACTGATTCAGTTTTAAATTTTAAAAAATAAAATAGGGGTGCCTGGGGGTCTCAGTCAATTAAGCAGCTGACTCTTGATCTCAGCTCAGGTCTTGATTTCAGGGTTGTGAGTTCAAGCCCCATGTTGGGCTCCACACTGGGCATAGAGCCTACTTTTAAAAAATTAAACAAAATGTATATAATAATACATCAAGAGGATTACCTAATGCATGTACAGTGTCTAATAGAGCCCAACTCATAGTAAGTACCCAGAAAATGCTTGATATATATTAATTCAAAGAGTAAAACTAGGACTACAGGTAAATTCTCCGTCTCAGCAGAGAAGTGGATAAGAACACCCAACCGCACCAAAAGATCATGAATTGTTGATGAAGCCTGTAAATCTGCTCTCTACAATTACCATACAAAAGCAACATTCTTCATCAGCAACTCTTCTCAACTATTGTACTGATTTTTCTGAGTCTTCAGCTTCTTATCTATAAATTGGGCATAATTGTATATGAATCAATATTATTACAAAAATCAAAGGCATTAGGTGCATACATGTACTTTGTAAAATCCTTACATGCCATAAAAATAGTAGCTATATTTTTTATTAAAATTTAACGGAAAATTATATTGAGAAAATTTAGTATGACTTTGTTCAGGCATGAATGTTTCAAGTGCTCCAGATGTGAAATATATCAAGCAATTACTGTGTTTCACTCCTGCAGTGGAGGTAATTAATTAGAATAGATTTGTAGAAAACAAAAACAAAAACAAAAACAAAACCCCATAGTGTTTTTCAATGTTGACTTTTTCATTAGCACCATGATTGAGTGTTTAAGCTATGAATGGTACCTGCTCTGAAAATAACTGAATAGGGATTGGTCACAATAATAGGATGCTCCTTCACATTTACATAGCATTTTATAAGTTTCCAAAGAGTATGTCATTTGCTTATTTGATTTCTTCCAAGCACCCCGAGATATAAGCAGGGTAGATGTCCGCATAAGGGTGGTTAAGCGATTGGCTTATCCAAGTGGAAATTAAAAGCAAAGACTTGGTCCTCCTACAGTAGTCACTGCCTTTGTCACAACCAAAGCTGTAGCAGTTTCCAACAGCAGGAGAGCAAGCCTACTGGAAGGCTTTCCATGGGGGCTGTAGGGAGCTAGCTCTCGGTGAAAGGGCATGCCACCCTTTAACTAGTATCCTATATAACTCTGGTCTTGCTTTCTGCATGGTTTCCTCGAATTTCTCTGTATTATTCTTTCAACATCTTTTATCAGTTAGGGATTGTGTTTGGATGCTGGTAGCAGAAAACCCAAAATAACATTGAGCAAACCAAGTGGAGATTTCTTCTTTCTCCCACAGGAAAAAAAAAAAAAAAAAAAGTCACTGGTTCAGTGTTCAAGGGACTCAGAAGCCAGGGGTCTGCTGTTTTGCTGACTTTTCCTTTAGTATTGGAAGACAGTAGCTACAACTCTACCCTTATATCAGATTTCCAGGCAGCAAAAAGGGAAAGAATATAGATCATATTAGTGTGTGTGCATCAGAAGGAGTACACTCCACTTTTAAGTAGCTTTTCCAGAAACCTCTTACAATGATTTCTACTTGATCTCAGTGGTCCAACTGTGTCAGGTGGCCATGCAGATGATTAGCCCAGGCTCACCTGCTGACATAATAAAATCACGGTTCTGACTGATAGTGAGGAAAACAGGAGAATAGATATTGGTTAAGCAAATATCAGACTACCATACAACATATTACCTTTTGAATGATCATCCTCTTTAAGGATGTGCTCAAGGGAGATAACCTTTCCCCCAGTACCCAGTACCCTCCTTTTCTCTTTTTCTGGTCACATTGTCTTCCTGTGTACACCAAAGGACCCTTTAAAATAATCCCCTATTCCTACAGATTGGAACTCTTTATTTTCTCAACCATTGCTTAGCTTATATGTTCTCTGAAGCCATATCCCAGCTATCCCACCCAATAACTCTGGAAGATTAAAGAACTCCAGTCCTTTGGTCTAGAGCAGCAGTTTGTGACAGCTGCCTTGAAATCTTCTTAAATGGCTCTATTAATCATGTGGGTTTATTGTAGGCTTCCCATACTTAATGTTATATGCTTTGGGTTGAACCAGCGTTACCCTTCCAAATCCTGTTTTCAATCAATTTTATTTTGACATTAACTGATCCCAGTTACAGACGAGTTGCATTTTATGTTCCTAGTTAGGCTTTCAAATGCATGTGTTTTAATGCTGAAGCATAATGCACACAAATGACTGTTGCAGATAATTCCTAACCTATGATTTTTCTGGTCTACACAAACTCGAAAGTATGTAAACCTTCAAAGTGAAGTCAGTCCAGGGTCAACATGTCCCACTTGTTCTAATCATCATTGCTGATAATCCTTTACCCTCATCCCTCTGTTTGCAAACAAGATGTCGTTGGAAGCTATATGTCATTAATAAAAGAATTTTAGAAGCAAAAAACTCCCAGTGCTAGCTTTCTTCAACAGCAAGAAATGGGGGAAACACATTGCTATTGACCTTTTCTCTTTTTCCTACTTATGTTTTCCAAATATCTTCATAGATTTGTTCCTTTTTTATAGTTTATAGTTCAGTCACTTTGACTGCCATGCTGTCATTAATGCTAGCTACCCATTATGGAGGCTTTTAGCTAACCATCTCCCCCATATAGTCACACACACACACACACACACACACACAGAGCCACAGTGTTGGCTCGGCTCCAGCTAGTTCCCATTTCCCTGACATCTAACTTCTATCCTGACCCTAATAACCAGTTTCAGGCCACCATCCTTCCTGGCAGCCACCCAAAAGAATCATTAGCAACTCCTTGATTAGAAAGTTGGACTCTAAATATTGAAGAGATAGAGGCACTGTGAGGTATGCTGTTCTGGCTCTTTTTTAAGTAATTCTTTCTTTGCTATCTACAACTTCCTTTGTATAGTTCTTTCCTCTGGTAGAAAAACACTAAACTTATTGTACTTTTTTTCCCCTCACTTTCCTTTAGCGTCGAGAAGTGGCAAAAACAGTTTTCTGCTTGGTGGTAATTTTTGCTCTTTGCTGGTTCCCTCTTCACTTAAGCCGTATTTTGAAGAAAACCGTGTATGATGAGATGGACAAGAACCGATGTGAATTACTTAGGTATGACCCTGTGTACTCATTAGGAAATTGGAGTTTCCCTAATTTGCACACTTATAATACTTTTTACCAAACCACCTAGTCTATAGCCTCATTAGCCGTGAAAATTAAAACTGCCAAGTTGATTATTTTTCTTGAGCTGACATAGCCCATGACTGATCCCCAAATTTGTGCAAGCCGTAGCTTGGCTTGTGGCTCCCCTCCTGAGGCTGTGAATAATGGTTTGAGCTAACCAAGTGGCAGGTATATCTGTAAATGTTCTGCAGAACTGAAACTGCCATTTAAACAAGCACTTTAAAAAAATTCTGACTGCCACCTATAAGAAATGGCTCCTGGGCAAGAAAAATGCTTATTCTAGGGATAAATGCTAGCTAGCAGATTTAAAAACATTGTCTTCTAATTATTCTACACTATTTTCTTTTGTTCTAGTTTCTTGCTGCTCATGGATTACATCAGTATTAACTTGGCAACCATGAATTCATGTATAAACCCAATAGCTCTATACTTTGTGAGCAAGAAATTTAAAAATTGTTTCCAGGTAAGAATGTTTTGCACGTATTTTTTAAGGACAACCAAATGGTTATATTAAGTAGCCAACAAGCATGGCTAATTCTAGTAGAGAAGTTAAAATCATATTCTGTTACCTAGAGAGTCAGATTGTTAGCATAAAGCAATATTGTCCAGATGTTGGCGAGGATGCGGAGAAAGAGGATCTCTTTTGCATTGTTGGTGGGAATGCAAGCTGGTGCAGCCACTCTGGAAAACAGTATGGAGGTTCCTCAAAAAACTAAAAATAGAACTACCCTACGACCCAGCAATTGCACTACTAGGCATTTATCCAAGGGATACAGGTGTGCTGTTTTGAAGGGACACATGCACCCCCATGTTTATAGCAGCACTATCAACAATAGCCAAAGTATGGAAAGAGCCCAAATGTCCATCGATGGATGAATGGATAAAGAAAATGTGAGAGACATATACATATATGTACATATATGTATATATACACATATGTATACATATGTACATATATGTACATATATGTGCATATATACATATATATGTATATATGTATACACATGTATACATATATACATATATATGTATATATATAATAGAGTATTACTCGGCAATCAAAAAGAATGAAATCTTGCCATTTGCAACTATGTGGATGGAACTGGAGGGTATTATGCTAAGTGAAATTAGTCAGAGAAAGACAAAAATCATATGACTTCACTCATATGAAGACTTTAAGAGACAAAGCAGATGAACATAAGGGAAGGGAAACAAAAATAATATAAAAACAAGGAGGGGGACAAAACAGAAGAGACTCATAAATATGGAGAACAAACTGAGTGTTGCTGGAGGGGTTGTGGGAGGGGGGATGGGAAGGAATCTACTCCTGAAATCATTGCTTCACTATATGCTGACTAATTTGGATGTAAATTTAAAAAAATAAAAAATGAAGTTAAAAAAATAAAGCAATATTGTCAGAAAAATTGTCAGAAAAGCAAGATCAGTTCAGACAACAAAATACTCAGAGGTATAAAAAAGACTAACTTAATAATATGCTAATTTAGTATGCTGCTTTAAAAAGAAATGCTCAAGGGGCGCCTGGGTGGCTCAGTCGGTTAAGTAGCTGACTTCAGCTCAAGTCATGATCTTGTGGTCTGTGAGTTCCAGCCCCACGTTGGGCTCTGTGCTGACAGCTCAGAGCCTGGAGCCTACTTCTGATTCTGTTATCTCCCTCTTTGTCTGCCCCTCCCCTGCTTGCTGTCTCTCTCTCTTTCAAAAATAATAAACATTAAAAAAAATTTTTTTTTAAATACACTGTTTTAAAAAGAAATGCTCAAGGGGCCTTTGGGTGGCTCAGTCGGTTAAACATCTCATTCCTGATTTCAGCTCAGGTCATGATCTCATAGTTCATGGGATCTAGCTCTGAGTCAGAGAGATCCCTGCATGGGATTCTCTCTCTCTCTCTCTCTCTCTCTCTGCCCCTCCCCTGATCTTTCTCAGGCTTGCTCGCTCTGGCTCTCTCTCTCAAATAAGTAAACTTTAAAAAAAAAATTTTTTTTAAAGGAATGCTCAAGGGGTGCTTGGATGGCTCAGTTGGTTGGGCATCCAACTTTGGCTCAGGTCATGATCTCACAGTTTGTGGGTTCGAGCCCCGCATCGAGCTCTATGCTGACAGACTACTTCAGATTCTGTGTCTCCCTCTCTCTCTGGCCCTCCCTCACTCACGCTCTGTCTCTCTCTCTATCTCAAAAATAAATAAAACATTAAAAAAAAAATTTTTAAAGGAATGCTCAAATGTGAGCTCCAGGCTGCATAGAATACATAAAACCTATTCATGCTTTTCATTATCTTAGACTTTAACCACAGTCTCCAACAAAATATAAATTCTGTTGTTAAAAACAATCTTGCTAAATGCTGCTTAATACTATATTTAATAATAGCCTCTTCAAGGAGAGTAAATGCTTATTGCCCTGGAAATCTGAACTAATGTAATTTCATTCAAAATCAGTTTCCTTATGTTCTTCAAACTTCCTTGCAGCTAAGCTAACCCACGTCCTCCAGAAGCTCCATGCACCAAGGTGTCATTTCTGCAGTTCCTGGGATGATTTAGCATACAGTTAATTCTAACTGGATTTTGTTCTCTTTGGCCAAGATGTTTAACTTCAGTTTATGGCACATACTAGGAAGAGTAGGGTAGAGGTCAAGGCTGCAGATCGGGAAGCAAACAATCTTGATTTACACCACAGCTTTGTACTTGCTAACTGTCTAACTCAGGTCCAGGTGGTACCCCTCCTGCCTCCTCAGTTTGATCATCTGATTTTATAGATTATCTATCTCATGGGTAGGATTCAGTGGGCTAATATATGTTAAGCACTTGAGACAATAATAAGCTGTCGGTATGAGTTTATTATTATTAGGGGTAGAGAAGAGAGGAAAACCACAATGACTGCCCTCATGTAATTTGCAATCTAGAAGGAGACAAACATATATTTACCAAAGAATCATACAAATAGATGAATCTTGGCATGGAAGTTCTAGCCAACACCTTTTTGAAGTCTACTTGATAATGTTTACAAGTCATGAAATGCTATAAGAAAGATTCTGCCCAAAGAAGGATTGACTAAAATGCTGGTCATGATAATATATAATCTGGAGTTAACATCATTTTGATTAATTTACATACTAATTAGAGGGAAAGGAAAAATCAATGTACAAACTCTCAGAAATTAAACATGTCTTTTGACTGATCTGCAGAAAAAGGTAGCATATGCTGGAGAAATCTAGAGTCCTGGGTTCTAATTCCAGTTCTGCCTCTTTCTCCCCTAAACCTCCCTGTCCTCATTAATAAAATGAGGAAAATAGCACCTACCACCTAAGGTCATTATGAACATCAGATGAGGTGCCCCATGCAGGTGGTGCACACTGTGGAAATGCCAGGCCCCTCTGGACTCTTCCCCATCCATGCCTACCCCAAGTCATGAAACATCTCCCTCAGGCCAACACTGCCTTCTCTTCCTCTTTGACTTGGTGAATAAATTAAAACAAGAAACAAGGGATCTATTTTTCCAGCACTAGACTGGACAGTTTAACTTCTACCTAGAAATTATAGGCTCCATACTCTAGATTACTGTTCAGGCTCACATTCTGTCCTCAAATTTGTATGGCCATTTCCCCCTTGTTGGTAGGAAGGCAAAGCCTCTGTGTTCTGCTGGGAATGGGTTGGTAGGCTCATGTTATTTAGAATCTGTTCTTTCTCCCAGTCTTGCCTCTGCTGCTGCTGCTACCAGTCCAAAAGTCTGATGACCTCGGTCCCCATGAATGGAACAAGCATACAATGGAAGAACCATGAACAAAACAACCACAACACAGAGAGGAGCAGCCATAAGGACAGTATTAACTAAACAGCTTAAGAAATATTAATCAATATTCCTTCAAAGTCTGTTGAAGAGAAAAAAAATCACGCAGCAACTGTGTTTCCAGAAATCTTTTCTCCAAGTCTTCTCCCATGATGCAACCCCAACCCCAGAAAAATGCTTTCCAAAACATCAGAGGGTGGACTGGTTTATAGTCACAAATTCAATGAATCTTTCTTCTTTAATTTATCTAATTTACATATTCTGCATGTTATATTCAGCACCAAAAAATGTTGGGAGTTAGCAGGGAGAAAGGAGACTGTTCAATTAAACCAGAAGGATATTTGCTACTTTTGCATGAAAATAGAGTCTCCGAGTACTTAACAGCTTCCATGGCAGTTCTGTGGAATGTTCCATGAGAACTGGTCATAATGAAAATTTTGCAGTCTTGACAAGGTTTTCTTTTTTTTAATTGGCCAAAGACAGTAAGATGAGCAATTAGGTTAATGTTTTTCATGTCACTTTTTTTATTTTTAAAACATCAATTCTCAAGCTGCGACAAATACAGCCACTTAAAGCACAGACTGATATCCACATGTGGCAGTTTAATAGCTGCTATTCAAAGAATTGTTAAGAACCTATATATATATATATATATATATATATATATATATATATTTTTTTTTAATGGTGTTTCATTACAGGAGATCTGGAGCATATTTTTATGTTAAATTTTAAAATAATGCTTGAATCAAATAATTCTATTTTTTGCAAACCCAATCTTTTTAAAATGTAGATATTTTGTGTAAAACCAATGTCATGTACCAAAATGTAAATGTACAAATCATTCAACTATACCCAAGACTTCCAGTGGAATGTATTGAAGTCTAAAGCACACTTCATAGAAAAAGATTGAATCTTTTTTGAAGATTTGGAAATTTTCACTGAGACTTTGTTTTTTTGGGTCATAGTAACATGTGTGTGTATGTATGTGCATATAGATGTACATATACATATATGTATAATGTATATAGATGTAGACATATCTATATACATTATACATATCACTTCATATTCTCTTGACTTCTCTTAAAATGTTAACTGGCAGTAAGACTTTTTTGGTCATTCCCTTTTCCATATAAGAAACAATTTCAAGGTGGCCAACTGAGTTTATCATGTCAGTGAAATATAATTATCCCCAAATGCCACCATGAACTTACGGTTCTTCACTTCCCTGGGTTTCCAGTATGAATCGAAACACCTCCCCCACCCCTGCTCCTTACATGGTCACCATTTCAAAGGGCCCACAGTGACTTTTGCTGGACATTTTCCAAGATGTTTACAGACTGTGAGTACGGCAAAAAACCTTTTACTGTGTGTATATAAATATATATAAACAACTGTACATTTCTTTTAGCCAATTTTTCTGTGATTGTCTTTATGGAATATACTTGTGTGTGTGATATATGCATGTGTGTGACAGTATGTATGGACTTAATGAAATCTAATAATAATGCCCTGTAGTTGTACTACAGCACACACTCTGAGTGGGTGGAATCTAGTGGTTGTTCATCATGACAACTGGCCTTAGTTTTAATAAATCTGTGTTCACAATCCTTGTGACCATGTTGCCATTACAAATGGAATATGAGAGGCAGCATGAAAGAGGATGCACCGTGGGTTGACAATAGGGTTTGTTTAATTAGTTGGTTGGTTGGTTGGTTGGTTGCTTGTTTGGTTTGATAAAACAGTATTTGGGGTTATACTTTTTCCTGTGCTAGAGCAAAAATCATTCAATTTTGAAGTAGTATATTGTCCTGGTTCCTCAACTCAATGTGCTGATGAGACTGACAAGAGGTCTGATGTTTCTATCAGACTTCACCAGATAGATTGCTGATGATAAATTACCTAAGCTGATTTTTGGGGCTATATTTTAGCATAGTCATGTATAAAATGATATCAGGTTCCAGCTTGTGCCATTGCAGGCCTCCTCTATGTGTGAGCAGTCAAATTCCGTTACTATACTGGTGAATCACATACAGTGATATATACCTATAATATAAGCCATAGTTCACATCATTTTGTTTAGACAATTGTCTTCTTTTTAAAGATATTTTGTCTCTTGCATATTAAAAATGCATTTTATAAGTTCAGAGAGTCATAGATTTCTGAACAAAACACAGACTTCAATGTGCATTTTATTTATGGACCAGTAAGTAACCATGATTTACTAACAGGAATAGTTCCAATTTCTACCTTTACCACATCTTTTCAAGTAGATCTGTAGAAATGAGCCAGAAGCCAAGGCCCCTGCATTGGCAGTGGCCCATAAGTATAAAATAAAAGTTTACAGAAGACTTGCAAGTGTCTCTTCATTTTTACATAGTTTTACATAGAAAATGTTGATTACGTGATGCCTGTTGCAAACTTCTCCCTAGTAGTAGCCAGGCAAGCAATTTTACTTTCAAACAGGTACTTCCTATTCTCAACCTACTTTGTTATACTAAACACTTAACTCTTTCATTCATTCCTTCATTCACCTTTCCAGTAAGTTTTAAGCATCTACTATGCACCAGGCATTCTTCTAGGTTTGGGGGACATAGCAGCAAACAAAACAGGCAGAGTCCCTGCTCTCATGGAGCCTGCATTCCAAAGGAAGGAGTTGGACAATAAATAGCGTGTCAGGTGGATATCTGGAGGAAGATACTCATATATACCTACATGCTTATTTAACATCTCCAAATGAATGGCTAACAGACATACTATATCTAAAACTAAGCTCCTGATATCCCTCTAACCTGTGCTGCCGTAATATTTCTCTGCTTATGTATTAGGGTTCTCCAGAGAAACAGAACCAATAGGATAGATAGATAGATAATACATAGATGATACATAGATAGATAGGTAATAGATAAGATAGATAAACAGATAGATAGATAGATAGATAGATAGATAGATAGATAGATAATACATAAAAGAGGAAATTTATTATAGAAATTGGCTCCATGTGATTATGGAGGCTAAAATATGCCATGATCTACCATCTACAAACTGGAGAACCAGGAAAGCCAGTGATATAATTCAGTTCAAGTCCAAAGGCCTGAAAAAAACAGGGGAGCTAGGGTATAACTCCCAGAGTCCAAGGGCCCAGGAACCAGGAGTACCAAAGTCCAAAGGCAAGAGAAGATAGATGTCCCTCATCAAGAAAAGACAGAATTCACCGTTCCTCTGCCGTTTTGTTTTTTTCAGGCCTTCTACAGATGGATGACACCTGCTCACACTGGTGATAGCAGATTTATTTGCTTTACTCAAGCTTCTGATTCAAGTGTTAAACTCTTCTGGAAATACCCTCACAGGCACACCCAGAAGTAATATCTTACTGGATGTCTCTTAGCCTAGTCGACACATAATGTTAACCATCACAGCTCATTTAAAGACAGCTTCATTCTTTGAGCTGTCAGGATAAAAACCTTGAAGTCATTGCCCATTCTTTCTCTCCTGTCTTATACTAAATGCCTCAATACATCCTGACAGCCCTATCTTCAATATATATTCAGAATTTGACTACTTCTCTTTCTCTGCTTCTACTTCCCTTTTCTGAGCCACCAATGCCATTTGCCAGGATAATTACAATAGAATTCTATCATGTTTTTATCACGCCTGCTATCAATGCTTCTATCATTTCCAGCCTTTTAAACACTATACTCTAATTGGAGCCTGTCTCTCGACCCCTATAAACGGTCTAAAGGTATTCACATTTCCAAGCTAAGCTGACCAGTATCCCCTGGGGAGTTTTCTAGTAACAACTGAAGTAGGAAAGAGCCCTTTCCTACTGTGGCACACCTGGTAGGACGTGACCATGGGAGCTGTGCCACCATGGTTTGGGCATTATGAGGAAAGTCAACGTAGAGTGTTACAAAGATGAAAAAGAGCATATAAGCTCCTGGTTCCAGTTTTCCCTGATGCTTTCCCATGGCTTGAGTAAGCAAACTAATATATTTACTCTTGTGCCTGTGCTAATAAATTGGGTTTTTGTTGCTTACAATCCATACATTCTAAGAACATCTCCTCTAAGTTATCTTGATGTATTTCTCTTTTCTTGTTTAAATTAAGAGGCTTTATGTTTTTTAGAGTTTAAGGTTTATAGAAAAATTGATTGGAAAGTACAGAGAATTCCCACATGTCCTCTTTCCCTCCTTGCCTGCATGCAACTCTATTATTTCCCTCTTGTGTCAGTGTGGTATACTTGATGATCCAATATTGATACAAGAGTATTAACTAAAGTGCAGAGTTTACATTGGGTTTCACTGTTTTGTACATTCTATGGGTTTTAATAAATGTATAGTGACAGTTTTCCACCATTATAGTATCATTTAGAATAGTTTCACTGCCCTAAAAATACCCTATGCTCTACCTTTTCTTCCCTCCTTCCTTCTCCTTCTTGATTTATCTTTTCACCCAATACAGATATGGTAAACACCCTCCATTATTACACTGTGTGAGTTGCTGGGAATACAAAACCAGATATATAAACAAATAAATAAATGCACTGACATTCTTAGTGGTGACTCATAGATGCCAGCATAGGAGCCGGTAAAGGCACAAAATAGTCAAGATTCTTTAAACTTCAACTGGTGACATTAGAGAACACAGCGAAAAGGTTTTCCCTTCTACGATTCTTACTTTAATGCAAAAATAAGTCACTGCTAGGAGAATGACATAATAAAAAGCAATAGACTATTGTCTTTACATTATGAGCTTTTTTAAGCTGTAAATACATGTCACTTTCCACTCAAAAATAAACCAAATATCTGTGCCTTTAAAATTATTAAGGTAATGAAACAAATGGGAGATTAAGTCCAGGAAATTGCCAAGACAAATATTTACCTTTTCCTAATCTCTTATCCCTATCATTATTTTTAATAGTATTACTAGTCCATAATATAGCATTAAACACTATATAGGTATGGAGTGAGGAAAGTGCACTACCAGTATTCCCCAGCCTCTCCAGGCCTGAAATTCTGATACCATGGTTCCTTTATTTGCACAGCAGTGTATTTATTGACCTTTCTCCATACTTCAAACAGGCAAAGTTAAATCAGGGCCCAAGTCTACCATATGCAGTAGTTTCTGAAATTCCAGTGGGGTCTTCATACTAAAACCCCCCCATGGATTTTTTTTTTTTTAACAATCTTACATTTGGAGAAGTTTCTGTGACACTTTTCCTCTAAGTATTTACAAAGACAAACCAGTGTCTATATTTGGTCAGCACTGATACTCTGGGTTTTTTGTTTTGAGAGAGGCCACTGTTCTTAGAACCAGGGAATAATCAAGAACCAAAATTAACACTGTAACTGCAAAGCCAGGATTTCCCCATGAAGCAAACTAGCATAGTTCACTTTTGATTTGATGAAGCCAGAAGTCCTAATATCTCATGGTTTCCCAAGCTTCTCACATCGATATTATTCAGTAGATGTCTTTGTTTCTTCCTGGGAGGTAATAAATTAGGAACAGCAATGCCAAGCGTAGATATAGTAAGACAAGTCATGGAATCTCCTAAGGGAATAGAATATTCCACAAATTTTTCCTTTTTGGCCCTAAACCACAGTCCTCTTTCCTAATTTATCTACATAGAACTGACCATCTTTCATTTGAATTTGATTCTATGATGATAGATACAATTGTATATTTGGTGCTGTGTGACAGATTTGTCCCAGATGGGGGACAGTAATGCACGCTGCCCAGACTGTGTAGTATCATATGATCAGCCAAATCACAGTCCCCAGGCACCTACAGGGCACAGCCCTGACTCACTCCATTTATGCAAGTTTTTACAGAATAAAAAACCATTTCTCTATGAACGATAGCTCATTATTTATCTTAAAGTGTGACAACTGGGATTAACTGCAGTTAAATTCTTGTTTCTAAAAATATCTTCAAATGAGAAAATCAACTAAAAGTGATCAGGTGAAGGGAACTAAAAGTGATCAGGTGAAGGGAACACAATCAGGTGTGCTTTTAGGCTTTTCAGGCATACATCTGTGCATAATGAAATAAAACTGATTTCTTAGTCTAGTCTTTTCTCTATTTTATGAAATCTAATGGGGTTAGGCCTGGAGCACAGTTCTTCATTTGCAGTCAAGACCTTGTTGGGAGGGAAGGATTTCTCTGATGAGTTTAAGCCAAGCAGGGCTGATTCAGAAGGAGCAGGCGGGGGACGGTGACTTCCCAAAGGAAAACCCATATGGCCTTAGAAAGGGGAAGGGGAACAGCTGCACCGCTTCCTTTTTTCCTGTTTGAGGATATTGTCCATACATCCATACTCCTTATTTCTGCTGCTTTTCACATCTGTAGCTTAGTTAATTCTTTCATTTCTATTACTTTCTTTAAAAAGAATTTATATGCAGGGGGCCTGGGTGGCTCACTCAGTTAAGTGTCTCACTCTTGGTTTCAGCTTAGGTCATGATTTCATGGTTCTCGAGTTCAAGCCCCACATCAGGCTCTATGCTGACAGCACAGAGCCTGCTTGGGATTTTCTCTATCTTTCTCTCTCTGCCCCTCCCCATTCTCTCTCTCTCTCTCTCTCTCTCTCTCTCTCTCTCTCTCTCTCTCTCTCAAAATAAATAAACTTAAAAAAAAAGAATTTTTGTTCTTCAAATTATAAAAACAATATACAAAATAGATCTATAATATATTTAAAGCCCCTTCAGAACAAAACAATAATTAATGATCCATGTATTCAAGGGGAGAAAGTTTCTATACATGGGATTTTAAATATAATGTAAGATATATAGGTATAGATAGATAGCTATAGCTATAAATATTAGATACAGACAGATAGCCATCTGTATGTATATCTTACATTTAATTTATCCAGTCTTTTGCTACTACAAACAAGGCTACATTGTACATCCCTGTACTAGTCTTCATGGAGACTTGTGTGATTTCTCTGAGACAATTACAGGTGAGTAGGATTGCTGCTCCATCACAGGGGTTTTGCAAGTTAATACCCTTACATACTGCAGATTGTCCCCACCAGGTCTGAGTGGAGCCATTATTATTACTCGGGGCTCTGAGTGGCTTGCAACTGCTCCACTTTACACTGGCACTGTCACACCGGAGGACCATATACCTTTCGGCAGATATACAGATGCTGTCGGAGACCTCACTAGATCCTCCTGGATCTCTTGCACCAGCTCTGTTCACCCATCCCTAGCATCAGTGTTTTTGCTACTATTTGTACCTACAACTTTAAAAGTGGCTTTCCCTTGGACACAGGAGCCTCCTAGTTTATAAGGAGAAGTGGAAGTGTGTGGGAATTTTAGGTTCACCTACAACTCCCACCTGTGGGCCAACGTCCTCCTGGTGTGGGAGCACAAAAGTACAGCTCTTGTGTCTCAGGTAGGACAAACACCAAGCACCCCAGGAGACAGGGCTGCGACTCCACCTGAAACCTCACCTTTCTTTGGGTCTTCCCTTTTCCCAACTTGCTGCTTCTACTCTCTTACTGGTTTCTGCTTCTGGGGCTGTGCCTTAAGAAACCACTTACACCCAAATTCTTGCCTCAAGGACTATTTCTGGAAGAGTCTGCTCAAAGCTAGCACATGTTTTTATTTCACTGCTGAATGTAATTGGCAAATTTTGACATTAAAAATATTAGATTCTTCAGCATACTGCATCAGGGCTCCTATTTGAAGCTACTCTTAATTTCTCTCTCCAGGGCCTCTTAGGATGTATGGGCCTCTACTAATTGGCCATCCAAACTTCCCCACTCTCTACTTCGGTCCCATTGGCTATGAAAGAGCATGGCTTTTCTGTTGGGTGCTAACACCCAACACTCTAGGAGCTCCATTTCAAGCTCTAAGTTTTTCTGTGTATCTAACGGGATACTACTACACTTGCCCTTAGGAGAATATGCCTCTCCCAAGTGTCTGACAGATGAAGGTGTCAGTCATTTATGAAGCTGGAAATCAATAAGAGAGGTAACAAGATTAGTCAGCTGGAGACTGGGAAGTGCAGGGAGCAAGCAGAGACCACTTTTTCTGGGCTTGACAATGAGAGTACCAGAGAACTAGGATGGCAGCTTAAGAAAACAGCAGGGTCAAAGGAAAGGCTTCTGTTTCTTTAAGAGAAAAGCAACCTCAGCATTAAGATGGAAGAATTGAGGCCAGTGAAAGGAAGAGATCATGGATGTGTGAGAAAAAAAAAAGAAGATAATTGATGGATCAAGCTCCCAGAGATGATCTGAGGAGTCAGATATGGCAGGCTTTAAAAGAAAAGATTTGAAACTAAAAAACTTTGGATGTCAACTATATGCAAGTGAAAGAAAAAGGAAGAGAGGGAGGGAGAGAGGAAAGGAAAGGAAAGGAAAGGAAAGGAAAGGAAAGGAAAGGAAAGGAAAGGAAAGGAAAGGAAAGGAAAGGAAAGGAAAGGAAAGGAAGGATGGAAGGGAGGTTGATTCTTCCTCACTGACTAATCAATAGCATCTATTTCTTCAGGCATGTGATTTCCTATATCTTATTTAATTTATCCAGTCCTTTGTTACCACAAACAAGATTACACTGTACATCTTCGTACTCATGAATGTCCTTTGTATATGTTTTAGGCTTACAGACAAGAACAGAGCCTGTTTCTTATAGGTAGAAGAGTATCATTTTTAAATCATACCTTATGGGAACATCCTGGAAAGATACCAAGTGCACCTGTATGAATGAATGCTACACCTTAGTCAGCTCCTAGCTAGAGGGACTCAGAGAAGACTGACCTATAGCTAGGCTCAGAATGGCCTCACCCACACTCCAGGCTATCTATAGGTGCCAGTGAAAACCATACCTGTACAATCTTTTCTATAATGAACATGTGATCCTTGCTCTGTAATCAGAGTATGTAAATAAATAGAGAAAAATTATCTTTGATTTTGATAATAGTGTTAAACTTTCTTCAGTTTAACAGCCAATGGGTTCTCCCAGAGAAACAGAACAAATAGAATATACATATATAGTAATATATAAGAGATTTATTACAAGAATTGCCTCATGTGATTATAGAAGCCAGAAAGTCACACAATCTGCTGTCTGCAAACTGGAGACCCAAGAAAACTAATAATGGCATCATCCTATCATCCAGTTCAAGTCCAAAGACCCTAGAATCAGGGGGCCAATTACATAAGTCCTGGTCTGAGTCTAAAGACCTGAGAACCAGAAGCTCCAATGGTCAAGAGCAGAAGACAAAGGTCTTAGCTCAAGCAGAGAGGACAAATTCACCCTTCCTCCACTTTTTTGTTCTTTCTAAGCCCTTGATGGATTGGGTGATGCTCACCTGCATTGGTGAGAGCAATCTTCTTTACTCAATCAAATGCTAATGTCTTCCAGAGACACTCTCATAGACATACCCAGAAATACATTTTATCAGTTATCTAAGCACCCCTTGGGCCAGAAAAGTGAAAATAAAATTGAAAAGTGAAAATAAAACTGAAAAGTGAAAATAAAATTGACACATAAAATCAGTCATCAGTTATACAATAAATGCACGAGAGAAAACCAAAATCATTTCATTACATGTTTATGTTTTCTTATAGAAATGATCAGAGAAAATAAATTTTCAATAAGCTGGAGATGTATACTATGTACATAACTGTGCCTTAAAGCCTTCATTTTATAAACATCTTCCAATCACATAGCTGTTCCACATTAAAGAGTCTTTCTCACCATTCCAAATCTATCAGTCAGGGTAGCTGGTGGAGATTAAGCTCTGAAGCAGTCTAACATGCTTACCTTGCCTTCCCCTGTGTGTCCATAGAGAATCTATAAAATGGTAGACTGTTTTCTAACTCCTCCCCCTTCACTGAGTGCTCCATTTCCAAACTACCCTGGGCCCAAAATTCATCAGGCAGAAGGGAGTCTGAGTTCATTACTTCCTCCACACTGACCCTCTTTCTCAGATTCTACGTCATCTACAGATATTCAGCAATTGTATTGCTAAACCAATTGCACAACCTCTTGGGCTTGGTTAGTAGATACAGTCATCCACTTTTGTCATCAGCCTGGCATCCAGAATCTCTTTCAATGAAGATGGAGAAGGGTCATGGGAACTTAATTTTCTACTGAACCATGAATTGGTTTGGAAAAAATAACGGTATAACTTCTGACCATGCGTGAGATCACATAGCATTCCACCAGGTTGTCCCAGTACTCCAGGGACCACTGTGGTTACACTCAAGTACTCTCATCTAGGAATTATGCTGCATAATGTACAATTTTACAAGCTCTTGCCTCGGTAGATTACACAGTATGCAACAGATAAAAGGTTGTCATTCTGATTTCTGCCTAAATGTCACCTCCTCAGACCTTTCCTGACCACAAAATGTAAATTACTCAGTCACTCTACCATATCATATATCATTCAGTTTTAATTCTCTGAAGAACACATTTCAAACTTAAGTGAGTCTTCAGTTTGGTAAGTTTGTCTATTGTATGCCACCTCTCACTAGATAAAGGACCTGGTCTGTCTTATTTTTTGTAATATCTACAATGCCTGAAATAATTCTGGATGACACATAGTTAGCCCTCAATATGTAGATAGTAAATTAATTAAATCAAGGTGATACAATAGAAAAAAATGCCTAGGAAGTTACCTTGAGGCTACTTTTAATATAGGATGGTCAAAGAAATTCTTTCTGGGAGATGAAACCTATAGGACAATCAGATAAGAGTATGAGGTTTTGATTATTACAATGGCCTGAACGTTTTATTGTTGATATGAGACTGTTATTGTGAAAAAAGAGCTTTATAACTATTGAAGAGCAACCCCAAAAAATATGGGATTAGCCCAACAACAGAACAGGAATGGGACTGGTGGGACTGTATGGGACCCTATTTGCTATTGCATATCTCCAGAGTGGGTTTAAAAGAGATCATGAGAAAATTCATTTTCAATGCTTCTCAGAACATTTTTCTTTTCCATAATCCAGAATTTCTTCCCCTAAAGCTCCTTACACAATTAAGGCTTAATCACCCAAAGGGAAGGGATGGCAGATACCACCTAAAATAAAAGTCCCCAGTGAAAACATGATGAGAGAAGATTCTACCAGATTAGGAAAAATATATGCTCCTCTACTGAGCAGACGGAAAGCTTAAGAAGGAACACTATGAATATCCCACCTGGGTTCTCTTGGATTTCAGTGCTCCCACCCCATATCCCTAAGATTTAGCCAGTTGAAGGGTTGATTGCAGAGACAGAAATCAGGCAGAGAAGAGAGACAAGCCTAAAACTGGTAAATTGTGCCCTTTTTAGAAAAAGGCTTGTACACTACTGTTTCTATTTGGAAAACATAAACAGACTGTCTCACGGAGCACCTGTTGACCTAAACCAACATGTCTTCAGCTACTGAGAAATAAGCATGAACTATTAGACATGGAGAATTTTATTAGCTATCCTCAAGTCTCCCATACTTTCCCATGCAATGTGGAAAAGATATAGACGTTCCTACTTGCTCCCAGAGAAAGCCATGGAAACCAGCCAAGAGTCAAGAGCCAGAGAGCCCACCTTTGGGTTACTATATAGAAAGGTGAGATGATACTAAAGGCCATAGGCTAGACAGGGTAGGCCAGAGAGACAATAGAGGACAAAACTGGACATTTCAGCAGTGGATGCAGTGAAGACAGAAGTCACTCACTGCAGAGGTAAATATGTATCTCAACTGGTGATCAACAGAAAAACAGAATGATATCACCAGGGCAAGGAACCTTTGTCCATAAAGGATAAATAAGCTCCTTCTTGCACCCAGACACCATCTTGGGCATATGGAGAAGGAAGGGAGACTCTGCAGAAGAGAAAAAACTCTGGTGATGCTTATGAATTTTAAATTGCTTGAATATGGATATATATAAACCCATAAAAACCAAACTATAATCTAGAATAGGTGAAATTACCTTCTAATAATAAGCTTTAAATGATTGATTTCTACAATCACCAGGAATTTAAGTAGCTCCAAAGTAACGTAAGATCAATTATAGAAATACATACTTTAGATTGTTTCAATTTTGACCCTACTGTGTTATATATAGCTCTAGTGTCCACTTCTAATGTTACAGTTTGAGATGCTCAAGCATGTTCTATTCAACTCACAAACCTCCACACTAGGTATCCAAGGATTCCTTTGGTCTTATAGTTGCCCTGGTGGCAAACGTAGGGTACAAGTAAGAGTGCAGCTTCCTCTATTTGCTATAGAGTCAAGGAAAGGAGACTTAGCTGGGTATTGTTTTCATACCCACAGTGGCTGTATGACTTACTGCCAGGACATTTGAGGCCAGTAATATGAAATTCCCAGTAAAGACTAGGACATCAATAGCGTGACTTTGAACTTCTCTGGAAGTGACCCTTCTCTCCCAGCATTTGTGTTGACCTCTACACTTCCAGACACACTACTTCTCACATCCTCAGCCACTCCCAATTAAACCTATGTCTCTCCTCTCCTGTTGTCACTACAAAAAAAATTCTTTTTTCTCTTTTTTTCCAACACAGTAGTTGCTAAGAGCTAATAGGTAGAACCAAGATTATCCACTAAATTTGGACCCCATAGTATCGGTTCCTTCTCCTCAGGAGCAGAAAGACCTTTCTTCAGATCTCCACTCATGGAAGGGAAGAGAGAGCTTTATTTTCCATGCAGGAAAACGTTGCCCAAACATTCACTACTACTTTCCTCTTGTTCCCACTAAGTCAAATGACTTCTAAAAATGCCAAAAGAAAAGACAAACCCAACATGAGTTTTGAGGACAGAAGAGATCAATTCAAATGAAAAAAAAAAAAAAAAAGGTAGTTAACCAAAAAAACCACAGAAAATATAGGATCCAGTAAAACAGAGGTTCCAACACAGGAGAGAGGCAAGAAACTTCCCAGAATAATAGAGATCAGCAGCAGGCCTAGAGCAAGCAGTCCAAATCAAAGAAGGAGGAGAGAAAGCTTGAGAAAACAGAGCTTATCTGCAGGGGAATAATGAGATAGAACTAGTAGAGTGTCTAATAGTGTCCAAATTGTAACATTGTTCTAGTGGGAATCACTAGAATCATAGAAAAGGGAAACTGTGCGTGTGTGCGTGTGTGTGTAAAAGAGCAAGAGAGAGAGAAGGAGAGATTGAGAGAAGACCTCATTTACCCCGAAAAGAAGCCAAAATATAATATGTAAAATTGTTAAATCCACGGAAATGATGGTGTGAGCACACTGTTCAAAGAGGTGAAGTTAAATACCAGTAAAAACAATCTAAAATTTGAAAGCAGTAGCCTCTGGGGGACAGGTATCAAGAGAGGCAAAAGCAAGGGGCTTCCTTTTTTCATTATTAGGTATAGAGGATTAAAGATGGTCACAAATTCTTTGACAGCACTCCCATCATGGAAGGGTCTATTTCCCCTTTCCATGAATGAATTTGGGTTGGCCTATAACTGCTTACCAATAATGTACCAGTGGACTTGACACTCTGTCATTTCCAGTCCTAGTTTTTTAGAGGATTAGAAGCTTCCACTGTGGTCTCATGAATCCCTGAATCAACATGTAAGAAGACCAACTACCTCCCTTGAAAGACCACATGGAGAGGCCTTTAGACTGAATTAAGAGAGAAGTAACCAGCTGATCCCAACCTTTTAGCCACCCCACCAAAACAGCAGATATGTGAATGAAGCTGTCTTGGAACCACCAGACCAGACCAGACACCAGCCAAACACACCCAGTTAATGCTACATGGCACAGAAAAATTAGCCAGCCAAGCCCTGCTTGAATTCCATATCTACAAAATCTTGAGATATAATAAAATTATTATTGGTTTGATCCATTATATATTGAAGTAGTTTGTTATACAGCAATAGATAATTGGAAACTAAGTCTTTTAGTCCTCAAGAGTAGTAAGTCTTTAGTACTAATTTTTTAGCATGTATATGTATAATTTTCATAAAAATAAAAAGTAAATTAAAATAGTTTGATCTGAGTAAGGTCAATGGATTATATTGAGGTCAATTTCATGATTGCAAAATTGTACTATAGTTATACAAAATGTTACCCTCGGGCAAAACTGGGTGAAGGGCATAAGGGAGGGGTCTCTCTATATTATTTCTTACAACTGTGTGAGACTCCACAATTATCTAAAAATGAAAACTTAAAAAAATAATTTGAACAGCTGAATGTCTGTATCTTGTCATATTTATATATGTTTAACAAAAAATAGTGGCATACTTTATATATTATCCTACATTTTTCTGTTTAATATATTTTATACCTATATCCATGTCAGCACTTATAGGTCTAGCTTATTAATTTTAATGACTACATTATAGCCCTCTGTATGAATTTGCTCCCATTTACTTAATTAGCACCTTACTGATGGATATTTATGTTTTTTCCTTTCTGGAGACTATGTACTCTATTAAATCAGAAGAATTCTAAATTCCCTTTGAGTGATAAAAAAACTGGGCAATATGGCAATATCCCTCTAGTATAAACTGAAAGAACTTATTTCTATCATTCTTATGATAATTCCTTTCCTGTCTTCACATCTTCCATAAGCAATTCTAAGCCTACTTCTAAATCCAGGAAGTGTCCACATATCTATACATAGCTAACTCAGCTTCTGGGTAGCAGATTGCAATGCAAACTGCTAGATGTCAGGGGGAAAAAAAAACAAAAAACATATAACTAAAACTCAAAACTCCAGACTTAAGTCACCCTGTCTGAAGGGGTGTCAAAAAAATGAAACCAGTAAAGAACACTGATATATAAGAGAAAGAACTGCTCTTCAAAACCAAGCCTCAGACCACAATGCTTCCAAAACCCAATATCTCAAAATAACTATTTACTCTGACTAGCATGTTTTATATTAATGATAACATTAAGATCAAAAGAAAAAGTAAAAAGGATGTTCCAGGTAGATATACTGACTTGCTAGCCAAAAATAAGTTATTCTACCATCTAAAAACTCTCCGTGTTTTTAAGAAGGTGGATCTGGAGTGCATTCTTCACTCATTTACTAATTCATTCAGACACAACATCTAAGTGTCTGGTAGTGTGTCAGAAGCAGACAAAGGCAGCTATTGGTCCCTGGAAGAGCACATACTCCAGTGCAGGGACAGAGAACCACATAGATAAGTATAAACACTGTGACAGAGGGTAATAAAAATAAGCACGTGGTAGCACAGGGCTACACAGGAGGACATGCAAGCCTTTATGAAGGAAAATTTTTAAATTGTAAGGTAGGGATAGGGATGTCTGTGGGAGAGAGAGCTCATTCCACGTGGAAAGGAGCATGGACAAAGTCCTAGAAGCAAGCATAAGGTTGAGTGTAGCTTGCAGGTGGGATGGTACAGGGGGTCAGGTGGCTGTACACGCAGTTACATCTTGCCCAAGTATACAATGGAGCATGGAGTTCCATGAGAGATGGCCTGGGTCCAGATCATATAGGTCTGTGTGCCTTTCTGAAGACATTCAAGTTTATCCCTCAAGTAAGGGGGATCTAATGAAGGAGAGCCTTGCTTGGGGTCAACATATGTCCCACTTTGACCAAGACTGTTGCAGTTTATACCCACCCCAGTGTAATTATTAGTAGTGCTCACTTTCACATTCAAATGTCCTGGTTAAGATTATAACCTTACTTATCACCGTAGTTATGGTAGACCTACTTCCAGTGGTACTCAGATCATTGAAAATCTAAGTGAGAAATAGCAGACAATATAAGGAAAGGAAGAAGAAAAACAAAATCTATTTCCCACCGTGCAGAAAGTCTAATCAATGCTAAATTAAATAGTGGAGAAAGAGTAAGTGCAAAATTTTCATCAACTACATGCAGGAGCAATTTTTATTGTGTTTTTTTGTTTGTTTGTTTTTTGGGTTTTTTTTTTTTTTTTTTTTTTTTGCTTTGGGAAACCCAAAAGCAAGCATTCTACAACCTTTACTTTTCTTTCTTATACTTCTTTTTGAGGATTTTCTTTCCTCTTGATATACTTGTTGATTTATAAAAGGCATACATGAACATGATAATAATTATAAAAGTATAAAAGGAAAAATTAAATTCTATCTTCCCAGGATGCCTGGGTGACTCGGTTGGTTGAGCGTCCAACTCTTGATTTTGGCTCAGGTCATGATCCCCAGGTAGAGGGATCGAGCCCTATGCTCAAGGCAGAACCTGCTTAACATTCTCTCTCTCCTTCTGCCCCCTCCCCCACTCATGTTCTCTCCTCTCTTAAAAAGAATCTATCTTTGGGGCGCCTGGGTGGCTCAGTCGGTTAAGCGTCCGACTTCAGCTCAGGTCACGATCTCACGGTCCGTGAGTTCGAGCCCCGCATCGGGCTCTGGGCTGATGGCTCTGAGCCTGGAGCCTGCTTCCGATTCTGTGTCTCCCTCTCTCTCTGCCCCTCCCCCATTCATGCTCTCTCTCTGTCTCAAAAATAAATAAATGTTAAAAAAAAAATCTATCTTCTCTCCCCAACCTAGGCCTACTATCCCAAATGACACCATATGAACTCATCAGTTTACCAAATAGGATAAACTTAATTGGGCAAAATAAGAGAATAGCTTTTTTCTTCTTCTATTGCCTTCAAACATGTTTGGTCTGCCCCTCTCAGTATTAGCAAATTACTAAAATAGCCAACAACTGGCCTACAAGCACACCTTTCATATGCAAACCAATCAATCCATAGCACATACCCCAACCACCTCCTTTATCCAACTTAAGGCCATTAGTCTCCTGCCCTACTCATCCCAGGGCCAGGTGCCAAACAACTAGGGACAACCCCTACCCCAGAGCTCTTCAAAATTATTCAGACTAGGAGTGATAGCAGCAATATGGCCAAATAAGACATGCCCATTAATATCTCCCTCACCTCAACAATTTGGCATCTATACACAGTATCTTTGGCTCCCAAAAGTGTCTTTGTGGGATTCAACACCATATGCCAAGGGACCAGGGAGGAGTCTTGCTGCATCCCACACCCACCCTTATGCTATGAGTAACAGGCATACAGACCTTGGTTCCAGCTGTGGACCCTGAAGTGGACCATGAACCAGCTCCAGCCTCTCTTGGTGGTGGTCTGGGAGGCTCTGGAGAACACTGTCTTAGACAATCACTCACAGCTGAGAGATCTTCGTGGAGCCCAGGTTTACAGCAGAGATGTTCCAGTTTGGAGCACTGGAGAAAAAAAATATCAAAGTTTGGATGCACTGGAGAACATAAGAGGAATAGTTTGACTTGATCAGCACTAGCCCTCCCCCAAGGCAGCACAGGTTGGGCCAAGAGAATGATTTTTCTGCATGGGGTGGGATAGTAAAATGAGAATGTGTGGGTAAATAGCTGGCTTTTCAGCTATGCAGGATGCTGCCAATGAGGCCCATTTCTCTTTCTCACTAACCCAAGTTAAATTATGAGCTACATGACTCGGGGTAGGGAGTGACTAGGAAAGAGGTAGATGGGACTCTTGAGGGCATTAAAGAGAAGCAGATCCTACTACCCATGTCACAGATTATATCAAGAAGCTCACCCACAAACCCCAGGGACCCCTTGCCCTCAGATCTTCCCAAATGGCATCCCCAGTGCTCCATGTACCTTACACACACATGTGCACACACACACACACACACACACACACACGCCACCTGTGGTCAGCTCCCCATGTGTGCTCACAATAGTAATGAGAGTAAGTTTGGGCAGACTCAGATAAAATTAGAAATGAAAGAGGAGACATTACAATTGATACCACAGAAATAGGGGGAATCTTAACAGACTACTATAAACAATTATATACCAACATGTTGGGTAATCTACAAAAAAAAATGGATAACTTCCTAGAAACATACAACCTACCAAGACTGAATCATAAAGAACTAGAAAATCTGAACAGACCAATACCAGGTAAGGAGATTGTACCAATAATCAAAAACTCCCCAGCAAAGAAAAACTTAAGACCGGATGGTTTCACTGGTGATATTCTACCAAACATTTAAAGGATTTACACCAGTCCTTCTTAAACTCTTCCAAAAAAATTCAAGGGCAGGAAACATTCCCAAACTCATTTTATGAAGCCAGGAATACCAAAGTCAGATAGGGGCAGTACAAGAAAAGAAAACTACAAACCAATATTCCTGATGAATATAGATGCAAAAATTCTCAACAAAATATTAGCAAACCAAATTCAACATCATATTAAAAGGATCATACAGCATAATCAAGTGGGATGTATTCCTGGGATGCAAGGATGGTTCAAAATATGCAAATCAGTAAATGTTGGTACACCACATGAATAGAATGAGAGAGAAAACTCATGATCATCTCAATGGATGTGGAAAAAGCATTTTCCAAAATTCAACATCCATTTATGATGAAAACTCTTGACAAATTGGGTATAGAGAAAAATTACCTCAATATAATAAAGGCCATATATGACAAGCCCTCAACTACTGCCATACACAGCAGTGAAAGGTTGAAAGCTTTTCCCCTAAGATCAAGAACAAGACAAGTGTGTCCACTCTCATGACACCTAATCAATATGGTACTGGAAGTCCTAGCCAGAGCATTTAGGCAAGAAAAAGAAATAAAAGGCATCCAAACCATAAAGGAAGAGGTAAAATTATATCTGTTTGAAGATTATATGATCTTATATATAGAAAATCCTGAAGACTCCACCAAAAAATGTTAGAGCTAATAAACAAATTCAGTAAAGTTGTAGGATACAAAATCAACATATAGAAATTAGTTGTGTTTCTATACACTTACAATTAAATATCTGAAAAAGAAATAAAGAAAACAATCCCATTCATAATAGCATCAAAAACAATAAAACACTTAGGAATAAACTTAACCAAGCAGGTGAAAGATCTGTACACTGAAAACTATAAGACTGATGAAGAAATTAATGAAGACACAAATAAATGGAAAAATATATTATATTCATGGATCAGAATAACTAATATTATTAAAATGTCCATATTCCCCAAAGCCATCTTTAGATTCAATACAATCCCTATCAAAATTTCAATGGTATTTTTGATAGAAATAGAACAAAATATTTTAAAATTTGTGTGGCACCACAAAAGACCCCAAATAACTAAAACAATCCTAAGAAAGAGGAACAAAGCTGGAAGCATCCTCTTTTCTCATTTCAAAGTACATCACAAAGCTATAATAATTAAAACAGTATGGTACTAGTATAAAATTAACATATAAACCAGTTAAATGGAATAGATCCTCACATATATGGTCAACTATTATTTGGCAAGAAAGCCAAGAATACTCAATGGCAAAAGGATATTCTCTTTAATAAATGATGTTGGGAAAACTGGTTATTCACATGCAAAGGAATGAAATTGAACCTCTATCTTACATCAGTCACAAAAATTAACTTGAAATGGGTTAAAGACTTAAACATAACACGTGAAACCATAAAGCTCCTAGAAAAGAAATTGGGAAAAATTTCCTTGACACTGGTCTTGGCAAAGACTTTTTGGATATGACTGCAAAAGTACAAGCAACAAAAGCAAAAATAGACAAGTGGGACTACATCAAACTAAAAAGCTTATCACAGCAAAAGAAATGATCAACAAAATGAAAAGGCAACCTATGGAATGGTAAAAAAAAATATTTGTAAGCCATATATCTGTTAAGGGGTTATTATCCAAAGTATATAAGGAACTCATACAACTCAATAGCCAAAAAGCAAACACTCCTATAAAAATGGGCAGAGGACCTGAATAGACACTTTTCCAAAGAAGACACACAAATGGCCAACATATACATGAAAAGATGCTTAACATCACTAATCATCAGGGATATAAGATATCCACAATGAGATAACACCTCACACTCATACCTGTTAGAATGGCTATTATAAAAAAAAAAAAAAAAAAAAAAAAAAGCAAGAGATTAAGGATGTGGAGAAAAGGGAACACTTGTGCATTGTTGGTGGGAATGTAAATTGGTACAGCCACTATGGAAACCAGTATGGAGGTTCCTCAAAATAGTAAAAATAGAAATACCACATGATCCAGCAATCCCATTTCTGGGTATATACCCAAGGGAAATGAAATCAGGATCTTGAGGAGATATCTGCACTTCCATGTTCATTGAAGTATTATTCACAGTAGCCAAAATATGGAAACAACCTAAGTGTTTATAAACAGATCAATGGATTAAGATGTGGTATATGTACACAATGGATTAATATCTAGCCATGAGGAAGAAGGAAATTCTGTCATTCGTGACAATGATGAACCTTGAGGACATTGTGCTAAGTGAAGTAACTCAAAACAGAGAAAGATAAATATTATATGATATAACTCACGTGTACAATCTAAAAACATCAAAATTACAGAAATAGAGAGCAGAATGGTGGTTACTAGGTGCTGAGAGTTGGGGGAAGGGGATGATGTCAGTCAAAGCATACAAACTTCCAGTTATAAGATGAAAAAGTTCTGGGGATCTAGTGTTTAGCACGGTAACTCTAGTTAACAATATTGTATTTTATACTTGCAAATTGCTAAGAGAGTAGATGCTCCTACCACAAATAAAAAATGTAATTATGTGAGGTTTTTGAAGTTTTAAATTACCCTATTGTGGTAATCATTTCAAAATATGTAAGTGTATCAAATCATCACATTACACCTTAAACTCACACAATGTTATGTCAAACATATCTTAATAAAGCTGAAAAATAGGGGCACCTGGGTGGCTCAGTGAGTTAAGCATACAAATCTTGTTTTTGGCTCAGGTCACGATCTTGCAGTTTGTGGGTTCGAGCCCTGCATTGGGCTTTGCTCTGACAGCACGGAGCCTGCTTGGGATTCTCTTCCTCTCTCTCTCTCTCTCTCTCTCTCTCTCTCTCTCTGTACCTCCCCTGCTCGCTCTCTCTCTCTCTCTCACTCTCCCACTCTGCTTCTCTCTTGCATATGCACTCTCTCTCTCTCCGTCTCTCTCAAAAATAAATACATAAACATTGAAAAGAGGTTTGAGTGAGAGAGAGACCAAAGCATAAGAGACTCTTAAAAACTGAGAACAAACTGAGGGTTGATGGGGGGTGGGAGGGAGAGGAGGGTGGGTGATGGCTATTGAGGAGGGCACCTTGTGGGATGAGCCCTGGGTGTTGTATGGAAACCAATATGACAATATATTTCATATATTGAAAACAAATACATAAACATTGAAAAGCTTTTTAAAAAGCTGGAAAATTTAAAAATTATTAAAGGTAGCCAATTCTAAACCTATCATTCCTCACCCTTCCCTTCCCACAGAAACCACAATGAATCTCAGGCCACATTTTACCCCTTCCCTCAGCCTGCTGATGGACACTGTGCTTCTCTGTGTGCCCTGCATGGTGTGGCAGGGTCCCTCTTCTTGGGGGTTGTAAGTACAACAAACTGTCTTTTCAATGTCAATCATCTCCTGATCTGTTTGCCTTACCATATTTGAATAATAATGAAACCTACATTCTAAAATAATGCTGCATCAGATTTGTCCTCTTCATACTTTAACCAATATCCCAAACAGATCTCATAGCTATCCTGCCACTTTTATTAGAACAGTCTTGTTTTTGGATTTTGAAATGTTACTCCAGTTTGAACCAAAATTTTCACCTCTTGTCCATTTTAAAACTTTTCCCCTTCCTCCAGGTCAGGCCTGGTCCAGCTCAGGGCAGCAGTGGAGAGAGGCAGAATGGTCTCACTCCTTCTCTTCCCTTCCTGCTGCTCGATCATCCAGGAGCAGGGGAAGGAATAGGAGGTATTAGAGAAAGGCACAAAGGAATTCTTGTCTAGACCATATTGGTGGCTCTTCTTTGGACAACATTAATTGCCCATATCCTCTGTTGTGGCAGGTGCTCATAGGGAGAATTAATAAACAAAAACCATACACAAAACTATAAATATCTCCAAACTATACTATTTCCTGACTTATTTCACCTTCCAGCTGACATCTTGTCACCATCCCTCCCCAACTCTGCTTTTGGCATTATACCCTGTAGCCTCTTTCTTCTGATGCCTCCCTACTCTGTCAGGCAGTTCCTCTCCATTATGAACTACTGCTTTCTAAGCCTCTATGCACCTGCCCTCCTGTAATTGCTTTACACTGAACTTCTGGTTTCTACCATTCCTGGATTCTGTATCTTCCTCTTAAGTTTTTGTTTTGTTTTGTTTTGTTTTTGTTTTTTTAACTGGTGAATATCCTTGGATAATTGTTTCAGATGGAAGATGAAACAGATGTCTTTCAGATGTCTTTCTTTTACAAGCACTGGAAATGTCTTTATTTTTCCTTCATACTGGAATGATAATTTGACTCATAATAAATGTTAGGTACAAATTCTTTTCCTTCAAAATGTTGACAGTATTGCTTGTATTCAGTACCCATCATTGTGGAAGAGACATCTACTAACAATTAAATGCTTATTCATTTGAGGTAACCTGTTCTTTTTTAATTCTCTCTGGTCACATTTGAGATGTTTCTCCTTTTCCTTAGAATTTTGAGGCTGCATGAAATATTTTAACCTGTTCATTCATTGAACAAATTTTTACTGAAACAAGTGATACAAGAGTGCAAGTGATAAAACTATGAACAAAACAGATTAAAATGTTGTTTTCTCATTTGTTTTTGTTTTGTTTGTTTTCATAGCTAGGGCCTCTGTGAACTCTGCTGAGTCCATCCAAAAACTAGAGTCTTAAAATTTACAGAAATGGGTTAATTATTATTTTTTTAACTTTACTTAAGATAGAAGAGTTAAAGTAAAAGTTATCTCCTATTACCCATTCTCTTCTCTTTTTCTTTTCAGCTCTCAATTCTAATGATCTCATTTTATCTTTTAGGCTATCAACTTGATCTTTTTCCCCATCAATTTGGTAATTCAGCTAGTCTAAACTTTTTTTTTAAATTTCGCCATTCTTTTTTAAATTTCTGTGTATTCTTTCTTGAACTCTGCTGTCTCCTTTTATGGCAGCCTTGTTTTGTCTGATGGGTACAATATTTTCTTAAATATCTCTTTGGATAGTATTTAGAATTTTTAAAATTCTCTTCTGTTCTCTGGATTATGTTTACTCCATAATCAATTATTATTTCAACTTTGATCTTCCATTTCACATTTTTTTGCTCTCCTCTTATGTCTGATGAACTGTTACCTATTCACATTTATCAATAACGGATGATACAGGTTAACACCAGGAACTGAAACGGATTTTCTATTTGTGTAGGCCCACTTCTCCTGTGGTCTCTCCTTTGAAAACTGACAGTAGAGAGGTGGACAGAGTTGTGTTTCTAGGCAACCAACATGGGTGATTAGCCAAGAACTCTTCCAAATACCAAATTATGACTGTTTAGTGTGTTTTACCCCTGAAAACTTTCTCCTCTACCTCTCCTCACTTTCCCTTCCTCTTCTTCTTCATTTTTTTAAATTTTTTTTTAACATTTATTTATTATTTTTAAGACAGACAGAGACAGAGCATGAACGGGGGAGGGGCAGAGAGAGAGGGAGACACAGAATCCGAAACAGACTCCAGGCTCTGAGCCATCAGCCCAGAGCCTGACGCGGGGCTCGAACTCACGGACCGCGAGATCGTGACCTGAGCCGAAGTTGGACGCTCAACCGACTGAGCCACCCAGGCGCCCCTCTTCTTCATTTTGTTTTGTTTTAGATGTCTAGAGTTATCTTAAATTCTATGCTACTTTTTTCTCAGTAACCTCTCTCCTGGAGCCTCATGCAAGCCTCTTGTTGGATGAAAGCAGTTATTAACTTGGGCCTAAGGGTAAAGCAACTGCTCCCACAGCCCAATTTAGGGCATGGAAAAATAGTACTAGCAAGTAGGACCCAGTATATGATTTGTAGGCCTTGGTGCAAAATGAAAATGCAGGGTCCCTTGTTTAAAAATTACTAAGAATTTCCCGACAATGACAGACCATTAAACCAAGTGGAGGTCACTTCTAAGCATGGGGGCATTATGCCACTATACAGGTTACATGCCTATGAAGATGGCTCTGACTTGCCATTGGGCATTTCTCTAAGTTCTACCAATAAATACCCTTAAACTCCTTGCCATTACCATTGTTTTGTTTTTCTACTGTTCAGCTTTTTCCATCAATTCAACACCTTTCGCTTTCTATTGGTCAGGAATTCCCCAAATCTTCTGGTTTGCTGATGATACTTTTCCTTTCTTTCCAGTGATTTTTTAGTTTTATTCTCTTATAAAGCAGATTTCTTATTTTTTTGGAACTTTGAGAAGAAGAGGAAGTAGATGTCCATTTAAAACAAAACCTGGTTAAAGCGCCTGGGTAGTTCAGTCAGTTGAGCGTCCAACTTCAGCTCAGATCATGATCTTACAGTTCATGAGTCCAGGCCTCACATCGGGCTTTCTGTTCTCAGTGCAGAGCCCAGATCCTCTGTCCCCCTCTCTCTCCATCCCTCCCCTGCTTGCACCCTCTCCCTTAAAAATAAATAAACATTACAAAAAGTAACTACAAGACACTTGTTGGGATGAGCACTGGGTATTATACATAGGGGATGAATCACTGAAATCTACTCCTGAAAACATTATTGCATTATATGCTAAAATAATGGATGTAAATTAAAAATAATTAATTAATTTAGAAAATAAATACATACATAAATAAATACAAAAATCAAAACCTGGTTTCTTTTAGTGACAAATAACCATAAATATACGGGTGGTAAACTAATTTTAAAACCATCCAGTTCTCTATAATTTATTAACTTTAATAGTGCCAGAGCTTAAGTATTAACCAGTAGACCCAGAGCTCAAGTTTAGAAATACTAAAATAATACATTTATGGGGGCACTTTTGTACTTATCCTTTAAAAATTTCACATTATTGGGGCACCTGGGTGCCTCAGTCAGTTAAGCTTGGCTCAAGTCATGATCTTCGGCTCAAGTCATACTTTGGCTCAAGTCATGATCTCACGATTTGGGGATTCGAGCCCCATGGGCTCTGTGCTAATAGCTCAGAGCCTGGAACCTGCTTCAGATTCTGTGTCTCCCTCTCTCTCTGCCCATCCCCTGCCTGCACTCTGTCTCTCTCTCTCTCTCCTTCTCAATTAAATAAACATTTTTTTTTAAAGCTTAAAAAATAAAAAAATTAACATTATTTCCTATATGAATTCATTTAAAAAATAACTTTTGATATCAATTTAGTTGTCAGTTTTCAAAGTTGGTGGGAGTTTCCCATCATACAAAGGAACATCACTTTACCAAAAAAGTCAACTAAAAGTCCAGTTTTTTTCAGCCAAAAGATATGGTTTATATACAGAGAGATGAATGATGCTATAAATCTGATGGGTGGAGAGGAATTTTCTGATTTTAGCTTATTATTTTTTACTTACTATATGCCCATCTTTACAAACTCCACCCCCATCAAAAGACGGAAGGTTTAACTGATACTTCATTACCTGGTAAAGCCCTTGAGTAAGAAGAGATTTTCACTTGCCTCTAAAACCTACTGCAATTTTATTGAAATGACTTATCAGAAAGTGTTCAGCATCCTAAGACCTCCTTTTACATGAACATAGTTTTTTCTGCGTATTTTCTTTTGTGTGTCTAAATATTTCTGCTATATACTCCATCAGTTAAGGAGAAGTGCACTTTACTAAAAGTCACTCATGTCCACCAGTTCATGATTTGTGAAACAAATTTTCTTGTTTTCTTGCAACTTACAGAAATGAAAATTGACCAGAAAAGTGAGACATAATAATACCATATTTTTTCTGGAAATAATACAAGTCGATACACTATTTTCAATGGACAGAACAAGAGCCTTAAAGGCAACCCACACATTTTGATCCAACAAATCCAATTCCAGAAATCTACCCCAAAAATAATCTGAGAAGCAAGTTATGTGCTAAAGATGTGAATTTCCAGGGTTTTTTTTCAATAATAGGAAAAAGTAGTAAATCCTAAGAAATGTCTGCGTATGGCATCCGTCTAAAACAGAGCCTGGGACGCAGATTCAGGCAGGTAGCTTATTTGAAAGGTGACTCTAGGAAACAGTAAAGGAGATGGAAGATTAAGAGAGAGAAGGGAAAAAAAGCAACAGATGGTCTATTTTGAGCTATAGGTAACTGGAGTGTGGTACTGCTGGGGACCCTCTGAAGAACCTGATTTTGTGCATCTCAAAGTTGGAGGACACAGCCCTAAGCCCACAGGGTGTTGTCTCTTGCTCTAATTGTATCTGAGCCTTTAATAGGACATTACAACATTTTACCAAGCTATTCACTTTCTATACTATATCACTTTCTATACTATATCACTTTCCAAGTGATATGGTATATTGTAGTACTCATGGATCTTGTGGTCATGAGCCCATCCATGGTCATACATCCTTTGCCCCCAAAACAGGTCACTTGGTCCAAGGTAAGGTTACAGAGGATCTATGTCAGTAAGTCAAGTATAGTAGGTCATGAGACACTCATAAGGGCAGAAGCACTGTGGGAAGGGAAAATAAACCCATATTCTGCTGTAAAACAAAACAAAACAAAAAAGCGTGGGCTAAACAAAATGAATGATGAGCCTGAGCCTGAACTAAAATAAAGGCCACATAGAGAAGCGCTGAAGCACTGAGGTGCCAAGCATATGAGTAAAGAAAGGCTTCTTGGACCTACAAAACCAGACCAGCCCATTGCTGAGCACAGCTAAATGAGTGACTAACCCCATGTGGAGCAAAACATCTAATCCCAGCCTGGCCCAAATTCCTGACCTGGAGGATGGTAAGAAATAATAAACCATTTTTGTTTTGAGCCACTAAGTTTTGGGATGACTTACCAGTTGCAAGAAGCCAGTAGCTTCTGTTTTCGTGCTCTTGGAATGCTACCTCTTAGAAGCCAGCTACCATGTAAAGAGTCTGACTACTCTGAGACCATTATGCTATGAAGAAGCCCAAGCTAATAAGTAGAGCGGCATTATGGAGGAGCTCCAAACTCCCTAGCCAATAGTCCTAGCTCAGTTAGAATCAAGTAATGCAAAAAAGCAAGCAGGCAAGCGAGCAAGAGAATAAAAAGAATAAAGTAATGCAGAAGAACTACCTATGCAATCCACAGAATCATGAAAAATTTTGAAACAAAACAACACAAAAGAATCATTGTTGTTTTAAACCCTTAAATTTTTGTTATGGTCTGTTACATTGCAGTAGATCATCGAAACATATGGCTACTCCATTCTTGGGCCTATTGCACAAGCATTGACAGAGGTTGGCTAACATCCCCCAGATGCATTTGTCCATTCTATTGTCAAGTGATTCCTCTGCCATGGATGCTTCCTAGCAGATACTGGAGAGCACAAAGATTTTTTTGTTCCCACACTCATAGTTCTATCTGCCTCACTCTTTTCCCAGATCTTTTACTTCAGTCTTCCAATCTTGTTCTGTTCACGCCCCTGACCAACAAGCCAAGACATTTGCCAATACTCAGACCATTTCTGTCATACAAAAATAACAGAAGTGTACTGCTGAAAGATCTACCCACTGGGAGGATTTCATCTCATTACTGCCCTATAGGGTATACTCCAAGGAGGGACAATAGTCCCAGAAGCCCATTTTCAGATATCACCAACATATTGAGCCAACCCATCCATGAACCAGGCTGAATGGTTTTCTCCTGTTTTTGGTTGGTCATAGAGAATTCCTCAAGAAGCTATGGACTGAGCTGAGGGAAAGGTATGGGTGCAAGAGAAGTAGGTAACATGGAAGGCAGGGCTAGTTAGCATTGTAACTTTATGCCCTCTGATTAGTTCCCAGATGTACTATATTATCATATAATACTGCAGCTTTCTTTCCAACATTATGATTTGGGGGCTCCAACTCATGACAAAGTTCCTGATAGGCAGTCTCAATCACATAGTTATTTGATACCTCCATTGTCAGGCATTCAATTTCTGCTATAGTAGCATTCTAAAAAAAATTTTTTTTTAATGTTTATTTCTGAAGGAGAGAGAGAGAGAGAGGAAGAGAGACAGAGCATGAGCAAGGGAGGGGCAGAGAGAGAGGGAGACAGAATCTGAGGCAGGCTCCAGGCTCTGAGCTGTCAGCACAGAGACCGATGTGGGGGTCCAACTACAAACCATGAGATCATGACCTCAGCCGAAGTCGGACACTTAACTGACTGAGCCACCCAGGCACGCCTACTATAGTAGCATTCTAGAAGCTTATCCTTTCCTGTCCATCATGGGACTCCTCTGATGGGTAATCTTTGCCCTGGGTTCCTCATTGGCCTAGCAAAGACTTTCTCAGAGACTCTTAATTATTGCAATGTTACTATCACCAGCAATAAGGCTTTGTTGTCATCTGGTTGTTAAGTGATTGGTTCCTAATAAACAATTCCAGCCTGAATGTCTACTTTCTAGAACCACCTTTGTACTCCCTGTCTTAGATACAGACTTGAGTGCAAGTCTACTTCGGAAATGATCTCAGGAAGCAGAGTAAAGGAATAGGAGAGAGAAAGCAAAAGAGGGAAAGTTAATTAAGGGTAAATTTTTAAGTGGTGGGCAATTAGGGTTCAATCTCTTTGTGGATTCTTGCAGGAATCATGTAAATGCACTTCAGGATTATTCTCCCAAAGAAGAGGAAACTGGCATATTTATATGCCAGCTCCCACTCCTTTATTAGTTGAGGGTTGTTCCCAAGGATGTTAATTCTTCTTGCTCTTAATACTTCTATAGAACCTAAGAAATGTCTTAAAAGCACACATTTCTTCATACTCAATCCCCTGGCCTCTTATTCAGGGCTTTTCACTACCATAACAAGTCTAATAAAGGGGTAGAGGTAAGTGTTCACTTCTAGCAGGCACTTCCAGAAAGGTACCAGAAAAGGCCTTTGTGACTAAACAATGGACCTCCAACAGCTTGGGGATGCTGGAAATGACCTTCACTCAATGGAAATGAGACCTCATATGCAAGATCCCTTGGGGAGGAAACTGACAGAGCCCATCCAAAGCCTGAACAACCTAGAAGAGATCATAATAGAGGGCTGGGGAGGGACTGCATGGAGGGAATGGTGGGGTATCATGGAGAGGAACAAGGAACTAAGAAGAAATTGTTAAAGGCTCTGTATTTCTTTCCTATGGCTGCTGTAACAAAACACCACAAACTGGGTGGCTTAAAACTACAAACATTTATCTAGATTCCACAAGTCCAAAATCAAGATGTTGGTAAGGTTGTTTCCTTCTGAAGTCTCTAAAGGAAAAATCGTCCCATGCCTTTCTCCTAGCTTCTGGTGGTTGCCGACAATACCTGGCATTCATTGGTTTGTAGATATATCACTTCATTCTCTGCCTCTGTCTTCATATGTTGTCTTCCCTTTGTGTGTCTATGTATCTGAGTCCAAATTTCCCTCTGCTTATAAGAACAACAGCTATTGGACTAAGGCCCAATCTAATCCAGCATGGTTTCATTTTTACTTGATTACAACTGCAAAAACATTATTTCCAAATAAGGTAATACTCTGAGGTTCCTGGTGGACATGGATTGGGGGGGGGGGGCAGGGAGGAACACTCTTCAAGACAGGGCAGTCTCCAAAGACAAATAACTAACCAAATAGCTCTGTTCTTTTGGCCATATGGATATGTGGCTTCAGGGGCCAAGAGAGTAGAAATTATTACACATTTATCATGTTTTGCATCATTGGACAACTGGACCATCAAAGTCTTCTCCTTGCATGTGCCAGAGCTAAAGTACAGTGGTAACCATGCCAAGAACATTCTCTAGTTCAGTGGCTTCTAAACTCCTTTATCCAAATAACCCTTTGTTCAAATGAAACAGGTGTTAACTAAGTGTGTTCAGATAAATATAACGGATTAAAGCTGTTCTGAAAGAAGTGGAGCTTACAGGACCAGGGTCTCCTGCTCCTGGATCAGATCATGAGGAAAGGAGCTTCACAGAATACTATTGGAAATCCACTTTTACATTTCTCTGTTTAGTTCAGGAAGCAAGTGATAAGTACTGCTAACAGTAAAATAAGTATATAGGGGCTAAGAGAAGAGGTAAAGAGAAGAACAAGGTAGGGGCACATGGCTGACTCTGTTGGTTAAGCGTCCAACTTTGGTTCAGGTCATGATCTCTTGGTTCGTGGGTTTGACCCCCACATTGGGCTCTGGTGCTGACAGCTCAGAGCCTGGAGCCTGCTTCAGATTCTGAGTCTCCCCCTCTCTCTGCCCCTCCCCTGCTCTCTCTCTCTCTCTCTCTCAAAAATAAACAAACATTTAAAAAGAGAGAGAGAGGGAGAAGAACAAGGTAAATTTAAAAAGGGCTGGAGAAGAGATAGTTATGGCCACCTGATGTATTTGGTTGCAAAAAGGAGAGGAAAAACAAAAATAACAATCTATGGCCTCTTGGTAATACCAGAGGAGAGGGGGAAAGGGTAAAGAGAAAAAGAAGAAAGGACGTCCTTCTATAATGATTTAGAGTGGTAGGTAGTATTTTATGGCCCTATGATGGACTAATGGATAAAGCTCTAGAGTTTCCTGGGTCAAGTTTGAGGCAATGAGCTACAAAGTGCAGGCAAGTTTATACTGAATGACTTTGAGATCTTCTGTTTCCCAAATAAGTGGATAAACAGAAGACTTTAGTCTCCAGACTCATTAATCTAATACCTTCTGTGAGCACTGAGCATACATACAAAGCCAAATAAAAGCATTCAATATAAATAAATCAATAATAATTTATATCTTTTGATCTCTCCAAAGAGAACTGTTTATATGTGGAGAAAAATAAATAAATTGACATTTAAAGAAAGAGCCGTCCTTCCTCACAAACACATGGAACGTTTTTGTTTTTTGTTTTTTTTGAAGTGAGACACTAAGCCATTTTATGTGTCTTTAGAGTCTTCACCAAAGCGGGGAATTATCTGTCAATAAGCCAAGGCATGTGAGTCAATGGATCAGTTAGCTTTTGCTAAAGTCATGCTCCCAAGAAAGCACTTTGTTGTGTCTTCTTAAATAGTGTAGTGGTTTAACCTATTAATTCTCATGTCTTAAAACTAACTGACTCTGATATAGGGGAAAGTGGTAGTTGGGGACAGTTCTGATATCAAAAGGTTGCTAAGCAGTATTACAATTTTGCAAAGAGACCTGAATAAATGATATTTTGTTCAATGAGCACTGAACAAATGAGCACCAATGAGAGGTGGAATGCCACCAATTCCACCTCTTTGAATACTTCTCAGTGCAACACTCTTCTTGTAGAGGGGCTTGATCAGCTTGGGCTACTACTACGACAAAATACCACAGGCTGGGTGACTAAAACAACAGACAGCTATTTCTCACAGCTCTAGAGGCTGGGAGGTCTGAGATCAAGGTGCTCACAGACTCAGTGTCTGGGTGAGAGTTGCTTCCCAGCTTGCACATGGTCACCTTTTGCTGTATCCTCACCTGGCAGAGAGAGAGAGAGAGAGGAGGCTGTTTTGCTTTTCTTATAAAGACACTCATTTCATCATAGTGGCTCCACCCTCAAGGCCTCATCTAAACCTAAATACCTCCCACAGGCTTCATCTCCAAATACCATCACATGGGGGTTAGGGCTTCAACATATAAATTTGGGGTCACACAAACATTCAAACCATAGCAGGGGCTTTTCATCTTTTTGAGTCATGGACTTCTCTGGAAGTCTAGTCAATAATACTCTTAATGAATTCTTTCAAATGCATAGAATATGTTCCCTGGAAATGAGGTGTCTGGGTGGCTCAGTTGGGTAAGCATCTGACTCTTGGTCTTGGCTTAGGTCATGATCTCAGAGATGGAGCCCCGATTGAGGCCCCGGCAGGCTCCGTGTGGAACCTGCTTAGGATTCTCTCTCTCCCTCTCTCTCTGCCCCTCCCCCCATCTCTCTCTCTCTCTCTCTCTCTCTCTCTCTCTCTAAAGAAAAAAAATATATATATATATATACATATAGATATATAGATATATAGATATATAGATATATAGATATTCCTGGGAAAAATAGAAAAGCTACAATACACATGCCTGTGTGTATGTATGCACCCACATATACCCATCATACATATGACAGTAAACAGTACTGGAGATAGAATTACAGTTTAGGTATCAACTCTGCATTCAAAAACAAAAAACAAAAAACAAAAAATAAATAATAAAATAAAATACATAGAATTATAAGAATACCCATTACATTAAAATACAGTTGTCACTCCATTCCCTCCCCCCCAAAAAAATACAGTTATCAGAGTATTTTTTTTATTTTGTGATAGGGCAATATATGTTTTTTGTACTAACACATTAAATAATAAAATCTAGTGGCAGGTCAAACAACTGTCATAATGTCAAAGGGGTGATAAGTATAGATGATATCTTGGGAGATCTTTCAATAACTGTAATATGATGTGAAAATATCTGGGATTTTCTATTGGTGATAAGGCCATAGGTACAGCTAACACTACTATGAGGTGTTGCCTTTATTCATAATTGAAGGAAATGCTAATTATCAGTTGGAAGTGCAAAATAAAAATGCAATTTTTTTCCCATCCGCATACTCAGCCCCCAGATTGAAAACTCCTCTCTTTGATTTCAAAAGTTCTCCTTTCCTCAGTCCTCACAGGGCCTGGATGAAGAAACACACCTTCAGAAACCCCTCCTTTTACAGTTCCCGCTGGCAGCTCTCTGAATGAGGATTATTCGTTATCTCACCTCCACCACTTTGGCTAGGGCGCTGCGCATCAGAGGCTACCATTCCTGGGGTATGGGGAGGAAGGTTGTAGTTACCATTTCCCAGACGATGCCCTGAACCCAGGATGCAGTAAAAAGAGGGAGAGAAGAGAATGAACATTTACCGAGAACCTACTATGTGCCTGGTACTCTCGTAGGCACTTTATACTCATTATCTTAAGATGCCCTTAGGAAACAGAAAGAAAATGGGTTGGAGTGGATAAATGGGCTGTTGCCAGTTAGCAAATGACTGTCTTTGGTTTTGAATCCAAGTCTGTCTAATTCTAAAGTGCACAATCTTTTTTTAGTACGTCATGTATTGCTGACACTGGGTTGACCTCTTGACCATTCAAAATCAGATTCCTTATCTGGATATAATGATATTGTGGATCATTTGAGAATATGCATACAAGTGTCTTGTAAACGATAAAACACTTAGCACATGTTACTGCTGTTGTAATCATGTGTCACTGTTGTTCTTACTATCATCAGAAATTTCGTATACAATAAAGTCTGAAATCACTGAAAATCCTGGGCACCTAGACAATTCCCTTAAAAATGAGCCAAAGTAAGGAAAATTATGTCACAGTATATTCTGTCACAGAGCTATTCTGATTTTTCCTGGTAATTACTTTATTATTTAAGGAAATTGGGTCTTTCCTAGTAAGGAAAATAATTTACAAACTACATCCCACTTACTTAATAAAATATTCAATTTCTAAGAACTTATGTAAAGCAAGAAAAAAGTAATAAAGTTCATAATCTATGATAAGAAAATCTCTTATTCAACACTGAGGTAAGATAAGCTTTATTCAAGGGGTCAAAATTTCTCAATTCTGGGGCAGCAGCTCTGTGAAAATGGATGTGCAATATCTTCTCAAGTGCAAACTCGTTCTTGATTTTTTTCCACAAAGTTTTCATTGTGATGTGTATTCCCTTAAAATAAAATGGCTTGTTTTATAAGTTTTTAATATTATTTTCTCCTGTCTACAAAAATAACCTCTGCTTATTATAGAGGGGATAAAGAGAAGTGCAGATGAAAATTAAAATACCAGAGATAAGCAATGTCAACTTGCTGTGTAAACTTTTCAGCTGATTTTTAAACATTCCAATAAATTCAATACTTTTCTTTTGAACTCTGACTCCTTTTAGCAAGCAGACTCCCTTTTAGGGGATTTAGCAATAGTGACTTTCTATATAAGGGGCAAAACTAACTTCCCTGATAAAAGGAATATGTTCCAACGATCCAACCATACAGCAACAGTTCAAAAAATATAGAAGATCTGGGGCACCTGGGTGGTTCAGTCAGTTAAGGTCCAGCTCTTGATTTTGGCTCAGGTCATGATCTCACTACTCATGGGTTAGGGCCCTGCATTGGGCTCTGCACAAACAGCACAGCGCAGAGCCTGCTTGGGATTCTCTCTCTCCTCTCTCTCTCTGCCCTTCTCTCTCTCTCTCAGAATGAATAAATAAATAAACTTTTAAAATGTATATATAGAACCATGGATCTCTAAAAAGACACTCTTTTTAAAAAAGACACTTATGGGGCGCCTGGGTGGCGCAGTCGGTTAAGCGTCCGACTTCAGCCAGGTCACGATCTCGCGGTCTGTGGGTTCGAGCCCCGCGTCAGGCTCTGGGCTGATGGCTCAGAGCCTCGAGCCTGTTTCCGATTCTGTGTCTCCCTCTCTCTCTGCCCCTCCCCCGTTCATGCTCTGTCTCTCTCTGTCCCAAAAATAAATAAACGTTGAAAAAAAAATTAAAAAAAAAAAGACACTTAGAAAAGTTACCATCTGAAACTCAAAAGGAGTACAATTATGTCAAAACATATGTGAGGACCTTGGGGAGAGGCAGCAGAGGACAGAGTTGGGTAAGAGAGGAAGGGAGAGGGTCACATGCCCCAGACACATGTCCTACTTCCTGCCCTCCAGATGGCTCTCCCACTTGTAATCGTGTGAGGGAGCTCCTCACCCCCATCCTCACTGTGGGGTAGGGATAAGAAGAGGCAAAGCTATGCCCCAGTCCTTCTGACCTTCCTTCTTCTCACTCTACAAAGCAAAATTGGTATTCAAGTCTTCATGATCCAGTGAGTTAAATAAAATGTAATTTCTGGGGCCTGCAGAGCCTCATTTTCTCACCAGTTTGCCAATTCTTTTAACCAGGGCTGCCTTTCACTTCAGAAATAGAAATAACGAGGTTCATTTCTGAAAGTGTGGCTGAGGTAATATTGCAGCATAAATATGTTTTAATAAAAGTGTAATCAGGTAAGATGGGAAGCCATTTTCGAATATGTATGAGGGCAGGGTACCCTGGGCAAGAAGAGACTTGAAATGAGGAAATTCATGAAGATACGATGTTTCCCAGAATAAACTTTGTTTATTTTTAGCCAACAGAGAACAAATAAAAGCCAGGCCAAATTATTTTTGTCGTTCAATTGCAAACATAGATGACACTGTGTACATAACTCCAAAGATGTGCCCGTATGCACAATGCTGGTAGCTAACACACAGGGCCTCCCTTACATTCTTTCGTTAAAACCCAAGATCCTGGAGCTGAACGTGATTTTTTAAAAATCATCTAGTCCAACCACCTCATTTTCAGAAGAGGAAAGCAAATTCCAAAAAGTTAAATAAATTGCTAAAGATCGTTTCCCTAGTTAATGATTAGAATGCAGGCCCCCATGGAACTTACTGCAATCTTACTTGTATTTTGCTCATGGTCTCTCTATGCCAAGTTCAACATTAAGAGGCTCGCACAAACACTAAATGGGATTGACCTATACAAGGTTGCTGACCTACACCTGTTTTTACTCAAGATATTGTTGTTGCCCACTGTTTCTTTATAACACTATACAATGACATTAAAGAATTAATGACATATACAAAAGATAGAGTAACTACGGTTAATTTTATATGTCAGCTTGACTGGGCCACAGGGTGCCCAGCTATTTGGTTAAACATTATTCTGGGTATTTCAGTGAGAGAGTTTTAGGTGAGATTAACATTTAAATTGACATACTTGAAAGAAGCAGATTATCCTCCCTAGTGTGGGTGGGCCCCATCTAATTAGTTGAAGATCTCAATAAAACGAAATACTAACCTACACCCAAGTAAGAGAAGAATTCCTTCCTGACAGTTCAAACTGAGATATCAATTTTTTTTCCTGCCTTTGAACTCAAACTGAAATATCAGCTTTCCTGTGTCTCCAATATGCTAGCCTTCAGATTAGAACCATACCAATGAGTCTGCTGGTTCTTTGGCATATAGACTCACACTAGAACTAAACTATTGGCTTTCCTGAGTCTCTAGCTTGTCAGTTTATCCTGCAAATCTTAGGACTTTCCAGTCTTTATGATCATGTGAGTCAGTTTCCAATAATAAATAAATTAATCAATGAATAAATGAATACCTTATTGGTTCTAATCCCCTGAAGAATCCTAATACAGTGACTTTCCTAATGTTCAGATGTTGTGTTTCTCAGGTATCTCAAAATGCACATTCAAGGAAATTTTATGAGCTTTTGCCCAGATGTCAACATAAATCATTTGGTGCCATCACCATAGTTCATATACATTAAAGAACAAAGGAGTAGAATAAACATGAACTCCCAAAAGTCATTGCTAAAATGAATATTGTACTATTCCAGTTGTCTTATGTTGATCATCTGAGAAATATTGAGATTAAGTTACTGGAGTGGTAAAATTTTATTACTAGATCAGAAGTTCTCTGGGAAAATAAGTTAGGCTGGAAGTGATTGGCCAGAAAATGGAAAGAGAAAGAAGAGTCTGATAAAAAAAAATAGCAATAACTAGCATTTATTTGGTGCCTACTCTACTCCAGACACTTGGCAATCAATTATTCATCCAACAGATATTATCGAGGACTTTTTATGTGCCAGATATTATTCAGGGTGCTAGGGATACAGCTTTGTAAAAATAGACTTGATTTCCTGCTCTTATGGATCTTACAGTTTAGAGAAGGAAGATAGACAAGTAACAAATGTTATGGAGAAAAATAAAGCAGGGAGGAGACAGAGGCAGTACAACTGGAAGGGATCATAATTTTTGGTAGGGTTGTCAGAGAAGACATTACCAAAACCAAGGTAACGTTTGATAATAGAGCTGAATGAAGGAAGTGAGGGAACAAGTCATATGGGGGACATTTTTCAGGCATTGGAATCAGTAAGTGCAAATGGCCTAAAGCAGATAGATGTTTGCGTGTTCAAAGAACAGCAAGAAAATCAGTGGGGCTGGGGCTGAGTTTTTCGCAAGGCAAACGCAGTAGAAGAGAAGGTCGTAAAAATAATGATAGAAATAGTAACATGATAGTAATAGTGTCTAAGTGAGATAACTGGGGCTCAGAGTGGTTTGTAACTTTCCCACAACTTAGCTAGTAGATGATGGAGGCTGGCATAGACCTAGGTATATCCACCTGGGTGAAAAGCTTTGACTCTTTCCACTTTATTACATTGTTTCTCCAGAAAAAGCTTCAATATTCTCCAATTGTTTTGTGTATCCCTAGCATAGTATTTTCAGTAAATATTTGCCTTTTTTTTTTTACTACCCAACATATCACATATCCTTCCTACTTGGAGGGAAATCCCCAATATGTGAATCTTGGCTTGCCATAATGAAACCAAATGTCCAGACAGTTCCTTCTCCCTAGCCCACAGCAGTTGGAGGGAGAGCATGGGGCCTGGGTCAACTTGATGCCTACACCTAGACTTTGAACCTTGAGGGTGTAGTCCAAAAAGACAGGGTTACACAGCCAGATGGGGTGTCTAGCAATGCTAGACAAGCGGCAGTGTCCAGCAGAGGCAGTGGCAGGAGTAGCACTCTGACCAGAGGTGCCTACAGCAGGACCTTGGTTGTATTGCTTGATTCCTCCCCTTTTCTCAGCCTGGTTTTATCGCTGCTAATGGTGTTGCAAGACAAACGAGGTGAGGGAACATCTCCCTTAGCTCCAATGATGTATTCTTGTTGGGAAAAACTGTTGCAAGACTTTGGAATGGAAAAAAAAAAAGATTATTGAGTGTCCTCTTTAAAATGTTTGTTTCTTTGTTTATCTTGAGAGAGAGAGAGAGAGAGAGAGAGAGAGAGAGCATGAGCACGGAGGGGCAAAAAGAGAGAGGGAGAAGAGAATCCCAAGCAGGTTCTGCACCATCACCACAGAGCTCACGAATTGTGAGATCATGACCTGAGCCAAAATCAAGGGTCTGACACTTAATTGACTGAACCACCCAGGTGCCCCTTGAGTGTCCTCTTTAATGTACTCTTCCCAGCTATCTCTGCCTTTTATCATTTTTGAGCTATTTTACAACTCAGTGATTGTAGAAAGCTGGAAATAATACCAAAGATTCTTCTCCATACAAATACAAATCAGTTGTGTCAGAAAGAATGCATTCCCACTTTCTTATATAATTGTGTGGTACTTTGAATTCACCTTTCAACCAGTTTTAACGTCTCATCAAGTTCCCCCAGTACTTAATGAGTGAAAATCTATGCCATATCATATTTATTTGTCAATTCATTTCATTATTTTTTATCTGCCGATATGTGTATGGTACCTTAGAGTTTTTCAACCAGTAACATCTTACTGGTGCCCTTAACAATTATTAAGTTACGGGGGCCTAAGTGGTTCAGTCAGTTAAGCATCCAGCTTCAGCTCAGGTCATGATCTAGCTGTTGGTGAGTTCAAGCCCCACGTCGGGCTCTGTGCTGACAGCCCAGAGCCTGGACCCTGCTTAGGATTCTGTTTCTCCTTCTCTCTCTCTGCCCCTCCCCCTCTAGGCACTCTGTCTCTCTCTCTCAAAAATAAATAAACATTTTAAAAATAAAAAAATTAACCAATAAGTTAAATAAAATCCATGATGCATGTTCATTTTATATTTGTATCAGAGGCAGGATTTTGCCACTTGGAAATATTCTTTAACAATAATGAATAGGAAAATCACATCACTGTCCTGTCTTTGGCTTGGAGCACTCTCTCTCTGACCTTCACCAACACAGGCATGCACTTCATGAGACTGGAGACCCAGATGCTGGTCTTAGCTCTCACCTTAACCAGTGAGTTAATTCACACAGCTTCCCTGGACTTCGGGTCCTTCATCTTTGAGATAAAGAGGATGAATTCAATATTCTTCAAGATCCAATTCAGCTCTGACTTCTTATGATTGACTGTGTTACATGCCCTTAGGTGTTCTCCCCACTATCTTTTGTGAGTTTTTTGTCCTTTTCCCCAGGACCTGCTGTATTTGGTTCCCTTTAGTTCACTCTCTGCCACAGCTGGGCCTATTTTCCTTCTCTTAATTTCCCAAGGTTCGATTCCTCGATATCCAGCTTCCTGTCTCCCCACATCCCGATCTCACACACACACACACACACACACACACACACACACGAATACAAACCTCTTTATGGGAACCAAAAGACAATAACAAACTTGTAGTTATTATAGGATTACATGGAAGAAACAAGGAATTTCCACTCTGCTTTGCCATTAATCCCTCCAAAAGAACTACCTCAAAACAAAACAAACAAGCACTTCACTAAAAAATAAACTAGTTGAACAAACAAAGCACTTTGATCTCACTACTCAGTTTCACCCAGGGGTAGATAATAATAGCACAAGTGATGGGCGTTCTTTTCTCTTCTTTGTTTCCCTTGCCAGCATCACACTCAGGCTTCCCCAGCTGGGGCAGGAAATGCACATCCTGAGGATCACACTGTAGCTTACATAGACAACTGCTCAGGTCTGCGCAGCAGAACTCAGAAGTTCCTGACTCTTTGCCTGTGCTTCACACAACAGACCAAGAGTCCTTGAGGTCAGTCATCCTCAGGGAATCTGCTCTTACAAAATGCTTTCATGTGTGTTTTTCTGCCAAGTTCACTTAAAAACTGAAATGGTATCTTTTCTATCTAAAGAAAAGATCCAGGAAGAAAGCCAAATTAGATTCTCCAAAGATTTGTTTCTACCAGCAACTTCTGGCCAGTGTGATGTTATTTCTAAGCTTTCTTATGGCTCATAAAATGTCATGGGGTATTTGCAGGTTGAAGGAATTGTGCCAAACAAAAAGGCAGGAAGAACTTCTAGGCCAAGGAAATCCATGTGCAAAGCATGGGCCCTTCAAAGGACCCCAGTGTTCTGAGCATGGGGAGTAAGTCGTTCGATGTGGCTGCAGTAAGGGGGCTGTGGAGGGTCAGGAGGGGGAGGCAGAGAGCATTAGGAGAGGGCAAGCCTGCAAAGATAAGGGAGAGCTAGAATACAAGGGCCAAACTGCCACCTGTACTGTCAGGGAGCTCACAAAAGGAAATCTCTGTCAGATCTGCTACCTTGTTAGTTTATAATTCAACAAAACATGGTGACGTGATGTCTGAAACTTCCCCTTTGAGGTACTCATTCAAATCAATAGCATTTCCCAGAGACAAATACAACATTCGACCCTAAACATTTGCTGGAAAGTATGTCTATGGAAAATAGATGTGTAGTTGGAATTTTTGTTTTTCTCTATGCAAACGTGTGATCATCTTTCTCTCCCCACACCTCACCCTCCAGCATCAAGAACAAATGGAGCAATCGTCAGTAGAAGTAAACATGCATAGTTGCAGTAACTCCAAATACTTTATGGTACACTAACAACCCAAGAATTTGGATCTAAGAACATGATTGTTTTCTGTCAAGGAATTTCAAATACATATGCACTTGATTGATTTTTGGTCTTCTGGGAGATAATATGAACAGGTAATGCTTCAGTTGCCATGTTTAATGACTAGCACCAGACTTTCTGCAAGGGCATGCCTCCCATGCCTGGTCAACTTATGATGAGGAGACCTGGAAAGAGGGACTGCCATCTTGATAAACTCACACGGTTGCCTGAATCTAAAATCTCCGTGCTCCAAGGCACAACTAGCTCTGAAGAGACTCAAGATAGTAGTTTTGCCTTCAACATGCTCCCATCTCATCTCATACCTACCTTCGTTCTCATTCTGTTCCTTCCCCACTGAGGCAACCAGGTATCTCAGTCAGCTCAAGATGCCATAACAAAATACATAGACTGGATAGCTTAACAGGAACTTAATGTCACAGTCTGGAGGCTGGCAACCACAATCAAGGTGCCAGCGGGGTAAATGCATGGTGAGAGCCCTCTCTCCTTGAGTTGCAGACAGCTGCCATGAGCTACGTCTTCACATGGCCTTTCCACTGTGCTCATCAGAGAGAGAAAGAGAAAGAGATCTCCTTCTCCTTTTTATAAAGGCACTAATCTTATCATAAATTCCCCACCCTTACGACTTCATCTAACCTACATGGCCACAACTCCAAATACCATCACACTGGAGGTTAAGGCTTCAACATATGAATCAGGGGACACACAAATATGTAGTGCATTACATTCCACCCCTAGTCCCTCAAAAGTCATGTCCTTTTCGCATGCAAAACACATTCATTCCATCACAATGGCCCCATAAGTCTTAACTCATTCTAGCATCAGCTCCAAAGTCTAAGGTCCAAAGTCTCATTTAAATATTATATCAGGGCACCTACGTGGCTCAGTCCGGTGAGCATCTGACTTCAGCTCAGATCATGATATCATGGTTCGTGAGTTTGAGCCCGGCATCAGGCTCTATGCTGACAGCTCAGAGCCTGGAGCCAGCTTCAGATTCTGTGTCTTCCTCTCTCTCTGTCCCTCCCCTGCTTGCACTCTGTCTCTCTAAAATAAATATACATACATACATACATACATACATACATACATACATACACACATACATACATAAATAAATATCATCTCAGTTGGGGGCTCCTAGGTGGCTCAATCAGTTAAGCGTCTAACTCTTGATTTCAGCTCAGGTCATGATCTCATGGTTGTGAGATCAAGCCCTGCAATGGGCTCAGTGCTGAGAATGGAGCCTGCTTGGGATTCTGTACCTTCCTCTCCCTCTGCCCTTCCCTCACTTGTACTCTCTCTCTCTCTCTCTCTCAAAAAAAAAAATCATCTCAATCAGATATGGGTAAAACTTGAGAGATGATTCATCTTGAGACAAAATTCCTTTCTAGCTGTGAACCCGTGAAACCAGACAAGTGATATGCTTCCTAAGTACAATGGTGGGACAGGCATAAAATAGACACTCCTATTCCAAGAAGAAGAAAGAAGAAAGAAGGAAAGGGTGGTGGGTCCTAAGCAACTCCAAAGCCTAGCAAGGCAAATTCCATCAGATCTTAAGACTTGAGAAATCCTCTTTGTTTTGATGCTCTGCCTTCAGAACTGGGGCAGCAGCCACACTTCCAAGTCTTTGCTAGATAGGAGTTGCACCCCTAATGTACCCCCAATGTTTGGGGTTTGGTGGGGCTCCTAAGGTTCCACAGGGCAGCTGTACTCCTGAGACATGGGTGGGATCTTCCTGGTCCACAAGACAGGCAGCCTTACCCTTTGAAACTGAGGAAAAGACAGCCTGTCTCAGGACCACTGGTGAACATGGCAGTCCTCACAATCTCTGGATCTCCTTCTCGGTCATTCCTTTCTTTCTTTGAACAAAAACACACATTCACAGCCAAACAGGCCTATGGTCTTGTCTTTTAGAATCCAAGAAGTCTGGCTGACTTTCTTCATTTTGTCCCAGCTCTGACCCTTCAGTTCAAACTGGCAGTGTTTCTTCTACAATCCCATAACTTTATTGAGTGATAGTGCATTTATGAGCTTGGTGTTCTCTTTAGAACATGCTTTATCATTTTTTGCAATATGGACACGTGAGAATTATCCAAATTCCCAAGTCTGGTTCCTTTCTATGTAACAATTCCTTCTGCAATTCATCCATCTCTTCTCTCATTTTACTCTTCTTTCCTCTCTCTGTTCTCTCATTCTTCAGTCGTGGGAATCAAGCCACTCCTTCAACACTTCACTTAGAAATCTCCTCAGTTAAATATCTAATTTCATCACTCAACAAGTTCTACCTTCCACAAACACTAGAACACAGTTCAGCCAAATCCTTTGCCACTTGATGACAAAGATCACCTTCCCTCCATATTCTAATAACATGTTCCTCATTTTAGTCTGAGACTTCCCAGAATCGCCCCTAATGTCCATATTTCTAGCATGCACCTCAAAACTCTTCCAGCCTCTTCCCATTACCCAGTGTCAAAGTATCTTCCAAGTTTTTAGCTATTTGGAGGCTGAGAAGTTCCAAGATCTACTGTTGGCAAGTTGGAGACCCAAGAGAACCAAACGTGTAAGTTCCATTCTGAGTCCAAGTCCAAAGGCTAGAGAAGACTGATGTCCCACCTAAAAAAGAAGCAGAGAAAGAGAATTCTTTCTTACTCAACCTTTTTATGCTATTCTGGCCTTTGACAGATTGGATGAGGCTCAGTCAAAAAATGGAGGACAATCTGTTTACTCAGTCTACTGATTCAAATGTTAACCTCATTCATAAACATCCTCACAGACATGCCTGGGTATCATGTTAAACCAAATATCTGGGCATCTTGGGGTCCAGTCAAGTGGGCACATAAAGTTAAGCATCACACCAAGTCAATCCACCTTGACCTGCTTTCTTGTCTTTTCTTCACACGTTTAACTCTAGCTTTACCTGTTTATCACAATATTCTGGTTTTGTCCAATAATCAGAGCCTTTCTAAGATACTGCTTGATTGCCCTAAAAATTACTACTAAGCTATTGATGAGTGCAAATGATTTAACAATTATACTGTCTATTGCATTTAACTTCTCCTTAAGGAAGAAAAAAATTCCTATTGTATTGTGGTAAAATGCATATAGCATAAAATTTACCATTTTAACCATCTTAATATTTTTTTTCATGTTTATTTATTTTTGAGAGAAAGAAAGACAGCATGGGCCGAGGAGAGGCAGAGAGAGAGGGAGACACAGAATCTGAAGCGGGCTCCAGGCTCTAAGCTGTCAGTACAGAGCCTGACACGGGCTCCAATTGACAAACCGTGAGATCATGACCTGAGTCTAAGTCAGATGCTTAACTGAGTCACCCAGGCGCCCCACCATTTTAACCATCTTAAAATGTACAATTTAGTGAGATTAAGTACCTTCCCAATGTTGCACAGCCATCACCACTATTTCCAGAACTTTTGCAACACCCCAAAAGTAAACCCCATACCCAATAAGTAAATAGTCACTCCCTACTCCCCAGCCCCCCAGCCCCAGGCAACCATTAATCTGCTCTCCGTCTCAACGCACTTGCCTATTCTTGGGTATTTCATATACATGGAATTATACACCATGTGGCTTTCTGCAGGCTTTCCTTCACTTAGCTAAGGAAGAATCTTAGAAGGTGAAATTGGAAAATAGAATGTATTTTGTGATATAAACATTTTGAGGTATCTGTAAAAACACATCAACTTTCTATTTAATTATTTTACCAAGGTTTAGGGAACTCATCTGTGACCCATCTCCCCCAGACATTGCCCCAGACATTATGTTATTCTTTCTTTCCATGGAGGTTTGAAGCAGCCAAACACAAGCTAGCATCAGGCCAGTGTGCAGAATGTGAGGACACCTCAGAGGGCTCATTTCACCCCCATCAGAGAGGCCTTCCTTCTCTGCAAGTGACCTGGCAAAACCACGGGAGTCAGAAGGTCATACAGCCCTGGGGGATAAAAGGATGTTTGCCCACTGACACTTGAGGTCTTGATGAAAATAAAAGCAAGCACATCTCTGGCTGCAAAGTAAATTATTCACGGGCTTTATTTAAAAAGAAAGCATTTATAGAAAAAAAAATGGACATCACTTGAATTCCAAAAATCATTTCCAAAAAAAGAACATTTTTAATCAAATGTGAGTGAGAGAGACTGCATTCGCAGTTCACACAGCACAGCTACTGAACTATCAAAGGATCCCAGGTTTGCTGAGATACTGATTTCTACAATGTGGGTGATTTGAAAGGATACACAGCTTTACTGGGAATGTGCTGTGCAGATGGCCAGCCCAGACTACGAGTCTGCTAAGTTTGATGGGAAACGAGCCGTTTGGCAACCCCCCAGTCTAAAGGGTCTGAGAATGGCATGCCAGAAGGGCCTGGGCCGCAGGAGTTGTTCTAAAACCCTAAGCCCTGGAGGCCCCACTTGCGGGTTTCAGCCTGTGTCACAGATTTTATGTGCTGCGAGCTTTCACAGCTTCATTTGGCGTAACCAACGTACCTAAGCAGCATCTTTACTTTCTCAGCTCTTCCTTTTTACTCATCTCCTATTTTTATTAATAACCAGACACAAAGAGGCTACCAATATTTTTAGTGCTGATTTCTACCCTGTTACTACTTATATTTTTGCCAAGATCAAAGTCTAGATTCATCTTCAAATCAGTTCATGTTGTTTTCCTGCTTCTATTTCAAAATATGGACCACATAGTCTTTATAATCTTATTTCATGATGTCTAGCTTAGATTTAATCATATACACAAGCTTCAGTAGCTCACTAAACAATGTGAGGATAAAGGAAGATGTAGGCCTAGTCTGAGCATGAAAGCTTTTATACTTTTCTCCTTCTTTTCAGTAGTTTCTGAGGTTTGTAAATGAACAGATTGAACCCTGGTTAAAAGTTCACAATTCCTTTTTAAATAACATCATTTCTTTTTTTATGGGGTCCGTCCGCCCAAAATGATCCCTGTGTTACAACATAGATATTTAGTCGGTTAAGCATCTGACTTCGGCTAAAGTGATCTCGCGGTTCATGGGTTCAAGCCCTTGTGTCAGGCTTTGTGCTGATAGCATGGAGCTAGAGCCTGGTTAGAGTTCAGTGCCTCCCTCTCTCTCTGTCCCTCCTCCAATAATGATCTGTCTCTCTGTCTTTCTCTCTTTCTCTCAAAAATGAATAAACATTTTCTAAAAAGTTAAAAAAAAAATAAATAAAAAGATATGACTACCTGGGCACCTGGGTGGCTCAATTGCTTAAGTGTCTGACTCTTGATTTCAGTTCAGGTCATGATGTTGTGAGTTCGAGTCCTGTATCAGGCTCTGAGCTGATAGTGTGGAGCCTACTTGGGATTCTCTCTCTCTGTCTGTCTCTCTCTCTCTCTCCTCTCTCTCTCTCTCTCTCTCTCTCTCTCTGCCCTTCACCCCCCTCCCCCACTCTTAAAATAAATAAATATACTTAAAAATTTTTTTTAATTCAAAAGACATGACGACAAGGCCAGGTCACTGGATTTTCACAAATATACCTGAATTTATCCACAAAAATAAATATGTGCCCTTCAAATAGGTAGCAACATTCCAAGGATATTGTTATTGTTTAAAATGATTTTAGAACTCCAGTTAGGAACTGCTTTCCTTCACTCACTGAGGGGATTACTTTGAATGTCCCCAATGGTTAAAAAAAAAAAATCTTTTTCTCATCAGTATAAGTTTCATTTCCAGAAAAAAACAAGCCACTTAATAAGGCAGATGGCAATTGACTGAATAAACTGCTTTAGCCTAAAAAAAAGGGACTAAAATAGAAGACTAGCTTTTTCTTTAATATGATTCCTTACATTATTTTCAACAGTAATTTGAAAAAGGGTTCATCAAACAATAGAATGATAGCAGTATGGTGAAAGAAGTGTCTAGACCTCCAAAGCAACTCCACTGAAAAGGAGGACTTGCAATTGAATATATGGAGGGTTTTATTATTATTCTTTTAATGTTTATTTATTTTAAGAGAGAGAGATTGCAAACCGGGAGGGGCAGACAGAGAGAGACAGAAGATCTGAACCAGGCTCTGCACTGACAGCAGACAGCCCAATGAGGGGTTTGAACTCACAAACAGCAAGATCACGATCATAAGCCAAAGCCGGATGCTTAGCTGACTGAGCCACTCAGGCACCCTGGAGGGTTTTATTTTTAAGAAAAATAGGCTAGCCTTGTTTCATTTTCACAGAAACCCCATATTATTGGTGACTAGATAAGAGAGTTGGCTGTTTTTCAGCTTACTACAGGATATAATTTAACAATTCAATCTTTGGAGTGAACAAAGTACAAAACCTGAAATACCTTCATTGAACCCATGCTTTAGTGATATCTTCCAAACCAAAATGTTCATATGGATATACAATCTGGAAGTCAATAGATACACTCTGTGCAACCAATAAACATATACTGAATGTACATATGAATATTAACAAAATATTAAAAGTTAGTTCTACCCTCTAGAATTTATACTTTTGGTTTCAAAGCCTTGTTTCCAAAGCTAATTTCATTAAGCATGTTTGTTTGTGACTGGGTTGCAAGAACAGCATATACCAGAATGTCAGGCACTGTACAAATTGATTTAAACAAGTTTTGTATTTCACCCACATAGAGATATTTAATATAAATAAACCTGTGTTTTATTTTTGTATTCTTATTGATGATGAAAGGAAGAGGGAAATTATTGCACACCAGGCACCTATTATACACAAGGATTGAACATGTTACGAATTTAACCCTCTCCACATCTCTGAGCTAAATACTTTTATCCTGATTTATAGATAAAGAAACCAAGTCTTAAGGAATTTAAACAGCAGAACACTGGCACATCACTGGCAAGTGGGAAAAACAAACTCAGAATTAGCTGACCATGGTCAGAGAAAGAAGTCAAAGGTCACAGCCATTTCCCCCCACCCCAAAAAAACTGATGTTATCATTCCCCATCATCTTTTTTTTCACTAATCTCAGTAATTCTTTTGTCATACTTTTCTGCAAACTGAAATAGCGCAATTACCTCCTAATCTGGGAAAATAAAATGTTCTATGAATTTTTATCATGTTATTTATACAAGGAGCCTTTGGAAACCAGTTAAGTGCTTGAACCAGTTAAGTGTTTGGGTGGGACATATAAAAACAAAGCAAGCTAAATAAAGAATTGTTGAAGCAAATGAAGCAAGTAAAGCAAAGGAAAAAAAATCATGATCCTTAGTTCAAAAACACTAGCAGCCTTAATCATCTATAGGGGTAATAGGTTAAACATTTAACTTATGAAAAGGATAAAGAGCAGATCCTTCAAATAAAATGTAAAAGGAAATTGAGAATCAACATCAGGACGTTTCATTTGACCTTAGAGACATATTTTACTGGTGACTCTTTTAAGAGTGTTTCTGATTTGTTGTTGTTATTGTCAATGGCCTAGATTTTCTAGCTTATCTCCCAGTTTATTTTGCCTCATATAGTTTGTTCATTTTTGCCTTTTATTTTCTTGTTCAACCCCTATTGACTGACAATTTGAAAGGAAAGAAACTAAAATAAAGCACCTGGTTTGAGTAATAAATTTTTGTAATTACCCTGATGGATAACAATCCATTTCCAAAATAAATGTAAGCTCCATAATTTACTAATATTTTGTGAGGGTCTTACCTTATTTCTGCAGGGTTTCATGCTCATTGTCATCTGTCTTTACCATTCATCACCCAAACTAACACTAACTACCAAGCTCCTAGAAGGGGTTAAACCTGAAGTGGCTGATGTTTTGACAGTGATATGTTAAAGGAAGGAAGGAAGGAAGGAAGGAAGGAAGGAAGGAAGGAAGGAAGGAAGGGAAGGAGGGAGGGAGGGAGGGAGGGAGGGAGGGAGGGAGGGAGGGAGGAGAAAGAAAGAAAGAAAGAAAGAAAGAAAGAAAGAAAGAAAGAAAGAAAGAAAGAAAGAAAGAAAGAAAGAAAGAAAAAATGTCTTATTCAGAAATTTAGACTGGTGAATATTTTATCTGAGTTCTCAAAATCTCAAAATTACTTGCCCAATGCTGCTGTTTTTGGTTTGTTTTCTATAAGCCTCTGTCTGGCTTCATGCTTAAAAGGATATTCAGAAACTTGTGTGCATTGCTCATCTTAAATTGACATCTTACGAAGCTGAGCTGAGTACAGAATTTTCTTTCACTTCAAAGGACATACCACAGGGTACAGAGAAAGAAGGGTTGGGTCCTTCCAGCCAAACATTGCCCTCTGGCACTCACACTCAACTCCCCCGGGATGGAAGAGGGCAAACTCTGGCCCCAGTAGCCCTAGGTAACTTTTCCCACAACCCTGACTCATAAATATTGACGTTTGGGAAAAACAAGCGCAGAAAAGAAAAAAGAGCTCTACCTCCCCCCCCCAAAAAAGTTGTTTTCAAGTTGAAATGTTCATATATTTTCTAAAGCTTGATTAATATCAAAGATATTGATATAATTTTTAAAAATACCTCATCTTAACATCTTAAAATATAGTTTCATCCATCAACAACTAAAGAACATAGGAAACAAAATTTTTAACAGCGTTTTAAAATTTATTTTTCCATCAGGAAAATAGTTTATCAGGACTGAGTCGATGCAATTTTTCTAAAAGTAACTATAACAATGTTCTCAGAGAACATCTTTTCTGCTGAATACCAATTTTTAAATCATAGTGAATTTAAAATTCTTTATTTTCAGCAAGATATTTTTTTTCCTTTTAAATATTTGTCTCCACCTCTCTGTGCTTCAAAAAACGGAAATACTATAGTTAACTAAGACCTCTGAGAATTCTTCACAGACCCTAGGCCTGTTTGTTTCCATTGTGGAACTACAGCGCAACCTGGTGGTGTATGTCTGTAAATGGCCAAAATTACAAACCAAAATAGAGAATGCCTAGTGTTTAGCTTTTAAAAAATAAAGTATTGGGGAAAACAATGTGGAATGGCTCTCTTAAATCATAATTGTGGATAGATGTCCTTATAGTTTCTAAAATAATATACCGTAATAATGGTTACTGATGAGTCATTGATATAAATTGACACAATTTTGTTTTAATTTTTTTTGTTTATTTATTTCTGAGACAGAGAGAGACAGAGCATGAGAGGGGGAGGGGCAGAGAGAGAGGGAGACCCAGAATCCGAAGCAGGCTCCAGGCTCCGAGCTGTCAGCATAGAGCCTGACGCGTGGCTCAAACTCACAAACTGTGAGATCATGACCTGATCCGAAGTCGGTCACTCAACCGACTGAGCCACCCAGGCGCCCCGACACAATTTTTAACATTCATATTTTTTCACAATAATCTCCCTTTTTATGACTTTTCCAATTTTCTGAACACTGTTTCAAATGCATTTAAGGGGAAAAATATCTTTAATAAGTGGCAAAGTAAACTAATATTTTACCAGCCCTGGTAGGATTCTTTTCTGCTTTGTGCCACAAGTACAATAAGCACCATCAAAAGACCAAAATAGAAAGATGCACTTGTCATAAGATTTTTCCCGAGCTGTCAAATTTTAGCTAACAACAAGTTAATTAGGCTCATTTCCATTCTTAAAAAAGAAATGTGTTTTTTATATTTTTCCCCTAAAAGCAAAGACAATTGTATATGCCTTTCTTTAACAGCTAACAACACCATTGATGTAAAACCTTGCAGACAAAATGGTGATTCACAATAACTATAATAGTTTATTATGTGTTCTTAGGACTTTACATCCAATCTCTTATCTAATCCTTTCAACAACTCTATCGAATTAAGATCAGTCTCACCCTCTCACAGAGTATTAACACTAAGGCTTAGGGAGATAAAACAGCTTATTCAAGGTCACTCAGCTAATGAGTGACAGAAGGGACTGAACTCTTCAAAGCCCATATTCAGGCTTTGGCACATAGAAGGCCCTCAATAAATGTTGATTGACTCAGTGAATATATGTACCTGTTGCAGGATAGGAAAAGTTAGCCTGGACTAAATCCAGTCTTTTGACTCTCCATCCAGTAATTTTTCCAGTAAAGTTTAGACATACTTCGACTTTTCTCTTGCATCTACATGTAGTTATACTCTTCTGAGCCTGCAAAGTGGCTTCTATTTTCCAGAAAAACACAAAGAAGCAATACCAGGCCAGAGTCACCTGAGTCTCACATCTAAGCTGTTTTATTCATGAGGTACTAACAGCATCTTTATAATTTTTGTGCCATAGATCCCTTTGGAAGTCCAGTGAGGCTCCTGGGACCCGTCCCAAAATAATCTTAATAAATATATTAAAAGGGAAATCAACTGTTTAAAATAATATTTTCAGGGGCACAGGGGTGGCTCAGTCGGTTGAGCATCTGACTTCGGCTCAGGTCATGATCTCATGGTTCGTGAGTTCAAGCTCCACATTAGGCTGTGTTCTGACAGCCTGTCAGCGCAGAGATCAGATCCTCTGTCCCCCTCTCTCTGCCACTCCCTCGCTTGCACTCTCCCAAAAATAAATAAATAGTTTAAAAATTAAAATAAAATGTTTTCAAATATTTTTTAAAAAACTAATTTGTAATATATGTACTCATGAATCCATTCAATAATGAAAATAGCACTAGTGGTGGATTTAATAACTACCTTATTGATATAAATGGTATTTTGAGATATCTGTAACTACTGTAATAAATTAATTATCTGTGACTTCTATTGGTAAGAGAGATATTGTTATATTAATAAGATATCTGATAAAGGGCTAGTATCCAAAATCTATAGAGAACTTAGCAAACTCAACACCCAAAAAACAAATAGTCCAGTTAACATATGGGCAGAAGACATGAATAGATACTTTTCCAAAGAAGGCATCCAGGTGGCTAACAGGCATATGAAAAGATGCTCAACATCACTCATCATCAGGAAATATGAACCAAAACCATGATGAGATACCACCTCACATATGTCAGAATGGCTAAATTTAACAACAGGTGTTGGGGAGGATGTGGAGAAAGCGGAACCCTCTTGAACGGTTGGTGGGAATGAAAACTGGTGCAGCCACTCTGGAGAACAGTATGGAGGTTCCTCAAAAAGTTAAAAATAGAACTACCATAGGATCCAGCAGTTGTACTATGAGGTGTTTACCCAAAGGATACAAAAACACAGATTCGAAGGACTACATGAACCCCAATGTTTATAGCAGCATCATCAACTATAGCCAAGCTATGGAGAGAGCCCTAATGTCCATTGACTGATGAATGGATAAAGAAGTTGTAGTATATATATACAATGGAGTATTACTCAGCAAACAAAAAGAATGAAGTCTTGACATCTGCAAAGACATGGATGGAGCTAGAGTGTATTATGCTAAGTGAAATAGTCAGAGAAAGACAAATGCCATATGATTTCACTAATATGTGGAATTTAAGAAACAAAACAGGGCAACTGGGTGGCTCTGTTGGTTAAGCCTCTGACTCTTGGTTTCAGCTTAGGTCATGATCTCACAATTTTATGGGTTCCAGCCCAGCATTGGGCTCTATGCTGACAGTGTGGAACCTCATTGGTATTCTCTCTCTCCCTCTCTCTCTCTCTGCCCCTCCCCTGCTCACACTGTCTGTCTCTCTGAAAAATAGGTAAACTTAAAGAAAAATAGATGAACATATGGGGGGGAGGGAAAGAAACCATGAGAGACTCTTTTTAAATTATTTTAAAAAGTTTATTTATTTTTGAGAGAGAACATGTGTGTGTGCACGAGTGGGGGAGGAGCAGAGAGGGGGGGGGAGAGAGAGAGAGAGAGAGAGAGAGAGAGAGAGAGAGAATCACAAGCAGGCTCCACACTGACAGCAGGGAGTCCTACACAGGATGCAAACTCACAACCCCAGGACTGAATCATGACCTGAGCCAAAATCAGGAGTCAGACCGACAGAGCCACCCAGGTGCCTGAAATCAGTCTAATCTTAAGAGTTACCTGTAGGGGTGCCTCGCCTGGGTGGCTCAGTCAGTTAAGCATCCAACTTCGGCTCAGGTCATGATTCCCCGGTTCATGGGTTCAAGTCCCTGGAGCCTGCTTTGGATTGTGGGTCTCCCCCTCTGCCTGCTCCTCCCCCACTCACTCTGTGTGTGTCTCTCTCTCTCTCAAAAATAAATTTAAAAAAAAAACACTTAAACATTAAAAAAAAGAATTACCTGTAGACAAGTCTTTTCAAAAACTAAATTATAAAACAATTTTTAAATTTGAAAAATTCAGTACATATACTTATTTACATTTATATATATTCTCTTGATTACTATGTGAGATATGTACTTTACTATGGTCTGAGGCGAGTCTCCAAAAATAAGCATGCCTGGGTTCTGGGAAGGTATTAAAACACCCTTGCCTTAATCTTATGACATTAATCAGTAAATAGTTATTGACTGCCGATAATAATAATTGCATTTGATTTAGCAAATATTTGTTGAACAGCTACTATGTACCACATACTCTTCTGGAAGTGTTAGGAAATTAGTAAAAAAAAAATGAATAATTTTGTATCATTTGTGTAGCACTTTATAATCTTCGAAGCAGGTCTATATACATCCTTCATTCAAGCTTAATTACAACACTGAGAGAGAGGTAAGCAAAGTATGGAGACTTATTCATTAATTCTTTATTTCCACAATAAATGCTACTCCAAACACATGGTGGATACTCAATAAATGCAGACACTGTGTGCTCTGTTCTTATTCCTTAAGCCCCTGAATTAGAACACTCAATTAAATTTGAATTTCAGGTAAACAACAAGCTATTTAATATAAATTTGTCCCATGCAATACTGTCACATACACTATATTCATTTAGTGGGGCAACCATAACAAAGTACTAAAGACTGGGTGACTTAAACAACAGAAATTTATTTTCTCAGAGTTCTGGAGGCTAAAGTGTCAGTAAAGTGGGTCTCTTCTGAATCCTCTCCTTGGCTTGCAGATGCCTGTTTTCTGATGGTGTCCTCACAGGGTCTTCCTTCTATACCTGCCTGTATCCTAATCTCCTCTTCTTATAAGACACCAAGCATATTAGATTAGGGGGCCCATCCTAGCAAACTCATTTTCTCTTATTTCCCTGTTTAAAGGCTCTGTCTCCAAACACTGTTGCAATCTGAGGTACTAAGGGTTAGGACTCCAACATACAAATTTTGGGGGGACATAAGTTAGCCCATAACACAGACTAAAACATTCTCAATTATTTATCTGAAATTGAAATTTGACTGGGCATCCTGTATTTTTATTTGCTAAATCTGGCAAACCTACCTTGTAATTCTCTGGATTTCTCTGCCTCAGAGCTCTCTCCACTGCCGAAACTCAACCATGGGGAGAAACAGGCCAGAAGTGTAGGGAAGTTAAGCATAGTGTGAGCTGCCAGGAATCACCAGCTTTCTCTCTCTCTCTCTCTCTCTCTCTCTCTCTCTCTCTCTCTCTCTCAGAGATAATTCTGAGCTACAAAGTCTCCCAGAGATTCTCAGTAGGTTAGCATCCCAGCTGCCCATTAACACACTGCACTGGCTTCCTTCCCTTCTCTAACTCTCCTTCTCTGAGAAGTAAGGGAGATGATTCATTTTCAGAAACACCAAATAAAAGCTGTGCTGTCTAGTGGTTTACAACGTATTGGAAATGTGTACAAACCCTCACCCCCCCCCCCCCCCCACACACACACACACACACACACACACACACACACACACACACACAATGGAGTCCCAAACCCTTAGACACTTCACTTCCTGGTTTTCCCCCCCATCACTTTCCCAGGCTTATTTTCCTGGGCTTTGCAATGAGCATGTGCCAAAGAACAAAGAGAGACTGAAAATCTGTCACCTCAAGAAATGTACATTTGTTCCACTCAGACTACTTTTTACCTTACATGGGCATCGATGATACCCCAGAAAGGCTGTAACCTCTGTAGTGACAGCCAATGAGGAATCAGAGGAGGGACTTTCACACGAGGAGATAAACTGCCTCCAGTGTGCCTGTCCATCAGACACCTGCTCTCGCGCTTCACTGCGCTCTGAGTCTCTGAGCCTCTCCTTTGACTGGGTCAGTGGGCTCACTTCTCAAACCTTCCCACTCCCCTTCTTCACTTCCTGGAGTCGTCTCCCAAAGAAATCTTCATATTTACATCTTTGTCTCAGCATCTGCTTCTGAGAGAACTCAACCAAAATGCTTATTGAACTAAATCCTCATTTTCAGATGAGAACTTTGGGGAGGATAGCAGATGTTGACGAGCATGGGGACGGATAATGCTGGGCCTTCTTTCCTTTATTTAGCACTGCCTCAAGTACCAATCATTAAAGTCCTGTCCTGTACCAGGCTCTGGTAGAGTCCCTTTACAGTAGCTTAGTTAATCCTTTCAACTACTCTGCATGGTAGCTACCTATTGTCAAATTGCAAATGGGGAAGTGGATGCTCAGAGAGATTTTCTGAAGTCGCATGGCCATGGCGACTGTCTTTTCCTTTGCTTAAGTGAGTTGAGAATACATACGATCTACATTTGAATAGCTAACTGCAAACACAAGACAGTGGGTGGAAGTGTATGACAGGTAGCTCAGAGAGGAAGTCCTACCGGAGTCCAAAGAGGGATGAGGGTGAACAGCAGGGAAATCTTCACACAGGAGATGGGACCTGGGCTGCGTCTTAGCACATAGGTTAGCTTCAGCTGTGAGAGGAAGAGCAGGGAGAGCGTTCTGGGGTGGATGGGCTCAGCGCAGAAGCAGCACTGGGCAGGTGTGCTGTGACTGCAAACACACGGATGGCCTGAGGATATAGGATGTAGGGGACAAGGCCTTATTGTAGAGGCCTGGGAATGCCAGGTAAGAAATATGGAGTTCTTCTAAAGGCTGACATGGAGCAAATGAAGGTCGTTAAAAGAAGAAAATTGACATGATCAAAAGAAGATTTTATCATGTCATCTGGGAGTAGCAGGCGGGCTAGCTTGAAACAGAAAGACTATCTAGTAGACCCCTGACAGTTCATGCCTATGATAATAAAGACCTCAATAAGAATAATAAACAGGAAGGTACAGACAGCGCTACAAGGAAGGAATTATCAAATCTGAGTCATGGAAGGGCCAGGGAGAAAAAGAATAACGAAAATTCCTTTACTGCACCAGGGTATGGGGGAAATGGCACCTGAACAAGAAACTGGGAAGTTAGGTATAAGAGGATAAGCAAACCAGCTCACTCAGGGTATGATCATTTCTCTAAAAAGTATACTCTAAGATTTTCTGAATGATCTGGAATTTTGACTATGTCCCCAGCTACACAAAAGTAACTCAAACCTATGGGTGAGGCACTTATCTCTTCTCTATCCTCCCTATTCCACCCATAACCTTGCCTAGCACCTAAGACCACAATCAGTCAGTTGTTAACTGTAGAGGACATCTGTTGTTTCTGTTTGCCCAATATCACTCCACCCCCCTCCCCATTCATCTGGTAATGGCATTTGTCTTCCCACTAAAAGACTCATTCCATGCTGTACAGGAGGGCCTGAATGCCACCCCCCCCCCCCGCCGCCCCCTACCTCACTCCACCTCACCCAACCCCACCCATCCCTAGCCCAGCTACAAAAACAAGCACATAGCCCAGACCTGGCCAATTAGACCACCCTGTACCCGCTCCACAGCACAGGTTCAGGAACAGGCATGTGGCTGGAGCCAAGCCAATCATTAATTATAATTGTTATTAAGAAATAATAAGGAATTAGGGCACCTGGGTGGCTCTGTTAAGTGTTCGACTCTTGATTTCAGTTCAGGTCATGATCTCAGAGTTGTGAGATTGAGCAAGGCATAGAGACTGCTTGTGATTCTTTCTCTGTCTGTCTGTCTGTCTGTCTCTCTCTCTCTCTGTCCTCCCCTGTGCCCTTTTGCTCTCTCTCACTGAAAGAAAGAAAGAAAGAAAGAAAGAAAGAAAGAAAGAAAGAAAGAAAGAAAGAAAGAAAGAAAAGGAAAGAAAATACTTCTTTCTGCTACAATTAAGGTCCATAGTAGGAGTTCAGAGTTAAAAATTAAGGGTTAAAGATCAAAGGATGAGAGGAGGTCTAGGAAAGAGATAAGAGAAGCAGAGTCTCAGCAAAATTGTTTGGACCCCTGGGTCCAGCCATATCTGAAGTTAGCTGAACTTCTGAACTTTCCAACTACATCAACAAATTCTCTTTTTTTGCTTTGAGAAGAAGAAATTAGATTTCAATCACTTACTACCAAAAAAAAGTTTGGGGCGCCTGGGTGGCTCAGTCAGTTGAGCCTCCGACTGCGGCTCAGGTCATGATCTCCCGGTTTGTGAGTTCGAGCCCTACATCAGGCTCTGTGCTGACAGCTCAGAGCCTGGAGCCTGTTTCAGATTCTGTGTCTCCCTCTCTCTGTCCCTTCCCCGTTCATGCTCTGTCTCTCTCTGTCTCTCAAAGATGAATAAACGTTAAAAAATTTTTTTAATAAAAAAAAATTTTATATCGTTAATTTTACTTACTAGCTTTTTACTAAAATGTGTCCTGCCTGTGGCAACAGCCCACATCATCTTAGAGATCATTTTATTGAAGTTTCTTCATTGGCCACCCTAGGTGTGTTATTCTTCCTCTCAACACTGCCTCCCACACCTAGTTATTTGCATTTACTTTGAAGAACATTTAAAAGTTCTAGCAGCACACCCTCCCACATGTGACCACTAAGAAAGGAGGATCTCCAGAAAAGTTTCCAAAAAGAGGAAAGCAGCAATGGCTCAGTCCAGGTAACAACTGTAGCCCTAGCCAACACCTTGATTTCAGCCCAGCAAATTCCTGAGCAGAGAATCCAGCCATCTGAACTATCAGAAGTGTGAGATAATCAACCTGGATTAGTGTATACCACTAACTTTCTGGTAATTTGTTACCCTGCAATAGAAAACTGACATCTGCCAGGCACAACAACTTTTCCTTCACCTTGGAAGAGGTAACTTAAAATGTCCTAAATGACTAGGACCTTAGAAAACTGAAATGGAGACATATGGGCAGATTCCAATGAAGCTGGGTAGCTGGAACACCTATATTCTTTTTTTGTTTTAAGTTTGTTTGTTTGTTTGTTTGTTTGTTTATTTTTGAGAGAGACAGAGAACATAAGCAGGGGAGAGGCAGAGAGAGAAAGGGAGACACAGAATCCAAAACAGGCTCCAAGCTCTGAGCTGTCAGCACAGAGCCCAATGTGGGGCTTGAACCCAGGAATCACGAGATCATGACCTGAGCTGAAGTCGGACACTTAACCAATTGAGTCACCCAGGTGCCCCAGGAACACCTATATATTCTGTTGAGCCTTCTTTGCCAAGAGAAGCAGTTCTTCCAACTCTGCTTAAAGAGGTTATGGTTTCCCTCTGCCTGAAGAACTTTCCTGGCATACCGCAGAGGAGGTGTCTAGAGGCTGAAGGGGGTTGGAACTTTGAGCTGCAGCCTCAGACACAAAGACAATAGCCTTACAAAAACTGTTTAACCAGCTCCCACAATTGAATAAGGTCAAATCTTTGTTACATGCGTGTGTGTGTGTGTGTGTGTGTGTGTGTGTGTGTGTGTCCTGGTGTTTCTGCTTCTCTGGTTGAATCCATAGTGATGAAGGAAAGGTCATTGTCACTAATTTCATGTTCAAGGTATATTCTCTTTGCCCCAGGTCCTAGTGTCCTCCTAGTTTACCTTCCTCAAAGTGTTATTACCTACATCTCTGGAAGAGGCAAAATCATACCTATATTCCTCAATTTGGCTCAAGGGGTTCAGGACATATCAGGCTATCTTAATAAAATCACCATGACTTATCATCAACCCATTGTTTACATATAAAAAAGAATGATGTGAGAAAACTTATAAGATTTTTGCTTCAAAAACTATAATTTTTTCAAAAGTGTTACCTTGATATTTCTCTTTATTCTGTGGGGGTTTTTTTGTTTGTTTGTTTAAGGAATGTGAAAAAATCTAAAAAAAAAAAAAGATATCCTTTTGGTTTATATGCAAGAGAAAGAAAAATAAACTGGCTGTAGCAATCAGGCTTCAATAAGAGAAACAGAGCCACTAGCATATTATGGGAATAAGAGATTTATTAGAGGAAATAGACCACACACTAATGTGGGAGCAGCTGAGAAAGTGAAGGTCAAAGGACTTGAGAAAGAGTCACTAACTAGTTCTCGAAAAGCACTGGCATGAGTGGGTAAGTTGGAGCTTGCAGGGAAATCTGAGAGGCAACTGCACCCAGCTGCTTCAGGGATCGTGAAGGGGGAAGATGTTCCCTCTGTAGAGCTAACAGCCTGCTTTGGGTGAGCAGGTCCAGCAGTTGGAAACCGGACAGTATGGAGGAGAACAAGAATCAGGCGGGACCCAGGGCACCTCTGCGTCTGTCTGTCTCACCAGGATGGCCTACTGAAAATAATGGTCTTTGCTTCTCTTCAAATTTCCAAATCTCTTGGAAGTTCCTCTTTGACCAACTCTCACTGAAAACTGGACACAGATGAGGACTCTGGGAAATGTAATTCCTAGCTTAACAAGAAGGCACAGCATCATCCAGCACACTAGCTAGGAAAAAAGAGGAATTTATTGAACCTAGGGTTCCTCAAAGAACTGAAGACAGGAATGAGATTAGGTCTCAGGAATACTCGAAAACAGGAACTCAAACACCATCACTTCTCTCAGTGTCTTGTCTCCCTTGTGGCACCTCCTTCCCTGCTTCTTTATCTGCTTCTCCACAGACTGACTTGTCCTGCAGGAAACCCGTGCCAACTGCTGACAACTCCTGAGTTTTCTTTCTTACTGTTTCTTCAAATGTATTAACTGGAGAGACTCTCCTAGCTCTATCTCTTGGTGCCTCATCCAAGACATGCTGGGAAAGGACTCATTGGCCAGTGGACTGGGTCATGTTATAATATCGCTGCTCCTGCTTTACCATGTGGATGGAGAAGGAAGAAGTTTCCAGAGGAAAGTAGAGTATTTTGAGCAAAACAGCTCACAGGTATCCACTGCATGGGGAAGTACTTATAATATAACAGGCTCTATGCTAAGAGCTTTGCACATGTTATCTCATTTAATGCTTACGTCAACCCTCTGAGGTTGCTTTCCTTCTTGTTTCCATTTTACAGATAAGGAAATTGAGGCTCAGAGAGATTATATCTTATGAAAAGTCCTAGAACTCATAAGTTGTAAGATTGGTCTGCACTCCAAATACCACACCAGTGGCTTCCAATGTGTCAAGGAGCCCCAGCAGCTTTATTTGAATGTCATTATGTGATGGGCTTTCCCCCAAGACTGCATTTCAACAAAACTTACCATTTGTTTAACGTTCTTAAAAAACCACTATGCCATATTGTACTACCTTTCTTTCCCATTTCACAAGTAGAAGAGATGCAAAATGAGGACCTACAATACACATCTAAAGAAAAGTTCTGACTCTTGGTACAGAGTTCTTTTTCCTATTCCACATAGCTTCTGCACTCTTGATCATCCACTGCAGTAAATACAATAAAAGCTACTTTTAATTTCTTGTAGCAAGAGAAAAGCTGTGTTCACTCTCAAGTTCATTTAGTTTAGCATAATCAAAATAAAACCCACACTTGATATAATCACATAAATTGCTACTGACACTACTTCAGACTCAAGAACCTTCTAACGCAGATAAATATCAAAGCAAAATGGAACAATAGCTTGAAAGTTCATTGTTTGTTTTCCTTCCAGAATTTCATTATCAACAATAACTAATAAATATTGAGCATGCTATTATAAAATACTTACCAGGCATAATAGAAAAAATTGAGTGTGTAAAACACAGCCCTAGCCCTTTTTTTATTTAAATTCCAGTTAGTTAACACAGTGTAATATTAATTTCAGGGGTACAATATAGTGATTCATCACTTCTATACAACAGCTGGTGCTCATCACAACAAGTGCACTCTTTAATCCCATCCCCCCACCTACCTCCCCTCTGGTAACTATTAATTTGTTCTCTATAGTGAAGAGTCTGTTTCTTGGTTTGCCTCTCTCCCCCTCTTTTTTACCTTTTGCCCGTTTGTTTTGTTTCTTAAATTCCATATACGGTATTTGTCCTTCTCTGATTGACTTATTTCACTTAGCATAATACTCTCTAGCTCCATCCATATTGTTGCAAATGGCAAGACTTCATTCAAATGGCTGAGTAATATTCTATTGTGTATGTGTGTGTAGATAGATAGATACACAGATAGATAGATAGACCACATCTTCTTTATCCATTCATCAATTAATAGATACTTGGGCTATTTCCATTTCCATTTCCATAATTTGGCTACTGTAGATAATGCTACTACAAACATCGGGGTGCATGTATCCCTTGAATTAGTACTTTTGTATTCTTTGGGTAAATACCTGGTAGTGTTAATTGCTGAATCATAGAGTAATTCTATTTTTAACTTTTTGAGGAACCTCCACACCATCTTCCAGAATGGCTGCACCAGTTTGCATTTCTGCCAACAGAGCAAGAGGGTCCTCCTTTTTCCACATCCTCGCCAACACCTGTTGTTTCCTTGGTGTTGTTGATTTTAGCCATTCTGACTGGTGTGAAGTGATACCTCATTGTGGTTTGGATTCATATTTACCTGATGATGAGTGATTTGAGCATCTTTTCATGTGTCTGTTGGCCATCTGTACATTTCCTTTGGAAAAATATCTATTCATGTCTTGCGCCCATTGTTTTTTGATTATTCATTTTTAGGGTGTTGAGTTTTATAAATTCTTTATATATTTTGGGTACTAACCCTTTATTAGATATGTCATTTACAAATGTCTTCTCCCATTCTGTAGGTTGCCTTTTAGCTTTGTTGATTGTTTTTCTTCACTGTGCAGAAGCTCTTTATTTTGACGAAGTCCCAAAAGTTTATTTTTGTTTTTGTTTCCCTTACCTCAGGAGACATATCTAGAAAGAAGATGCTACAGTCAATGTCAAAGAGGTTACTGCCAGTGTTCTCCTCTAGCATTTTTGTGGTTTCATTCTCTATCAAAATACCAAGAGCAGTTTTCACAGAACTAGAACAAATCCTAAAATTTGTATGGAACCACAGAAGACCCTGAATAGCCAAAGAATCTTGAAAAAGAAAATCGAAGCTGGAGGCATCACAATTCCAGACTTCAAGTTGTATTATAAAGCTATAGTGATCAAAACAGTATGGTACTGACACACAGATTAATGGAACAGAATAGAAAACCCAGAAATGAACCCACAATTATATGGTCAATTAATCTTCAAGAAAGCAGGAAAGAATATCCAACGGGAAAAAGACAGTCTCTTCAACATATGGTGTTGGGAAAACTGAACAATAGCATGCAAGAGAATGAAACTGAACGACATTCTTACAGCATACACAAAAATACATTCAAAATGGATTAAAGATCTAAAAGTCCTTTTAAATTTGGTTGAGTGGATAGAACACAAACATGGAATATAATCAACTATTTATGGTAGCCTTCTAACCACTAATGAGTGATACGGAATAGGGAGTAACACTGAAGCCTGGAACAGTCAGAAAAGGTACCTCAGGAGATATAGGAGTTGAAAGCTTGGACTTTAACACTTATTCCTACAATTCATTCATTCATTCATTCAATATTTATTGAGTTGAGCATCATGCTTAATATATGTAAGAGTAAATGGGCAATGGTATTTAGGCTGGAAAGAGGTATGAGAGAATCAGAAGAGACATTATTCCACTATCAATAGTACAATTGAAATGTGTACTCTTCACTCTCTCACCCACCAGGCACTTGTTGAGTATGTCTTGCCTTCTGAGTGCTGTGCTAGATCCCTCTTTAAATGAAGTAAAAGATAGCCCATCACTGTCTACAAAGATACAGAAAACATTTAAATAATAAGATAATTCTTTGTAAGAATAAGTGCCCAAATAGGCCTTGTTGAGGACAACTAGGACTGTAGCACAGAGTAGGCTCAAAGAAATGGCACAAGGAAAACAGTATGCACCATTCAGCTACTTACCATTCAGCTACTTGGAAGGGGCACAGCCAGTCACCCCATGGTTGTGCTCCAGGAAAAAGACATGGATCCTCTGCCACCTTGTATATTTATGGAAGTGATGAAAGGGGCAGGAATTATTCAACTGATTTGGGAAATTCAGTCTAGCTAGTACAAGAAACACCGTTTCGTGGAATGTTAATTTGCATATCAGCACCAGTTTCAAAAGAGACCTTGAAATTTATATCCCTCCTTGCTCAGCCAACTTATTGCTAGGCAGGGTTAACGTCCTTATCCAGGTGAGAAATAGTCCATCTTCTCAGCACTGTAGGAAATCAGAGTAAGGTGGGATGGGAAGATATATCCACAGATAGGACTTGAATAGGTAAGAAGAAAGGGGACTGGGCATGGCATTCTAAACAAGGGGCTAGCACAGGTGAAGGTGCAGAGACCGAAGGCAGGATGCCATGTTCCCCATAGTAATTCAAGTGCTTAGTTTAGTGGCAATTAATAATAGGTAAATATTTGTTGGCTGACTGAAAGATATTTAGGAAATCTGCAAGCCTAACACATCCCAAACTTAGCCCATAAAATAAGTGGCAAAGTCTTGGGATATATTCAAAGCCACAAGAAAAAAATAGCAACAAGTTTACCAGATTTACTGGTACATTAATTTAAATTAAAACATATATGTAGAGGGGCGCCTGGGTGGCGCAGTCGGTTAAGCGTCCGACTTCAGCCAGGTCACGATCTCACGGTCCGGGAGTTCGAGCCCCGCGTCGGGCTCTGGGCTGATGGCTCAGAGCCTGGAGCCTGTTTCCGATTCTGTGTCTCCCTCTCTCTCTGCCCCTCCCCCGTTCATGCTCTGTCTCTCTCTGTCCCAAAAATAAATAAATGTTGAAAAAAAAAATTTAAAAAACATATATGTAGATATATTTGTTTCAATTTTCCACATTATATAGGAGCGTATGTGTGTGTACATATATATATATATACATATATACACATACACATATATAACTAGATTGCAAAGTTTCAATAAATTCTTCAAACAAAACATGAGATTAAAAAAAAGAATGAAATCTTGCAATTTGCAACAACATGGATGGAGCTAGAGAGTATTATGCGAAACAAAATAAGTCATCCAGAGAAAGATAAATACCATATGATTTCACTCATATGTTGAACTTAAGAAACAAAACAAACAAGCAAAGGGAAAGGGAGAGAGAAGAAACCAAGAAACAGACTTAACTAAAGAGAACAGACTGATGGTTACCAGAGGGGTGGTGGATGGAAGGACATGGGTGAAATAGGTGATGGGGATTAAGGAGGGCACTTGTTGTGATGAGCACCAGGTGTTGTATGCAAGTGTTGAATCACTCTATTGTACACCTGAAACTAATACTACACTACATTAACTAACTGGAATTTAAATAAAAACTTAAAAACATAAAATGAGAGAAACTTCTTCCTTGTGGTAACTTCAGGTACTATCTTAGACCCCTGGGAAACATATGTTAACTCTTCTACACTATTAGGGGTACTGTATGGAAAAGCTGGAGAAGCATGAGTAATGGGTTCCTGTTAAGCAAAAGTAAAAGAAAAATGTGATGAAAATATCAGCAAAGAGGTCAGTTGTAAGATTCCTAACCTTTTCTGGAAGAAAGAGTTGTTAGTTAAGACTAAGAACATCGTTTTCTTTAAATCAGAGGTAAACTGGATTATGTAGCCTCCACAGTAATTATTATTATTATATGTATGTATATAATATATACCATTATAATATGTATTATTATATAATTTTACATATAATACAACTAATTTAAATATAAATATATATATAATAAATATGTTATTGTATTATATATAATAAATGTTATAAACAGAAATACTAGTTTATATCAACAGGCTTCCACAATAAGAAAATGTCTACCTTTATAAACCATCTTAGGGGATGGAGCGCCTGTGTGGCTCAGTCGGTTAAGCGTCGACTTCGGCTCAGGTCATGATCTCACCATCTGTGAGTTTGAGCCCCGCGTCAGGCTCTGTGCTGATAGCTCAGAGCCCGGAGCCTGCTTCAGATTCTGTGTCTCCCTCTCACTCTGACGCTCCCCTATTCATGCTCTGTTTCTCTCTGTCTCAAAAATAAATAAACATTATAAACCATCTTAGGGGAAAAATAAACAAAAACAAAACGCTGCTAGATGTAAGAATTTGTAACTGCACACACACACACACTTCCAAATTTAAAATAATCCAATTAAGAAACCACAGTCCCCTCTTAAAGCTAAAATTTTTTAAGACCATGAGTGAAGATGACAAAAGTATAGCTAATGAGATATAGGATAATAGTTCATTATTAGAAATTTTAAGGATTATCTATAAGTAGAAAGAAAACTGGACCACCAAGATTCACTTTGGTATATTTTGCATAAAATTTTACTAGTCTTCAAGTTTCAAAATTTGCTCTCACTGCCTTGCTTCACCTCTTGCAGAAAATATATGTTGCACAATTTGGGGCTCCCTGAGGTTAACTCGTATGGTCAGTTCAGTGTTGCTGTAAACTTCAGATCTGGATATTGTCCCCCATTTGCTCTTTGGAAAGATGCAGGGCACTTACTTCAGGACACCTGTCCTACTGTATTAGCTTATTAAAATTCTGGTGACGGTGTAGCTGAAAAGTCAAATGGAAAAGAATCTGAAAGTCTCAGCATCTTCCCTTCTGCTGATTTTTTAAAATGATTCTTGAGAAGAATGTTCCTATGCAGAATGACCAGGCTATGGCACCTGGAATCCCATCACTGTAAGCCCCTTCATAATCAGTGTAGATGGCCACACAGTGCATGCACCCCATAGTGATGAGAATCAATCATGAAAATGGCTGAAATAATTGGGTCAAATCTACAGCAGGCCAGTTGAGTGGTCACATAAAAATGAGGGCATATTCACAAATCATAACGGATCATACTTTCTGTGGGTAAAATAGGAGTGATGATGGTGAAGTATCAGCCAATTTCCGAAGGACACTAGCAACTAAAATGATGTAAATTATTAATATTTATATAGGTATGGAATAAAAATAAACAACACTGTTTATCATATAAATTTAGGCAGATTTATGTCCCAAACATCTAATTTCCAGCTCATTCTCTCTCATAAAAAAAAAGTTAGCTAGTTATGGAAGCATTGGGGAGGTAGAATATTTTAAGCTGAAGTATTATTTTTAATGTTGTTTCATTATGCTAGGTTGGATTTCTTCCATTTGTCATTCCACATCCATCCTCTGCCCTTCTCTACTGTGTCTGTGCCCTGGGAGGCTAGTTTGTTTGGACTACATCAACAGGCTTCCTTGTCATCTGGCTTCCAGTTTGGCCAATAGAGGGCATGAATGGAAGATCAAAGAAAGGGAGGAAAGTGAGGTTGAGCACTGTTTCAGCTCCCCTTAATGAAGTCATCCCTCCACAGAAGGTCATAACTCTTTTTAGATGGTCTGTTCCACACAGCCTCTCTGTCTTCAGGTTCCAGCAACTACTTCCTCCCTTTTGCCCTGCTACTGAACCACCCTGACTGGTTTCCATACTCCTTGACAATTATTCAAAATAATTGTCTGATGATAACAACAGGTGTGGCAGTTTCCCTCTACCTTTTGCATACTTTCCTTGATAAACCTGAGACAAGACTCATGGAACACACCTTCAGTATTATCTCAGACCTTCCTCAAGGGCATGCATGTTGGCCTCGCCTCAAGAGTATGTGGCTCCAGGTCTAACAGCTGTCTTGGGGATGGAAAGCAAGTAATTCTGTCAGGTTGACTTAAGCCAGGCCTCTATTCATCAAATGTACAATTTTTTGGTGATACAAATCAAGTATGTCTGGCTATCTAGTTTAATCTTTACTAGGAGACAATTCATTCATAACATTTCTGCTTGCTTTCTATCAGCTTTTGTTCTCAACTACCTTTGCAAGGCTTTCTAAGTCAAACAGCCTTGGAATGTAGAGATAATATCTCCTTTCAGGAAAAGAGCACACTTGTTTCCTGACCAGGATAATAAAGACAAGGTCTCCCTCCAGGGCGAAGGTAGTCAGGTTTGCATGCAGGCCCTTATAAGAGATTGGGGGATTCTAAGTTTGGAGTTCCCCATCTGTGATGCAAACCCACTTCGTTCACAGCATACACTCACACCTTTCCACCTCATTTGTAGGACTTGGAAGGCAAGGGAACCAATGCAGATATGCAACTCACACTGCCTACTGTGCTGTGAGTAGAAAAGTTGTCTCTGTCTCCTTTGTCTCTGACCAAGATACCTCATATCTTCTACTGGCATCTACAAAACTATGGCAGGCTAATCTGTTAGTCTGCAAACAGGGTAAAAACGTTATACCCTTCACAGCTCTTAACAGTCCAAGGACTCCCACTGTAACGGAACTAACTTTATTTCACTCCTTGATGAGTCACAGAAACTATACCAGGTGGAGTTGTCACACAAAGTAAACTTTATCTGCAGCAAAATAACTTTGTGCAATAACTTTGTGGAATAACTTTCAAAGCCATGATTCCTTGAGCAAGGGTGAATGGGTTCCTTTTATTTAGGATGAATATTTACATAGAAGAGCCTATGTCATCATAAGGTGGGCATAGGGTGGCACATGTTCCTTAAGGAAACATGCCTATACATACATATTGTATGTTATGTAAAGGAGGTTTGTGCTCCTCCTTTGATGGAGATTTTGGTCTCATAATGAGGTAAAGGTAACCATTGGTCACTCCATGCTCCATCTGTGCAGGCGTGAGTTAAGATTAAGTTAAAACTGGTCTGGATGGGGGGCTTCTGGGTGGTTCAGTCGGTTAGGTGTCCAACTTCAGCTCAGGTCATGATCTCATAGTTTGTGAGTCTGAGCCCCTGCTGTCAGCATGGAACTGCTCCGGATCCTCTGTCTGTCTGTCTGTCTGTCTCTCTCTCTCTCTCTCAAAAATGAATAAACATTAAAAAACAAAAACAAAAAAAAAATTAGTCTAGATGGTCTGGGCCCACTTGGGTAGAACTTTGTGTGGGCAGTTGTTATTGCTTGAGGGTAGTTTCCGGTTCCATCTCAAGATGCTATGTGCCTCAGGTCTTTGCCTGAATTAAGAGATAAGCTGGAAAGAAGAGCTTAAGGAAAAATGCAGGACAAAGGTCGTGGGTACAAGCAGGTGAGCAGTAAAAGGCAGGACTTGGGGTCTAGCTGGTGACACCGTCTCAGTAAGCAACCATCCTGAAGCCACGTATTTCTGCATCAGCCCTGCTGCCTTTTATACTAACTGTAATCACTTTTCCTCTGATCATTAAGTACTGCTACTTGGCTTCTATCATGTCTGGATCCCCCCTACCCTCAGTGAAATTAGGAAACCTATGTTAAGTGTGCTATTCCTCAGTGGCAGCTACAATTACAGATGATAGCCATGAAAGCATTTTCCAAAGAGGGTGGTATTTATTTTACCACTGTATTTTTCCTGCACCCCTTCTGAGGGAGACAAAGCTAGAGGGTAGAGGACTGAATGGACTGCACATGAAAAATTCACTTTAGCACCCCTAGTCCCAGGGTCTCTAGATTCCTCCCTCTACATTATGCCAAGGGAATTTTTGCACCTTGACTTCATCTAGTGTGGCCCCATTGAGTCCAGGCTTTGGTTCTCTAGAATTATTCTAGCTGCTCCAATAAGCAATATTTGTTGAAGGGAACAGAGTGCCAGAGGGTCTTATACCAGCAATGAAATATCGCACCCTGAAAATGACACACACGACTTTTGCTTATAAGCTGTTGGCCAGAATCACATGCCTCCTCCTGTAAGGGGGACAGCTAAGTGTAATCTTTCAGGGTGCTGGAGAGAGAGAAGAAAACTAGGTATGTGTCAGCACCACACCAGGTGAGTCAGGGCTGCCACAAGTGATGAAGAGCTACACTATCACAAACTATCTATGCACCCTGACGGACAGCCCACTTGGCTATGCATCCTCTCTCATTTCTCCTGAACCACTACCAGAACCACAGTTCCCGAAATCCTCGACTTGGAGGATTGCAGCAGCTTTGTTTTATGTTAGTTATTTCTTTGCTCCCTCCCAGGAGCCTTTTGCTAGTACAGTTCGTTGGTGTCTTCTGGACCTAGTAGAGCCAGGTTGCATAGTTGCTACTTATGTTTTATAATGGAATGCTACTGGGCATGCCCAGCGTTATGGTTCAGTGATCACATAATAGCTAATTTGTGATGGGTGATTTAGGTTGTCCAGTCACTTAAGAGTCCCAAAGTCAGATGCTCAGTTTCCATCAGGACTCAATAACGAGTTATGAACTGCTTTTCAAAATGAAGAACAGTTATAGCATGAACTTCCTCCAAAACCTTGTCTAATCTGGGGCCTGCCATGGTCTCCAGACCCCATCTCTGCTGCCAGGCACACTTCCACTGCCATTAGATCTGCTAGGCTGTAAGGTCCAACAGGCATGTGAGCTTGCTTAGTGGCCTGGACCTGTTACGGAGCTAGTTCTTGTTCTAGGACCGACTGAAAACTGGCAGCTTATGGGTTATCTGCTGCGTGCTGCAGCATGCCCAAATGCGGTATAGGTGGTCACCACAATCCGGAAAGCATCATACGCTGTGCCTCTTTCTTTGTGGTGGTTGGGGCAAGGTACTACCACTTATCTCTCTGTAGAAGGTATCGCCTAATATGCTCCGAAACACTGGACCCCTTGAAACTTCATCAAAGTGGCAAGGCCCTTAGGAGCACCTGGTAGCTGGGACGGTTAAGCATCCAACACTTGATTTTGGCTCATGGTCCATGAGTTTCAGCCCCACTCGTGCTGATAGTGCAGAGCCTGCTTGGGATTCTGTCCCTCTCTCTCCCTATCTCTCTGCCCCTCCCCTGCTCTCACTCGCTCTCTCAAAATAAATAAATAAACTTTAAAAAGTTGGGGGGCCAAGGCCCTTAACTATCACAGTTTATTGTTCCAGTCAATATACATCTAAAACTACAGCTGCAATTAACATCATAATCTGATTAGGTCTGCAATAATCTATTATTTTTCAAGGCCCTTTAGCCTTTTGCTCTGGTCACATAGAAACATTTTATGCAGATATAATAGGAATCACTATCCCAGCTTCTCTCAAGGTTTTTATGGCAGTGGTAATTTCTACAATCCCTTCAGAAGTATTGCTTACCAACTGGTGTACTGTGTGGGAAGAGTTCCAGAGCCCTCATTCCGAAGGAAAGGGAACCAGAGAATGGCATTTCGTTAGTTATCAAGTATATGTGTGTGTGGATTCTCACCATATGTTCTACAACTGTAATAATAAACACCATATATTCTATAATTGTAATAAAACACTGGTGCTCTATAGTTCCAACTAGACCCACTGTTAGCTGAATTTGAACCAAGACTTTATCTAAAGCCTGACATCCATAAGCATCTACTTTGGTGGACTTTTGTAGCGTTTTGGGTCTCTGGGGATCAGTGTAAAATTAGTATCAGTATGGAGTAGTTCCCAGAAGTTCTGGATATTTCTCTTTCCTCAGTGCACAGTCCCCTGGGTAAATAGCTACGGGTCACTCTGTGGAAAGCTCTCCACTCTGTGGAGGAAATGCACTGTATACACCTATGGCTGTACTGCAGTGTTCTTTTTCAGAGGCTCTCTTGCCTCCACCTCTGTTGAGGGGCTTCAGATCTACACACTGGCTTAGTTCTGGGCACCTGGTAAGAAGACATGAATCCAAACAGTGATGTCTGGTTAGTTTCTCCCCAGCTGAGCTCAGAGTATTCCTTTTATGTAAAGCAGAACCTGGGTAGGCTCCCCAGTTGTTTCAAAACACACCTATTACTATTTTCTGTTGATTGATTGGACTGACCACACTAAACAGATCTTTGCTGGGATCTACCACCTAGCCTCTACCCCTCTGAAATTCCATTTTCCCACTGTAATCAGGAAATGCAATTTTTGTAGCACTTCCCACTGTCTTCTATGGGTTTCAGGACAGAGTCCCACAGAGATGCTCTCTTGTTCCCTTACCCAATGCTTGGTGAAGGAAGTGGCCTCTGGGCTTTCCCAGAGGGCATAGTGGGTTTGGAGAATCAAATCAAGAGGCTGCCACTGCCTCCAGCTTCTTCACAGAACCCCAGAATGCTGCTAGAAGACCACAGCTATGCTGAACACCTCATTCTGCCTTCTGAGTAACAGAGAATGCATTATTGGAGGAACCTAATCACTACAGAACTTTAGCTCCAAAGGGTTTGAGAAATGTACTGTCTAGCTGGGTGGCTATGTCCCTGATCACAAGTCTTCTCCTATGGCAGAAGGGAAGACCAGGCAGATGTGGGAGGATTACCTCCAGGCTGTCATGCTTCACTCTCCTCTACTGGTTTCCTCCCATTAGCATTTAAACATGCTCAAGTCGCTGTTGTTTTATTTCATTTTTGGATTAAAAAACAAAACAAAACCCTTCCCTCATCTCTACGTCCCCCTGTATTTCCACCTCCTTATTCTATATAGTTCTATATTATGAAAGAATTGTCCTCAAATACTTAGTTATCGGTGGATGTAAGAAAGTCTGAATTCAGCATAGGAAAGGAAGCTCGAGATATCAATCTGCAATGTATGAAACTGACAGCTGTGAAGTGACTAAAAGTTGAAGATGATTCCAGTGTCAGGTTATTTACTAAAAACATCAGGTGTGATAGGAAAATAATGGGCCCCAACGATGTCCATGTCCTAATTCTAGAAACTCTGAATATGTTACTTTGCACGGCAAAAGGGATTTTGCAGATGTAATTAAGGACCTTGAGATTATTTTAAATCATCTGGGTAGTATCAATCTAGTCACATGGTCCTTAAAAGTATAAGATGAAGAAAAAAGTGAGGACTCTTGAAAGGAACTCAACCCACTGTTGCTGGCTTTGAAGGCAGAGGAAGAAGACCATGAACCAAGGATGTGGACATCCTCTAGAAGCTATGGACAGCCCTCGGTTGATGGCCAGCAAGGACAGGAGCTCCAGTTCTACAACTTCAAGGAACTGAATTCAGCCAATGACTTGAATGAGCAAGGTAAGATATTTTCCCTAGAGCCTCCAGAAAGGAATGTTACCCTGCCAACTCCTGGGTTTTAGCTCTTTGAGGTCCATGCCCCCAGAACTGTTAAGATAATATACATTATTTCATCAACTAAATTTGTGGCTGTTTGTTATGGCAACAACAGAAAATAAATCAAACAAGGTATGGGGTGTCTGGGTGGCTCTGTCAGTTAAGCATCTGACTTCAGTTCAGGTCATGAACTCTGTTCCGTCAGCTTAGAGCCTGGAGTCTGCTTCAGATTCTGTGTCTCCCTCTCTCTGTGCCCCTCCCCCACTCATGCTCTGTCTCTCAAAAATAAACATCACAAAAAAATTTTTTTAATAAAAACAATAATAAACCAAACAAGGTACTTTTGCCACACAAGTCTTCCTTCCTGGGGACACTTATTATAAAACCAGAGTCCCTGAGATTAGGGGGAGTTGAAAAATGTTAGTTCCGGGACAACTGCCTGACTCTTATATCCTGACTGAGAAAAGGTTCTAGGGAGAGTATCAAGCAGGAAGGGAAAAATCAAAACGAGAAAACTGGAAAGCATACATCATAGGATTTGCACAATAGCAGCAAAAAAGTCTAGTTCTACCTCTAAATAGTAAAGATGATACATAAATAAGGACACTGGCCCAAGCCTGGTGGGACTCCATTTAGAACTATGCGTACACAGAATCTTGATTGGCTCAACAGTGCAGGAGAGGTATAATTCTCACCCCACCCCCATATCCTACCTATGTAAAAGCACATAGACATGTGCTTTACGTGAGTTCACACAAGCGCAATTCACAGCCTGAAATATATGAGAAAAGTAAGAGTTTTACCTTACTCCATAGAGAGCTCTCCTTACATTTGAAGAAGAAAACTATTCCTCTACAGTAGATTAAAATCCTCCCATGTATTCTCTTTACCTCATGTAATTTGTCAAAGCCTTCTTTCTATAGGGATCACCATAGTCTAGCATCTTAATGTACAAATGAATGACATATTGATTCTTGTTTAAATCCTAAAAGAATTTCTCAATATAAAAACATTTTCTTTTCCCATATTTTTATAATGCACAGAATATTCTTCCTAACCAGAAATACCTTCTCTCCCAAATCTTTTGAATTATCTAGTCTTGAGTCTGTTACTTAACATTAAGGTTTTTCACATTTCTTTCAGACTGTAACTTGATATTTCAGAAATGTCACTTAAATCAGCCTGAAAAGAAAACATCCATGGAGGTAAGAGAAAAACAACTTTCCTACCAGACAGAGCTACTGGAAAGTTAATCTAGTGAGTAATAATTTATAGAAAAGGTAATTTATTATTTACTGTGCAAGTTGTTGGCACCATTCACAGCACCTTCTTCACTTGAGTGACAAAGGCCAACATATACAACTAAGGATTATCAGGTGGCTTAAGATACTTTATCACCTTTCTTGTGAGAAAACTAAAGAACCCTACAGTCATTAATCCAGTAATTCTAGTAACACACTTTTGAAGATGAGGGCAAATGTTCTATTCACTTAAGTATTTATTTCTGTAGTTTAAACACAGAGCCTTTATAAGGAAAACCCAACATAAAAGTTAATGTACTAAAGGAAGAAACGTGAATCAAGAATGTAAAAATTAAATCTGTAACCAAAGAAAGCCATCAGAAATTATTGTTAGGCAAGCCCTGGAAATGTGGGAAATTGTAATTGGGATAAAATAAGAAACAAGGCCAAGGACAAAGGCAAATCCAAATCAGAAACCCAGGTAGAAGATCCTAGGACTGTAATTCCCAAACTGTGTGCTCAGGGGCATAGGACTCTGGAGTGAACTCACAAGGCACCATGAGATATTTTAAATGTTTCAGAGAAACACAGAGACGTTTGTGAGACATCATATGAATGTCTATGATTAGGTTGTTCGGACTTAATTACTTAATAAATGGAACTCTACAGTATTTCTTAGGCTCAAGACACTATGAAAAAAGTCCAACAATGCTATGAAACAAGAAAGTTTGGGAATCTCTGCCTTAAGGACATACCAGGGTTCAAAAGACATAGCCTGCCTAGAGTAGAACCGGAAAGGTAGATCAGGGGCACCTGGGTGGCTCAGTCCATTAAGTGTCCGTCTTAGGCTCAGGTCATGTTCTCGAGGTCTGTGAATTCAAGCCCCACATCTGGCCCTGTGCTGACAGCTCAGAGCCTGGAGCCTGCTTCAGATTCTGTGTCTTCCTCTCTCTCTGCCCCTCCCCTGTTCGCTCTCTGTCTCTGTCTCTCTCTCAAAAATAAATAAACATTAAAAAAAAGAAAAAAGAGAAAAGTAGATCAAAAGTAAAAAGGACAGCGCCTCAAGCCTCTGCATGCCTCCTTATACATGGTAGGGCCTTTCACTCTACTGTAGCTTTAAAGAAAGGAACCTTGTACCCTATTACTCTGAATTTACTGCAGCCTCCCTTCAAAATCAATGAATCTTGCTTGTAAATCAGTGAATCTTACTCTTAGTAACAAAACCAAAACCGTGATTTTTCATTGTTGGTTGGGGACCAAACAACCAAAGTTCCCCAAATATTTAGATAAGAAAGTCTACTAAAATTTAAATACTTCTCTAGTGAAGAAATGAATGAACTTTAAGATTCATTCAGCAATAATAGTCCATTATAGAAGTTTTAAAATTTACTCTAAATTAGGGGTTGGCAAACTTTTTCCATAAAAAGTCAGATAGTATTTTTAAATATTCTTTTCTCTTCTTTTTCTTTCTTTTACAACTCTAAAAATGTAAGAGCTAACTGAAAGCAGTGGGTATGTTCACATTGTTGTCAACCAATCTCCAGACCTATTACATTTTGCAAAACTGAAATCCTCCATCCACTGAACTAACATAATAATTCTCCATTTCTCCTTGTATACCCGTGTGCATCACAGCACTGGACACCATTAGGGGATAGAAAGTCAAAAGGTCAAAGTACACACACCAATGTTCACAACAGCAATATTCACAACAGGCAAAGGTGGAAACCCAAATGTCCGTTGACAGATGAATGGATACACAAAATGTAGTCTATACAGCCTTAAACATGAAAGAAATTCTGATACCTGCTACATGAATGGACTTTAAAAATCATTATGCTAAGTGAAATATGCCAGATGTAAAAAGGACAAATAGTGTATGAATCCAGCCTCATGAGTACCTGGAATGAATTCATATAGACAGAAAGTAGGATAGTGATTACCAGGAACTGGGGGAAAATGGAAATGGGCAATGTGTTAAACAGATACAAAGTTTCAGTTTGGGATGACGAAAAAATTCTAGATATAGATAGCAGTGACAGTTTCACAATAAGATGAATGTACGTAATGCCCTGACCTGTACACTTAAAATGGTTAAATAGTAAATTTTATGTTATTTTACCACAATAAAAAAAAATGTAAAAACATTTCTTAGCTTCATGAGCCATATGGAAATAGACTGGAGACCGTAATTGGGTTGCAGGCCATAGTTTGCTCTGAATCATAAGACCCACTAAACAAAATGAACAAAATGACATGAAATACTTAGAAGTTTTTTTGAAGTCATTGTAATTCATTTTTATTTCAATATGAACATGTTAAACAGATTTTCACATTTAATATATTTGTTACACTTAACAAATTATAAGTGTACCCAGTAACTTATAAGTGTAGCCAGTAAATGTTTGAGAGAAGTCTCTTTAAGATGAAGTCAACTGATGCCACATTGGGGCACCTGCGTGGCTCAGTTAAGTGTCCAACTCTTGATTTCAGCTCAGGTCATGATCTCACGGTTAGTGAGATAGAACCCAGAGTTGGGCTCTGGCTGACAGCTTGGGGCCTGCTTGGGATTTTCTCTCTCCTCCCCTCTCTCTGCCTCTCCCCCACTTATGCTTGCTTTTGTTCTCTCTCTCTCTAAATAAATAAATAAGCATTGGAAAAAAAAAAAAAGACGAGATCAAAATGTATATAAGGACATACAGACATACACATAGAAATCAGGTATTACATGTAATATGTACAGCTTTACCTGTTATAGATGTAGGGAGGTATAAAGGAGATAGAAATAAATAAATAAATAAATAAATAAATAAATAAATAAATAAATAAATAAACAAACAAACAAACAAACAAACCACGGTGTCTTTAACAAAGCTTAAAATGTAGCCTGAACAACGTGGTAGGTAAAGCTGAAACTTAATGGGCAAAAAATACTCAAAGTTCAGATTTTAAGTTGGATATTACAGCTAGTTCCACTTATATTTTCTTCCCCATTCATTTGGTACATAGTAGACCATTTTCCCTCCCATTTAGGGGAGAAGAGAAAATGGTACATTACAAAATCAAGCATAATGTAAAGACCTGCTCATATCCCTTCCCTACATTTGCAACCTTTAAATCTAACACTCACTTAACTCTTTCATTGGTTAGCATAATCTCAAATTCTGAACGCAACATACTCCTAAAAAAGAAAACCCTAGACACCTTATGAAGGCTCAAAGTCAGCTCTAGGCAAAAAAAGAAAAAAAAAAAGAAAAAAAAATCACTCTAAGCAAGAAGCCTTTTTCCAATAGATAGAGTGCACATAAATATGGAGACAAGAGACATGGTTTCAGTTATCTACTCACTGGAAAAGATGCATAACAACCCTAAACAGAGAAGTAAAATAATCATTTTTATTATGCTTATGAATTCTTTTTAAGACTTTAACTTTATTGTTTTTTCAGAGCAGTTTTAGATTTAAAACAAAATTGAAAGATACAGATAATTCCTATATAACCCCTAGCCCCTCCACACATGCATAGCCTCCCCATTACCAGTATTGTCCACCAGCATTGTACATTTTTTATCAAGGATGAATCTACACTGACACATCAAAGTCACCCAAAATCCACACCTTACCTTAGGGTTCGTTCTTGGTGTTACACATTCTATGGATTTGGACAAAAGCATAATGACATACATTCATTAACATTATAGAGTATTTTCATTGCTCTAAAAATCCTCTATACTCTGTTTATTCATCTCTCCCTTGTCCCCGTCTGAGAGCCATTGACTTTTTTTTTTTTACTGTCTCCATAGTTTGTCTTTTCCAGAATGTCACATATTTGGAATCACAGTGTGTAGCCTTTTCAGCTTAGTAGTATTCATTTAAGGTTCCTCCGTGTCTTTTCATAGCATGGTAACTCAATTCGTTTTAGTGCTAAATAATATTCTGTAGTCTGAATGTACCATTGTGTATTAATCCATTTATTTAATGAAAAACATCTTGGTTGCTTCTAAGTTTTGGCAATTATACATAAAGGTGCTATAAACATCAATGTGCAGGTTTCTGTGTGGACATAAGGTTTCACCTCCTTTGGGTAAATAGTAAAGAGTTCAATTGCTGGATCACATGGTAAGAGTATATTTCATTTTATAAGAAACTTCCAAACTATCTTCCAAAGTGGCTGTACCATTTTGTGTTCCCACTAGCAATGTATGAGAATTCCTTTTGCTTCACATCTTCACTAGCATTTGGTGTTGTCAATTTCTAGATTTAGGCCATTCTAAGAGATGTGTAGTGGTAAGTCATTTTTTTTTTTTTTTCACTTTGCATTTCCCTGATGGCATATGATGTGGCGCATCTTGGCATATACTTATTTTACATCTGTATATCTTCTTTAGTGAGGTCTGTAAAGGTGTTGGCCCATTTTTTAAATGAGCTTTTGTTTTCTTATTGTTGAGTTTTAACAGTTCTTTAAACATTTTGGATAACAGTCCTTTATCAGATGCATTTTTTTTTGCAAATATTTCTCCCAGTCTGTGTCTTGTTTTCCATTCTCTTAAAATCGTGGATTCTTGGGGCGCCTGGGTGGCGCAGTCGGTTAAGCGTCCGACTTCAGCCAGGTCACCATCTCGCGGTCCGGGAGTTCGAGCCCCGCGTCAGGCTCTGGGCTGATGGCTCAGAGCCTGGAGCCTGTTTCCAATTCTGTGTCTCCCTCTCTCTCTCTCTCTGCCCCTCCCCCGTTCATGCTCTGTCTCTCTCTGTCCCAAAAATAAATAAACGTTGAAAAAAAAAAATTAAAAAAAAAAATCGTGGATTCTTCAGGTCAGGAATTAGGACAAGACAGAGCAGGAAAGGCTCACTTTGGTCCACAAGTCTATGTCCTCAGCTGGGAAGGCTGAAAAGGCTGAAGGGTAACTAAATGGCTGAGAGCTGGAATCTGCTTCTCCATTCTCATATCTGGCACCTAGGCTAACTGGAGGGCTGGGCTCAGCTGTGACTGTCAATCAGAGTACATTCAAGGGGTCTCCCTATTGCCCTGGGCTTTTCACAGCACATGGGACTCAGGTAGTCAGACTTCTTACATGATGGCTGAGAGCTGCAAAAGCAAGGGTTTCAACAGACTGCATGGCCTTTTATGACCTAGCCTCTGAAGTCACATATGGTGACTATGATCACTTTCTCTATATTCTCTTGTATAAATCAATCATAAGCCCATCCAGATTTAAGAGGAGAAGACACAAAGTATATCTTTTCATGGGAAGGACATCAAAGAAGTCATAGCCATATTTTAAAACCACCAAGGGCATATTTGCATAGAGAGATGTGAAGACACATACCAAAAGGTTGACAGCAGTGTCCACCTCCCACGTTCCCTCAAAGTGAATTTTATTAACTTATTATTTTAAGTCAGACTAACACAAACATATTCTCCATGGATGGCAAAATTCCATCTACCTATTTTCATGTAATACAGTAACAAACAGAAACTTCATTTCATCTATATAAACTGCATCAAGAATGAATAATGTCTTACTTTGGGGCCTAGTACCATCTGCCAGTTATAACCACTTCTTATCTTCCAAACACCATCAAGCTCAGATCCACCCTCAGGCTTAGACTAAGTCATATCCAGAAAGAATACAGAGAATACATATAGCAGATAAAGTAAGTAGACTGGAATCACACCAGCATTATGATTGCTGAAATTGGTGGCCATTCTCTATCTCAGTAATTGCTAGACTTTAGGATCTCGTGGACCAAGAAAAATTTCAGAAATAAAATAAACCAAATGGGAGCAAATAAAGTTAGCAACAAATATTTCTTCAAAGAAAATTATTTAGAAAATAACTACTCTATAACTGTCATTGGATAAAAGAAATAGAATGAACAATTTCAATATAATGCACGATCCTTAAGAGTAAGTTTAACTAAATGAAAAACTCACTATATTTTTTTCTTATTTCTCTGCTGATCTGTAGCAACTTCACCATAGATGAACCCCAGTTCACAAACTGGTGTGCAAAACTACATGTCCATCTGACATTCTGGTCTCTTCCATCTCTTACTTTATTCTGATAGTTCTACAACTTTAGCTTGCTCCTAGGAAAGACAGACAAATAAATAATTAAAACACAACATGAATGCCATAAGGATACAGGGAACAAAATCAAGAAAGTTTTCACAAATTAGGTTGAAAAAGGTTTGCCCCTGGGAAAGAATGAGGAAGACTATTAAAGGTGGCAATGACTGTGACTGAAAGCATAGAGACAATCTAAGTATGCAGTATATCCAAGGAAGATACATTGTGAATCAAAAAAGTAAGTAGTGGTTATACTTGATTGTAGAGCAAGGGTTACTTTTCTCTTCTATATTCTTCTATTTTCTGAAATTTAACACTGGAATATGCATAAATTTAATGATCAGGAAATACACAATTATTTTGATTTTGTAGATTACCCTTAGGAAGAAGAAACAAAAGGTCTATTTCCCTTTGAGAAAGCAGTTTGTATTAAAAGAGGCCAGGTTGGAAAATGGAGATGTTCAAGACTGGAGTATGGATGCAGAAATGCAGCTCTAGACTTTGGCCAGGGCAGATGACACTGGGGAAGATAACATTCCCTCAATGCCTCTGTTAGAATTCTAGGCTAGGTGTACTCAGACTGAGGCCTTCTTGTCCACAGTCATAAGTCAGAAACTCTCAGGTGGCAGGTGTGTCTGACAAGTCAAATGCTTACCAGTGCCTTTGGAATCAAGAGACCAAAGTTGGAATTTCAGCTCTACCACTAACTAGCTCAATGAACAAAGGCAAATTACTTAACCACTTGAAACTTTTTTTTTTCATCTGTAACATGGAGAACTGCCTACTTTTCTGGATTTAGATTAATTGATATAATGTAGGTGAAGAATTTAGTACAATGCCTGCCCCTCAGAACATGAGAATTATAATAGAGGACACATTTGTATATCTAATTGAGAAGTTAGATATTTGTTTGCTTTGTTGGTTTTAAAAGGCTTTAAGATCCTATTTGCCATTTGTTGTATAGGTTTAGCTAAAAGCTGTCAGTTGGAACGTCAAAACCTTTTGAAACTTAAATGTATGAGTTTTTCACACGAGTTCTAAATGCGGAAAGGATATTCAGTATTTGCAGTTGCTTCTAAAATTCAGCTACCTTTAGAATTTTCTGCAAAATCCAGAAATAATTAAGTAGCCCTCCCGTAGTTTCTAACAACTGATAGAAAACTAGGAGGACGCTTTCCATTCTTCTCTTATTCCACCCGCTCCCCTATCCACTCACAGAGAGAACCGGAAATTTCTATGCAAATAAATGGCTCAGTTATAAGGTCTTACCCAGGCTTTCTTAATGCTGGAATACAGTCAGCAGAAGAACATAGCAGGTGTCCCTCAAGTGTTCTTCATCAATTCTTACAGCTTCCAGAATCCTGTTCACGGGCCTTTGGGGCAACCAGTACCAACTCCAACAATTCCTAACCATCTCCTCTCCTACCTACCTCCTAACCTTGCTACGCCTCTCTACAGCCCCTCCCCCCGCAAATGACCAATCAGAGAGTGTAAAGTGAGGCGGATGGGGCGGGCCCAGTTTGGAGCCGTCGACGAATCAGCAACCTCAGACGGCGGGGGCGGAAACGGAAGCCCTGGGTTGGCTTTGGGTTCCGTTGTGGGGATGTCCCGTGGGAGTGAGTGAGGAAATCCTGGGGCCGGCAGGTTTGAGTCCTCACCTCCAATCTGCCAGGGAAATCGGGCGAAGAGACGCCTGCAGACGCGGGAGGGAGAAAGCTCGACCGCCCAAGAAAAGAGCAAGTGGGCAGGCAGCGGCGGGGCAGAACCGAACTGTATGCAGGGTCTTTAGGGGCCGGTCCTGGTCGGCGCCGCTCACCTCGAGGCCATGGTGCAGGCGGTGCTCTGGGCGATACCCAGGTGAGGGCAGCGGCTCCGCCCGGGTATTCCACCACCGAAAACTGGGTAGATGCGGTGTGGGGAAGAAAGGATGCTGCCCGCACTGCTCCCTGGTAGCACCCTGAGCGGCCGCAGTTGCGGCAGCAGTAGCAGCAGAAAGCACAACGCGGGCCGAGGAGGCGGCTCGAGCTGCTGGTAAAGTCGCCCAACAGCTGTTTCTCTGTAGCATGCGAGTTGACAAAACAACCAAAGAACAGGGCTCCCCATTACAATCTCTGTCGAGCTCTTTTTCCTTGCCATTGGGAGCTGATTTATGCGGAAACATGCCTTGCACTTGTACCTGGAGGAATTGGAGACAGTGGATTCGACCTTTAGCGGTTGTCATCTACCTGGTGTCCATAGTGGTTGCGGTTCCCCTATGCGTGTGGGAATTACAGAAGCTGGAGGTAAGAGGGTGTTTCGCCATTGGCCTCTACCCTTTCTTCTACCGTCCTGCCCGTCTAAGGTTGCCCATTTTTACCCTAGATGCCCCAAACTTGATATCCTGAAAATCAGGGCATGTAAATGAGCCCAGTCTTAGTTCATAAACCTGTCTGGTTTCTTGTTCACTGGTTTTCAAAGCGTGCTGCAGGTGGAAGGAGGGCCAAGTCGAGAAAATAGAATATATTAAGATTGCTGCTTAGAAGAGCACTCTTTTGCAAGTATTCCATCAATTCCCTGAAAGTAAGATAATTTTATTACTGAAATCTGATCTGTTCAGATACTGGACTACCTTGAAAACCATGTATTGAATTTTATTAGCATTTAACTAGCTTCCTGAATTAAAGGGTTCTAGTTGGTTTAACTTTGTTGTTTGTTTTTACTTAGAAATTAGCTCTTAACCAATAAAGATTTTGCAAAAGTCCCTTGTATATTTTTTGATGTCATATTCTTATTATGACATCAGTAAAGTACTACAAACTGGAAAACCCCAAGGTAAATACTCAACTAAGATAGGTACTTTATAAAAATTGTATAATGAATTTTAAATTCTAAGTTAATAAAAACCAGCAAGTACTTTTATTTAGCAACACCTATTAGAGCAATGGTGAGACAACAGCTAGTTTAGGCTTTTTGTTATGGAAATGTTTTTACATAATTAAACAAAAGTGCATTTTAATATGCATTTGTTTCCTGTATGTTCACTAAGTTATATTTTGTTGACTTTCCCATATTGGCATACCCCATGTAGTTATTTTTAATGTTCATATAATATTCCACTACGTTAAATATTTCCCCTTTGTTAGATATTTAGGTTTCTCATGATTTATCAACCAGAATTCAAGTACAGACATTTTATTACAAATAAGTATTTCTTTGAAGTATTTTTTTGGAGTGTGGTATAGGAACTACTTTTAAGGCTAATAATATGTGTAGTATCAACCTACTTTAAGACTTCTCTTGGGGCGCCTGGGTGGCGCAGTCGGTTAAGCGTCCGACTTCAGCCAGGTCACGACCTCGCGGTCCGTGAGTTCGAGCCCCGCGTCAGGCTCTGGGCTGATGGCTCAGAGCCTGGAGCCTGTTTCCGATTCTGTGTCTCCCTCTCTCTCTGCCCCTCGCCCGTTCATGCTCTGTCTCTCTCTGTCCCAAAACTAAATAAACGTTGAAAAAAAAAATTTTTTTTAAAGACTTCTCTTAGTTGTTGGTTAACTATAGTTTTCAAGTGCCAACTTTTAAGGAAAAATTTAATCTGCAATCTCTACTGCAAACACCCTGAACCAAATTCTCTTCATGTCTTGCCTGAACTGTTCTCAATTCACCAGCCAAAGTATCGAATTAAAACAAGTCCTATTCTTCTCAAAGTTTTCCAGTCACTCCGAGTCCAGATTAAAAGCTAATATCCCTCACTCTGGCCATTACGGCCCAACATATTCTGACATTACCCCACCCAATCCCCCTCTGACTTTCTCTTCTCAATTCCTTGCTTCTACCACGGGGACTTTGCTCTAACATGTGGGAGTATGTTATCGCCTTAGGACCTTTACATTAAATGCTCCCCCTTTATGGCATTCTCTTCCCCTAGATGGGATTCTCATTCCTTTATGTCCTTTAGGTCTTTTACTTGAATGTCACCTTGCTACCCTGTTTAAAAATTGCAAGGTTTCCTTCATCCCAGTGATAAATCAGGCTTGTGTTCTATATGGTGAGAGATAGAAATCTAGCACTCACCTTCATGGAACTTAGTGGTAGAGATCAATACAACCAAAAAAAAAAAAAAGGCTATGGAAAAAACTAAAAAAAGATCTAATGAATGAACCAACAGGCATCTTGAAAAGACCACTACCAGCTATAGAAAAGTGGAAGTGAAGGAAAGTTAGAAAGCTGTTTATGGTAGTTACGAGGTCATGGGTACCTGAGTTACAATGACTATGGCCCAAATCAGAATAGCAGAAATAGAGATGGAAAACTGACTTTTAAGTATCCTTGGCAGTGAAGAAACAAAACTGTAAAAATGAGATGTGTAAACTGTTTACATGTTTAGGGACAGGTTTATATGAAAAACATTTGTCTTTTAAACACTAGAATCAATGCTCACACTGAGAAGTCAGTGGGAACTGAGATTGTAGAAAACAAGAAGTTCGTAAGAGCCCATCCCATGCCCATGGTGGGGCATGTACTCATTTATTGGAATGGCAAGATGACCATATGCCCTCCTTAAATTATTTCTATCTCTTACTTGGCTGAGCATGTGTAATGGAAGGTAAGTAAGTGAAATGCACACATAATGTCACACTACTCACTCTGCAGTCATTTTACCCTGCCTTATGTGCACTTATGCCCCAAGTAGCTACTCTTTCTGTAAGTTCTCCTCTCTTCCCCTCAGGAAGATTGGGCCCACAGAGCACACTCTGATTGCACTCTGAACCAAATGTTTTCAATTGGTTCAGGTTCAGTTAACTCACTCCTGGATGCTTGTCTTTAATGGTTTTTTCTACTTCAAGTTACCTTAGGGGGGAAAAATTGTGCTACTTAAATCCGCCTTGTCTTGTGAACCAAAACAACCCTGCTTATGGCTGATAAGTTTAATAATGTTAAACGATAGCCTCATATCAGTGTGTCTCAAGTGTGAATAATTTATTTAGAAATAAATGTCAATTAAAATAAAGGTAATAATGATTTCTACAAATACCTAATGTTTACTTATTTTATTACTTAAATATGTGGATACCCAAAATAGCTTTAATTTCTTATGCATATAGCTTTTTAGGTACCTCAGAAATTAAAACAGCTATAAAACCAATGATTCAAATTAATGGCATTAATGTGGACAGATGATGGTTTTAAGAAACTACCCTTTGCAATGTAAAAATGGTACTAACTCTATGATGCAAGGTATTTTTTAATTTGGTATCTATACTGAAATGACTCAGTTCTCTAGTCACTCGTTTTATGATCATTTGAAAAGAACTTTCTTTTTTACAGCACACTGAGGATGCTTGACCTTTATTAGTCACAAGCACATCATTTTTCTCTTAGGTCTACCACCAAGTTGGCACTAAGGCGATTATAAAAACAAATGTGGGCATTAAAATTACTTGGCAATACTATTCTTCATTATCACCTTATAATTGAGAAGATCTAGAATATGCTATTATTATTATTACTATTTTAGGTCATCATTAAAATGGATACAGATCTTCCTTGGTTTACAGTGGGATCACATTCTGATAAACCCATCATGTTAAAAATATCATAAGTAAAAATGCATTTAATGCACTTAACCTGCCAAGCATCATAGGGACATAGTCTAGCCTACATTAAACTTGCTCATAACATTTACATTAGCTTATAGAGGCAAAATCCTCTAACAGCATATTTTATAGTAAAGTGTTGAATATCTCATGTAATTGGATACTGTAGTAAAAGTGAAAAACAATAGCTATATGGGTGCAGAAGGGTCTCAACTATGATGTTTAAAAAAAAATTTTTTTTTTGATGTTTTATTTATTTCTGAGACAGAGAGAGACCGAGCATGAGCAGGGGAGGGGCAGAGAGAGAGGGAGACACAGAATCCGAAACAGGCTCCAGGCTCTGAGCCAGCAGCACAGAGCCCGACGGGGGGCTCGAACTCACAGACCATGAGATCATGACCCGAGCCAAAGTCGGACGCTCAACCGACTGAACCACCCAGGCACCCCTCAACTATGATGTTTTAACTTTTGACTTTACAATGGTGTGAAAGCAGTGTACATTCAGTAGAGACTGTACTTCAGATTTTGAATTGTGATCTTTTCCTGGATTAGTGCTGTGTAGTATAATGTTCTTCTCATGACGCTGGGCAGGGGCAGCACGCCATAGTTTTCAGTCAACCATGCAACCATGAGGGTAAACATCTGATACATTTAAAGCCATTCTGTACCCATACAGCCATTCTGTTTTTCACTTTCAGTATAGCATCCATTAAATTACATGAGCTATGAGATATCCAACACTTGATTATAAGTAAGCTGTATGTTAGATGATTTTTCCCAACTGTAGACCAATATAAATATTCTGAGTATGTTTAAGGTAGGCTAGACTAAGCTATGATGTTTGACAGGTTAAGTGCATTAAATGCAGTTTCGGACTTAGGGTATTTTCAACTATGATAGGTTTATCAGAATGTAACCCCATCACAAGTTGAAGTTATATCAGTTGTTTACCCTCATGATTGTGTGGTTGACCTGGAGCTATAGCTCCCTGCCCCTGCCCAGCATCAGAATAGTATCATATCACACAGCGAAAAACTCAGGAAAAAATAAAAATTCAAAGTATAGTCTCCACTTAGCACATATCACTTTTGTACCAATGTAAAGTCAAAAAATTGAAAGTTGAACTGTGTAAGTCTGGGACCATCTATACTCAATTTTAAATGAAATTGAACAGGGGTGCCTGGGTGGCTAAGTCGTTTGAGCATCCACCTCTTGATTTCAGCTCAGGTCATGATCCCATGGTTTGTGGGATCTAGTCCTGGGTTCAGCTCTGCACTGACAGTGTGGAGCCTGCTTGGGATTCTCTCCCCCTCTCTGTGTCCTTCCCCCACTCATGTCTGCTTGTGCACACTCAAAATAAATAAATAAACATTTAAAAAAATAAATGAAACTGAACCAAGCAAAAATCCCTGAAAAATGATTATAAAGACATTCCTTTTAGGATCTTCTTCTGCACGTACTCACTTTTCACTTAACTATTTTGATTAATATCCAGAGTTTAAGACTTTTTGTATAGTTGACCCTTGAACAGCATGGGTATGAACTGCAGGTCCACATATACACAGTTTTGCCGATAAATACAGTGTAAATGTATTTTTTCTTAAGATTTTTAATAGCATTTTCTCTAGCTTACTTTATTATAAGAATACAGCATATAGTACATATAACATACAAAATATGTGTTAATGGACTATTTATGTTACCAGTAAGGTCAACATGAGGCTATTAGTGGTTAAGTTTGGGGGAAGTCAAAAATTATATATGGGTTTTTGACATTTGTTCTCTATACTTTTGTTTTCTACTTCTTTAATCTTTGACCCCTGTTGAAAAAAAATCTTGTTCAAAACAGTAAAACTAGAAGTTGTAGACTTCAGCTCTATTTTAATTAGCTGTTCAAATCCCAAAAGTACCAAAATTAAATGCCCACCTTTTTTCCTTTAAAACATTAGCATTAATGTACCCCTGCCTTGATGAGTGAATTCACAAGTTAATATAAAATTCATTCTCTAGGGCCCCACGGACAGAACAGAGGTTCAATTTTTTTTTTTTTTTTTTTTGGCAGAAAGTAAGTGAATTACTTCAACTCTACCTTAAGATGAGATAGTTGAAAGTGTATTTTTAGAAATTGAGTTTTTATAGGATAAAATATTGATCAGATACCTAAAAAAAGAAATTAGAGCTTTTTAAAATGTAGTATCCTGAGTTGATATTGTTATATGTAAGAGGGGTAGCATGTATTAACACTGTTTGCTTGGACAGTGGTTGTGGCAATACTTACCAAATGGGAGGGTTAAAAGACATAATGTATACAAAAAAAAAAAAAAAAAAAAAACTTAGCAAAGTATTAGGCAATACTCAGTAACATGTTGTGTAACAGTAAAATGCACAGAAAATGCAGGTAGAATTTTTACTTTCCAAACACAAAAGCAAAGGAATAGACCATAAAAAGATTTTTAGAACTTGTGGAAAAATTTTAAAACTTCTGTACATCCCCAAGCACAATAATCAAATATAAAAGACAAATAATAAGCTAAGGGAAAATGATCTGATGTTAATATTCTTAATGTATACAGCGTTGTTACAAAAAGCCTCACAAGGAAAAATGCTCAACGCCATAAGGAAAAATCATCCTCCGCCCTCCATAAAAGCACAGATAGACTAGGGTGTTTTTTTGGTTTTTTGGGGTTTTTTTGTTTTTTAGGTTTATTCATTTTTGAGAGAGAGAGAAAGAGAGAGAGAGAGGATCTCAAGCAGGATCCACACTGTCAGCACGGAGCTCGATGTGGGGCTTGAAACCATGAACTGTGATGTCATGACCTGAGCCAAAATCAAGAGTCTGGTGCTTATCCGGCTGAGCACCCAGGCGCCCCTAGGCTGTTTTTTGAAGAAGAAGAAAACAAGCAACTAGTTATTTGGAAAATGTTGGGCCTCATTAGTAATTACATAAATCTAAAGTTTAGAAATAAAAAATATTTTATTTAGGTCTTTCATTTTAATATCAGAGGATTTATTTTATTTGTTTTTTTTTTTTCAAAGTTTATTTTATTTTTGGGACAGAGAGAGACAGAGCATGAACGGGGGAGGGGCAGAGAGAGAGGGAGACACAGAATCGGAAACAGGCTCCAGGCTCTGAGCCATCAGCCCAGAGCCCGATGCGGGGCTCAAACTCCCGGACCGCGAGATCGTGACCTGGCTGAAGTCGGACGCTTAACCCACTGTGCCACCCAGGCGCCCCCAGAGGATTTATTTTAAATATGTTCTTTTATTTTAGGTTGGAATACACACAAAGGCTTGGTTTATTGCTGGAATTTTTTTGCTGTTGACTATACCTATATCACTCTGGGTGATATTACAACATTTAGTGCATTATACACAACCTGAATTACAGAAACCAATAATAAGGTAAACCTTAACATATTGTGATTCTTTTACTGTTGTGTTTGCTTGTTTCATAAATATGATGTAAAAGGTTTTTAATTTATGCTTTGCTTTCCAAATAGGATTCTTTGGATGGTACCCATATACAGTTTAGATAGTGTAAGTATGTTTCATTTTATCTCATTAGTTAAGAACTTGTTTGATGATACAACAATATTTACAGAATGCTTAAGGTAATGAAAGTTTATTATTTGACAGTAGGGGTTAGATTAATAAGAAAAGTGAAAAGATTCACTTGTTTTTAATGTTAATAAAAAAGATGAAGTATGACAGTAGAAAAGACAGGTGTTTAAAAAAAAATCTATAGCTGTTTTCTTTGCTGTATCTTTTAAAATTTCCGATTATGTGTTCTTAGTCCTTTAAAGAATGTAATACTTAAAATTACATTACATCCTTTTTATTTACTAAATTTTTATTTGGGGGGGGACAAAAAAAAACCCTTCCCCAGTGGATTCTGGGGAACAACATGCAGTTGTCACAGATGACTGCTTTAATATAATTAAATATAAAGGAAATGTCTTTAATTGCATTTTCGGTGATCATCTCAAGAAAAATTGCATGTTATATTAAAGAACCTGATGACAAAATAATTTAGCTTCTTTCTTCATATTCACTATTTACATGAATGTTTTTGTTTACCAGTATCCAATATGTTTATTGCTTTTAAAAATTCATTTCACAGATTGTCTGGTAGCCCTCATAAATTTTAGAAAGTTAGATGGAAATATGTGACAAGACATCTCAAGTTTAAAAATTAGCATTGTGAATACTATGAATTGGAATGACAATTCATTTTATCTTAGCTCCAACTATTTTTAACCTCTCTGCTTTTTCATAGTGGATAGCTTTGAAATATCCCAGCATTGCAATATATGTGGATACCTGCAGAGAATGTTATGAAGCTTATGTCATTTACAACTTTATGGGATTCCTTACCAATTATCTAACTAACCGGTATCCAAATCTGGTATTAATTCTTGAAGCCAAAGATCAGCAGAAACATTTCCCTCCTTTGTGTTGTTGTCCACCATGGACTATGGGAGAGTAAGTATGTTTGGTTTTAGTCTTTTTATGTATTTAAACAGAATTTTTAAGCATCAGTCAGTTCTCTGCAAAGTGTGTTAAGTACTATGAGCAGGACAAAAAGTTAAGAAGAGTTCCTACCCTCAAGTAGTTCATAATCAAGTTTAAAGAATAATAAAACACATATTTATAATCCACACATACAAATTACTCTCATACATTATTCATCCTAAATAGCAAACTTAAAACATTGCAGGGGAAAAAAACCTTAGAAATCATTTAATCAACATCCTTTTACAATTGGAACCCAGGATCTACAGAGATTAACTTACTTGAGATTACATAGATAGTTAATGGCAAAATCAGGTATAAGACCCAAGGAGAAGGTAGTCTAGGTGGGGAAACAGTATATGACATGAGATAGGAGCAACAAATAGCATTTATTCTAGTACTAAATAATGTGTTAATTGGCCTTATTATATATCCATAGAGGACAGTAAAGGAAAATAAAGCCTGAAAAATTCAGTTGAAGCTAAGATTGCATTTTTTACGTGAATGAGCCATTTGATATTTTTCAACAAGGAAACATTTGACAATACCATTTTAGAAAGATAAATTTTGCAATACTATTCAGGATATACTAGAGGGAGGAAGATTCCAGAGATGGGGAAATAAATTAGAAGGTTATTACAGTGGTCCATTTGTGAGATAAGCTGAAAAGGAGGAATGAAATTGGAATAGAAAGGAAAGAGGCTGAAACTGAAGGACTGGTAGGAGTTGATCACAGATAATGGAGAATAAGGTGAAAGTTGAAAGTCAAGGTAACTGGAAAGATTTGGAGTTATAGTAATCAATGTAGATATACAACCTAGGGGTACCTACATTGCCTCCCATGAGATACAGAACCATTTGTACAACATTGGGACTAAATAGGTCTCTAGTTTACACATTTGAAATGACAGGGAGCTACCTAGCTATTTTAAGTAATAAGCTCCTAATGTGTTCATTAACACACTCGATATGTATTGAGCACCTAGTGTGTGCCAGTATATGGATATATCTTAATGCACATAACAGATGTAGAACTTGTGGAACCGACATTTTGGCTCAGAGGTTTGGAATTAAATGAAGACACAAATAATAGAGTTACTTGCATCAAGAAATGCTTTGAAGGGAAAAGAACAATAGTGTATGAAAGAGGATAGTAATGGAGAAGTATTATAATTTTGGGATCAGGGGAGAGATACTGTGCTTAGCAATAAATACAACACAGAGATTTATAGCTAATGAGCAGATTGAGGTGGTCACTGGATGGAAAATTACTAAGAGGAGACATCAAGAGTAGGGGTTCTCTCTCAATAGACATAATCGAATTCTTACTAAGGGCAGGCCAAGCACTTACACATCAAGAATGGGAGATGAGGAGCTTGATTAAATATCAAAGGTAATCAGATACCAAGGGTAGGATGACTTAGCAGTATTTTTTGCTGAGACTGACTTAGATCAAGGCCAAGGCCTGAGAATGATACCTAGTTGAAAAGAGAGCTCAGAGGAGTCCTGTTAAAGTTCATTCAAGGAGAGAGTCGTTGTCAAATGAGAAGCCATTATAGGATGTTAAATAGAGGCCCTGATATGCCAGTTTCATTTTCAAAGATTACTGCTGTTGGTAGAGCAAGTGGGCAAGGATGGAAGAGATTGCAGTGGTCCAGTAAATATGATGATGATAGTTCAGCTTTGATCAGGACTCTCCTCCTAATACTGCAGAACCTAAAATGAGGCTCTAGCTGTATCATCACAATTAGCTAGTTGTCAACTAAAACCCCAAACCTTTTTCAGACCATGCTACTGGCCAAAATTCCCCTGTGTTGTGTTTGTGTAATTGATATGTTCCTAATCACACAGTTAACATTTATTCTTGTTAAATCTCTTCATGTTGGTTTCATTTTTTTTCTGATACCCTTGAATTCTGACAACTGCTTCCTGAATAATGTCAGCAATGCATCCATAGTTCAGGTATTCTTTTCTTTCAGAGGATATTCAGTATTTACCAAGTCATACAGTTTGGAGGTATGGTTTTAGTAATAGTAAAACGTCTGCTGTGTATAACCACATTGTAGGTTACCAGGCTCCCTGTAGTAGATAACTAGTGTTACAAATCTGATCATTAATCAGGCTATTGCTGTTTAGGATAATTCAGTATAATGCATTTGTTATAAAATGTGAATACAATGGCAAGTTTGCAGTTGTTAATTGATAAAAACTAAGTCTGCTTTTTATACTCTGTTTGCTGTAACATAAACAGCACAATGAGTTTTCTTTTAATGAACATTAAATTTTGTGTATATTCATGAGAGGAGGGAAAATAGATTACCTAATTGTTGCAGGGAGTATGGCCAGAGTCTCAAAAGATGAGTCCACAAACAAAATGCAGTTAAGTGAAGGTCCTGACTCCAAAATGAAGCTTCTTTTTATTAGGATAATTGCTAAAGACTACATACATAAAGTCAGCTAAGCAAGTGTGTTAATCAATCTAATGGTTTAGCTTTTCAAGGTTGAATTTTGAGTTAATTGGTTTCTATAGCACTAGGAAGGGTCAGGTGTGAAGGAGGATCCGGCCCTGGACAATGTTAATGGCTCTAGTGTTCAGCTGTGTAAACGTGTCCTAAGGCCTTGCACCTTCTCCAGCCCTTCCCTTTTGAAGTCTTTTCCTTTGATGCTTCTCCTGCATCTCCCACATCTAATGATTTAGTACACTTATGAAACAAATGTTTTCATGAAATGGTACTAATCCGTATTACATATTCTCTTCCTCTTGTTTAAGATTGCTCTAAGGTATATACCTTGTAGTGGAGTGCTAGGTCTTTAGATTTTGCTCAGCATTGTTAGCAGTAAATTTCCTTTTTTTTTTTAAAGTATTTATTTTGAGAGAGACTGCGGGAGAAAGACAGAAAGAGAGGGAGAGAGAATCCTAAGCAGGCTCATACTGTGTGCTCAGAGCCTGACTTGGGGCTTGAACTCATGAACCGCAAGATCATGCCTGAGCCAAAATCAAGAGTCCAGCGCTTAACCGACTGAGCCACCCAGGTGCCCCAATGGTAAATTGGTTTCTGAAGTGGCAGTACCATATTAGTCTCCCACTGACAGTATAAAACACTTCTAGGGGCTCTGGGTGGCTCAGTAGTTAAGGGTCTGACTTCGGCTCAGGTCATGATCTTGGGTTTTGTGAGTTAGAGCCCTGCATCAGGCTCTCTGCTGTCAGCACAGAGCCCGCTTTGGGTTCTCTGTCTCCCTCTCTCTGCCCTTTCCCCACTCACGTGCTCTCTCTCTCTCTCAGAAATAAACATTTAAAAAAAACTCTTTAAAAACACACTTCTAATTGAACCGCATCCTCACCTACATTTGGAATTACCTAGACTTCTTTATGTTTGCATATCAAGAGGGTGTAAAGTGGTATATTGCTGTGGTCTTAATTTGGATTTCCCTGATTAGTAATGAAGTTGAGCAACTTTTCATGTATTTATTAACCATTTATGTTTTCCTTTTCTGAGGAATGCTTGTTTTCTGTTTCTCATTTTTTTAATGGGTTGTCTGTCTTGTGGCTTCATAGGGGATCTGTATATATTTAGATATTAATTCTTTGTTTAGTGTGTATTGAAAATATCTTTTCCAGTTTTTGGCATATTTGTCACTTTTATTAAATCTTCTGATAAATGGAAGTTTTGGATCTTAATATAGTTGAATTTATCTTATAGTCAGTACTTTTTGTGTCTCATTCAAAATATTATCTCTAATAACAGCATTATAAAAACATTGTCCTGTGCTTTTCTTCTAAACATTTCAAAATTTTCCTGTTAAGACATAGAAACACTTAATGTTTTGTGTGTATGTTGTGTGAGGTAGAAATGCAGTTTCATTTTCTTCCATTGACTAATTTCCCTAGCATCATTCTCTCCTTTCTACCTCACTCACCTCTCTGGCCATCTCTGTCATGTGTGAAGTTTCCATGTGTATGGGTGTGTTTGTGGCTTTTTGATTTTGTTTTCTTGGGTTTGTTTTTGTTTTTGTTTTTTCCTGTTTTATTGGTTAACTTTTCTATCCCTGGACCAATTCCATACATTAAGCACTACAGGTTATTAATAAGCCTTAAAATGAGGGACAAGTGCTCTGACCCTATTATCTTGCTATTTTTGATTCTTTGCTCTTACATATAAAATGTAGAAACAAGTTTGTCAAGTTGCTTGAAAAATCTCTTGGGTTTTTTTTATTGTAATTAATCTTTATTGACATCTTTATGATTTTTTTAGTATTACCTATGAATATGGTCTAGGTTTCTGCATATTTAGCTCTTCATTTGTCTTCCAAAAGTACGTTTTTCTCATAGAAGTCTTGTACATCTTTGTTGACTTCATAAATGTATTTTATTGCTATTATAAGTGGAATCTATCTTAAAAATCATTTTAACTGCTTCTAGTGTGTATAAAAGCACATTGGGTTTGCATATTAACCTTATATCCAAAAATCTTGTTACATTTTCTTAGTCTGTAGACTTTTTAAGTTCCCTGTGAAGATGTCCTCTTCAATTAAAGGATTTCTCTGATTTTCAGTCTTTATACTTATAAATTACTCTTCTACCGTGCTGGTATCTCAAGATATTCTTGCATTATTCCTGATCTTGAAGGGAATTCTTATAAAATATAATTGAATTTTATGTTTTTAAAGGTGTTTTATAGGCATCCTTTATCAGATAAAATAAGCTTTTACCCATAGCTTGTTGAATTTTTAATCATGAATAAATGATTAAATTTCATCAAATGCTTATGCTGCATCTATTGAGATGGTTGGTTTTTGCCTTAACCTGTTAATTTAGTGAATTAGATTGATAACTTTTCTAATGTTAAAACTTCCTTGCATTTTGAGATGTGATTAAGATGTATCATGAGATTTGATTTGCTAATACTTTGTTTAGAATTTTTACATCTATATTCATGAGTAAGTTTAGACTATAAGTTTCTTTTTTACACTGTTCCTGTCTGGTTTTCATATCCAAGTTATACTGCCTGAATAGGTATTGCCTTTTACTTGTGTATCACAGGAAGAGATTATATACTATAGCTTGAAAGATTAGACCTGGACTTTGTGGGAGGACAGTTACAGAACTATTTAGGCTTCCTGTTGTTTCTGAAATCATTTTTTAATATAATTTTAGGAATTAGGCAGAATAAACAGTTTTTAAATGTACAGGCATACATTAGTTTATATCTTCTCAATCTCTTCTGGATCTGTTACGATTCCTTTTCCATTTCTGATGTTAAATTTAATATCTTTATTTTTTCTTTGAACAATCTTGCCAAAAGTTTGCCTATATCTAATAATCTTTTCAAGAAGTGACTTTTGGCTCTGTAATATACTGGTTTTCTCTTTGATTAATTTCTGCTCTGTTTTTACTTCCTACCTCCCATTTGTTTTGGTTTACTATCTTTTCCTAATATGTTAGAGTCTTAGCTCACTGATTTACACAGCCTTTCTTCTTTTTTTACTACTGCTTTGAAACTGTACATTTCCCTCCAAGTTTTACATTCACTGAATCCCAGTTTTTGTTGTTTTATTTTTTATTTTTTTTAATTGGCATATAATTGACATACATTATGTTAGTTTCAAGTGTACAACCTGTTTCAAGTGTACAACCTAATTATTCGGTATTTCTATATATTGCAAAATGATCACTATAATATATCTAGTTAATATCCATCACCACACAAATCCCAAACTTTATATTTTTATTGTCATCCCATTTAATGTTTTTAAATTCCTATTGGGATTTCTTCTTTACTGTAATTATTCTGGAGTATTTTCAGATTTCCAAACAGGACTTTTTGGGGAGGGTTTTGGATTTCATTTTATTTATTTGCATTGCAGTCAGAGAATAGACTCTCTGAGACAGTCTTTGGAATTGGTTAAGATTTGTTTCATGCCCTTTAGTACATAAGTTTTTATAAAGGTTCCCTGTGTGCTTGAAGAGAATGTGTATTCTATATTAATGAGTGGCTTTGCTATATATTCATGTCCATTGGGTTAATCTAATATGTTATTCAACTTTTCTATATTTCTGTTGATTTTGACTACTTGTCTGTCATTTACTGAAAGAGATTGTTTAAATTCTGCCACTGATTATTTGTCACTTTTTTCCTGTACTTTGGTCATCTGGTTTATATATTTTGATGCTTTTTCTACTCCAACTAATTTTTATTATCTTAAAGCTGTTTTATCTGATATTACCAGGTATCCCATCTTTCCTTTGTTTAGTATTTGCCTGGCTTATCTTTTGCTCTCTTTTACTTTCATCCTTTCCATCTCCTTATGTTTTACATGTATCATTTTTTTTAAGTTTAGTATTTTTTTTAATTCTTTTTTTTTTTAATGTTTATTTATTTTTGACAGAGAAACAGAGCATGAGTGGGGGAGGGGCAGAGAGAGAGGGGGAGACAGAATACGAAGCAGGCTCCGGGCTCTGAGCTGTCAGCACAGAGCCCGACCTGGGGCTCAAACTCACAGACCGTGAGATCATGACCTGAGCCGAAGTCGGACGTTTAACCAACTGAGCCACCCAGGCGCCCCAGTATTTTTTTAAATTCTAATCTAATAATAGGCTATTTACATTTTTGTGGTTATTGATATATTCATTTAAAATCTTGCCATCTGTTTATTTCCTCTTTGTCTTACTTTCTTCTTTCATTGATTGCATTTTTTTGAGTAAGCCTTTATTGTAAAATAATTTTCAATTTATAGAAAAGTTGCAAAAGACAAGACAGATTTCTGATATGCCCTTTACCCAGCTTCCCCTCATGTTACATAACATCTTATGTAATCATGGTATATTCGTCAAAACCAAGAAATAACATTGGTATAATACTATTAACTGCAGACTCTTCAGATTTCTCAAGTTTTTCCACTAATGCCCTTTCTCTGTTCCAGGATCCAATTCAAGAATCCACGTTTTAATAAAGATTTTAGTAAATAATTTTAAGGTTTTCCAAACATTAAAGGAATACAAACAAATATAAACAGAAATCTGTTTTATAATACCCACATTTAACAAATACTAATATATTGTAGGTCCATCATTCCTTATTTGTGATTATAAAATATTTTTTAAAACCCTTGAAAACCAAAAGCTTTTTCACAGGTTATATGGTGGCAAAACAGTGTATCATCTTTAATTTTAACGTGACTACTTTTAAGTCTTTTATAGATTTAACTACAAGTGTTAGAAGGTCCTCACTCCTTGTATCTCAGAGCAATTCGGGATCCATTACTTCTTTCTGAAGTATGACCTTTAAAAATTCCTTTAGTGTCAATGTATCAGTGGTAATTTTTCTCAGATGTACTTATCCAAAAGGTTTGCCTTCATTCTTAAAAGACAGTTTTGCTGGATGTATAATTCTGTGTTGACAGGAATTTTCTCCAAGCCTTTTGAAGATTTTATTCTACCTGATTCTGGCTTCCATTGTTACTATTAAGCCTCTCCTGTCAACCTAATTGTTATTCCATTATAGATGACCTAGCTCCAACTACATTTAAGACCCTGTCTTTGATGTTTTGCAGATTCACTATGAAGTATCTAGGTTGTTGTTTCTGTTTTTAGTCCTCCTTAATTTACAGAGTGCCTCAACCTACAGATTCATATCTTTCATCAGTTCTGAAACGTTCCTAGCAATAACTTCTTGTGATTTTATCTTTACTCTGTCTTAACTATGAATATATGTCAGACCTTCTGATTCTATTCAGTTCTTTGTAACTCTTTTTCACATTTGTCTCTTTGTCTCAGCCTTTGCTACGTTCTAGGCAGTTGCTTCAAATTCATCTTCAGTTCACTTATTCTCTGCAGCTTTCAAAGTTATCTAATTGGCTAATCCATTTGTAAAGAGTATGGGACAGGAAGAACAGCATGTACAGCCAAGGCATTCTCTCAAGAGGTCTTGAAATAAGCCCAAGTGCACTCCCTAGGCCCCCTCAGGGAGGCACACTTAGCTGTAAGTGGGAGTGAACCACCTTAGCACAGAGAAGTCTCTCAGCACATAGAACCCCAACAGTTTCTTTATTTAGTCCTGATACAACACCTCAAGACCTATATGCCAGATCTTCTCAGTGTTGATGCAATTCTTTCAATTAGGGGATTCATAATACATTACATTGATAATCAGTTCTCCTGATAGTAGTGCTAAATAAATCATTTGCCCTCAGAGCAACTTGGTTTGTTTTTGTTTTTGTTTTGTTTTTAAGTTTATTTTGAGGGAGAAAGAGAGCACAAGCAGGGAGAAGGCAGAGAGAGAGAGAGACTGAGAATCCCAAACAGGCTCTAAGCCCAGTGCAAGGCTTGATCTTGTGAACCAAGATCATGACCTGAGCCCTTTAGCTAAGATCAAGAGTCAGACGCTTAACCACTGAATCACCCAGGCACTCCAGAGCAACTTGGTCTTTTAAGAAGGCTTGCACAACACAGTCAGGTAGAGCCGTTTTGTTTTTGTTTTCCCCTTGTAAATTTTCCCCTACATTGAGTAATCTTACATTTATGCAGGATCTTTGTTTTGTCCTTTCATAAATCTAGTTAGTGATACTCTCCGGAATGATATTTAAATTCCAAACTTGAAAGAAAACTGAATTCTAAATGTAAATAAGTAATACTTTTTTTTTTTTTTTTTTTTTTTAGTTTAGTTTTGAGAGAGAGAGGGTGCAAATGAGAGAGAGGGAGAGAGGGAGAATCCCATACAGGCTTCACACTGAAAGTATGGAGCCTGAAGCAGGGCTCAAGCTCACCCTAAACAGGGCTCGAACTCACGAACTGCAAATCATGACCTGAGCTGAAGTTGGATGCTTAAACTGACTGAGCCTCCCAGGCGCCCCTAAATAATACTTTCTGAATACGCTTTCACATATACATGCACACAATTCATCCGTTACTCAGTCTTTCTTCTAGAAACATACAGGGACACGTTTTTGTTCTTTCTCTGCTGCGCTATTCAGGAATTTGAAACTGAACACAGAAAGGGGGATCTTTCAGAAGATGTAGTTGTCAAATAATTTAAAAAACAGCATTTAAACAGTTTGTTTGCTATCATCCACATTCTTCCCCAGTTGCCATTTAGAATGACTAAATTAAAAGAATTAAATATAGAGGCACCTGGGTGGCTCAGTCAGTTAAGCATACAACTCTTGGTTTCGGCTCAGGTCATGATCTTACAGTTTTATGAGTTCGAGCCACATGTCTGGCTCTGTGCTAGCAACACGAAGCCTGCTTGGGATTCTCTCTTTTCTCTCCCTCTCTCTCTCTCGGTCTCTCTTTCCCTTCCCAATTCACACTGTCTCTGTCTCACAATAAATAAACCTAAAAAAATTTTTTTTAATAAAAGAATTAAATATAAATATGGCATCGTTTGTCAAAAGGGATTTTAATATGGGAGGCTTTGGAGAAAATCTGACACTACTTAAATGAGTAGTTGAAATGCTCAGCTTTTTGTTCTTTGGCAGAGTATTGCTGTTTAGGTGCAAACTGGGTGTACTGCAGTATACAGTCGTCAGACCATTCACCACCATTGTTGCTCTGTAAGTACAAAGAACTCATTATTTTTTTTTTCATTCTCATGCTCTTGAGAACAATTGAGTAGACATACCAAGAGCATTAATTTACTTGTTTATGATATATATATATATACTTTTATAAAAAGCAATGTGTATGAAAACCCTACTTTTAAAAATAAATAAGGTGACCATTTATAGGCAGAGAATCACTATGGAATTCTTCTAAATAACATTCTCTAGTTCATTCTGGAAAACATTTTTAAGGTACTTTTTTTCCCAAATATTAATGTTCACACAGCTTTACAGAAACATCGATTACATGAAGTTAAAGTATACTACTTTAGGTTCGTTATATGGTTTTGTTTTCTATATGGTTAACTTAGAATATGACTACTATATTCCAAGGATGAAATCATAATTTTCTTATTTAAGAATTCTGTCAAGGCTTAGGAGATGAGGTAAGATGGTATATCATTAAGCTATCTGGTAAAACTATTCCCTAAACATTTAAGAACATCAGATAATTTAAAGTGAGTAGATTGCATATTTTATCTGCTACGCATAACTAATATTGTGCATATTCAGAGAAAGAAAGGGAAGAAAGGTGAAAGAAGCATTCAGTTCTTTATTCTACCTTTGACCTAGCAATTCTTTAGCAGTATTTACCTAAGAATTAAAACTAATTAACTTGTTTATGATGGCAGGCTTTATTTGTCTGCAGTTTAGAAACTGGGTAATCACATAAGCTAATACTTAAATATGGGTATTCATAAAATTTACCTCCCAAGACAAGTTGTAGGAAAAGTTATACTTGCAGTTATAGACTTGGATTATAAGCCTATAACTATCAAGCTTTTGAAAATTAGGCAACCTAATTTTTTTTAATCTAGTAATTATCCTTTCTAGTTCAGTGCATGTATCTTATTTTGGAATTAAGATGCAGAAATAATCATTTGGTAATGTTACTAAAAATGTTTAATTTTGAACCACTTCTATGACCAAAATCAAGTGATTATCTACAGGGTCTTTTAAATAAACTGACTTCTAAATTTAAATATTTCTGTCAATGCTATGTTTTAAAATATATATTTGATTTAATCATAGATCTTATTTTTACCATTTTAGAATCTGTGAGCTGCTTGGTATATATGATGAAGGAAACTTTAGCTTTTCAAATGCTTGGACTTACTTGGTTATAATAAACAACATGTCACAATTGGTAAGTAAATATTTTTTTTATTTTTATTTTTTTGAGAAATTATTTTAAGTAGACTCTATATCCAGCATGGGGCCCAAACTTAAGATCCTAGGATCAAGGGTCACAAGCTCTACTGACTAAGCCAGCCAGGTATCCCAATAAATATTAACTGTATTAAATTAGTATCTGTGACTCTAAATTTTCTTAGGAAAAGTTTCTTTGAGAATGAAGTTTGTTATTTTTTAATCTTGAAATTTGATTTATAGGAAAGAACCTGAAGAAACTTTAACATGTCCTTATACATATATAAAGATATATCATCTTTGGGTTAATTATTTGGTGACTTTTACCTTGACCTGTTGATCATGTTTGTTCATTTGGTTGTGGTAGTCACTACATAGTTGTGTGGATATGTCCTAAATAAAAGCACAATGCTCTCCTTAAAATACACATAACCAGGGCATACTCAATAAGAGAATATATCTGATTGGATTATGACAGTACAAGGTTTGAATAAAAATGGGAGAATAAAATACTCTTATGTATTTGGAATTAAAGGAAAATTGTGAACGCCAAGTTTTAAAAAAAAATGTTCTAGAGGGGCACCTGAATGGCTCAGTCGGTTGAGCCTCTGACTTTGGCGCAGGTCATGATCTCACTCTCTGTGAGTTTGAGCCCCACTTCGGGCTCTGTGCTGACAGCTTGGAGCCTGGAGCCTGCTTCAGATTCTCTGTCTCCCTCTCTCTCTGTCTCTCTGTCCCTCCCCTGCTCATGCTCTGTCTCTCTCTCTCTCTCAAAAATAAACAGAGGTTTAAAAAAAAATTTTTATAAAAAATGTTCTAGAAACTTGAAATGCTCTAAAAAATTAATTGTCCGATCCTTTCAACTTAAGAACTTGCACTTCATTTAAATCTTTAATGTTTTCAACAAAATAATAGGTGGAATGACATGCATGTGTGTTATTAGATGTTTATAATAAAAATTATATGCCTGTGGGGACATCTGGGTGGCTTGGTCGGTTAAGCATCCAACTTTGGCTCAGGTCAGGTCATGATCTCATGGTGCATGAATTCAAGCCCCACTCTGAGCTCCCCACTCTCAGCATGGAACCCACTTTGGATCCTCTGTCTCCCTCTGTCTCTGCTTCTCCCCACCTCATGCTTTCTGTCAAAAATAAACATTTAAAAAAAATTATATGCCTATGTATTTAAAGCTTTCTTTTATGTTCATGTTCTTTAAAACCAGTAATTCCATTACTGGGAATGCAATCCTCAAGAAATAGTTGTAAGGGGGTGCCTGGGTGGCTCAGTCAGTTAAGTATCTGTCTTGGTTTCAGTTCAGGTCATGATCTCATGGTTTGTGGGATAACCCCTCATGGGGCTCTGCAATGACAGCGTGGAGCCTGCTTGGGATTCTCTCTCACCGTTTCTCTCTCTGCCCCCACTCCTGCTCATACATGCATGCACGTGCTCTCTCTCAAAATAAACATTAAAAAAAAAAAAGAAATAGTTGTGTTTTTGGTTTGTTGAATATCTTTGTATATACAGACTATTTGTAATAGCAAAAGACTGGAAACCATTCAAAGCCCAGTGATAAGGACTGGTTAAATGTATAATGGTCCTTCCACCGGTCAAAATACTAGGCAGTAATTAAAAATAATCCTTATGAGGGGCCAACCTAGTTGGCTTAGTCGGAGGAACTTGCAACTCTTGATCTCAGGGTTGTGAGTTGGAGCCCCATATTGGGTGTAGAGAGTACTTAAAATATTTTAAAAAGTAACAATAATAATCCTTATGAAATATATGAAAAAGTAAGGTACGTTAAGTGAGGGAAAATCAGGCAACCAAATTTTATTTTCAGTTGGTGATACCTGTTAAAAACCACCTATATGTAGAATGGAATGGTTGGACAATGGGACTATAGACAACTTTATATTTTACTTTACTTCTTTTATATTCTAAAATATTTCAAAGGAACATTTTCTATGACTGTAATGGGAAAAAATAAACTTTTAGGGAAATGTTTATTGCTATGTACACTATACTACGTTATTACAATTGATTTTTAAAAAATAGTTAATACTGTCTTGAGCGTTTATTTTTAAAAAAGTAAATTCAGCCAGATTAACATACTGCCCTCAAGAAAAATTGATTCCTTACTTTCATTTTTCATGGGCAAATTTTATTCAAATAGTACTTACTTACTGTGTTTTATAAATAACATATATATAATAGAGTAAGATAGACTAGTCAAACTTAACTTTTATAAAATTAATGATAATTTGTATATAAAAGCGATTAATAAGCAGATCGATATATTTTTATCTTGGCTGAGGGACAGCCTTTTCTTCCTTTCATGACAGTCACTTGTTCGTTGTTTTCTTTATGGGTTCCAGTAAGTGAACACTTAAAGCCACTTTCAGGGAAGACATTATGCATCTCTTATTAGAAATTTCATATCATTATTTTCATCCCCAGTAAACTATAAAAGCTTGTTGTTAATCTAAAAATAACAGAATAGAAAACCTAAAAAAAATTGCCTGAACCATGACTGTGTACCAGGTTCTGGTTTATAACTAACTGTATGATTTCTGTTACCATATTTATTCTTATTGAAGAAGTTTAACTGTTAATCTTGTTTCTAGTTTGCCATGTATTGTCTGCTGCTATTTTATAAAGTACTGAAGGAAGAACTGAGTCCAATTCAACCTGTTGGCAAATTTCTTTGTGTAAAGCTGGTGGTTTTTGTTTCCTTTTGGTAAGTGTTGCTTTCTCTTAAATGTTCTTAGTTTCTACAGGGTAATAATACTGTTGACTAGGGAGGATTTTCAAAATGGTCTTAATGTAGAAGATGAATTAAAATGTCTCTACTTACCTTTTAAAAAGTTCATCCTTTTAGCCCTTCTTGGTTTTTCATAAATAAATAATCAGATAGTTAGCATAACATTTACAAGAAAATAATTTGAGACAATCTAAATGTCTCAACACTAGAGGAATCATTAAAATATATCATGGTCCTTTCACATAAGAGAATAGTCTGCAGTTTGGAAGATAAATATAGAATATTTAATAATGTGAGGTATAATGTTCATTAGTAAAATACATTCTTTAAAGCAGAAGACAAAACTGTTCATGGTCCCAATTTAGTGAAAGAGTGGGTGATAGGGGACCTAGAAACAAATACACTAACATACAAATATGAAAAGGGGAAAAAGAATAATCCTTGAACTCCTACCACCCAGAAAGAATGATTAACATTGTGGTGCACATAATGTCACATATAAAATTCCACAGAAATGGTTTCATACTATAAAAACTTGTAGAATTCAATGATACATTCAGTATATTGTGTATATAGTTCTTAGTCTATAAAGTGAGGATATAATTTTCTTGTTGTTTGGGTTTGTTTTGTTTTTTGGTTTTGCTAAGTATTCTGTTCTGTGGATCTAACTTTTTAACTAATCTTCTGTTGACATTTAGGATGTTCCTGATTTTTTCACCATTGCAAGCAATATTGAAGTAAAATTATTATATGCAGAAATATGAAAACTCATCTTACTATCTTATTATTAGCTGTCTAAATTTCACCTAGGGTTATATCCATAGGTGTGCTTGAAATGTTCAGTGTGACTCCATCTTGGGAGTCTGACACCTTCTGAGTTTGTCTCTAGTTCCAGCACTTCAAACAAGACGGGTTTTAATGTTTTAAAGAATAATCTGGATAATTAAGACAGGTGTAAATAACATTGAAGTATCCTGTATTTTATTTTAAATGCCTGTTATACAAGGTGTTAGGCATTGTCTATGTATAGGAAACATTTGCTTGTACACACTTTCAAAACAAAAAGACATAGAAACCAAATACTGAAGTTACATATATTTAAAAATACATAATGAAAACTCAATGAAACTATACTAGAAGAATAAATTTGTAAAGCAAATAAATATTTTTAATATAGATATAAGCTATAATATAATATGCTATGAAGACAGGGTGGTGGTGGTGGTGGTGGTCCACAAGTTGTGAGGGTTAACTTTTTTAAATGGCATATTTGTAAAACAACTGCTCATTTTATGCTTGATATAGATTTGGCGTTTACCTTTTCCTAACATATAGGCAAGCAGTAGTTATTGCTTTGTTGGTTAAAGTTGGCGTTATTTCTGAAAAGCATACATGGGAATGGCAGACTGTAGAAGCTGTGGCTACAGGACTCCAGGTTAGTGCTATCTGTGAATTTAATACGATTTTACCCTTTACCCATTTTACATATTATCTCTGAAACCTGACAACAAGCAGGCTGTGGGGCTACTATTCTCACTTCACAAATGAGGAAACGGGGAAGCGTAGGGAAACTAGCCATCATCACTCGTGGTAGAGCCAGGAATAGAACCTAGAATTTGTTTTTCCTTCTTTCTCTGTGCATTTGTCTTTAGTCCTTGGGCAGTGGATTGAGAATGCACTGTACTTTAAGATATACTTAATTGGGGAGTATAAAGGAGGTTTAGATTTTTGCCATTTTGCCTTTTTTTTTTTGAGGTCAGAGACAGTTATTTTGGAAAATGAGTATAATATGGGGAAAAACAGGTGTCAATACTTAAATACTTTTTGAAAAGAAAGATAGTGCTTTTATTTACAAAAGTAGATTTAAGCTCAAAGATGGCTGATGTTTTTGTTGCTGTTGTTGTTGTAGGACTTTATCATCTGTATTGAGATGTTCCTTGCTGCTATTGCTCATCACTACACTTTCTCATATAAACCCTATGTCCAAGAAGCAGAAGAGGGCTCATGCTTTGATTCCTTTCTTGCCATGTGGGATGTTTCAGATATTAGGGATGATATTTCTGAGCAAGTAAGGCATGTTGGTAAGTACCAGCCATTTCATTCATCCAAACAGGTTATTGGAGTTCTCATACTAGGGCAATTTAGTAGCTATTTTTAAGAGATGAAAAGACTTTAAAGCAGTACCAGTAAAATTGGGGGTGGGGAGGTGGAACTTATTTTTAGCATGGTAAGTTTATAGTGATAAAAATAACTTTTGGCTAATTTGAAAACCTTTCTATTACTTTAAAGGAAGGACAGTCATGGGACATCCTAGGAAGAAGTTTTTTCCTGAGGACCAAGATCAAAATGAACATACAAGCTTGTTATCGTCATCATCACAAGATGCAATTTCTGTTGCCTCTTCTGTACCACCTTCACCCATGGGTCATTACCAAGGGTTTGGACACACTGTGACTCCCCAGACTACGCCTACTATGGCTAACATACCTGATGAAATGTATAATGACACTACAGGAGAGAAAAATGAACTTTCAGATAAATCTGTGGCCTCCTGAACAAGTGTGCAGAAGCAAACTGTGCTCCTTCTACCATGTTATTTCATCACTTGGTATCCCATTGCTCAGGATTTTGTGCTTGGGACAAGCCATAAATGATGGAAAGTTTTCAACACAAGGTGAGAAAGCCAGGTACAACTACTGGATTTATATAACTGAGTTTTGTATATCACAAATAATCAGTCTAAATATCCTAGACTTAGACTTGATTTCTTAACATTAGAGTATCACATACTCAAATGGTAGAAAATGACTCTACTAAATGTTCCTGGTGTTACACTGCTTTATCAAGAGGATGGACATTAAAAAAAAAAAAAAAAAATCAATGCTTCTACCACTGCTGCATGAATAGAACGCTCTGGAATTTAGCAGAAAGTATAATTTGGAAATACGAATTAGTGGAACTTAATCATAATCATGTGCCATATATGCCTACCTAACAATTATTTCTCTATTTCTCAACTGGATGTCTTTCAATAAATAAGAATTTATCATTTATTTTCTGCAATTTTTTGTCTCTCATTACTTCAACATAAACTCTTAATGTTTTTTTCAAAAAGTTCTTGATTAGAGACACAGCAAAAAAGAAATAAGTGCAAAAAAATTAAAGGTTAAAGATTACACACCTACAGTGAAGGACACCTATATCTTCTATTCCTTTTAGAAGAAATAGGACCTAATATAAATCTTAAAACAACTACTGTCTAAAAATCTTATTTGCAACACTACTAATAGATTAATAAGTTATCCATGATTTTCAGATGAAAAGAATAAACTGGATAGAAGATTGGGAGGATAAATAAGAAACTTATTGGGCATCTGGGTGGCTCAGTCGGTTAAAGCATCCGACTTCGGCTCAGGTCATAATCTCATGGTTCACGGGTTTGAGCCCCACATCGGGCTCTGTGCTGACAGCCCAGAAACTGGAGCCTGCTTCATGGATTCTGTCTCCCTCTCTCTCTCTGCCCCTCCCCCATTTGTACTCTGTCTCTCTCTAAAATAAAACATTAAAAAAAAAAAACTTATGATAGCAATGGAGTCTACTTTTCCTCAATGCTGTCACAGGTGTCAGCAAATAAATCTAGGCTGAGTAGTCTTAATTATTCATTAAACCAGAGTCAGAAGACATGTAGGTGCTATTTGGGAGACACTTCTTACTTAAGATGGAGTTTCTCAAATTGCTAATCACAACCAACTGGGTTATATACTGCAAATAAAATCTAGAAAGTGCCAGAGTAGTATGTTACAAATAGCAATAATAAATGTTATTTCTCAAAATCTTTGCTTTATATATTTATGCACACACACATTCACATACATACACTGGTTCACTGTAATTGGAATCTTTATTCTGTCCACTATTATAAACATTTCTACTGAAAGTAAAGCTGGGTAGTATAATACTAGAGCAATGAGAACAGGCAATGTAGAGAGAAGGTATGTCTTATTTTCTTTGTGGCTTACTTACAAAGAGCACACAGTATTTACAAGGCACATCTTATTAATCTTACTGTTGCAAGTCTTTAAAAATTGGACCAATTATTATATTTCTTACTGCACATATGGATCAAAACTTTAAAAAATACTGATTTAGGTTTACCTCGTTCTTGAACTTACCAGCTTTTTCATTTTCTTTGCCAAAGTAGACCAGGAAAAAGGCTGCCTCTTTAAAACTTTACTTCATCCTTAACTCTTTAACTCTCATAATTAGATTTAGCTTATACCTTAAATTCTTACTCAGGTTTGCATTCTCCAAACACAAAACCCAAGGAGTTTCAGAAACATACTAAGTATTTAAAAGAAGCAAGCTTGGAATTTATAAGTAATCATAACCCTGTCTTCAATTGAAGCCAACTTTCTGATATATCCCAATTATAAGTTTAGACTTAAAAAACTCAAGATGCCTAAAAAATTAAAAGTTTTGCTTTGCTTACACAGGACAATGAAGACGGAACTCAATCCCTTATATTTATAGATTTAGAATGTAGACTAAAGTGTTTAGGAAAATTGAACCCATTGTAAGTACAACCAAGCAATAAAAACAAAGCTTACTTACTTGAAAAATTAATGACAGCCTTTTTGAAAAAAGAAGTCTGCAGCAATATTTTTATAATAATGCTCCTCTTTAAAATCTTTTAAATATACTTTATTAATCAATTTAAAAAATATTTAAGCATTACAAGGAATTAAATCTTTATACCCCCATTTCATGAATACAATTCCACTACTAATTCAGACCAGAACTGCATACTTGCTGCTCTACCTGAACAGTTTTTCATTAGAAAACTACTCTTCATTGTTTTACTGTGATGCTGACATTGCTTTTGTGATGCTGGACACTGAGTACTAATTCTTCTCCCATTTCCACCTGGATGGGATTATCTAATACAACTGCAGCTTGTTTCCAGTGGGAGGCTTCACTTGAAGTATCCAACCTAATCTCGTCATCAAGGTACATATGATACCAAAAGGGAATGGCAGTCACTTGTCCAGATTTACAAATGTGTACCTATGAAAATTAAGAAATTATGAAAATTTCATCAGGGTAAATAGAGCAGAGTTGAATAAGTAAGACTTGTCTTTTTAGTCAATTTTAGCTCCAAGTTTTATAAAGATTTAATCACCCAAACCAAATATCAACCTATTTTATTCACTAGTATTTACCAAGCTCATTTTTGAATATTGTTTAGAAAAAAAACCTAACATTTAAATCTTCAAAGAAAGTGACTAATACTATTTTGTGTATATAAAGTATTACCTAGCTTAAGAAAATTCTGACTATGACAAGAATAATCATTTTGTATTACCTTTACTTCTCTGTTAGAGGTGTTCAAATATGGAGTCATTAAATCTAGTCTTAAGAGTTCCACTGGCTTGCTTAAAGGTATACAGGGCAATGAGGACAGATCCAAAAATACACGTATAGGTACCTAGAAAAAGTACAAATTTTTCACTTTTACTCAATTCTTTCTGTGGCCCAATGACCCTGAAGTGCTTACTTTGTACTTACATCAGTATGATACAATGCTTTTTACACCTAATATCTCATTTAATTTAATTCCCATATCAACCTTAAGGCATAAGGACTTTCATGATTCCAGTATTATAAGAAGGATGAACAAACCAAGGCTTAGGCAGGTTACATAATTTGTTATGGTTTCAATTATCTACGAATTCTTAGATGAAAGCAGATTAAATTTTTACTTAAACCAAATAGCTCCAAAAATTTTAAACACAGATGTGCTTATGTGTGAAAGATGAACTAATTAGCAAATAGTACAATATTATTGTACTATTTTTGAGAAAATACCAAATAATAGTGGATTTCATTTGTAAAATAAAGTTTAATTCTAGAAAGCAATGTTTCCCAACTTCGGCTGCAAGTTAAAATCACCTAAAGAGCTTTTTAAAAGCCTCAACTGCTCAGGCCATACCTCAGATCAATCTGGAGTTGGGAGCCAAGTATCGATAGTTCTGACAGTTCAGTCAAGGTTGAGAGCCACTGCTATAATGTGTTCCATCAATTTTAGCAGCAATAGAACCTTCCTACCAGTAACTTTAGCCTCTTCAATTTGAAACAGAAAGGAAACTGTTGTTTTAAAAGTGCCCTCTTTCCTTTGAGTAAAATATTAGCAACTGTTCATGGTGAAACAATGGACACAGATATACCAACCTCTTCCTGGGCATCCTGAAGGCATCCAAGCTTCCCTCACCATAAAAACAGCAATTCTATGCCATTTCCAAGACTGATTATGCCCTTTACCCTCATTTGTATCAGTCACCAGAAGAAGCCCTAAATTCCTTTGTTACCTCTCATCACATGCACTCTACTCCTTCATAGCCTGTCCTCACTTCTATTTCTCAACCTAGCCCACTGGCCATCCCTGTCATCTGTGTTAATTCTTCTCACATTTCCCATCTAGAGCTCATTATTTCATGAGTTCTCTAGAGTTCAGTTCTTTTCTATATACGCCCAAGGTGATTTCACTCAGACTTAGGGCTTTAATATCACCTACCACATTTAATCTCTAGCCTGTATCTTTCTCTGAATCCTTATAAATGATCCTGCAAACACATAAATGCAACCTAATCCTCCTGCTATTTTCCCCGAATCAGTAGATGGTAACTATCCTTCCAGGTGCTCTCATTAGCCACATCCAATATATCACACAATGCACCTTCAAGTATGTCTACAATTGGAACTCTGCACCGTCTCCACACTGCTATGACTCACTCCTAAGTCACTACTACCTCTTACCTGGATTACTGCAATAATGCCTTTGCCTGCTCTCACAAGTGGCTTACTTCTAACCCCTTAACCATAGTCACCCTTTCAAAACAAGATACCTCATGTCACTCCTCCACGTGTTTTCTACCCTTTTCATAGTAAAAGTCTTCCTATGACCAAAAGGGTCTATAAGATCTGGTTCCTAATACTTTTCTGACTGCATCTTTCATCTGACTCACCTCATGGTATCTTCCTGCTGTTTCTGAACACTCCAGTCATGCTCTTGCCTCAGGTCATTGCATTTGTTGATCCTTTGACTTATTTATGATTTGCTTCCTTATTTCTTCAGCTCCCTGCTTAACTACCACTTACCCATGAGTCCTTCCCTTAGTCATTACCTATATGAAACAGTATATATCACATACCCCCATTCCCTGTATTTCTTAACCTGCTTTATGTCCATAGCACTTCTAACCATCTATCATACTAATCTTTTTACTTGTTTATTATCTATTTCTTGTTTGCCAATTTGAGTGCTAGCTCCATGAATGCAGGAATTTATCTCTTATTTCCCTAGGCCAGTAAAAAAACAGAAGAGAAGGGATATGAAAAGTATACAGACCATGAATACAAACTATTAAGGAAGGGAGGATATAAGACAGGAAGTACAGTGAAAAGACGGCAAGGTCAAAATTTAATAGATTCTGATGGGACCAAAGAGTTGCTTGCTGATCAAGAGGGAATAAGCTAGAAAGAAAGGAGATGGTGGTATTTTTGAACCACACAAACAATTTAAACTTCTGTATTCTTTTTTTTTTTTTAAGTTTATTTATTTTTTTAGTAATCTGTGCACCCAATGTGGGGCTTGAACTCACAACCCCAAGATTATGAGTCACACACTCCTGCAACTGAGATAGCCAGGTGCCCCTAAACTTCTGTCTTCTGATAAGTGTATTCTCCTTATTAAACTCGCAAAAAATCTGAGATTAAACAAACTCTAAAACTTGTTAGCCAGCCCTGAAAAAAGCATTTTCTCAAGAAACTTATATTTGCTAAGTACTGTTCACATAAGATCTAACTGCATCTTCAAGGGTTTACTATGTATAGCCTTCAAATAAAAGTTTTAGATATCACTTCTTGAATTCTGTACCCAAATCCTACTTCCCAAAAATTCCGCTTTGGTTTACACATCAGTATCGCATCAGTAGGTACTTCCTGCCTCTGTCTTCAACCCAAACTTCTTCCCTTAGACATTCTATCCACTCACACAATTTTAATCCGCAAATCTGTATTCTGCTAATACCTTTGCCAGCACTAGATCTTGACTCCTTGTTTCCCAAATAGCAACTAAACCCTTTGCCTTGCGCTCCAGCTTCCTAGGCTCCTATATTCTTACCCACAGCAGTCTGACTGTCTAGACACTAGCTGCTTACATCTATCACCTGCCAGCCTGAGGTTTCAATGTAATAAAGGGTTCAAGTTTGGAACACAGGTCTTTTTCTGACTGCTTCTGCTTTAGACAAGAAGCATCCTTTTTCATAAGACTAAACCTAGTACCCTATTTTCACTTAGTGGTTCAGAAGAATATCTATAGACTTTTGTCAATAGGAACAACAGAATTCCTTGGCGATTCTAATCGCTATGTTGATTTTCGCTCATAAATTCCTTTGCTCTAGGAAACTGATTACTATCCTGATTCAGCAAAACACAGTGACTGGATTAAACTATGGAAAAAGATAAGGTAGATGGTGGGTAATAGCCACCTGATGGAACTTCTCTTCTAAACACTTACCTGAAACTGATTAATAAAAGGTGCTATATTCAATCCAAGAGTGCGTTCTGTTCCTTGAACAGCACTTTCTTCTACCAGTGTCTGTGATTCCACAAGCAACCCAAACATCAACACATATTGAGGAAAGATCTTGCCTCCAGATTGCAGCAAACACCTAGAGAAGGAGAAATGTTTTTAAAATCATCTTGATTCCCTACATTTTATAAATACCAATAACTAATTCATAATGAATTGGTAAACTACAGATTGTACCTAATCTAATGGACTGTATGTTATTGGCTGGTTGTTCAGAGTGATAAACCACTGGAAATAATTTCCCAAAAAGTCAAAGTGGCCGCTGATCCATGAAAGAGAAAACCAACCAGTTGGCTTAATGGATGTTAAGTCCTTAGATTCAGGAAGAGTAATCAATGGATATTAAAACTAGTGGGTGAAAGTTTTATTTGGAAAAAGATATTTACATCATCTCCAAGTATTGTCTCCACAAATGGCTTACTAGTTACAAAGGGAAAAACAGCAACTTACTATGGAAAAACCCAGTGAATACAACTTAAAACACACTGACCTAAATTAATATCAACAATCATGGGATAAAGCAATACTATATGCCTCCTAATGTGACAAAACTTCCGTGAGGAAAACTGAGGAAGACTGGGGAGAAAAAAAGGAATATAGGATATAACTGGGATAGGGAAATGTTTAATATAGACTATATGTTAAATAATAGTATTTTTATCAATGTTAAGTTTCCTGAATGTGATTTTATAGTGATATGTAGGGAAAAGCCTTTGTTCTAAGGAGATACACGCTAAATGTTAAACCGTGAAGGTTATAAAGACAAAACAATAGTCTTATGTTCATTGTTACTATTCTTGCAATTTTTCTTAAGTTTGAAATTTTGAAATATTTCAAAATAAAGAGTTGATGGAAAACTTTATGGTAAGTAAACAGACTGCTCTTGTAACAGCTCTCCCTAAAGATTAGGTCATTGGAAGCCAAGTCATAACTGGGTCATTTGATGAACATGGAATCAGCAAGGGAAGTTAGAGATGATTCCTAAGTATAATGCCATTAGACTGAGACAAGTCATGATCCTAAACCAAGACAATCTCTCTTTAGTAAATAAATATAAGTACATCATCATTTACATTGTAGTAAGTCCTACATATTATATAGATCAGCCTAAAAAAGGACTTCACAGTACTTTGCTCATTTTTGTTATTGCTTTCCTATCAACTTCTAGTATTTTAGGTAAAGTCTAGTAGAAATTAATTTCTATAATTAATAAAATTACACAGCTCTTAACAAAATTCCTGTCTATGTCTTTACCAAACCAGATAAAAATGTGTCTCCCTAAAAAACTGGAGAAATCTACCTGTTTTGCTCAAATGGATCAGGTTTATTCCTGATAATTCATGGCACTAATTTTTCTGAAAAAATGATGAAGTTATCTCTAATTGTGATCCATTTAAATAGAGCCAGATCTAATCACTCTTAAGATCACAATTTCTCAAATGACAGACCAGCCACAGAGCTTTATGCTCTTGACTAAATTCCCTCCATCCCCAGTAACCACAAGAGGGTACTGTTCTATGAAATTTGCAAGCTGAAAAAGCACATAGGGTTAGAAGTCAACCTTCTAAAATATTTTTTCCCCATAAAAATCTATGGGGAAAAGGAAGGGAGGGCATTACATCAAATCATTTCAGAAAATTAGACTAAACAAAATATCAAAATTTTATCTTCTGAACCCTAAAAAGTCAGAACAGGCTGACTAGAGTACTAACAACTGTGCTAGAGATAAATACTACACACAAAGGCAGTATATGATAATTATTTTTTTTTACGTTTATTTATTTTTGAGACAGAGAGAGACAGAGCATGAGAGAGACAGAGAGAGGGAGACACAGAATCCGAAACAGGCTCCAGGCTCCGAGCAGTCAGCACAGAGCCCGACGCGGCGCTCGAACCCACGGACCACGAGATCCTGACCCAAGCCGAAGTCGGCCGCCCAACCGACTGAGCCACCCAGGCGCCCCTATGATAATTATTTTAATAGACCATGGTCATACTATTTTAATCTAAAATGTTATACAATGGGGCACCCGGGTGGCTCAGTTGGTTAAGCGTCCAACTTCGGCTCAGGTCATGATCTCACAGTTTGTAAGTTCGAGTCTCGCATCGGGCTCTGTGCTGACAGCTCTGAGCCTGGAGCCTACTTCAGATTCTGTGTCTCCCTCTCTCTCTACCTCTCTCTGCCTGTCTCTCTCTCTCTCTCTCTCTCTCTCTCTCTCTCTCTCTCTCTCTCAAAAGTAAATAAACATTAAAAAATTTTTAATATAAATAAATAAAGTGTCACACAAATCCTTAATTCAATATTACTGTCACTAACAGGAATGCTCCTTAGTTATGTTTAGATAAAAGAGTTAATTGCCTTGAAACTCTGCTTAGCTTTATTGACACTGGTTTGTTGTCACTTATACCACTGCAGCTGCCAGACTCCTCGATGGATCCTCTGCAAAGCCAAATAATACTTCTGAACCATCTGTGCGTTCAGCAGTGAGAAAATACATTCCAACTCAAAAGTCTAACCATAAATGGCAAAAATTCTGAAGAAACTTCAGTTTCCTTGTGACCCAACACAAGATGTTTTTAAATGCGTTTTAAATTAAAAAAAAAAAAAAAGTACCAAGCTTTTAAACTTCTTCCTGTATTTTAATCTAGTATGACTGAGCAAAGTCTAAGAATGAAGATTTTAAAACAATGACTACAAAGAAAGGTAGCTAGAAACTAAATATTTAAGTCTGTGAAATGGCTCATTTTCCCTTGCCTTGTTTGGGGGTGCTCAGAGGAGTTCTAGTGAGACAGATGCCCTTATCCCAGATATAACTTCACCCTCTTTCACCAGTCATGAGACCTCCCCTCTGTTAAACACTGACCATTAATAACAGGAGGCCTGTGTGAGAAGTATCTGCATGCCTCTGTCCCCAGAATCAAGATAAGCCCGCCCATTCAGGTAAGGAGATTGAACAAAAGCTTGGGCTGAAGGAAAGAAGCACTGGTTCTTCACTGTTACTCAGGAGGTAGGTATTGGGAGGGGAGGGAACACTGGTTAAAACAATAATCATGGGCACTACTAGCATTTAGTGACCAGAGGTGCCAAACATCCTGCAATCCATAGGACAATCCTATATAAGAAAATTAAACCAAAACTGTCCCACCCAAACTTCCAATAGGACACCCGCCCCAACTAAGAAACACCAGGAAAAGGAGTTGGTAGCTTTATATAAGATGTTTCCCACTAATATAATCATTCAGACAGAACACACTGCTCAATTGTTTTTACAACCAAACATGCTTTCTAAAAATCCTTTAAAGGTTACATTTAAATAAAATGTGACTGACTGAACGCTTTTCCACTAAAGATCAGGAACAAGAAAAGGACACCCACTTTCATTACTTCCATTCAATGTAGTCACTGTAAGTCCTAGGGGAAGCAATCAGGCAAGAAGAATAAAGGGCATCAAAGTTGGAAATGAAGAAGTAAAACTATCTCTGTGCATAAACAACATTATCATATATGTAAAAGCCTCTGAAGATTCCACATAAAAATATTACAACTAATTAACTCAGCAAAGTTGCAGGACATAAAACCAACACACACAAATTAGTGGTATTTCTGCAATTAATATGAACAACCCAAAAAGGAAATTTAGGAAACAATTTCACTTTCTATAGCGTCAAAGTAATGAAGTAACTTAGGAATAAACTTAACCAAGCAGGTGGAAAAGACTTGTAAACTGAAAACTATCAACAATGCTGGAAGAAATTAAAGAAGACACAAATAAATCAAAAGACATCCCACATTCATGGACTAGAAGAAAATACTAGAAGAAATGTTGCTACCCAAAGTGAGCTACCCAAAGTGAGCTATACAGATTTAATGCAGTCCCTTTCAAATCCCAACAGCATTTTCTACCAAAATAGAAAACCCCATCCTAAAATTATATGGAATTTCAAGGGATCCAGAATAGCCAAAACAATCTTGAAAAAGAATAAAGTTGGAAGTTTTATACTTCCTGATTTCAAAACTTACTACAAAGTACAGGGAAAATGACCATACAAACAAAATGGTGGAAAAGGAAGCCTCAGATTCACCTCTTCCCACAGAGACACTTACTTACCCAAAACGGCACAGACTAGGGGCACTTGGGTGGCTCAGTCAGTTAAGCATCTGACTCTTGGTTTCAGCTCAGGTCACGATCCTACAACTTCTGAGTTCGAGCCCCACCTTGGGCACTACATTGGCAGTGTGGAGCCTGCTTGAGATTCTCTGTCTCCCTTTCTCTCTGCCCCTCCCCCACCTGAGCTCTCTGTCTCTCTCAGAAATACACATTAAAAAAAAAAAAAAAAAAAAAAAACCTGAAAAACACTCAGACTAAACTGTTTCTGTGAGATACCTAGAAACTAGTTAAGAGGTTCCTGTACTCCAAGCCAGTACATGGCCAAAAAGAACTATATGGAAGATGATAGGAAAGTGTATCGCATTTACTTGCCACAGTCCCCAGCTACAGCACAGTACAATCAAGAGACAACCCCCAATTCCCAGCTTCTTGTTGGGGAGAGAAACAGAAGAATGGAACGTACGTCCAACACTATGACTTTTGGGAGTGCTGCCCAAGGAACTGGTTTCTGTCTCACATGAAATCTAAGTGACAAAAAATGGGCTCCAGGCTGGGGCCCTCTGGTAGATTACAAAGGCGATCACTTGGCTTAAAGACCAGAGAGTCTGCAGTTCCACAGACAGTCATCAGGGTGAGCTCTGGTACTATGACTTGCTATAGCACCAAGGGAGCTGCAGTACTTCAGACCGATACTAGGGGAGCTCCTGAGGAGAAACCAGCAAGACTTCAACTAGCTGACACACAAAAGCCCCAAAGAAGCTACATGCCCAGAAAAGGCTTGCGAGGTCTTCAGAATCTCTAGTCAGGCTGAATGGTAAAGGTCCTCCCTGTACAAAGCCTCCCTGTACAAAAACTGAGATGAGGCGTTCTTCTAAAAGCTCAAGTCCTAACAAAAGTTAACATGGCATACAAACACGGAAACATGGCCTAATCAAAGGACATTAAGTATCCAGAAATTGACCCTAATGAAACAGATACAAGAATTAAAATTAACTATCATTAGGATGCTCAAATAAATGAAATGAAGAAAATGATGCATAAATAAATAGAGAATATCAACAAAGACATAGAAACTATAAAAAAGAACCAAACAAATTGTGAGCTGAAAAATAACTGAATTGAACATTTTACTAGTGGGATTCAACAGAGACTTGACCAGACATAATGATTAAATTCGAAAACAGACAAATGAGACTACATCAAACTTAAAAAATTCTGCACATCAAAGGCCTAAAGGACACAATCAACAGAGTGAAAAGGCAACCTATGAAATGAGAGAAAATATCAGTAAATCATGTATCTCATAAGGAGTTAACATCCAGGATATATAACAAACTCCTATAACTCAACTACAGCAAAAATCCGATTAAAAAATGGGCAATGGACTTTAATAGGCAGTTCTTGAAAGAAGATATAAAAATGACCAACAACAATATGCAAAAATGCTCAATATCACTAATCACAAGAGAAATGCAAATCAAACCATAAAACATGAGCCTACACCCATTAGGATGTCTACTATCAAAAGAAAAGAAAGTAAACAAATGTTGGTAAAGATGTGGAGAAACTGGAATCCTTGTGCGCTGCTGATAGAAATGTAAAATGGTACAGCCATTATAAAAAAGATTCTGGAGATTCCTCAAAAAATTAAAAATAGAATTACCATATGACTCAGTTAATTGCACCTCTGGACATAAATCAAAAGAACTGAAAGCAGGGGCGCCTGGGTGGTTCAGCTGGTTGAGCATCAGACTCTGGATTTCGGCTCAGGTCATGATCTCATGGTTTGTGAGTTTGAGCCCGGCATCCCTGCTTGGGATTCTCTCTCTCTCTCCCCCTCTCTCTGTCCCTCCCCTACTTGCACTCTTCCTCTCTCTCTCAAAAATAAATAAATAAACTTAAAAAAAATCAACTGAAAGCAGAATCTCAGAGATTATTCACAGTAGCTAAAAGGTAGAATAACTCAAGTGTCCATCAATAGATGAATGGCTAATGGCATATTTATATAGTGGAATATTATGCAGTTTAAAAAGAAGGAAATCCTGTTACATGTTACAACGTGGGTGAACCTCAAGGACATTCTGGTAAGTGAAATATATCAGTCACATAAGACAAATACCATATGATTCCATATATGAAGTATCTAAAGTACTCAAAATAATACAAAATAGTAATAGAAATTAGAAAGGTGGTTGCCAAGGGCTTGCGGGGTGAGGGGAATTAGTGTTTTATGGTTATAAAGTTTCAGTTTTGCAAGATGAAAAAGTTCTAGAGACCTATTGGTTACAATGTGAAAATACCTTAGTATTACTTAGCTGTATACTTAAAAATGGTTTAGATGATAAATTGAATGTTTCCCACATAAAAAAAGAATTAGTTACTTAAAAACAAACTTATTATGAAGCTACAGTAATCAAACCAGGATGGTACTGGCATAAAGGGAGACATGTAGATCAATGAAACAGAATTCAAGAGCTCAGAAATAAACCTTGACATATACGGTGAAATGATTTTTGCCAAGGGTATCAAGAGCATTCGATGTGGAAAAGACAGTCTTTTCTATTAACAGTATTTGGAAAACTGGATATCCACACTCATAAGAGTGAAGCTGGGCCCTAACTATATACCATATACAAAAATTAAGTTAAAATGGATCAAAGACCTAAATGTAAGACCTAAAACTATAAACACTCTTAGAGAAAACATGAGAGAATAGTTTTAGGCCACAGAATCTGACAATAATTTCCTGGATATCAAACCAAAAGCACAGGCAACAAATTAAAAAAAAAAAAAAAGTGGACTGTATAAAAATTTAAATTTCTGCACATCAAAAGATACTTTCAGGGCACCTCAGTTAAGCATCTGACTTCAGCTCAGGTCATGATCTTGTGATGTGTGGGTTCCGGCCCCACTTCAGGCTCTGTGCTGACAGCATGGAACCTGGAGTCGCTTCAGATTCTCTGTCTCCCTCTCTCTCTCTGCCCCTCCCTGCCCCTCTCAAAAATAAATAAACATTAAAAAAACAAAAAGATACTTTCAATAAAGTAAAAAGGCAACCAACCTACAGAATTGGAGAAAATATTTGTAAATTATCTGATAAGGAATTAATATCCAAATACATAGAGAATTCCTAAAAATCAAAAAAAAAAATGTCTGACTCAAAAATTGGCAAAGAACTTGAAAAGACATTTTTCCAAAGAAGATATAAAGACAGCCAATAAGCACTTATTTTTAAAAGCTCAACAACACTAATTAATAGGGAAATGCAAATCAAAACATTAAGACATCATCTCCCACCCAGTAGGATAGCTACTACAAAAAAAAAAACAAAAAAAAAAAACCAGAAAATAACAAGTGCTGGTGAGGATTTAAACCCTGTGTACTGCTGATGGGAATATAAAACTGTACATCAACTGTGGAAAGCAGTATAGCAGTTGCTCAAAAAATTAAAACTAGAATTACCATATGATCCAGCAATTCCACTTCTGGGTATATACCCAAAAGAATTTCAAGCAGGGTCTGAAAGATATTTTAATTCTCATGTTCATTATTATTGTTATTCACAATAGCTAAAAGGTGGAAGTAACTCAAGTGTCCATCAATGAATGAATAAGCAAAATGTGATATATACATACAATGCAATATGATTCAGCCTTAAAAAAAAAAAAGAAGTTCTGACACATGCTACAACATGGATGAACCTGGAGGACATTATTCCAAGTGAAATAAAGACAGTAACAAAAATATAAATATAGTATGGTTCCAGTCATATGAGGTCATAAGAGTAGTCAAACTCATAGAAGCAGAGACTAGAATCATGATTGTTAGCTGCTGGGGAGAGGATGGAATGGGGAATTATTGTTTAATGTGCATAAGGTTTCAGTTTTACAAGATGAAAAGAGTTATGGGGATAATTGAAGGTGATGATGGTTGCACAACATTATGAAAATATTTAATACCACCAAACTGTACATTTAAAGATAGTTAAGATGGTAAATTTTATGTTATGTGCATTTTACCACAATAAAAAAAATTTGAAAAAGAATTAAAACTGAAGATAAAATAAGCCATTAGGTAAAGTGTCTTTCTAAATAAGTCAAACTTCATTTGTGTTAAAAATTCATAGAGCTGAAATTCCTTCCAAGGTGGCTAATGCAATATCCCTCATTTTACAGATGAGGAAAACTGAAGATGAGAGTCTATATTGTGATTTATAGAAACTTTCACTAGGGGCGCCTGGGTGGCTCAGTCGGTTAAGCGTCCGACTTCAGCTCAGGTCACGATCTCATGGTCCGTGAGTTCGAGCCCCGCGTCGGGCTCTGGGCTGATGGCTCAGAGCCTGGAGCCTGCTTCCGATTCTGTGTCTCCCTCTCTCTCTGCCCCTGCCCCGTTCATGCTCTGTCTCTCTCTGTCTCAAAAAAAAATAAAAAACGTTAAAAAAAAAAAAGTGGGTTAAGCACCACATTCTAAACTCTATCAAGTATATCTGATTAAAATTTTATGTGCATGTATGTATGTATTTGTGTCAAATCTCTGTATCCCCATAATTTGTGATACGTACAAAACTGTTTTGAAGAAAAAAAAAGTGGTGATTTTTATTTGTTACTCCATAAAAAGAGTTTGGTTAACAAAAGAAAATGTATATAGAACCTAAAATATAATTATACCCATGGAATCAAACACTTTTTCCTGGTTTTGTCAAATGTTTTTTTCTTCAATACATAATCTGCCTTTGCTATTGCAATCTGGTCTGTATTCCCACCGCTTTTCCTATACTACAAAACAACCCATATATATACCACAAAATTCAAAATCTGTAACATTCATTTTACTCAAATTTGGATCCCCAAATGTTAAATATTGCCATCTTTTCAGATCTGAGCAGCATGACCAAAGGACTTTGAAGCTTAGCCAAATTTGCTTTCAGTATTAAATATTAGGGTCAAGTTTGCCTCCAGCAACAACACTGAAGGGAAAATCTCTTAGAGAGATAACTGTACTATAAAATAAAGATTTTAAGACCTAAGAGGACTGGGATTGTTCATAAGAAGCACTCTGCTCAGGGCACCTGGGTGGCTCAGTTGGATGAGCATCTGATTCTTGATACCTGCTCAGGTCATGATCTCACTGTTTGTGAGACTGAGCCCCGAGTCAGGTTATGTGTTGACAGTGTGAAGCCTGCTTGGGACTCCCTCTCCCTCTTTCTCTGCCTCTCCCCCACTTATGCACACACACACTCTCTCAAAATAAACATTTTAAAAAAAATTTTTTTTTAAAGAAGCACCCTGCTCTCCCAACATATCATCAACTGTGTATCATATATCTCTTAAAGATACGTCTTAAAAAGATGTGATTTGATTTTTCCTTATTTACCCTGAATGTCTTATCTGTTCTTATAGATCTCTACTTAATTCTCTGTATCATACATAGACAGTCCAATCTCAAAGCAGGCTCTCTTCTTCACACCTACAGAGAAGGGATTCCTTTAGACCAAAAACAGCGAGTAATGACATGCACACAAAGAGAAAGGCATAAAGTCACATGTCCTGAAAAGCAATGCTTAGAACATACTATGATCATAACTCATCTGTACAGTTATGCCACTGAAGAACTAAACCAATTTATATTAATTTAAGCTCAAAATACAAAAGTTGCATTTTGTGTTTTACCTGGATATTGCAGCTTTTTCCATTATTTCCTGCTGAATGAGCCCAGATGGCTCAATGACATCCAGTATAATTATACTCCACAACTTGTCTGATTTTGGCCTTTGCAACACAGCAGATTCATCTTCCACGTGTCTCAGCCAAAACTCAAGTGTTTCTTTAGGAAAGTGATTGGCTTCAGATATGAGGTCCAGAGTTATACGATGTTGGTCTTTCTCCACAGAACTGTAAGGTTTAACCTGCCCGAGTGTGCCAGCAATTATGGGCAGAATGGAGAAGCCTTCGGAAACATCTAACACATAGAATGGTTCAGGGATGCTCTCTTCTGAATTACTCTGTCCACTTCCACAGCTCATCTCGTTATTCTGGCAGTGAGTATCCATGGCCTGACACAGTTTCTCTGGAGTCAATGAAGACAACACTTTTCTCATTGCCGTTTTAAAGCTTTCATGATAGAGGTTGTTATTAAGCAAAGCAATTTCTGTGGATTCCAATATACATGTCTGCTCCATAGCATCTGGTTTGCTGGTCTGAAGGTTAGCCAGGGCACTACAGAGTTCAGCTTCACTTCCTAAGGAGAACAAGTCTTTATCCTTGCTAAAATCTTTTCCAACATCCATTTCATGTTCTGAACTGAAAACACTGATATTCTGGATTCTTAAGTAACAATCTTGACAAGACACTTCCATCATCACCTGGTCCCCAGATTTTATCCAGTAGTCTCCATAAAACAGTAAGAAAGAAAGAAAAATTGTAATTAATACATTTATAAGTCTAAGAATCATACAAATACTTCCACCCTCCCCTCATTTTGAAGTCACTACAGGAAAGATTACATCTATTGATTTAATAGAATTAAGTGAATTAATTTATTCATGTCCTACAAAAAAACTAGGAAAAATCCCTACAGCTTTACTTAGTGAAAAACTTAAGTTTGAAGATTCAATTAACTAATGGCATAATAGACTCAAGAGCTCCATTATTGGACCCCAACTATTAGTTTTATAGTGCCTTTACTGCAATCACTACGTATCATGTCCCCATATTATGGAGTGGGGAAAGGGGTACAGGAGACTCCCAATCCTCTTCAGTAGTGAAGCGAATAACAAAGATAAATAAAAGTCAGGGATCAATACCAAATCTCACTTTAGCTTAAAGGGGCATTCTTTTCTCTAACAGCAATTTCCAAAAAGAACAAGGCAGCATTCAATAGAACCTTGTCAGTAATATTTCTGTTTATATTTAAACATTCTTTCATGTTTAGGAATTTGATAATATAAGGAAGGACTAAGTCCTACAATAAAGAGTGTATCATGGTCTTATCCATGAACTTTCAAACTTGGTAAAACTTTAAAATGTGCACGTATAATCACAATTTCTTCTTATCAGCATTTTTTTTTCCAACGTTTATTTATTTTTGGGACAGAGAGAGACAGAGCATGAACGGGGGAGGGGCAGAGAGAGAGGGAGACACAGAATTGGAAACAGGCTCCAGGCTCTGAGCCATCAGCCCAGAGCCTGACGCGGGGCTCAAACTCCCGGACCTCGAGATCGTGACCTGGCTGAAGTCGGACCCTTAACCGACTGCACCACCCAGGCGCCCCTCTTCTTATCAGCATTTAGAGATGGTTGAAAATACAAATTATTCTTTTGTTTACACATTTAAAATGTCCTTTCCCTAAGAAGGATTAAAACTTTTAAAGCCCATCTAAGTTAATATAAGAAAGTTAGAATAAACAAAATAACACATGAAAAGATGTGCAACATCACTAATCATCAGGGAAATGCAAATCAAAACCACAGTGAGATATAACCTCACACCTGTCAGAATGGCTAAAATTAAAAACACCAGAAACAAGTGTTGGCAAAGATGTGCACTGTGGGTGGGAATAGTGTGGAAAACAGCATGGAGGTTCCTCAATAAATTAAAAAATGTAATTACCCCTGCTGGGTATTTATTCAAAGAACACGAAAACACTAATTCAAAGGGATACACACACCCCTATGTTTATAGCAGCATTATTTACAATAGTCAAGGTATGGAAGCAGCCTAAGAGAACACTGATAGATAAATGGATAAAGAAATGTGGTATAGAAGAGAGGTGGGCTGGGGGATGGGTTAAATAGGTGATGGGGATTAAGGAATACACTTGGTATGATGAGCACCAGGTGATGTATGGAGGTGTTGAATCACTATAGCATACACTTGAAACTATAATTAAATAAAATAAAAACTTAGAAAAAAAACTTAAATAAAAACTTAAATAAAAACTTAGAAAAAAAAAGATGTGATATGTACATACAATACAATATTACTCGGCCATAAAAAGGAATGAAATATTGCCATTTGCAACAATATGGATGGATCTACAGAGTATAATGCTTAATGAAATAAGTCAGTCAGAGACAGACAAATACCACATGATTTCATTCATACGTGGAATTTAAAAAACAAAATAAACAAACAAAGAAAAAAAAAAGAGACAAACCAAAAAACAGACTCTTAACTACAGTGAACAAAATTATGGTTACCAGAGGGGAGGGAGGTGGATGGATGGGTGAAATAGGAGATGAGAATTAAGAATATATTTATGATGGGGTGCCTGGATGGCTCGGTGCATTGAGCATCTGACTCTTGATCTTGTCTCAGGTCATGAACTCATGGTTTCTAAGATCACGCCCTCCATCAGGCTCTGCACTAACATCGTGGAGCCTGCTTGGGATTCCCTCTCCCTCCCTCTCCTCCCCTCCCCTACTCACATGCATGCACATGCATACATAATCTCTCTCAAAATAAATAAGCATTAAAAAAAGAGTATATTTATGATGAGCTTGAATAGAGAATTGCTGAATTATCACATTGATGATCTGAAACTAATGTAACACGATATGTTAATTATACTGGAATTATAGTTTTAAAAATAAAACAAATAAAGAAAAAATGCCACTTACTGAGTGCCAGTTGCTATGATAGGCATTTTACACCCATTATCACTGATAATCCCTACAACAATCCTACCAAGTAGGCAGCAGCATCCCATTTTTATACATCACATAATAACAGCTCTGAGACATAACCAGCAAGGCTAGCCAGAGAGTCAGTAGCAGTGCTAAGACTTGAATCCCAAATCTACCTGACTGACTCCAAAAACACCATACTAGCCACAACACTATACTCATCCCATGACTTAATGGTCTTGCCAAATTAAATCCTTGACTAGGAGACTAAACAGAAATAGAAACTTATTACCTGCCAGTTTAAAACAGGTATAATTTTTCTATGGAATACAACTTACGTGAACTACACTAAAACCCATCAAATTGCTGGCAAAAAAATTTCTACAGAAAAATATCCTTAACATAGAACTTTTCTAAGGAAGCCCATGAATTTATGAGCCCTCTAAAACTGTAAAATGTTGTTTATATGTGTGTGTGTGCATTTCTATGACTCGTGGCTCCACAAATGCCATCAGATTCTAAAAGCAGGAAGCACTCCTGCACTAGTACCTTTCTACCATGTTCTATAAAAAATGGACTAGCGTTCTATTATCTGCTGATAACCAGAGTAATCAGAGCTGAAGAAATGATTTAACAATAGACATTGTTGAATGGTATGCAGCAATTATGCTTTATTCTCTTTCTTAACTATATATATTAACTATTTAAAACTACTTTTTAAAAAAGAAAGTTCTGAAAAACTTAACCAATCTCCCTCAACTGGAAACTTCATATTCAAAGTAAAGTTTCTTACACTGATTGAAATGCTTAGAAGATTAAAGCAACAAGACTAAACAAACAAACAAACAAACAAAACTTAGACAAGATATACCTGCAAGGTCATGTACGGGGTAGACAGCCTGTTCCCAACATGTTTCCTCACTAGGACTTGTGGATAAACTGTGTTCATCATCAAGCTGGAGTACAAACCAAACCACAATAGCATCTAGTATGCCTTCTTTAATCACAGGAATACCAATTTTACCAGATTTTTTAGTTGCAAGACTTTTTAATTCCTGACAAAAATGTAAAAGGAATGAAAGCAGTTTATATATGCAATATATACATGCCCTACTATTACATCTCTTTCCATTTCTGTAAGTTCTCAGATCTGCCCAGCATCACTGGGGGAATCAGTATCTTGACACACCTATAGCCATTTCAGGCATACTAAATGAGAAGCTCCAATCTACCACAGTGGAATACTGTGGAACTATTAAAAACAATGAGGCAGAGTGAGTGGGTGGCTCAGTCAGTTGAGCATATGACTTTAGCTCAGGTTATGATCTCACAGCTCGCAAGTTAGAGCTCCGCATAGGGCTCTGTGCTGGCAGCACAGAGTCCGCTTTGGATCCTTGCCCCCTTCTGTCTCTGTCCCTCCCCCGCTGTGCACAAGCGTGTGTGTGCTTTTTCTCTCCCTCAAAAATAAACATTAAAAATAAAATGAGGCACATACATAATACTGATGTAGAGACAAATCCAGGATATACTGTTGAACGAAGGAAGTGAATGGCAAAGAAACAGGGATTGTTTTTGAAAACATGAGCACATGAATGTGTGTGTGTGTGTGTGTGTGTGTGTAGAAAAACAGAAAAGCAAGTCTGAAAAGATATACTTCAAATTGGTGATCTGAGAAAGTAGGACCTAGATTTTAAAAAAGGAAGGGGTGCCTGGGTTGCTCAGTTGGTTAAGTGTCACACTCCTGATTTTGGACGCTCAGCCTGGAGCTCTGAGCTGCTTGGGATTCTCTTTCTCTGTCCCTCCCCCAGCAGCATGCATGTGTGTACTCTCTCTCAAAAATAAATAAATAAAGCTTAAAAATAATAAAATAAATTAAAAAGGAAGACATATACTTTTTATTCTATTCTTCTGTATTACTTGAAAGTGTTAAAACAAGCAGATGTTACTTGAAATTTAACTGTGGCAAAGAAAAATTAATGTAAGAAAATCTCAAAATAAGGACAGCTTTGGGGTATTTAGCAACTATAATCATGTTGATCCCTACTGTACAGTTGTATCAGAAAAGAAATGCTCTTGAAGCTCAGCCTCAGTAATCAATGTCAAAGTGTTAATGTAGCTCCAAACCACCTCAAGAAAAATCTAGTAACAACTAATAGGGGATTAAATTATATTAAATGCATTAAATTATAAAGATCTTAGGCTAAAATGACCTTCACAAAGTGTTCTGTGCTCACGCAGGTTTCATCTAATCTGACTTAAAGACCCTCAGAGAAGGACTCGATGTGACCTTTTTTCATTTCCTTAGGCACTTCCTTTGTGTAGCACAGCCTCCCACCACCCACCGATACACACACCCAGACACTTAGGGCCATCAACTTGTCCTGGTTTGCTCAAGACTGTTCTAGTTTTTTTTTTAATTTTTCTTAATGTTTATTTATTTTTGAGAGACAGAGTGAGACACAGCACGAGCAGGGGAGGGGCAGAGAGAGAGGGAGGCACAGAATTCAACAGGCTCCAGGCTCTGAGCTGTGAGCACAGAGCCCAAAGTGGGGCCCGAACCCAGGGACTGTGAGATCATGACCCGAACCAAAGTCAGACCCTCAACCAACTGAGCCACCCAGGTGCCCCAAGACTGTTCTAGTTTTAAAAATGAAAGTCCCGTGCCTTGGGAATCTCTCATTTTTGGGCAAACTGATATGGGTGCTCGCCCTAATACACATGCAATCTAGAGATCTGGATTACTGTTCATTTCAAGGAATACTGTTAACTTAAAACGGCAGTATAACATTGAGAAAAGTCAGAAAGCTCTAGGTTATAACTCTCACATTCACACCTGCATAATCTGAGGAAAATGAATGTAAACAAAAGTTCTCTCACCTGTACAGCCCAAGGATAAGTATAACTATATTGCAACACTGTTGTAAAAGCAATCTAAGAACACATGTGAAAGCACCCGGCACATTATACATTCCCAACAAACTTTAGGGATTTTCTTCCTATGTATTTAAAGTAAATAATTTCAGGAGAAAATACTGGTTACCATTTAATCATTTTCCTTACATATAGTAAACAGAATCCCATGCAAACTCATAAAATAAGACTGTTCTATGTAGTACTTTAAACAATGCATGAAATTTAATGCTCAAAGTTGTAACTTTTTTTTTTTACCTGAAGATTGTTGAAATCTACTGTCATAATTTCAAAGCACTCTGTCAAAGCCAAATATCCCCCAGGAACTCGACTCATCTTTTCAGTTGTATATGGTTCCACTGTCTCTTCAGTATCCACAGAAGAACAAGCTGGACTCTGAAATTTCACATTTGTTGGTAAACAGATCCCAGCAACATCCTTAGTACACACCCTGGTAAGAGGGAAAATGAGAAGTGGAAGGGAGAAAGATGGGGTGGGTTTTTTTGGTTTTTTGTTTTTAGAATTGAGTCGAGAAAAAATAAACAAAAATGACATAAAAACTTTACTGGCAAAGGTTTCTTAAACACAATACATACACAATCACTAACTATAAAGGAAGACAAATGAAAAATAGATCTACGTTACAATTAAGAACGCTGTTCATCAAAAAATACTCAGCTTTAAGAAAGTAAAAAGGCACATTGAGTAGAAGCAATTTATAATACACCTATTCAACAAAGGGCTCGTATCCAAAATATATTTTTAAATTTCTATAAATAAAAGAAAAACAAAAACGGGCAAAAGACTTAGACAGTTCACAAAAGAGCATATCTAAATGGCCAAAAAGCATACAAAAAGTTGCTCAGTCTCACTAGTCACCAGGGAAATGAAGTTAACATACTACATAACCACCAGAATGGGGAAAAGGGAAATGTCAGTACCAAGTATTGGTGAAGACACACTAGGATCTACACTAGAAGTCTAATACACTATTGGTAGGAGTTTAAAATTAGTAAGACCACTTTGGAAGACTTTTCTTAGTACCTACTCAAGCTGAACATACCCATTCTAGATTCATTCTTAATATAGGAACCTGAAGGTATGTGGCTTTTCTACTTCTGGGAATACAGCCAACAGAAATTCATGTATACAATCACCAAAAGACTGTTCAAGAATGTTTATAATTGTACTACTTCTAATAATCAAAGAACTGGATATAATGTAAATATCCATCAACAGTAAAATGGGCAAATGTCTTGGTATATTTGTACAGTGGCATACCGTACATCAATGAGAATGAACAAGCTACACACCAGTGGATATGGATACTGAAAAAAGGCCAGGCACAAAAAACCATTCTATATGACCCCACTTGTACAAAATTCAAAACAAGCAAAATAATCTATGATGTCAGAAGTCAGGATAGCAGCTATGGTGTCAGAAGTCAGGATAGCGGGTTTCTACCTAGGGACTTTGTGGGGTGGTGGTAAGGTTCTGAACCTTGATCTGAGCATTAGTTACACAAGTGCATCAACTTCATGAAAATTCATCACACCATAAATTTATGGTTTATGCACTTGCTATAACAATGTTCTGATGTCGATAAAAGTTTACACTGAAAAGAACACTTCATGAGCATTTAGCAGCACAATTTTATGAAAAAGAAAGACTCCAGAGGAGCCCAGTGGCTCACTTGGTTAAGCATCCAACTCTCGATTTCAGCTCAGGTCAAGGTCGTGAGATTGAGCCCTGCATCAGTCTCTGAGCTGAGCATGGGGCCTGCTTGAGTTTCTCTCTCTCCCTTTCTCCTCTCCCTCTACCCCTCCCCTGCCTGCACAGGCTCACTCTTGCTCTTTCTCTCTCTCAAAAAAACAAAAACAAAAACAAAAACAAAACTCCAATCTTCTCTCATCTCAGAGGTATTCATTTATTGGTCTATCTGCCCTTACAGGGTTGAGGTTGAATTGTGTACTTCTAGAAATTATTTTATTATACTCTCAAAAGATGAATGAAACTATTAATGATTTTAATAACTCAGAAGTGCTACAGAAACAAAAAGGATATGACAACTTCCTTTTAATTTCTTATAAAATACATGCATATAAATTTATCAAAACTCATGATTACATGGTTGATGGGTCCAAGCCCTGCGTCAGGCTGTCAGGCTCTGAGCTTACAGCACAGAGCCGGATTGGATTCTCTCTCCCTCTCTCCCTCTCTCTCTCTCTCTCTCTGCTCCCCCCTGCTCAGGTGTGTGTGTGTGTGTGCGCTCTCGCTCTCTCTCTCTCTCTCTCTCTCTCTCTCCCTCCCTCTTTCTCTCCCTCTCTCTCTCTCTCTCAAAATAAATAAATAAACTTAAAAAAAACCATACCACAGGGTGCCTGGGTGGCTCAATCAGTTAAGCATCTAACTCGTGATTTTGGCTCAGGTCATGATCTAACGCTCATTTATTCCTGGGGGGAGGGGGGGAGGGGTAGAGAGAGATTGGGAGGGAAGAGAGAATCCCAAACTGGCTTGGCATTGTCAGTGCAGAGCCCGACGTGGGGCTTGATCTCACAAACCGTGAGACCATGAGCCAAGCTGAAATCAAGAGCTGGATGCTTAACCAATTGAACCACCCAAGCATCCCAATAAGAAATTGGTTTTAAAAAATCATGAAGCATATCTATTAACATGAAGAGGCTCACAAAGAAAAAGCATATATATTTATTGATATTTTTGAAACAAAATTAAATTTATACATACATACACATTTACTTGCAGAGCTGACATTCAACCAGGCACACTAATTCAGCCAATCTGCTAATTAAGGCCACTGTTTGGCTGATGCTCTATGCCCTACCGACCACTAAACATTTTTACTTATCACCCCATAACATGCATAGAGAATAAGGAAGAATATACAATAAAGATGAACAGTAGTTATCTAATGGTGAGGAGTTTAGGATAATTTTTATTTTCTTCTTTTACTCATCACTATTTCTTAAAATAATTATATGTTACGTTTACTACTATTAAGTTATAGGAAGGGGGCCTCCTTAAAAAGTCCCAATAAAATAAGGATCAGTATTTTAGCAAGATAAAATATTTTCTAATGCTCAAGAAAAAAAGTAACCAAGAGGCTTCTATGACTAAAAATATTTAATATCACATTTTCACTTGTGTCATATTTGATAAGTAAATCTTAGAATTTCCAGAGCAGAAACTTCCTAAAATTTCATTCTACATAACCACAAAACATTATAATATCAATAAAGTTATTAAGAAGAGGGAAATAGGAGAAATAAATTAAAATAAACTATTTTCACACTAGAAATTTTTATTTCACTTTCATCTGAAATCAGTCTGAACTTAATATTTTTTCTATGTGAATCTATCATACATCAAAAAGATACTAAATTTGGGGTGCATGGGTGGCTCAGCTTGGGATTCTCTCTCTCCCTCTCTTTCTCTGCCCCTCCCCTGTTCACACACTTGCATGCTTTCTCTCTCTCTCCCTCTCTCTAAATATAAACAAACTTAAAAAAAAGGATACTAAGTTGTATCAAAATTAATTTTCCACTAAAAAATCTAAAGCTGGTTTTAATTCTTTCTTTGAAAGAAAGAAAGGGGAGCTGGTGGCTCAGTGGGTTGAGTGCCTGACTCTTGATTTCAGCTCAGATCATAATCCCAGGGTCATGGGACCAAGCCCTGCATTAACCCCAACTCGACTCGTGCTCCATCCTGAGAGTGGAGCCTACTTGGAATTCTCTCTTTCTCTTTCTCCCTCTGCCCTTCCCACATTCACACACTCTCTCTCAAATTAAAAAAATAATAATTTAAAAAAAATTTTAAATAAATAAAAGAAAAAGGCAAAAAGGGAATTAAGACTGGAATAAACATCATGAATTTAAAGGTCACAAAACTACAAATTCTCATCCAAATAAATATTCCCTAAATAACCTTTCAAGTACAGTCTACTCCTTAAAATTACTGTTTTCTAATATTTACTACTTAAATAATCACTTACCTATGATGTCTTCTTATTTCTGCACATTCTACTGCCATTCCATATAGAACAGCACTTGCTGGTATAACTTTCCCATACTTTTCACAATTACCATTTTCACCTCTGGTCTACAAATATAACAATAAAAACTATATTCAGTTATATGTATGCAAAAATATGTGTGCATGATTATGAGAAAGAAAATTAATTTTTAAAAAACCTTAAAAGCAATGGGTAAGGATAAACAAGTTAAGGAACTTTTTCTTTAAAAAGCTTCTTTTGGGGTGCCTGGATGATTCAGTTGATTGAGCATCCAACTCCTGATTTCGACTCAGGTCATGATCCCAGGGTCTTGGGATCCTCTTAAGATTCTCTCTCTCCCTCTGCCCCTCTCCCCCACTTATGCACTCTCTCTCTAAAAAAAAGTAAGTTTCTTTTGTGGGGCACCTGGCTAGCTCAGTCAGTACAGCATGTGAATCTTGATCTCAAGAGTTGTGAGTTCAAGCCCCATGTTGGGTGCAGAGATTGCTTAAAAATGAAATCTTTTTAAAGAATGTAATTAAAAGTTTCTTTTGTTAACTAGACTCATGGTGATCATTTCATAATATATACAAGTTTTGAATCATTAATTCTATACCTGAAATTAATGTAATGTTATATGCCAATCACACCTAAATAAAGAAGTTTGTGTATGTATATACACATACAGTGTGTGTTTATATATCATGTATGTGTGTATATATATGTACACATACATTGGAATATTAGCCATAAAAGAGAATGAAATCTTGCCATTAGCAACAACATGGATGGGTCTAGAGGATATAATGCTAAGTGAAATAAGTCAGAGAAATACCATATGATTTCACTCATATGTGGAATTTAAAAAACAAAAGAACAAAAAAAGAGACAAAAAAACACTCTTAAATACAAAAAATAAACTGGTGGTTGCCAGAGGATAAAGGGCGGGGGGGAGGGGATGGGTGAAACAGGTGAAGGAGATTAAGACTACACTTATTATGATGAGTGCTAAATAATGTATAGAATTGCTCAATCATTATATTGTACACCTGAAACTAATATAACACTGTATGTATGTTAATTATATTTGAATAAAAACACAGTATTTAAAAAAATCAAAAACAATGAATGGGATCCCATGTTAACACTAACTTTATTTTTTTTAAGCTTATTTTACTTTCATTGCTATATGTATGTGTGTGTATACATTAATTTTTTTCATCAGTACAAATAGGAAAAGGAGGGTAGCTAGGAAGTCTGTATATAACAACAAACTGTTGGGTGTGACTAACAGAGAAGCCAAAATCACTAATTTTTTTTTAAATCATTATTACCTAGTTGAAAAACAAACTGCTCTTCTTTTTAAACTTTAATTAGGTATTTTAAATTCAAATCATTTTCTGTAAATAGTAAATTCTTGTTAAAAGCCTTTCATTCACATTACCTATTACAAAAACCAAATCGACAATTTGTGGGCCACATTAGAGGATTTCATTGCAAAACATAAGTTGGCAATTTTAAGAGTTGGTCCTGTCCAATCAATTGGTACGTAAAACATATACAAAGCCAGTTACCAATATCCCTTTTGATAATTTGCCAAACTCCAATCAGTGAGGGCTGTGAGACTGAAAGCACTTCCCTTTCTCAACCCTACTCAAGAATTTCACAATGCCGGTCCACAATGTAAGCTTAATTACCATGAATTCCTTCCTGGAGTGTTTTTGCCTGAATACCCCATTTGGGTACACAAGCGTACGTTATATGATTAAATGTGGTTTTTGCATGGATTTCTTTCCACCTACAAAGTATACACCTTGACAGGATGTATAGTAAAACCTTGGATTGCATATAAGTTGTTCCGTGAATGTTCCACAAGATGAGCAAACATTTTTGATAAATTTTAACCTGATAAATGAGCAATGTCTTGTAATACAAGTAGTACATTACACCAAACATCACATGATCACAACTAAGCCAATGGTTCTTCTTGCGCTCTCTCTCTCTCTGCGGGATTATGGGTGATCGTCTCCCATGCTCAGGTGCTCCGTCTCAGACTGCAGTGTTTGGCAGAAATCAGTAATTTTTCAGAACGTTGGAAGGTGTCCACAACTGGCACTAGTGTATTTTTTGTCACTTTATAAAGCACCTATGGATAGTCCTTTGCTTTTCCACACAAGAGTAAGCTTAGGAATGCTTTCCTTCATTCTAGGTCAAGATGCCTACAGATATAGACCCTTTCCTCTGTTGCCTTATTGCCAGTTACATTAAATACAGTATACGACAAGAGTTTATTGATACTGTAGTCAACGTCTGTATGAGCATATACAATGGCTCCCATGCAGAAAAAGATTCCACTGAGCCAATAGATAGCAGTGATACCATTACTGACAATGAAAGGCACCCTTGACACAATAACGCTCCTCTCTCATCTCCCCCACACCAGCCATGAAGGTTTTCGAAGGTAAGTGCAGGTTATTTTTCTTTATATTTTGTAACATAATCATTTTTGTATGAATATTTTTGTGTTGTGGGACAACTCATCTGAGTTTCCACTATTTCTTATGGGGAAATTCACTTTGATATATAAGTGCTTTGGATTGCAAGTATGTTTCTGGAATGAATTATGCTCACAAACCAAGGTTTTACTGTATTTCATACTGCTTTGCAAACACACGAGGGGTTCGATAAATACCTATTGAAATAATGAATTCTTAATCAAATTTAAGTGTTTTCATGCTGCTTACCTTTGGCTGCAAAAGTAAATGCTCCCATGCATGAATTAAACTCTCCACAATTCCTTCTCCAAATAAACCTGCATCGACAGTTTCTGTTACAACTAGGGACACTCTATAGAATGATTTTTTAAAGATATATGTAAGTAAAATATCATGCTATTTATGTAAAGATTTCAAAGCTGAGAGAAGAAAGGAAGAGTATATTATAGAAACAGTCCATATATAAAATTTTCTAATACGTTTCATTTTTTATTTTCTACCCACAAATCTTAAGGAACCTGACTCTACTGTTCCTCAGGCTCCTCTGTTCTCCACTGACACCTTCTGGGGGTGGAGAGACGCACAACCTTCCCTTGACCCTGCTACCTCCTCAGGCTCTTCTTTCATTCCCTAAATCCTTAAGAGTGCTTCATAGCCAGTCCCCTCCTTGATGTCAACACTCCATAAAAATATTGTCATAAATAATTCCCTTACTTATCAAGATGATTCTTTCTCAGGTCTCATTTTCCTTAATCTACAAACATGTAATGTATATGAGAAGGCCTCCCTCTCAAAATCCTTCTCTTCCTTCATTACTCATGTTTACCTCTTATAAATTCATAGGTCTCTTGTTGCTTCTTTTGCTTCACCTACTACCTGCGAGTTATCACAAAAGAGCCACAGAGTTCTGATCTTTTGACTGTTCTTTCTTTCTAGAAAATTTCACTCAAAGACATACCAAAATAATTTCTCTCTTCTCTGAACTTCTTTAGCACTTATTCCCAGTATCATTTATTTATATAGCTAGAAGATAAAAACTTCATGAATATTCCTTATCTTCCTCTTTTGATTGTGGGCACCTTGAGGACTGAAATAACTTTGGTATCCTCTACAGGGCCTAAAGCCAGTATTATACAAGTCCACAAAATTTTCAATATTTAAAGGCTGCAAACATAAAATGTTGAAGGTATCCCAATCATCTAGTCCAACATCTTGATGTCTCTAGATTTGCTCAGGGCCAAAATAAATTATAACAGAGTCAGTATTAGAATCCATATCTCCTAATTCAAAGCTGTAGGTCCTTCTACCACACTATCTGTGAGAGAAATGAAGGTTAAATTAAAGTAACTGATTCATACCATGGACTGAATTGTGGACCACCAAAATTCATAAGCTGAAGCCCTAACCCCCAAGTGACTACATTTAAGGATAGGGTCTTTAGGAGGTAATTAAGGTTAAATGAGGTCATAAGGGTGGGGCCCTAATGTGACAGGGCTGGTTTTCTTATAAAAGCGGAAGAGACACAGGCACTCTCTGTGTCTCTTCACATGCACAGAAGGAAAGGAAAGGAATACAGCTGTCTGCAAGCTAGGAAGGGGGCTCTCACCAGAAATCAAATTTGCCAGCACCCTTCATCACAGACTTCTAGCCTCCAGAACTGTGAGAAAATAAAAGTCTGTTGTTTAAGCCACCTAGTCTCTGGTATCTTGTTAGGGCAACAAGCAAACTAAGATAATTCAGGAGACTGCTGATTTCTGCCACAACAATCTAGTAAGACTTCTTTCATGCAAACAAATGTAGAGCCCATTAAAAAGTGAATTATGTATACAAAAATACTATTATACATATCGAAGAAGACTTTTAAAAATCATAGTCCAAATGACAACAGATGATAAAAAATTCATCTTTCAATATAAGCTGAACTTAAGACAAGAAGACAGACCACCCAAGAGAGGTAGTAAAGCAAGTGCTACATAAAGAAAGCTCTGTCTCTAAAATAGTGTTGGCAGATGATATATAAATCCATTCTAGCTCTAAAATGCCATCAGCCTTGTGATATAGATCAAAGCAAGATGACATACTAAAAAGCCAAGATTTATGAGACAATATTCAAAGCATCTGAAGAACCCAGGCCAAAATACATGGACAGCTGACACTTCCAAAGCTTTCATTTTAGCCAAGGATAACACAAAATGTGAGAAGTCCATCAAGCTTGATCTACTCACGTATTATTTTTAACTGTAACTTTTAAATAGTTATTGACCATACAGGAAGTATTATCCATTTTCACAAACAGAATATTGAAATTAACAAATGTAAGGTAACTTGCTAAAGGTCAAGTTTATCTGTTAAATTGCTTGGCGCAAAATTTTTTCAAGATCTTTAAATATTTTTTATCAAGAATATGACATTATGAAAATTTATCTTATGCTAAATGATCCTATATCGCTATCTTTACAATATAAGGGTTTTAGCATTTTTATTTGGGCTAAAAGCTATAAATGTGATTATCTTAATTTTTTTTTAATAAAATAGTAGATTATAAAAACTAAAATGATATATATTATATAGTACCTTTCAGGAATGTGTTTTGGAATCTCTATGTCAAGTGACTTCATATGTAAGAGTTTGATTCCTGCTTCCATCTTGTTTGCTGCTACTACATCACAGGCAAGTTCATACATGGTCTTGGATAACTCACAAGCATATACTGAGTGGGCTCCAGCTTTTTTAGCAAACATGCTGCAAGGAAAAAGGTGCCCCATCAAGAAAAAATAATCCACTATGGTTTTTCAAATTTAATGGAATTATAATGTTAAACATGGGGTTTTTCTTTTATTCTGTAATACAACCATTATTCATTCCACATTAAAAAATGACCCAGGGGTGCCTGGGTGGCTCAGTTGATTGAACATCTGACTTTGACTCAGGTCATGATCTCACAGTCTATGGGTTAGAGCCCCACATCGGGCTCTGTGCTGACAGCTCAGAGCCTGGAGCTGCTTTGGATTCTGTGTCTCCCTCTCTCTCTGGCCCTCCCTTGCTTACACTCTCTCTGTCTCTCAAAAATAAATAAACATTAAAAAAACAAAATGAACCAATATTCTTATTAAGAAACAAATCATACAGGGGCACCTGACTGGCTCAGTCAATGGAGCACGTGACCCTTGATCTCGGGGTTGTAAGTTTGAGTTCCACCTTGGGTGGAGAGATTACTTAAAAATAAAATCTTTAAAAAAACAAAATACAAACAAACTATACAATAAATCATGACATTTGTGTTTTTAAGAAGATACAACTGGCATGAAAAATATCGATAGGTTTTAACTTAGAGAACTAGATTCAACCAAAATATTAATGCAAAAAGTACTCTAAAAAGGCATTCAAAATTTCAATCATAACCTCAAATTCTCCTTAGTAGTTATGTCCAGTTCTTGATAAATTAAAGCTACAGTAAAAAATACAATAATAGTAGTTGCATGAATAATCATAAGATTATTAGAAATAAAGTAAACTCTGTTTCAATTCCAAATTTTCCATATTTGGCAAAAGCTTTAATTTACCTTGGTGTATATGTGTATATAATTAAAGCACAATTACGACAAACCTTAGTATTCCAGTTCCTGCTCCAATGTCCAAAACACTCTTGGACCCCAAACAAACTGCATCCTGGATTGCTGCATTATAAATTGTATTCCGTTTGGTGTCATTAAGCATGATAAAGTGCCAGCGTTCCACCAACCAGTTTGCAACACGATAAAAATTCTCCTTTGCATCATTGAAATCTGGGTTTAGTTTCACTGCTTTGTGAAAATACCCAGCTGCTTCATCTCTAAAGCCCATTCTATAGTAAAAAATGACAGAGAAAATATTCAATTATTATGATAGCAATTACTGTGCCTTTATCCATGGCACTCATCTGGCCTAAGAATCCCTCTCCAATACCCCAAATCCTACTCAACCCAAGCACCATCTCCTTTTGTAAGGACTGCAATCCTTGATCACTTCTTTCCTCTCTGAACCCTTATTGTATTTATGCATTCTAGGAGACAGACTATAAATTACTATTGTAACTAAAGTATAGTAGAAGCTCTCATAGTCTTCTTCAATTTAACCAACCCACTAAAACACGATTGCTTTCTAAAAACCATTCCCTGTGTAAAACATTCAATGTCTATAGCTAGTAGGCTCCTCGCTGGTGTGCCTGCATACCTTTTCTCTCAGCAACTGAATGAATTATCAAGAGTTGGTTGTGTTTGTGGGGTACCTGGGTGGCTCAGTAGGTTAAGTGTCTGACTTCACTTCAGGTCATGATCTTGCACTCCGTCAGTTCTAGCCCCACGTTGGGCTCTGTGCTGACAGCTCAGAGCCTGGGGGTTGCTTCAGATTCTGTGTCTCCCTCTCTCTCTATCCCTCCCCACTCCCTTGCGCTCGCTCTCTCTCTCTCTCTCTCTCTCTCAAAAGCAAATAAACATTAAAAAACAATTTAAAATAAAAGAGTCGGTTGTATTTGCTGTCAGACCAGTTTACGCCAGTTGTATTTGTTATTATAATTACATATTTTAATTAAATATTACAGAAACTAAATAAATTATGACTGCAAAAAGAGAGCCACTGTTTCTGAGGACACTTAGCTAAATAAATGCTTTGTAAAACATCAGAGGCAAATCACCCAAAAAAACTGCTACTGAAGTTTATGTAAGCAAATCATCAATAAAAAGGGAGAAAACTTCCAAACTATCTAGAACAGTGCTTCTTAAACATTCTGTGGTGAAGAACTCATCTCCCCTTTTCTAAATATCTAATATTTGTAGACCAATACAGTCTCACTGCACGTAATTAGTATGCAACTCACACATCAGATTTCACCCAAACTGGTCCACATTATTTTCAAGAAGTGAGTTTCATGACCACATGCTTGGGATTACAGCAATGTCAAACTGCTATATACATTTCTAAACACTTCCTCTCAATTTCTATACTTACCCATCACTAACTGATAATTTGTGGACCAGCACAAGTGTGTAGTCCACAAGCTGAAGAGAACTGAGCTAGTAAAACCCTTTTGCACTCATACTTCTTCATAAGAACCTTTAAGCATTCTGTCAATTTTAAAGAAACCAAATCAGATTATTAATTCTATGTATGATTTACATAAAAAAAAGACATTCTTGAATTTCAAACAGGAAACTGCATGGGCAATGGCCCTATGTCAAATGATACGCACTCATGTTTTAGGTTAAAATAAAAACGTTTAAGATTAGTATCTGCTAGACAGAGCGATCTTAATCTGCAACTGACATTGCACATAGTACAATACAAAATACATTGTATGTAATCACTGCTTGGTGAGAGACAAAACTAGCAATGGATATTTTAAATTTTTAAATATCAACAATCTATTGAATCAATGACACACCCGCCCCTAATAATTTCTTGGGGTTTATGCTTCCCTGAAGTTTGATTCTTAATATATCATTGTTTTCTTAAACTGTAATGATAATCTGAAAAATGTATGGTACGCTCAAAATATATCTCATACTGATAGACTCAACAATGTGTCAGTATCAACAAACTATGAAACCACCTCTTTTCTTTTAACTAGAAAAAAAAATTACCTTCCCAATTAGGAACTTAAATGTTTTGTTTAAATCTGATGCTAGGGGCGCCTGGGTGGCGCAGTCAGTTAAGCGTCCAACTTCAGCCAGGTCATGATATCGCGGTCCGTGAGTTCGAGCCCCGCGTCAGGCTCTGGGCTGATGGCTCAGAGCCTGGAGCCTGTTTCCGATTCTGTGTCTCCCTCTCTCTCTGCCCCTCCCCGTTCATGCTCTGTCTCTCTCTGTCCCAAAAATAAATAAACGTTGAAAAAAAAATTTTAAATCTGATGCTGCTGGACTAACATAAGGTTGTAAAGTTGAGACATTCCAGACACAAATTTCATTTAATAAACAAAAGGAATAAAGGAAAGGAAGCTATCATTTACTCTGGAAATCTTTTTCTCCCGGAGCAGTGATTCTTTCAGTGGGAAGTGAGTGATCCACTCTTTGATGAGGAAAGTAGGACAAAAGCTAAGAGCTACTGTTGTAGAGAACAAAGATAAACTATACAGCAAAAGCCGCATTCACACTATCACAACTCATGAAATCTCAATGTCTAAATTAGAAATTTGGCATAATTATATCTCCCCAAAGCAAACAAGCATGGTTGTTTTTTGTTTTTTGTTTTTTTGTCTCATGAATTGGTAACTGCTCAGACTAATATCCTGCAACAACAGGTCACCAAGTTAAAATCTGTCAAAAGTGTGTAGAGCTCCAGTTTTCTGTTAAATTGAGTTTATCCTTAAAGATAAGTTCTAGGATGTTATGATAATAACATGTGCACTACCTGGAAATAAATTGAATCCCATAAAGTAACTCCTCTTTCATGGACTGAAGAACTAAAAAAACTTTGAAATTAATGGGGCACCTGGGTGGTTCAGTCGGTTAAGCAACTGACTCTTGGTTTCAGCTCAGGTCATGATCTCACCGTTTATGAGTTCAAGCCCCACCTCAAGCCCTGTGCTGACAGCACAGAGCCTGCTTGGGATTCTCTCTCTCCCTCTGTCTCTGTCCATCCCCCTCCTGACTCTCTCTCTCAAAATAAATTTTAAAAAAATAATAAACTTAAAAAAATCTTTTAAACTAAATTTCATTTAAAGGAAAATTAGTTGGGGCACCTGGGTGACTGACTGAGTGTCCGACTTCGGCTCAGGTCATGATCTCACAGTTCATGAGTTTGAGCCCTGCGTCAGGCTCTGTGCTGACCGCTCAGAGCCTGGAACCTGCTTCAGATTCTGTGTCTCCCTCTCTCTGCCCCTTCCCTGCTCATGCTTTGTCTCTCTCTGTCCTTCAAAAATGAATAAATGTTAAAAAAAAAATTAAAGGAAAAGTAGTTGCTAATTAATACAGATGGGAGTCTATGTAACAGGATCAGGTTAGCTGTTAGTGTGAACAAACAAGCATCAGTTGACAATCTGCCTTATTTTCCCAGTTATTATCATACTCTACAATTAGAAACTATCAAATATTTATCTCTTAAAGGAGTACTCATTTCACTTCCCAGGCCACGTTGATTAAGACTATTAAACCATATAGCAGCTACCTCTCTGAGACTAACACACTTTGATAAAGGCATTTCTTATGTATAACTTTTCATTGACTAAAACTTAACATGACAAGATGAACAAAGCAGTAATACTAGAGGAAATTGCTGGAACATGTAAAATTATCTTACTATATACAGTAGGACATTATCATGGCATTTCCTAAATAAGAAGTCTTTCACTTTGTACAAAGAAGTGACACCAGATTAAAACAAATCCAATACAAAAATTTTGGGTTTTCATCAGTTTTCCTAATTACACAGTTTCTATGAAGAATAGACAGAAATTCCAATGGCAAGTTTTCAGCAAGATCCAGAAAACAGAATTAACAAGTTCCTTGGCAAGGCATCAGAGTGACTTCACTGCCACCCTGCAACCCATGGCTGTGTCCTCTCCAACAAGGTCTGAATCTTAGCCAGGTGGAGGGAACTCTTCCTTGAATATTATATCCTAGCCCTAGGGGCAGTGGCTGTGTAGTATATGATTTAATGTTAAAACTGTTCTGTTAGTAAGTCGGACAGAGAAAGACAGATATCACATGTTTTCAGTCATATGTGGAATTTGAGAAATTTAACAGAAGACCATGGGGGAAGGAAAGGGGAAAAAACAGTTTCAAACAAAGAGGGAGAAAAACCCTAAGAGACTCTTAAATACAGAGAACAAACTGAGGATTGATGGGGTGGGGGTGGGGGGAAGGAGGCAATGGGTGATGGGCACTAAGGAGGGCACCTGTTGGGATGAGCACTGGGTGTTGTATGTAAGCGATGAAACATGGGAATCTAATCCCGAAACCAAGAGCACACTGTATACACTGTATGTTAGCTAACTTGACAATAAATTATATTTAAAATAAGAGAAATTTTGATTGCAGATCAATTGCCTTTATATGCTGGAATAAAAACACTTTCATTGACTGAGAAGAATACATCAGAATATTCAATCTGGATCACTTTTTGATAATCATACATTCCCGAGCATCTTGACTTTTTTCTGTATAATGTTTATTACTTTTCCTTATCTGTGTCATTTCTTATGGGTACATTCACAATTGTTTTCTTATATGAAACAAAAGTTAGTGTAATAAAAAAATGCTCTGTTATTACATGTTATATTTGTGATTCTTATATTCTTCTGAGTTCTCTTTATTTTTTACCAGCCAATCCTTCATTACTCTGATCCCCTGTCACAGTTATAATTCTTTATATTAAACTTTCCCTTTCAAATTACTGTGTGATTCATCTCTGATCAAGACTGATACAGAATAATTCTTAACAAATAACGCTGAAATCACTACAAACCTGAAGAGGTGTTCCCCCATACTATTGCAAATCACTTCATCATCAGGAAACAGTTCCAAAGCCTGCTCATAACAACCAAGTAAGTCTTGTGTTCGATTGAGAGCATCAAGCTCTTCAGCCCATCTGAACAGCGTATACTGAAAAGTTTCCTGTGTAAAAGAGAAAACAGTAATTTAGTCAATAATATAAATGATGGAAGAATATACAACACTGGTTGATAATTCCACAGAGAACAGAACGTAATTACTACTGACTGATCACTTCAAATTTTGTTTAGCTTTAGTAGACAGTTTGCTAAATAAATGCATAAATGAATTTTACCATTTATGTGGCAATAACATGCAGAATTAGACAATTTGAGCACTTCAAACTCTCCCCATTCTTAGCTATCATATCAGATTCTCCACCTACCTCTCTTTTGTGGGCTTCTATGTTTTAGAAGTTGTTTTTGCCTTCTTCTCTTTGTTCATCCATCTCTATCACCTGTTCTACATCTACATCTCCAATCAAGACCCTCTCTTCTGAATCTCAGACACACAGACACGACTTCCTATTAGTCATCTCAACAAGGGACTGCACCCTCAGCCACCTCAAATTCAGCACAACTCAAATATTTCCTGAGCAATCAGTATGCAAAGAACTGGGGCTAAAATACAGCAATGAACAACATAAATCCTATTCCTATCCTCACAGAAGCCCTGTAGAAAGAAATTTAACATACAGTTCTTTAAAAATTAAAGAACTAGAAATTAGAGAAACTAGAAATTAGAGAACCTAAAAATAGGTTCTCTAAACTGAACCTATTATATTCCGCTCACACAGGATATAAGGTTAAGGTACTACCAAACCTCAAATAACTAAGTCATCTTATAATGCTACCTTAACTTCCAATACAATTAGTTTCAAACCCAGTCAATTCTGTCTCAACATCTTTAACTATGTCACCTCCTCTCCAACCCACTGTTACAACAGTCTGGCCCTTATAATACTTTCTGGACTACAGTAACAGCATTCCCTCTGTCACCCTAGCTCCAATCTCACTTCTCTCCAGCCATTCTCCATACTACAACACAGTGGAAAAAAGGGAAGGCTTTAGTCATTCCAGTTTTATCATGAACACAGTTTACATCATCTTCAGAGATTTACACAGAAGAGTTGAGACTTATAACTGAATCTTGATGGAGTTTACTAAAGAAAAAAGGATATGGAGGAAGACCTAAAGTATCAGGAGAAAAAAGTACGGATGATATGAAATGGGTAAGAGAATTTATAAGTTGGTGTGACTGAAGTGTGGGCATAGGGAGTAGAGTGAGTAGTAGGAAATAAGACTAAAGAAATGGCTCTTTCGCAAACGCCCACATGAAGGAATATGGACTTTGTTCTACAGGAAACAGAACGAGTTTCTGAACCCTACTGAACACGAGGCATTCAAATACAGGCTTTAGATATACTTTTAATACACATTAAATACCTATTTAAAAAGATACTGTCACTGTTTTAGAAAGGAGGAACCTTAGGAACAAAGAATTAGAGAAACAGCACTTGGGTTGATCAATCATTATTCTACTGCTGCTTACCTATAAGAGCAAACTGTATCTCAACATAGCACTTTCTCCTCCTTAGGACCAGCTGCTCCTGAAATTTACACTAAGTTTATGTTAACTACAACCATCTAGAGGTTACTGACATCTAGTGGATAGATATCAACAATGCGGGTAAACATTCTACAATGGCGCAGGACAGCCCTCCACAACAAAGAATCATTCCATCCAAAAAGTCAACAGCGCTGAGGTTGAGAAACGCTAGGTGAAAAAAAGCAAAGTAGCTTGAGGCTGAAAACGGAATACAAAATTTAGTTAAATAATTTTTATAAATTTAGAATCTAAAATAACTTGGAAAAACTTATCTATTACATATAGAACGATCACAATCCAGTAACTGAAGCTTAAATAATGCATCATCAAATGACTACTTTATAGTAACTTATTCCCAACTTTATTCAATTACAGATACCCACGACATTCCTTCTGCATACAAGTGCAAAGATGCTGAGGCAGGGACATGCTAGAATCAGATATAGGAGGAGGAGATCACCCTCGGCCTCATTTGCAATATGGCCTTTAGAATTCTGAGTAAGGTGGAAGTTTTGAAACAGGTAAGTGGCATCGTCTGACTTGTTATGAAATGCTCACCCAGGCTGTGTTGAGACAAGTTGCCGGAGGAAGCCTAGTTATGAGCCTACACCAACAGCCGACAGATGACTGAGGCTTGAACAGGGGTAGTAAAGGAGAAGGTGGTGAGAAATGGTTAAGATTTTGGATACATTTCAAATATGGAGCCGAGAGGATTTTTTTGATGGGCTGGCTGTGGGTGTGAACAAAAGACATGTCAAGGATGAATAGTAAATATTAACAGCAACCACCAGCCATTAACCTTAGCCACCCCTCCCAATGGAAAAACACAGGATCTGCCAGCAAGTGAAAGAAGGGACATCCTCACCTTCACGTCGTCTTTCAGCTCCGGCGCCAGGCTGAGTACGAGGAGGTAGTGGGCATAGGCGGTGCCAAAGTCCTGGGCGCTCAGGCAGTGCTCTGCGCTCTGCAAGGACCGCGACACCAGCCGGTCGCGCCCGACTGCCCCGGCGCCACTCCGGGCACCCCGGCGGGGCCTGGGCCGAGAGTTCGGCATGACAGAGTCACCGCCCTGAAACCTAAGCTTGTATAACCAAAGTGAAGATGTTTTACTAAACGGAACGAGAAAACGGTCCCGTTGGCTACACTTCCAAATGACTTAAACAGAGCGCGAAAACCGGTAACGTAAAGTTATGCCTGGGCCCGAGGTGTGCGCGCCCACCTTAGCCAGGCAAAAGCCCCGCCTCCTCCCTGCCAGGCGGGGTCTGCGAGTCAACCCGGCAAACTGCAGACACCAGCCCACGGCGCACGCCCAGCGAGCGTCAGTGCGCTTGACGTGTGCACGCCGCGGTCCGCCCCCCTCCCCGTGGAAAGGGAGGCGCGAGGTGGACGGGGCGCCTGCGCGGAGGGCAGCGCTTTTAACGGTCTTGAGGTTCTTGCCTTCCTTTCCCTCGCCTCGCTTCCCCTTGCGCCGAAACCGGCGTTTTCTGTCCCTTCTTCCTGGCCGTCAGAAGTGTGTGTGTATGTGTAGTGTGTGTGTGTGTGTGTGTGTGTGTGTGTGTGTGTGTGTGTGACTTCGACTGCAAGACCCGACTCTGCAGATGCAGTCAGCGCGAAGCTGCACCCGACCGTGAGGGACATGGGTGGCTGTGAGGAGGTCAGGCGTTTGTGGTGATGTTTAAGATCTTTGGATCGGGATGCCTCAGATCTCAAAATGGCGAGACTGAAAAGAGCCCAAAGCTAACAAACGCACCCTAGATGTAGTGGAGCAAATGCTTTCACAGGCGTTATTTAAAATCACCCTCACAAAACCCCGTGAGGTGGGCTTCTAAATCACAATCTTAAAGGCGACATTCTGAGAAGTTACTTGCCCAGTATCACAAAACTGGGTAGTGGGAAAGGCGTGACTCAAACCCAAGCTCTCTGTTATTTTAAAACGAGTTTAGGATTTATTTCACTGTTCGATGGGTCACCACTGTATACTGGCTATATTAATAACATAGGAAAAAAGGTTCTACCTTCAAGTGTGGCCCCTAAGGGATGGATTCAAAACTTTAAAAGGGGGGGGGGGCGCGTGGAAATTACAGCTGAAAGAAGTCATTTTTGTCCTCATTTTCAAACATCTCAGTAGTGAATATTTTACTTAACAAAAAATAAGACCATTTGCATATCTAACTTTGGGGGGCTCCTACCATTTTCTGCCTTCTCTATTGATCTGATTATTTGAACCACTCTTCTTCTGAGCACTTACCACTGTAAACCCTAATCAGTTCTTCAAAATCCAGGTTACTAGATTATAATCTCCTCCTGCAGTCAGAAAGTTCCTCAAAGGCAGTAACTGTTCTTAACCATTTTTGTAAGCTTTACCTCTAGCAGAGTCTAGTTCAGAGTAAGGACTCAAAAAAAATTTTTTAATGTTAATGGAAAGTACATTCCACTACCAGGTTTCACTTGTAGATTTTCCCCATCGTTCACATCCTTTTTTCTCTCCCCTTCTGAATTGCCACTTTTTGTACTAAGCAATTTAAGATTTAACTATATGATTTTTCCCTAACAAGCCTGAAATGCTAGTCCCAATAGGATGTAGTAGAACATGCAAAGGCCACTGAACAATACAAAACAAAAAAGTACATTCTAGTGCAAACTTGGTCCTTTTCTGCCCCTCCAATAACCTTTCCTTAAGAAGCATTATTTGTAAAAAGGCCTAACAAAGCTACATTTCCTACTTTGGACATAAGATTGATATAACCATCAAATGAGATAATGAGATGTGTAAAAGCATTTTATATATAAGATATATTTAGTGCTAGGCATTGTTTACCTTTAGAGTTATTTAAAACTTATCTGGATTATTTTTTATTTTTCTGTTTATCTTTGAAAGAGCGGGAGCGGGAGAGGGACCGAGAGAGGGAAACACAGAATCCGAAGCAGGCTCCAGGCTCCAAGCTGTCAGCACAGAGCCCGACACGGGGCTCGAACCCATGAAACACGAGATCATGACGTGAGCTGAAGTCAGACGCTTAATCGACTGAGCCACCCAGGTGCCCCAAAATTTATCTGGATCATTAAAATGAAAATTATGTCACAAACACCTTTAAGCACTTGATTGGAAATGGTGCAACTCATATCATTTAAGAGTCTAATGTAATTGGCTGGAATCTCCCTTCAGAAACCAAAGGGAAACTTCCCAAGCTTTCTCTGCAGAGATTTGGGTCAATGGGGAATCACTTAGACTTCATCATTCTAGTAATCTCTGTGAGTCCACCATTCAGCTGAATTAGTTTACTTAACAGGTTATCTGTGGTTCAGGACATGCTTTCCTATTCCACGGGGACAAGGTTTCTTTTGTCTTATTTTACTTGTTTTGTTTTTTTGATCTGTTGGTTTATTGAGATAACCTGCATATGTCAAACATCTAGACCACATGAAGCTTAAGGTGGACAAATGTTACCAATATAGGCTAAGAAATGAAGGGGCTTCGCAGGAAGTGAAGAGAAGGCAGAGAAAAAAATGAAAGGAGCCAACTTCTATTGCATCATCACCTACAGTATCAACCTGTGGTCAGTGACCACTGCTAAAAAAGTACAAGGGATGCTACCTGCTGTTTGTAAAATACTTCAGGTACCTTTGTGAGCTACTAAGGTTTACTGAGTTCTGATGTGATTTATCCACATGGAGAAATCAGAAGTTATTTGCATTTTTTTGTAGTTTATACCTTAGACAGTATATAGGGTAAGCCATTTGAAAAAAATGAACTCACACGACTAACATGGAAGAAAAATGGAATAAAATATATTTTACTATTTTCTTTTATTACCTCATTCCTAATTAAGACTTAGAATTAGATTTTTCATATTTATTGAAGGTTAATTGTATTTATAGTAATTCTTTGAAAAGTCATTATATTCCATTACAAAAAACTCAAAAGTATGTTGCAAAACAATCATAGAATGTAGATTTTACTTCTTGATCCTTAAGTTTTTCTTTAAAAATATTGAAGGTATCAGGGCACCTGGGTGGCTCAGTCAGTTGAGCATCTGACTTCGGCTCAGGTCAAGATCTCGCGGTCTGTGAGTTCGAGCCTGGTGTAGGGTTCTGTGCTGACAGCTCAGAGCCAGGAGCCTGCTTCGGATTCTGTGTCTCCCACTCTCTCTGCCCCTTTTCCGCTCATGCTCTGTCTCTCTCTCTCTCTGTCAAAAATAAACGTTAAAAAAATATATTGAAGGTATCGCTCCATTGTTCACAATACCCTTCCTCTCACTCCCATCTCACAACCAAAACTAATCTTTAGAATTAGAGAGTCTATTTGATTCCTCCATTTATGTGTTCTAGTTCACCCTTTTTAGGGTTCCACGAAAAACCCACTGATTAGAAAACTACTGCTGACTCAGAGGCAGGTTTAATTGTGGTTGTTTTTGACCACGTTCTGGGCAGCTTGTCAACAAACCACACATGCCAAACAAGGAAGCAAAACCAACTGAAAGTCTCTCAGTCAACTTTCCAATTTGCAAAAGTTGAAGGTGAACGGGGAAAAAAAGGCTCACAGGAAGTTCATTAAGAAGAGATAAACAGCTTGCCAGGCACAAGTATCTCATGTTTATACTTTCTGTGGAGATTCATATCTTTTTGTGTGATTTAGTTTGTTTTACAATTTTGTAGTTTGGAGCCTTGTTCTGAACTCGCTGTGCATTTTAGAATCATCTGAGGAGCTTTTAAACAATAACAGTGTCTAGGCCTTATACCTAAAGATACTGATTTAATTGGCCTGGTGGGGTCTGGGCATGAATTCTTTTAAAAAGTTCTCTGAGTGAGTCTAAAATATGTGGTAGGGGTGGGGGGTATGGTGCAAGCTTCTATTATATCTGATATACTTAAAGTATTTAAGGTATGCAGTATAAAGGCAATGTAGGGAGTAGAAAAATTATTCCTGGCTTCACAAGAATTGTGAAGATTCTCTATTCTTTTGAATGAAGTGATTGCTATGTGATAAAGAATAGAATCCTATTGAATTACTTGTTGGAGAGAAAAAATATATAATTGGATCAACAACGCACTACCAGCCATGGACCACTGAAATTTACATTGATACATTCTCATTGCTAAATATTCCCAGTTTCTTCAATCTTTTTTACTTTACTACAGTTAGGATTTTATAATAGCCCCCTTCTTTTGCCCTGTGTGCAAAATACAAAAAACAATGGTGTATTTTGTCAAATGCTTTGTCTGCATCTATTGAGAGGATCATGTAGTTCTTGTCCTTTCTTTTATTAATGTGATGCATCACTTTGATTGTTTTGTGGATATCGAACCAGCCCTGCATCCCAGGTATAAATCCCACTTGGTCGTGGTGAATAATTCTTGTAATGTATTGTTGGATCCATTGACTAGTATCTTGTTGAGGATTTTTACATCCATGTTCATCAGGGAAATTGGTCTGTAGTTCTCCTTTTGAGTGGGGTTTTTGTCTGGTTTTGGAATTAAGGTAATGCTGGCTTCATAGAAAGATTTTGGAAGTTTCCTTCCATTTCTATTTTTTGAAACAGATTCAAAAGAATAGGTGTTAAGTCTTCTTCAAATGTTTGGTAGAATTCCCTTGGAAAGCCATCTAGCCCTGGACTCTTGTTTTTTGGGAGATTTTTTATTACTAACTCAATTTCTTTGCTGGTTATGGGTCTGCTCAAATTTTCTATTTCTTCTTGTTTCAGTTTTGGTAGTTTATATGTTTCTAGGAATTTGTCCATTTCTTCCAGATTGCCCAATTTATTGCAGTATAATTGCTCATAATATTCTCTTATTATTGTTTGTATTTCTGTGGTGTTGGTTGTGATCTCTCCTTGTTCATTCTTGATTTTATTTATTTTGGTCCTTTCCTTTTACTTTTTGGTCAAACTGGCTAGGGGGTTATCAATTTTATTAATTCTTTCAAAGAACCAGCTTCAGGTTTCATTGATCTGTTCTGTTGTTTTTAATTTTGATAGCATTGATTTCTGCTCTAATCTTTATTATTTCCTGTCTTCTGGTTTTGGGTTTTATTTGCTGTTCTTTTTCCAGCTCTTTAAAGTGTAAGGTTAGGTTGTATATCTGAGACCTTTCTTCCTTCTTTAGGAAGGCCTGGATTGCTCCATACTTCCCTCTTATGATTGCCTTTGCTGCATCCCAGAGGTTTGGGGCTGTGGTGTTATCATTTTCATTGGCTTCCATGTACTTTTTAATTTCCTCTTTAATTCCTTGGTTAGGCCATTCATTCTTTAGTAGGATGTTCTTTAGTTTCTAAGTATTTGTTGTCTTTCCAATTTTTTTCTTGTGGTTGATTTTGAGTTTCATAGCGTTGTGGTCTGAAAATATGCACAGTATGATGCCAATCTTTTTGTACTTGTTGAGGGCTGATTTGTGTCCCAGTATGTGATCTATTCTGGAGAATGTTCCATGTGCACCCAAGGAGAATGTGTATTCTGCTGCTTTAGGATGAAATTTTCTGAATATATCTGTTAGATTCATCTGGTCCAGTGTGTCATTCAAAGCCATTGTTTCCTTGTTGATTTTTGGTTTAGATGATCTATCTATTGCTGTAAGTGGGGTGTTGAAGCCCCATACTATCATGGTATTATTATCAATGAGTTCCTGTATGTTTGTGACTAATTGATTTATATATTTGGGTTCTCCACGTTTGGGGCATAGATGTTTAAAATTGTTAGGTCTTCTTGGTGGATAGACCCTTTAATTATGATATAATGCCCTTCTTCATTACTTGCTACAGTCTTTATTTTAAAATCTAGACTGTCTGATATAAGTATGGCTAGTCTGGCTTTCTTTTGGCAACCATTAGCATGATAGATGGTTCTCCATCCCCTTGCTTTCAATCTGAAGGTGTCTTTAGGTCTAAAGAGGGTCTCTTGTAAACAGCATATAGATGGATCTTGTTTTCTCATCCATCCTGTTACTCTATGTATTTTGATTGGAGCATTTAGTCCATTGACATTTAGAGTGAGTACTGAAAGATACAAATGTATTGCCATTGTGTTGCCTGTAGAGTTGGAGTCTCTGGTAGTGTTCTCCTGTCTTTTCTAGTCTTTGTTGCTTTGTTACTTTTTTGTTTTGTTTCATCTTTTCTCCCCTCAGAGAGTCCCCCTTAAAATTTCTGGCAGCGCTGGTTTAGTGATCACAAATTCCTTTAGTTTTTGTTTGGGAAACTTTTCATCTCTCTATTTTCAATGACAGCCTTGCTGGATAAAGAATTCTTGGCTGCATATTTTTTTCTGAATCAGCACGTTGAATACATCCTGCTACTCCTTTTTGGCCTGCCAAGTTTCTGTGGATAGGTCTGTTGCAAACCTGATATGTCTTCCCTTGTAGGTTAAGGACTTTTTTTTCCTTTGCTGCTTTCATGATTCTCTCTTTGTCTGTATATTTTGTGAATTTGACTATGATATGCCTCGCTGATGGTCGGTTTTTGTTTAATCTAATGGGAGTCCTCTGTGCTTCCTGGATTTTGATGTCTGTGTCTTTCCCCAGTTAGGAAAGTTTTCCACTATGATTTGCTCACATAAACTTTCTACCCCTTTTTCTCTCTCTTCATTTTCTGGGACCCCTATGATTCGGATATTATTCCTTTTTAATGAGTCACAGAGTTTTCTAATTGTTATATCGTGCTCTTGTGCCTTAGTCTCCCTCTTTTTTTCTGCTTCATTTTTCTACATAAGTTTGTCCTCTGTATTGCTGATTGGCTGCTCTGCTTCATCCATCCTTGCCACTGTGGCATCCATTCAAAATTGCAGCTCAGTTATGGCATTTTTAATTTTGTCCTGCCTAAATTTTACTTCCTTTATATCCACAGAAAGAGATTCTATTTTATTTTCCAACCCCAGCTAGTATTATTATTATCATGATTCTAAATTCTGGTTCAGACATCTTGCTTGTATCTCTGTTGATTAGATCCCTGGCTGTCATTTCTTTCTGTTCTTTCTTTTGGGGTGAATTCCTTCGTATTGTCATTTTGGAGGAAGAAAAATAATAAAATTAAACTTAAAAAGAACAAAAAAAATCAGCTAAAGGATGCTAGATCCTAGGTGTGTTATCATCTGATTGTTGAAAAAAAGCTTGATAGAATAGAAGGAAAAGGGAAAGAAAAGAAAAGAAAAGGAAAACATTTGAAAATTTTAAAAAAATGACTACAATAGGGGTGCCTGGGTGGCTCAGTCGATTAAGTGACAGACTTTGGCTCAGGTCATGATCTCACAGCTTGTGGGCTTGAGCCCCATTTCGCGCTCTGTGCTGACAACTCAGAGCCTGGAGCCTACTTTGGATTCTGTGTCTCCCTCTCTCTCTGCTCCTCCCCTGCTTGCACTCTCTCTCTCTCAAAAATAAACATTAAAAAAATTTATTAAATGAATACAATAAAATAGAATAAAATGAAATGAAAGTAAAATAGAATAAAATTTTCAAAAAAGTAAAAAATATCGTTGAAAAAATTCAATAATAATCTTTTTTATTAAAAAGGAAAATAAAAATATTTTTCCCCTCTGTATTCAACAATAAGAAACGAAAAGAAAAAGAAAAAAATTGAATAGATGGACTGACGAATGGAATGGAATATGATTGAAATTACATCCAGTTTCCCCTAGAAGTCAAACTATGAAGCACTTTATAGTCTGTAAACTAAGCAGGCAGAGAGACTTGTGGTGTTCCTCTAGAGCATGGTTGGTCCAGTTGAATGGGGCTTGGTGTAATGACTCCATTCTCCATTAGATGGCCCTGCTTTGTTTACCGGGGCTATATCTTGTGGCACATGTATGCATGTATGCATATGCATGAGAGAGGTGAAAATGGTGTCACCCAGGTACCCAGTGTCTGGTATCAGAATTCTGTGCTCTTGCCAACCAGCAATCAAGCACCCCTCCTTTGTCTCTGACTTTCATCCACTCCCTGCTTCTACCCTGTTAGTAACCAAGTCGTCAGCCTGCCAGGTGGCACCTCCCTCCTGAGTTTTATCTTAGATGGGGCTATGTTTCCAAACCCCTCACTTTTGAGGCCCTGTGGCTTTAACCTGCTCAGACCCTCTGTAGGAGGGTCTTGCCAAACAATATCCAGGACTAGCCCACCCCCAGGAATATTCACATGACCGCACCACTGAAGATGCCCAGAGACTGGGGCCAGGTGCCAGTCCACCCCAGAAAAGCTTCATGCAATTGCATAGCAGAGGCCTTTCAGGGATTATGGTAAATTGCAATACACATCTGGTGTCTGGCTTCACCATTTCTTAATGTCCTTGTTCCAACACGAGCAAACATGGCCGTTCTCCAGGGTCCTCTGGGACCTTTGCCTATGGGGAGGCCACACACAAATGTCCTCTCAGGAAGGAACTACCTCCCTGTGTGGCCCTCGGACCCCTTGGACCTCACTTTCTGCTCCTGGAGATTCGCCCTTCCCACCAGAGCTCCACCAGGTATTGAGCTGCAGAGTTTCAGACTCTGCTCCCCTGTTCATAGTCTTAATGGTATCTAAACCCTCTTCTTTCTCCCTTGTTAATTCCCTTAGGGTGTTTTCAGTCTTTCTCTTTCTCTCCAGCCGCTTTTGGGGTAGGGGAAAATGCGTTTCCAGTACTCTACCCCCTGTCTCCATCCTCTCTCTAAAAGCAAAAACAGCTCTTTACCCTCCGCAGCTTCTCTCTTTCCCAGTTCACTTCTCCATGCCATGTACCTGCTGACTTCTGTGGTTCAAGTTATGTAGATTGTTGAGTTGATCCTCAGATCAATTTTCTAGGTGTACAAGATGGTTTGGTGTTGATCCAGCTGTATTTCAGGGATGAGAGGTGCAAAAAACTTCCATGCTGCTCCACCAGCTTGGTCCCTCCCTATATTTCTTTGATTTCTTATGATCTCCCATCTATAACTCTATCTTAGCACTTACCCAATTATATAAGTGAAATGATATGTTTGTCCTTCTGACTAAAAAGTGAGTTCTAGGCCTTAGGAAGTATACCCTTATTCATTCCTTATCTCCAGCATTCAGATAGTGACTAGAACTTAAAAAGCAATTAAATGTGTGGTAATCTAAGCTAAGGGCAATAGTAGGAAGATCAGAGAAAGGATGATTTGGAAGATGTGTAGAGAACAGAATCTAATCAACTTGAAACAGTTATATGATAGGAGTACCAAAGACATAAGGAAAGGGGAGAATGCCAAAACTTTTTAGCTATAGGGACTTGGATACATGATGGTGCTGGTAACCAGCATAGGCAGTTCAGGCAACAACAACAACAACAACAACAACAACCAGAATTGAAGAAAAAGACATGAGTTTAATGGCTGTATGTGAGATATCAATCAGTATCAAGTGAAGATGTCCAGTGACCAGGTAAGAAACTATTTAGAGCTCACAAGCAAGATCTGGTCTAGAATTATATTTGGAGGTTTTAATTCTACTGGTAGGTTGAGTTATGTAAGTGGTTATTATTCTACATGGAAAGTGTGCAGAGGGTAGAAGTGCCCAAATAAAAATGTTGAATGAGAAGAGAACAGCCAAGACTCTGATTGGGAGAATTCTCTGAAATTAATAGTGGAGGAAAATAAAATCCTGGGTAAGATGTATTGTTTTTTAGACAAGCACTATTCGAAGGAATGGTTTATAAATAAGACCAGAGTCTTTCCAAAATCCAATTGGGCCAATAGCATATAGAATAGATAAATATAAGGAATATGAATGGCATATTTTTCTCAACATATTGGTATAAACTCCTCTTCAGATTTCTTTTGGTTTGTGAAAATAGGTACTAATGTAGGTCTTTTCTAAAAGCAGAGTGATGGAACACAGACTTTTGGAAAACGGGGAATATTCTTCAGTTTATGCCATTTCAGCTTACACAGCTTTCATAGGAACATTCTGCTTTCAGATAGTAGCAGGAAGCTATATTATAATTCATCTTTATGAGGAGTTTTTGTAACTTACTGAAAGTGAGAGTTGGAAAGTTGGAATTTATTGGTGTTTCTCCAGGGAAGTCTATTGAATGCATTAAGTAACTTAATGTTTAAGTGATTTAATATTTCACCAGCCAGCATCTCCCCTCTTTTTCTGGGAACTGCTTATACTTGTCAACTTTCACTGAGTTATGCTATATAACAAACAACTGGGAGTTGTGGTTTACAAAACAAAGTACCTCCTTGCTTATATTACGTATAGATCATAAGTTGCCTACAGTGTTGCTTCAGGCTTTTAGAAGACTCTGCTGTGCATCGTGTCTTGTCTCATCCTGATTCCAGGCTGAAGAAGACCTGCCCATTCTCATGGCAGGGATGGGGGAAAGCTGCTACTAAATCACAATGCCTCTTCTTTTTTTTTTTTTTTTTTAAGTTTGTTTGCTTGTTTGTTTGTTTAATCTCTAGGCCCAAGGTGGGGCTTGAAATCATGACTCTGAGACCAAGAGTCACACACCCTTATGACTGAGCCAGCCAGGCACCCCTAAAATCACAATACTTCTCTTTTTTTTTTAATTTTTTTAACGTTTATTTATTTTTGAGAGACGGAGACACAGAGCATGAACAGGGGAGGGGCCGAGAGATAGAGAGACACAGAATCTGAAGCAGGCTTCAGGCTCTCAGCTGTCCGCACAGAACCCGACGCAGGGCTCGAACTCACAAACCGCGAGATCATGACCTGAGCCGAAGTTGGACGCTCAACCTACTGAGCCACCCAGGCACCCCAAAATCACAATACTTCTTAAAGCTTCTGCACAAGTGTGTTGTATGTCATGTCCTTTCACTTCATTGGCTAGAAGATACCATATGACTAAGCTCAACCTTGATGGATTGGGGATATATACTCTTAACAAGGAAAGGGACACTTCAAGTCACATATACATATACATGGAAAGGGAGGAGCAAATAAATAATACAATTGGCCACATTATTCCTCTGTCAGCTTAAACATTGTGGCTTTTGTGGGAAAATGCCCATGTTCCTACATATTCCCAGTTTTTTTACCACAATTGATTTCGTCAGAGTTGAGCATATAACTAATTCAAACAGAACCCTTCTACTTTCTAACAAGAATTGAGAAAAAAATTTTAAAAAAGAATCTCCAGTAGCCACATTATAAAATGTAGTGCGTAGGAGGAGTTGTCAGTGACCATATTCTTCAACAAGTGAAGAAAACCAGGCTGTAGTGGCAGGGAACAGAGTTGACACACAGAATAAAGTTAAACAAGGATGGGGAGAAAGTTATGGCATCTCTGCTCTTTCTATGGTTTGGTTGTCCATCCATTCCTTGGATTCTGTAAATTATGACGTTTTTCTTTTTGTCTAAGGTAAAATGGAATTGGTTTTTGTCATTTGTAGTGATATCATGGTTCATGGATGTGTGTAATTTGATTAATCCTAACACAAATACTTTTAGGCAGGTACTGTAATTAACATTTCACAAATGATCAGAGTTAGGGATGGAAGTTCTTTCTGATACCCTGTCTAGAAGAAATATTTTACAAGAACACCCATCTACATTATTCTACACTATGCTCACCAAGCAATTCTTTGTCCTGGTTTCTTCCAAGGGCACTAATATACTGGGAAACTGTGCCCCCCCCGCCCCCAAAAAATGGACTGATGTTGGTTATCTTGCCAGAAATAGTTTGTATTATGAAATAACAAATTGATACTATGATTTATAAATTAAGGGGTTTTTTTACTGACTTGGGTTGGTGTAAGTCATTTCTGAGAATTTGCATTCACTATTTTTTAACATAACCTCAAGATTTTATTGTCTTCATAATGTAACAAAATATGAGGCCTCAAACTGAATCATTTGGCCCTTTCTCTTCTTATCTCCTCCCAGTTCAAAATGTTTGCATCTCTTCATAACCAGCATTCTCTTAGACCTGTAGTTGGGCTCAACATATTCAAGCCTCAGCACAATCTTCTTTGTAGTTTTAGACTTTTTCTGGAAAATCAGCTTAGTCTGCCCACCAAAGCCACTCTGCTTCCTGTCATAATGCCACTTTCCCTGGGCATAAAGAGAATATTTGCTTTTCTTGTACTTTCTTGTAAGGTTGGTACTTGCCACACTTCTTGCAGAAAGTCCGCAGGTTTTAGGAACGTTCACCATGTTTGTAAGAGCACTATCAGCATAGAAAGTAAGTTAACTATTTAGAATTTAAGAATCTGAAAATTGAAGATCATCTTAGAGGTGAAATTTATCAGGATCTGATCTTGCCTAGAACACCTGTACTGCTTATTTTTGGACAAGTACTTACTGCACAGCCACCATAAACTTGGATTTTTCAAGATGCTGAAAGATAGAAATTCTATAAAGAACTGACTTCTGGACACAAAACTGAACTTTCTGATCAGTTAAATCTCAAAAAGATCTAAAAGATGTATTAGTCACCCACGTTGTGTTTAGCCCTTGACTAGCTACTATCGGGGTTAAAAATGACCTGAGGTGATATCAGTGAAAATAGCACAGTAGTATACTCCAAATTTCACCCCCCCCCCATAAAGGAAATGAAAAATGGGCAAAAACGTCAGAATCAACTTTTTTGTAATTTTGGAAATTAGCAAAAGGCCTGTAGCAACTTGTCAAATACTCAGGAGAAATGGCTGTTTTTTATTAAAGAACTATAAAATTTATGGTGTTTTAACCTATGCCAGCCCCATCCCTTGCTCCTCAGATCAGTGGTAGCTGTAAAAATAACAGTCTGCATTCCTGATACCAGAGGGAGCAAAACATACCTCATAAGCAAAGAATTGTAATTCATTGCCGTTCACCCTTGAACAATATAGGCTTGAACTGCATGGGACCACTTACATGCACATTTTTTTTCAATAAATACAGTACAGTATAAATGTATTCTTATTATGATTTTTTCTTTTTTTAAGTTTTATTTATTTTTTGAGAAAGACAGTGTGAGCAGGAGAGGGGCAGAGTGGTGGTGGGGACAGAGGATCCAAAGGGGGCTCTGCACTGACAGGCTGACAGCAGCAAGCCTGATGCAGGTCTTGAACTCAAGAACCGCAGATCATGACCTCAGCTGAAGTCAGACGCTCAACCAACTGAGCCACTCAGGCACCCCTTCATTATGATTTTCTTAATTTTTTTTTTGCTTACTTTGTTGTAAGAATATAGTATATAATACATATACAAAATATAGGTTAATTGACTGTTTATGTTACTGGTAAGGCTTATGGTCAGCAGTAGTAGGCTATTAGTAGTTACGTTTTGGGGGAATCAAAAGTTATAACTGGATTCCCAACGGGGAGATGGAGGGGTTCACCATCCCTAACCCCCATGTTGTTCAAGGGTCAACTGTATTTGTTCTAAACTGTCTGTTGGCTCCCTCAAATATAGGCTTGTCTTTATTTTGCTTAACTCCAAACTAGCCTCAGGCTAAAGCTCCTTCCCACAGGGCATTTATTGAAAACATTTACAGTATAATGTCTTAGGTTGCTGCTCCTGCTGTGATAGATAATAGCTGGGGTAAATAATAGATTAATCAGAAAGGCTGGGCTGTGAGTGTCCTGTAAGCTTACAAAGCTGAAAATCTAAAAGGCTAAATGCATGCTCAGGGAAGTGTGGATGCTCAGGAAAGATTCAAGAAAGCCCTAAACTCACTCCCTCCTGACTTTGAGGTTCTAAGAAAGAAGGAAGTGATGGCTAAGGCAGAGTTGTAAAGTGACTGGTGAATGTTGAATGCATGCCACAACAAATATACATAGGTTCTCTCCAAAGACTGGGATATCTTTTGGTTCCAAGTATTTAAGAAAATCTGTGGCCAATCATTAGGTGACCACTAAGCTACCATAACAGATACTTCAGGGGCTACATACAACAAAGAACAGACTGCAGAATTAGTTCAGAAAAGTCACTAAACAGGTGCCTGGCTAATTCAGTTGATAGGGCATGCAACTCTTGATCTCTGGGTTGTAAGTTTGAGTGTTGGGTGTAGAGATTACTTAAAAATAAAATTTAAAAAAAAATTAAAAAAGAAAGTCACTAAACAAAAAATAACAACTACAATAAATGATAATATCAACAAATCCTAGGGAATGGAGAGTTAATATAATCATTATCACCCAAAGTCTGTATTTACATTAAGGTTCATTCCTGGTGTTGTACATTCTATGACTTTTGACATATGTTTAATGACATATATCTTCCATTATAATATCATACAGAATAGCTTCACTGCCCTAAAAAAAAATTTTTTTTTAAAGTTTTAAGTAATCTCTACACCCAGTGTAGAGCTCCAACTCACAATGCTGAGATCAAGAGTTGCATGCTCCACTGACTGATGCAGCCAGGTGCCCCACCCTAAAAAATTTCTGTGCTCTGCCTGTTCATCCCTTCTTTCCCCTCTGACCTCTGGTAACCACTTGTCTTTTTACTGTCTCCATAGTTTTGCCTTTTCCAGAATGCCATGTAGTTGGAATCATAGTATGTAGCCTTTTCAGATTAACTTCTTTCACTTACTCATATATATAAAAGGTTCCTCTATATCTTTTCATGACTTGATAACTCATTTGTTTTTAGAGCTGAACAATATTCTATTTTCTGGATGTACCACAGTTTATCTGTTCACCTACTAAAGGACATCGAGTTTTGGCAATTACAAATAAAGCTGATATAAACATCTGAATGCAAATTTTTGTGTGAACATAGGTTTTCAACTCCTTTGGATAAGTACCAAAGAACATGATTGCTAGATTTTATGTTAAGACCATGTTTGGTTTTTAAGCAGCCTCCAGTTTTCCGAAGTGACTGTACCATTTCTCATCCCCTGCAGCAATGAATGAAATTCCTGTTGCTCCACATCTTCACCAACATTTGGTATTGTAAGCATTTTGAATTTTGGCTATTCTAATAAATGTGCAGTGGTATTTCATTGCTGTTTTAATTTGAAATTCCCTTTTGACATATGATGAGGAGCATCTTTTCATATGCTTATTTGACATCTGGTATATCTCTTTTGCTGAAGTGTCTGTTCGTATATCTTTTGCTATTTTTTTTTAATTGGGTCATTGGTTTTCTTATTGTTGAGTTGTAAGAACTCTTTGTATATTTTGGAAAACAGTCCTTTTTCATATATATCTTTTACAAATATTTTCTCCTACTCTGTGGCTTCTTTTCTCATTCTCTTGATAGTGTCTTTCGCATAGTAGAAGTTTTTAAATTTTTGTTTAGCATTTATTCATCTTTGAGAGACAGAGAGAGACAGAGCATGAGCAGAGAAGGGGCAGAGAGAGGCAACACAGAATCGGAAGCAGGCTCCAGGCTCCGAGCTGTCAGCACAGAGCCCAACGCAGGGCTTGAACTCATGAACTGCGAGATCATGACCTGAGCCGAAGTGGGATGCTCAATCGCCTGAGCCACCCAGGCACCCCCTCATAGTAGAAGTTTTTAAATTTAATGAAGTCCAATTTATAAATTCTTTTTTTCATGGATTGTATCTTTGGTGTTCTGTCTAAAAAGTCATCACCATACCCAAGGTCATGTAGATTTTATCCTGTTTTTACTAGGGGTTTTATAGTTTTGCATTTTATACTAAGTCTGTGATCTGTTTTTAGTTAATTTTTGTGAAGGGTATAAAGTCTGTGTTTTGATTTGTATTGTTACATGTGAACATCCAGTTGTTCCAGCACCGTTTGTTGAAAAGTTTATCTTTGCTCCATTTTCTTGCCTTTTGCTCCTTTTTCAAAGATCAGTTGACTGTATTTACTTGGGTCTAATTTGGAGCTCTTTAATCTGTTCTATTGATTTATTTGTTATTTTGCCAATACCACACTTTATAACAAGTCTTTATGTCAGATGATGTCAATCTTCTTTGTTTTTCTCCTTCAATATTGTATTGGATATTCTAAGTCTCTTAATTAACTCTCCATTTAAACTTTACAATCAATTTGTTGATACCCACAAAATATCTCTCTAGGATTTTTACTGGGATTGCATTGAATCTATACATCAAGTTGTAAAGAACTGACATCTTGATAATATTGAGTCTTCCTAGCCATAAATATGTAATATCTTTCCATTTATTAGTTATTAAATTGCATTCACCAGAGATTTATAGTTTTCTTCAAATAGATCTTGTACATATTTTGTTAAATTTATGCCTAATTATTTCATTTTGGGGTGTTAATGCAAATGGTAATGTTTAAAAAAATTTGTTTTTATGTTTATTCATTTTTTGAAAGACAGAGAGAGACAGAGCACAAGCAGGGGTGGGGCAGAGAGAGAGAGGGACACAGAATCCAAAGCAGGCTCCAGGCTCCAAGCTGCCAGCACAGAGCCCGACGTGGGGCTTGAACTCACGAACCATGAGATCATGACCTGAGCTGAAGTTGGACACTCAACTGACTGAGCCACCCAGGCACCCCGAAATGGTAATGTTTTTAATGTCAAATTCTACTTGTTTGCTGTTAGTATATATTCATTGTTTGTATATTTACATTATATCCTGTAGCTTTGCTACAATTTCTTTTTCACTGAGAAAGCTGTTTTTGTCAATTGTTTCAGATTTTCTACATAAGTAATCCTGCCATCTGTGAACAAAGACAGTTTTATTTCTTCTTTCTTTATCTGTATACCTCTTATTTCCCTTTCTTGTCTTATTGCATTAGCTAAGTCTTTCATTACAAGGTTGAAAGGGAATAGTGAGAGGGGACATATTTACCTTGTTCCTGATCTTAGCAGGAAAGTTTCTAGTTTCTCACTATTAAGTATGACATTACCTTAGGTGTTTTGTGGATTTCTTAATCAAGTCAAAGGTGGGAAATTCCCCCTTTATTACTAGTTTGGTGAGAGTTTTATCATGACTGGGTATTAGATTTTGTCAGATGCTGCATCTATGATATGATCATGTGAATTTTCTTTTTTAATTTGTAGATATGATGGGTTACATGAATTGATTTTCAAAGGTTGAATCAGCTTTGCATACCTGGAGTAAATTTCACTTAGTTTTGGCATGTAATTTTTTAACATATTATTGAATTTTATTTGTTAATATTTCATTGAAGATTTTTGCTCTGTGTCATGAGACATATTAGCCTATAATTTTCTTTTCTTGTGATGTCTTTGGTTTTGGTATTAGGGTACTGCTGACCTCATAGAATGAATTAGGTATTCTCTGGCAGCCACCAGTTTGTTCTCTGTATTTAGGAGTCTGCTTCAATTTCTTTTGTTATTTCTTTTATTCATTTGTTTTGTTTTTAGATTTCCACATGTAAGTGAAATCACATGATATTTGTCTTTCTCTGACTGATATATTTCACTTAGCAAAATACCTTGCCTGTCTCTCTGTGTTGTTGGGAAAGGCAAGATTTCACTCCTTTTTATGGCTGAGTAAAATTCCATTGTACATATATACCACTTCTTCACTCAATCATCTATTGATGGACACTAGGTTACTCCTATATCTTGGCTATTGTAAATAATGCTGCAATAAACATACGGATGCGTATATCTTCTCAAATTAGTGTTTTCATTTCCTTTGGATAATAGAAAAAGCTTTTTATTTTGGTGCAGTCCCAATAGTTTATTTTTGCTTTTATTTCCCTTTCCTGAAGAGACAGATCCAAAAAAATACTGCTAAGGCTGATGTCAAAGAAATTACTACCCATGTTTTCTTCTAAGAGTTGTATGGATCCAGGTCACACCTTTAGGTCTTTAACCCATTTTGAGTTTATCTCTATGTATGACATAAGAAAGTGGTCCAGTTTCATTCTTTTGCATGCAGCTGTCTAGTTTTCCCAGCACTATTTATTGCAGAAACTCTCTTTTCCTCCATCATATATTCATGCCTCCTTTGTCATAGATTAATTGGCCATATAAGCACGGGTTTATTTCTAGGCTTTCTATTCTGTTCTGTTGATCTATGTGTCTATTTTTGTGGCAGTACCACACTGGGGTTTTTTTGTTTCTTTCTTTCTTTCTTAATAATTTATTTGTTTTAATTTATATCCAAGTTAGTTAGCATATGGTGCAACAATGATTTCAGGAGTAGATTCCTTAATGCCCCTTACCCATTTAGCCCCTCCAGGAACCCTCGGTTTGTTCTCTATATTTAAGAGTCTTTTATGTTTTGTCCCTCTCCCTGTTTTTATATGATCTTTGCTTCCCTTACCTTATGTCCATCTGTTTTATATCTTAAAGTCTTCATATGAGTGAAATCATATGATATTTGTCTTTCTCCAACTACTTCGCTTAGCATAATACCACATAGTTGCAAATGGCAAGATTTCATTCTTTTTGATTGCCGAGTAACACTCCATTGTATATATATATATATATATATACCACACCTTTATCCATTCTTCCATCAATGGACATTTGGGCTCTTTCCATACTTTGGCTACTGTTGATAGTGCTGCTATAAACATGGGGGTGTATGTGCCCCCTTCGAAACACCATACCTGTATCCCTTGGATAAATACCTAGTAGTGCAATTGTTGGGTTGTAGGGTAGTGCTATTTTTAACTTTTTGAGGAACCTCCATGCTGTTTCCAGAGTGGCTGCACCAGCTTGCATTCCCACAAGCAGTGCAAAAGAGATCCCCTTTCTCTGCATCCTTGCCAACATCTGTTGTTGCCTGAGTTGTTAATGTTAGCCATTCTGACAGGTGTGAGGTGATATCTCATTGTGGTTTTAATTTTTACTTCCCTGATGATGAACGACGTTAAGCATTTTTTCATGTGTCGGTTGGCCATCTGGATGTCTTCTTTGGAGAAGTGTCTATTCATGTCTTTTGCCCATTTCTTCACTGGATTCTTTGTTTTTTGGGTGTTGAGTTTGATAAGTTCCTTATAGATTTTGGATACTAACCCTTTATCTGCTATGTCATTTGCAAATATCTTCTCCCATTCTGTCGGTTGCCTTTTTTGCTGATTGTTTCCTTTGCTGTGAAGAAGCTTTATATCTTGATGAGGTCCCAATAGTTCATTTTTACTTTGGTTTCCCTTGCCTCCAGAGACATTTTGAGTAAGAAGTTGCTGCAGCCAAGATCAAAGAAGTTTTTGCCTGCTTTCTCCTCGAGGATTTTGATGGCTTCCTGTCTTACATTGAGGTCTTTCATCCATTTTGAGTTTATTTTTGTGTATGGTGTAAGAAAATGGTCCAGGTTCATTTTTCTGCATGTAGCTGTCCAGTTTTCCCAGCATCATTTACTGAAGAGACTGTCTTTATTCCATTGTATATTCTTTCCTGCTTTGTCAAAGATTAGCTGGTCATACGTTTGTGGGTCCATTTCTGGGTTCTCTATTCTGTTCCATTGATCTGAGTGTCTGTTTTTGTGCCAAGTACCACACTTTGTGTGTATAGCTTTGTAGTATATCTTGAAATCTAGGTTGTGATACCTCCAGCTTTCCTTCTTCTTTCTCAAAATTGCTTTGGCTATTCAGGGTCTTTTGTTGTTCCATACAAGTTTTAGGATTCTTTGTTCTGGTTCTGTGAAAAATGTTCTTGGTATTTGATTAAGGACTGCATTGAATCTGTAGATTGCTTTTGGTAGTATGGACATTTTAACAATATTAATTATTCCAATCCATGAACATGGTATATCTTTCCATTTATTTTTGTTGTCTTCAATTTTTTTCATTGTCGTATAGTTTTCAGAGTACAGATTTTTCACCTCTTTGGTTAATTTATTGCTAGGTATTTTATTCATTTTAATGCAATCAAGTGGATTTTCATTTTTTTCCCTTTTTTTAATTATTAATTTTTATTTTTATTTAAGTAGGCTCTGTGCCCAGTGTGGAGCCCAATGTGGAGCTTGAACTCATGACCCTGAGATCAAGACCTGAGCTGAGATCAAGAGTCAAATGCTTAACTGACTGAGCCACCCAAGCACCCTTGGAACTATTTTTAAATTTCTTTTTCTGCTACTTTGTTGGTGTACAGAAACACAACCAATTTTTAGATATTAATTTTGTGTTCCACAACTGTACTGAATGCATTTATTAATTCTAATAGTATTTTGGTGAAGTCTTTCAGGTTTTCTGTCCCTAATACAAATGTTATTATGCTTGATATTGTCTCAAAAGCCCCTTAATCTACCCTAATTTTTAAATTCTTTATTCTTTTTGCTCTTCAGTTTGGGTGATTTCCACCACTCTGTTTTCCGGATTGTGGATTCATTTTTCTGCCTTCTCTAATCTGCTGTTGATTTTCTCTAGTGTATTTTTCATTTGAGTTATTGTATTGTTCAGTTCTGATTGTTTCTTTTTAATGTTTTCTATCTCTTTGTTGAAATTCTCACTAAGTTCATCTACTCTTCTCTCAAGTCCAGTTAGCATTTTTATGACAACTTCTTTGAACTCTTTATCAAATAAATTGCTTGTCTCCATTTTATTTTGTTGTTTCTCTGAGCTTTTTTTCTTGTTCTTTCATTTGGAACATATTCCTTGACTCATCATTTTGCCTGATGCTCTGTGTTTTTTCTGTGTATTAGGTCTGCAATACCTCCTGGTCTTGAAAGTAGTGGCCTTCTGTAGAAGGCATCCTGTAGTGTGCAGTGGCTCAATCCCCTAGGTCACCAGAACCCAGCATTCCAGGGGTGTTCCCTATATGAGCTATGTGTAGCTCTGGTTGTGACTGTGTCATGTCTACTCTGGGTGCACTGGTGGGCAGGGCTGGCCCCTGGCATGATGGACTGAGAGGCCTGGCTACAGCTGCTTCACTTGTGCTGGTAGATAGGGCTGCTTCCCCAACCCAGGGGAGTCAGTGCTTTGGATGGGCATTTATCCTGGCCAGGGCTATTTGCCGGGTATGGCAGGAGAGTAGTTGCATTCCAGGGACACCAGTCCTGACCAAAGCTGTCTGCCATGTATGGCATGGTGGGAGCTGCTTTGGAAGGAAGTCTGCCAAAGTCAGTAGGTTGGAAGGGACTGGACCACAGGGGAACACCAGGGCAAAGGAGAGGTGTTCTCAAGGTAGATGGAGAGTGTCAGAACTGGCTTCCACAAGTGTCTGGCCAGCTAGACTGAAGAAGAGCAATAAAAATAGTTCCTACTAGCACTTCTATTCCTGGAGAAATTTCATACAAATTTCTGCCACTTTACTGCAAACCTAAAAGCTAGTCCATACATCTCCTTCATATATAACTCAGGCATTTTTCAAACTTCTGCCTCTGTGCTGGGTCTCAGAGCAAGTGATATGTGTACTGACCCTTTAATAGGAATAGAGTCTTGGGGCACATGGGTGGTTCAGTCAGTGAAAAGTCTGACTCTTGATTTCAGCTCAGGTCATGATCTCACAGTTCATGGGATCGAGTCCCTTATTGGGCTCTGCACTGACAGCAATGAGCCTGCTTAGGATTCTCTCTCTCTCTCTCTCTCTCTCTCTCTCTCCCTCTCCCTCTCCCTCTCCCTCTCCCTCTCCCTCTCTCTCTGCCCCCACTCACATGCATACGTTCACACACTCTTTCTCTCAAAATAAATAAACTTAAAAAAATAGGAATACAGGGGCACCTGGGTGGCTCAGTCGGTTAAGCGTCTGACTCTTCATTTCAGCTCAGGTCATAATTTCATGGTTTGTGAGTTTGAGCCCCATGTTGGGCTCTGCGCTGACAGTGCAGAGCCTGCTTGGGATTCCCTCTCTCCCTCTCTCTCTGTACCCCCCTCAAAATAAATAAATAAACTTAAAATAAATAGGAATATAGTCTCAGCTTCCTATAGGTCTCCTGGAATTAAGCCCCACTGATTTTCAAAGCCAGATGTCAAAGCCAGGGGGATTATCTTCCTGGTACAGATACCCAGGATGGTGAGGAGCCTGATTTGGGGCTTGATGCCCTGGTCCTCTTGGAGGACCTCTGCGTCTATGGTACCCCTCCCATTTGGGGGCTGCTGGACTAGAGGTATGGATCCTGACCCCATCTCTGCCCCTCTTACCCTTTTTCAATGTGGCTTTTTCATTATATATTTATATGTAGATGAGCTTTTATACCAGTCTTTTAGGTGGTTTTCAAAGTGAGTTGTGTTATATGTAATTGTAGCCGTGGTGAGTCTGTGAAATGAGGTAAGGTCAGGATCCTCCTATTTTGCCATCTTCCCCATCCTCCCACCTCAGTTCTTGTGGCTTCCTCTAAAAATTGCATTGTAAGCTCATTTAAATGGCTAGAATGAGTGGATAGACATTCAGGAAGGTGATAGGACTTGAACCAGGTCTTAAAGAATGGGTAGTATTTAGGATGTGCTCAGATAAGGGGAACGGTATTTTTTCCAGGAGAAGAGACCAGCAAAGCAGAAGCAAAAAGGTGAAAATGGATGCTGGAGAGAATAAAGAAAGCTGTCCCCACAGAAAACTATTTATTGTTGAAGTTGAGTAGCAGTGGCAGATAAAATCAAGAGTGTTAAACAAGTCCAAATCATGGAAAAGTAGAGTATAATACAAGGGAAACTCTCTTGACTCTGAAGGCAATAAAAAAGATAGTGTGTGTATTTACTTTTTTAAAAAAAGAATTCACATTTCTGGAATACTGGGAAATTAGTCTGACATCAGTTGCAAGATGAATTTAAAAGAATTCAGGCATGAGATAACTAAAGTTCTAGAAATAGGAGTAAATGAGATTTAAAAGGGTTTTGTTACAAAGATAGAAAGAATATTGGGAAACAAATTGCTGGTAATGAAGAAAAGAACCAAGTAAAAATGAATCATCAGACAATTAAGTAAACAGAGGGGCGCCTGGGTGGCTCAGTTGGTTAAGTGCCCGACTTCAGCTCAGGTCATGATCTCACAGTCCATGAGTGTGAGCCCTGCATCGGGCTCTGTGCTGCCAGCTCAGAGCCTGGAGCCTGCTTCAGATTCTGTGTCTCCCTCTCTCTCTGCCCCTCCCCTGCTCATGCTGTGTCTCTCTCTGTCTCAAAAATAAATAAAAACCTTAAAAAAATAAACTGAGAGAAAAATTGAAATTTAAAAAATGACAACTTATAGAGATGTGACAATATTGAGATAACTACAGTTAGTAAATCCAATTCCAGTGAAATAGTAGGACTAGAGAAGCATAATCAAGTGATCTTCAGTTTAAAAGTCTTCAGTATTATTGGGGCATCTGGGTGGTTCAGTCTGCTGAGCATCTGACTTCGGCTCAGGTCATGATCTTATGCCATACATTGGGGCTCACTGCTGTCAATGCAGAGCCCACTTTGGATCCTCTGTCCCTCTCTCTCTCTGCCTCTACTCCACTCATGCTCCCTCAAAAATAAATTTAAAACATTTTAAAAATGTATGTCTTCAGCATTATTGAAGCAATGCATCATTTTTTTCCAAATGAATATATAATGCTGTCAAAGGACTTTTCAATAACCTGGGGACATTCTCCAATGTACTAGACAAGCAAAGAAGGAGTAAATATGGACTTTGGGAAAATTTGTACTTCCCTTTCCCCTTCTGTAAAATGAGAATAATAAAAGGACTGATATAGTAAGAGCTCAATAGCTATTGATTTGTGGTAGGGATGTTAAAGAACAGAAGTTTATTTTCTGACAGTTCTGGAGGCCAGCAGTCCAAGATCAAGGTTCTAGCTGGTTTAATTTCTGGTGAGGGCTCTCTTCCTCACTTGCAGGTGGTTACCTCATCACTATGTTTTTACATGGTCTTTCCTCAGTGTGTGCATATGGAGTTTGTTGTGTTAAAATACACATAACATAAAATTTGCTATCTTAATGATCTTTAAGGTTACAGTTCAGTGGTATTAAATACTTTCATAGTGTTGTACAACCATCACACCAAACTATCCCCGTAACTCTTTTCACCTTGTCAAAATGAAACTCTATACCCATTATACAATAACTCTCCCCGCAGCTGCTGGAGGCCACCATTCTCCTATCTTCTGCTCTACTTTTACTCTGCTCTTCTACTGTTTTTATGTGACTGTCTTATTTTACTTAGTGTAATATCCTCCATGTTCATCCATGGTATAGCATGTCAGAATTTCCTTCCTTTTTAAGGCCAAGTATTATTCCACTGTGTGTGTGTGTGTGTGTGTGTGTGTATATATATATATAATTTTGCTTATCCATTCATCTGTCAGTAAACATATGAGTTGCTTCCACATTTTAGCTGTTTTTTTGTTTGTGTTTGTTTTGTTTTGTTTCTTAAAGAGAGAGAGAGAGAGAGAGCAATTGTTTTGTTTCTTAGAGAGAGACAGAGAGCAAGTGGTAGAGGGAGAGAGAGAGGATCTTTAGCAGGCTCCATGCCCAGTGCAGAGACTGATGCAGGGCTTGATCTTACCACCTTGAGGTCATGACTTGAGCTGAAACCAAGAGTTGGATGCATAACTGACTGAGCCACCCAGGTGCCCCAAGGCACTTGCAATTTAACCTACCACTGTTTTCATACCATCAATGCAAATGTGAACACACTGGGAAAGTCAAATAATGCCTTAGTATTATTAAGAAAATGTTTTTGACCTTTTGGACCCTCTGAGGTATTATTCAGGGATCTGAAGACCACACCTTGACAACTGATGATCTAGAATGTAAGCTCCATAAAAGCAGTGAGTTTCTTTTGTTCACTGTTAGATTTTCAGCACTATTCTATCTAGAAGGGTTCTTGGCACAATAGATGATTAATAAATATTTCCTAAATGTATTAGTAAAGCAAGGACAGAAGGGAGATTAATTCTTTATAGAAAACAATAATAATTTAGAATGTATTTCTTTTTACTGCACGTAGCTAAATAACTAACCAACCCATGCCTCAAAATGGCATGAAAATCTAATTTCATTATTACCATTTCTTTGCTAAAGATCCCATTGACTTCTAAATTATGAACAAAAAGACTAAAGGACGTAAGTGAAGGAAGAAAGGTGAAATATGCCAGAATCAGAACAAATGCTATTTTTTCATAAAAGCACAGACCTTAAATGCCTTCAGATCATCCAGCCCAATTCCTTCATTTTTGCAAATAAGAAAATTTAGCTGCCAAGAAAGCTCAATGACTAGCCCAAAGTTAGTGATAGCAGTAAAATACAGGATCTTTCACACTTTTTCTTTTAGATAGAAATGATAGGAACAATAATGGGAAGCAAGAGAACTGGTATGTATTTCTTCTATAGAAAAGTGGCTAAGCAAGTCTAAGCCAAATCCTTAAACCACTCCATGGGTACTTTAGGACAGAAGAGGAACTTGACGTTAAGGGATAGGACACCTAAATAATACCTCCTGATAGAGTACCTAGCTCCTCCCCATAATAGCTCAGGCTGGAGACATGCAAAGACTGTATGGGTAGTCAGGCTAGTCCCATGGGGCTGTGAAGAGGAAAAGATTCAGGCTTGAGAAGTAAGCAAGGGGGGCCTGATGCCTAAAAGGAGGGCCTTTGGAGCTGTACTAGATAGTAATATGGATGGGGTCAGGGACTGAAAAAGCCCAACAGAAAATAAGAATGTCTTTGGTATTTTTCAGTTGGGAACTATTGGCATTTTGTATGGAACTGTCCTGAACTTTGCATGCTGTTTATCATCCCTACCCTCCACCCACCAAATGCCAGTAAATTCCAAATCACTGTGATGACTAAATATGTCCTGCACATTTTCAAGTTCCCACTAGGGGGCTTGTATCACCCCTGACTACCATTTGTCACATGTTCACTAATAAACACTTCCTGATGGATGTAGTGGGATACAGTTTGGAGATAATGTTTCTCTCTTCACAGGCATTTTGGTTCTCCTCTCCCACCACCAGGTCTCCCCCTTCACCCACTGAATCAATACATTCATAGTTTCAAGATGAGGGTAAACATAACCAGGAACAAACAAGACAACTAAGTTTCTGAATGAGTTGTTTGTTTGTTTGTTTTTCATCTTCAAGTAAGTGACTTTTATTTTTCTCTGATACTTTACAGTCAATTTCTTCAAAACTTTAAGATCTCCAGAGAAAATCTGAATGGGATTTTAAAATCAAAGCTAAAACAATAGGCTTTTTATTATAAAGGCAGTTTTCTCAAAAGAGGAAACGTGGGTTTTAAAATTCTAAAACAGTTACAGCTTGGAGAATTCAGGGCAGATTGTTTACACTATAAGCCAAAGAGTTAGGAGGTATGAAGTTGTCCACCAGAAGGACTGGTGGAAGAGAAGAGAATCTGAGTGCCTGTGACTATAATTTGGATGCTGGTGGATGCCTAAGAAAGGAATTATATCTCCTATTCACTCTTCTGAGTCAGATGACAGGACAGGAAATTTCCTGGAGGAAGAGAGTAAAGACTTAAGAGCAGAGAGGATCTTCATCTCTCTCAAGAAGACCCCTGCTCACCACACATCTGAGGCACAATGACTGAGATGCTCCTACCCACCCTCCAGGATACTGAGCATCCAACAGTTGTTTCCTGCGCTCCGCAAGGCAATACAGAGTGGCTGAATGGTGTGACAGAATGGGAGGGGCCTTGTGGTCAGGATGAGGTTAACAGAGATGAATACAGACAGGGGGTAGCAGGGAAAGGAGTTGACAATCAAAGGTTAGACGTAATTGTGCATACCAGCAGATCCTGGGGCCAGGTGCCTCTGAGGTCAGTACAACATATATATCCCCAGAAGAAGAGAAAGAAAGCGAGAGGGTCAAACCCCTGGATTGACTAGTTGAAATCTATAAATTGAAAAACTTACATAGAAAGTCAAGTTTTGGCTCTTAAGTGAAAAGGGTCCTAGCAACTAAGTGCAGTAATAAAGACATAAAGAACCCAGGACATTCATCCTCAATACAGTAATGAATATTTACACCCTCTTTGCTTAAGCCTGCTGCTTAAATTTGCAGGAGTTACCTAGATGCCAAATATCAGCTATATGTCTTGTTTAGGGTTTACTATTTGTGTGGCTTTGATGACTATTTGTTGACAAATGCTCCTTTTACTTCACTGTGATTGGAAATAACACTGAAATAGCCCCTAACTATATAGAGGTTGAAGATCAGTTAATTTTGCTGTTATCAATGGATGAGATATTTCAGCTGGAATCCATTTTTTTTCAAAAATATATATTTATTTAGAGGCACCTGGGTGGCTTAGTTGGTTAAGTGTCTGACTCTTGGTTTCGGCTCAGATCACGATCTCACAGTTCATGGGTTTGAGCCCCATATCAGGCTCCTTGCTGATAGTTCAGAGCCTGCTTGGTAGTCTCTCTCTCTCTCCCTTTCTCTCTGTACCTCTCGTGCTTGCACACAAACACTCTCTTCTCTCAAAAAAAAAAAACCTTAAAATGTTTATTTATTTATTTTGAGAGAGACAGAGAGAGAGAGAACATGAGTAGGAGAGGGTCAGAAAGAGGGAGAGAGAGAGAATCCCAAGCAGGCTCTGCACTGACAGCAAAGGGCCTCGATCTCACAAACCATGAGATCATGACCTGAGCCAAAACCAAGAGTCAGATGCTTAACCAACTGAGCCACTTAGGCACCCCAGCTGGAATCCATTTTTTAATCAATGGAATATTTACTCTCTATTTTGTATGAACTATAGCTTAAAAATAACTGTCACTCAAAATAGTGTAATTTTGTAATTAATTGTCACTTTAAAACAAAGACTAACAAGAGACAAAAAAGCATTATATAATGATAAAGGGATCAATCCAACTAGAGTACAATATAAAACACTTGTAAATATCCATGCATCCAACCTTGGAGCACCTAAATACATAAAGCAAATATTAATAAACATTAAGGGAGAAGATGACACTAATACAATAATAGTAGGGGACTTTAAACACTCCACTTACATCAGTGGATAGATCATCCAGGCAGAAAATCAAATAAGGAAACAATATTTTTCTTTAAGTTTATTTATTTATTTAGAAAGAGAGAGAGTGCGTGCATGAGTGGAGTAAGGGCAGAGAAAGAGGGAGAGAGAGAATACCAAGCAGGCCCCATGCTGTCAGCATGGAGCCAGATGCAGGGCTCGATCCCATGAACTGTGAGATCATGACCTGAGCTGAAATTGAGAGTCAAATGCTTAACTAACTGAGCCACCCAGGCATCTCAGGAAACAGTATTTTTGAACAACACTTTAGACCAGATGGACTTGACAGATATACACAGAACATTCCATCCCAAACCAACAGAATACACATTCTTTTCAAGTGCACATGGAACATTCTCCAGAATAGATCACGTTAGACCACAAAATAAGCCTTAATCAACTTAAGAAGATTGAAATCATATCAAGCATCTTTTTCAACCACAATGGTATGAAACTAGAAATCAGTTACAAGAAAAAAAAACTGGAAAAAAAAAACACACGCATGTGGAGGCTAAACACCATGCTACTACACAACCAATGGGTCAACACAGAAATGAGAGGAAATAAAAAAATACATAGAGACAAATGAAAATGCAAACACAACACCCCAAAATTTTTGGGATGCAGCAGAAGCAGGGCTAAGAAGGAAATTTATAGCAATATAGACGTACCTCAAGAAATATGAAAAATCTCAAATAATCTAATGACACAAAGAAATGGAAAGACATTCCATGCTCATGGATTGGTAGAACAAATATTAATAAAATGTCTATACTAACCAAAACAATGTAAACATTTAATTCGATCCCTATGAAAATACTATCAGCATTTTTCACAGAAGTAGAACAAAAAATCCTAAAATTTGAGAACCACTGCTACTGTTGCATTCTCTGACTCCATTTGGCCAATTCCCACCACTACCACCACCATGCCCCAGAGGAGCCCCAGTATGGCTGCGCAGTCAGGTACACTGCCTCACCCTTGTTCACCTGCCCATGCACCTGCTGCCCTTGTTGCCACACTGGTCTGCTCTCTGGCCAACCTTGCCCGATGGGGCAGATGGTGTTCATGGCTAATAGGGTGGCTATTGGCTCAGCTGTGGGACACATTATTGGTAGTACCCCGACTGGAGCTTTCAGTGGGGGGAGGCTCGGAGCCCACCCAGCCTGCTGCTCAGCAGGCACACACCCACTCTGTCCCCTAGCCCCTGCAGATGGGGTGCTGGGCTTATGAGATCAAGCAGCTCCTTGACTGCTCCACCAGTCAGAGTACTCTGTCCCTGAATGAGGGCTTGAGCAGGCCCTGAAGCAATGCAAATTCAACCATAGTCTAAGCTCCCTCTCTTGAAGATCCATGGGCCAGCCCTGCACTCACCTTTACCCCTTCACCGACAGCCAGACCATGATGTCATATTGTACCCACGTAGCTGGAATTGGGAGTGAGGATGGGGATTTTCACCCCACAGATGACTAGAATCACAAATGTGTAATTAGAAGTGTCTATTTTTTTAGCCTAAAATTTATATGGAACCACAAAAGACTCCAAATTGCCAAAGCAATTTTGAGAAAGAAAAGCAAGGCTGGAGATACCACGATTCCAGACTTCAAGCTATATTACAAAACTGTAGTAATCAAAACAGTATTGTACTAGCATAAAAATAGATATAGATAAATGGAACAGAACAGAAAACCCAAAAATAAACCCATAATTATAGGGTCAGTTAATCTTTGACAAAGCAGGAAAAAATATGCAATAGGAAGAAGACAGTCTCTTCAACAAGTGGTGTTGGGAAAACCAGTTAGCTACATGCAAAAGAATGAAACTGGACCACTTTCTTACACCATACACAAAAATAAATTCAAAATGGATTAAAGACCTAAATGTGAGACCTGAAGCCATAAAAATCCTAGAAGAGAACACAGGCAGTAAGGTCTCTGACATTGGCCATCACAACATTTTTCTGGATATGTCTCCTGAGACAAGGGAAATAAAAGCAAAAATAAACTATTGGGACTATATTAAAAAAAAGCTTCTACACAGCAAAGGAAACAATAAAACTAAAAGGCAACCAATGGAATGGGAGAAGATACTTGCAAATGACATATCTGATAAAGGGTTAGTATTCAAAATATATAAAGAACTCAATAAACTCAGCACCCAAAAAACAAACAATCCAATTTAAAATTGGCAGAAAATATGAACAGACATTTCTCCAGAGAAGACATCCAAATGGCCAACAGACACATGAAAAGATACCCAACATCACTCATCATCAGGGAAATGCAAGGCAAAATTATAATGAAATATCACCTCACACCTCTCAGAATGTCTTACACACACACACACACACACACACACACACACACAAGAAACAAGTGCTGACGGGTGTGTAGATAAAGGAACCTCTTGTACTCTTGGTGGGAATGAAAACTGGTGTAGCCACTTTGGAAAACAGTATGGAGGTTTCTCAAAAAGTTAAAAATAGAGGTGCCTAGGTGGCTCAGTTGGTTGAGCATCTGGCTCTTGATTTCAGCTCAGCTCATGATCCCAGGGTCGTAGGATTGAGCCCTGCATCAGACTCCATGCTGAGTATGGAGCCTGGTTGGGATTTTCTCTCTCTCTCTCTCTCTCTCTCTCTCTCTCTCTCTCTCTCTCTCTCTCTCTTCTCCCTCTGCCCCTCCCTCTCCTCATTGCCCCACTTGTGTGCTCTCTCTCTCTCTCAAATTAAAAAAAAAATTTTAAGTTAAAAATAGAACTACCCTATGATCCAGTAATCGTGCTACTGGATATTTACCCCCCAAATACAAAAACACTTATTCAAAGGAATACACGCACCCCTATGGTTATACCAGCATTATTTACAATAGCCAAATTATGTAAGCATAATATGGGAATATTAGTCAGCCACAGAACAGAATGAAATCTTGCCAGTTGCAACAACATGGATGGACCTAGAGAGTATATGCTAAGTGAAATAAGTCAGTCAGAGAAAGACAAATATGGTATGATTAGACTCATATGTGGAATTTAAGAAATGACATAAATGAGCAAATGGAAAAAACAAGAAAGAAAGAGAGAACAAGAAACAGACGCTCAACTATTGAGAACAAACTGATGGTTACCAGAGGGGAAATGGGTAGGGGAATGGGTGAAGTAGGTGATAGGGGATTAAGGAGTACACTAGTTGTGATGAACACTGGGTGATGTATAGAATTGTCGAATCACTACATTGTATACCTATACTGAAACTAATATAACACTGTATGTTAACTATACGGGAATTAAAATTTTAAAAATAAAAAAAAATAAACAATCTAAACTTAATTTAAAGGAACTAGAAAGAAAAGAACAAACAAAGCCCAAAGTTAGTAGAAGGAAGAAAATAATAAAGATCAGAGTGGAAATAAATGAAACCGAAACCAAAATCAACAAAATCAAAAACTGGTTCTTTAAAAAGATAAATAAAATTGACAAACCTCTAGCCTGGACTTATCAAGAAAAGAGAGAGAGAGAGAAAATCCAAATAAAATCAGAAATAAAAGAGAAGTAACAACCAACACGACAGAAATATAAAGGATTATAAGAAAATACTATGGAAAATTATATGTCAACAAGTTGGACAACCTAAAAGAAGTAGATAAATTCCTAGAAACATACAATCTTCCAATACCAAATCAGGAAGAAATAGAAAATCTGAATGGAAAAATAACTAGTAACAAAATTGATCAGTAATCAAAAACTCCCAACAAACAAAAATCTAGGACCAAGTGACTTCACATGTGAATTCTACAAACATTTATTTCTTTTTTATTATTAAAAACTTTTTTTGAGAGAGAGAGAGAGAGAGATCAAGCACGAGTGGGGCAGGGGCCGAGAGAAAAGGAGAGAGAGAATTGTAAGCAGGTTCCATGCTTAGTGTGGAGCCCAACCACTGAGCCCAATCCCTGATCCTGACCACTGAGCCTGTTTCGGGGCTTGATCTCAAGACCGTGAGATCATGACCTGAACTGAAATCAAGAGTTGGGTCCTCAACCAATTGAGCCACCCAGACACTCCATATTCTATAAACATTTAAAGAAAAGTTAACACCTATTCTCCTCAAACGATTCCAAAACATTGAAGAGGAAGGAAAGCTTCCAAATACATTCTTTTTTTTTTTTAACATTTATTTATTTTTGAGAGACAGAGTATGAGCAGGCGAGGGGCAGAGAGATAGGGAGACACAAAATTCGAAGTAGGCTCCACGCTCCAAGCTGTCAGCACAGAGCCTGATGCGGGGCTTGAACCCACAAACTAGGAGATCGTGACCTGAGCTGAAGTCAGACGCTTAACTGACTGAGCCACCCAGGCGCCCATCCAAATACATTCTATGAGGCCAGTATTACCCTGATACCAAAACCAGACAAAGATACTATAAAGAAAGAAAACTACAGGCCAGTATAGTGGCCTTGATGAAAATAGATACAAAAACCCTCAATAAAATATTAGGAAACACTTTCCAACAATATATTAAAAGGATCATTCACCATGATCAAGTGGGATTTATTTTAGGGATGCAAGAATCGTTCAGTATTCACAAATCAATCAATGTGATACACTACATTAACAAAATGAAGTATAAAATCATATGATCATCTCAATAGATGCAGAAAAAGCATTTGACAAAATTCAACATTTGTTCATGATAAAAACTTTCAACAAAGTGGGTTTAGAAGGAACAAAACTCAACATAATAAAGGCCGTATATGACGAACCCACAGCTAACATTATACTCAATGGTAAAAAAAACTGATAGTTTTTCCTCTAAGATCAGGAACAAACAAGGATGTTCACTCTTGCCACTTTTGTTCAACATAGTAATGGAAGTCCTAGCTGCAACAATCAGATAAGAAAAAGAAATGAAAGCCATTTATATTGGTAAGAAGTCAAACTGTCACTATTTGTAGATGATGTGATACACATAGAAAACCCTAAAGACTCCACCTAAAAACTATTAGACTATTAGAACTAATAAATAAAGCAGTAAAGTTACAAGATACAAAATTAATGTACAGAAATTGATTGTGTTTTATACATTAATAAAAAAAAGTAGCAGAAAGATAAATTAAGAAAACAATTCCATTTACAATTGCACCAAAGAATGAACTAATTAGGAATAAACTTAATCAAGGAGGAAAAAGACTTGTAATTTGAAAACTATTTAACATTGATGAAAGAAATTGAAGATGACACAAACAAATGGAAAGACATGCCATGCTCACGGATTGGAATAGTTAATATTCAAATAACAACAGCATTTTTCACAAAACTAAAACAAAAAATCCTAAAATTTGTATGGAACCACAAAAGATCCCAAACAACCAAAGCAATCTTGAGAAAAAAGAATGAAGCTGAAGGTTTCATAGTCTCAGATTTCAAGATATACTACAAAGCTATAAAACTCAAAACAGTGTGGTACTGGCATAAAAACAGACACACTAATTAATAGAATAGAAAGCCTGGACATAACCCCATGCTTATATGGTCAATTAGTATACGACAAAGGAGGCAAGAATATACAATGGAGGAAAAGACAGTTTCTTCAATGAATAGTGCTTGGAAAACTTGACAGCTACATGCAGAAGAATGAGACTGGACCACTTTTTTTATGCCATACACAGAAATAAACTCAAAGTTGAATAAAAACCTAAATGTGTGACCTGAAGCCATACAACTTCTAGAAGAAAACATAGACAGTAATCTCTTACAGATTAGCCTTAGCAATATTCTTTTATCTATGTCTCCTTAGGCAAGAGAAACAAAATAAAAAAACCAGAAAATAAAAAGACACTATTGAGACAACACCAAAATAAAAAAGCTTTTGCAGAGTGAAGGAAACTATCGACAAAATGAAAAGGCGACCTGGGGCACCTGGGTGGCTCAGTAGGTTAAGCATCTGACTTTGGCTTAGGTCATGATCTCACAGTTCATGAGTTTGAGCTCTGCATCAGGCTGTCTGCTGTCAGCACAGAGCCTGGTATTATCTGTCACCCGCTCTCTCTGCCCCTCCCCCGCTCATATGCTCGCGCTCTCTCTCTCTCTCTCTGTCTCTGTCTCTGAAAATAAATAAACTTAAAAAAAGAAAGAAAGAAAAGGCAACCTACTGAATGAGAGAAGATATTCACAAATGATATCTCCCATAAGGGATTAGTATCTACAATATATAAAAAACTTATACAACTCAACACCAAAACAACAACAACAACAAAAAAACACAAAATTAATCTGATTAAAAAATGGGCAGAAGACCTGAATAGACTTTTTCCAAAGTCATACAGATACCCAACAGGTATGTGAAAAGATGCCCAACATCAATAAATCGTCAGGTAAATGCAAAGTTAAAACCACAATGAGATATTACATTACACCTGTCAGAATCAAAAAGTGAAAGAATGAATAAATGAGTGAATTAATTAACTGAAAAAAATAACAAGTGTTGGAAGGATATGGAGGCAAGTGAACCCTCATGTAGTGTTTGTGGCAATGTAAATTGATGAAACCATTGTAGAGAACAATGGTTGTTCTCTATTTGAGGTTGCTCAAATATTAAAAATAGAACTCCCATGTGATGCAGTAATTCCACAAATGGGTATTTATCCAAAGAAGTGAAATCAGTAGTTTGAAAAGATACATACATCCCTATGTTTAATTCAGCATTATTTACAATAGTGAAGATATGAGAGCAACCCAAGTGTCCATCAATAGTTGAATAGATAAAGAAGAGGTGGTATATACACAATGGAATATTACTCGGTCTTGAAATCTTGATATTCATAACAACATGGATGGATCTAGAGGGTATGATACTAAGTAAAATAAATCAGTGAAAGACAAACCGTATGATTTCATTATACGTGAAATCTAAAAAACAAAACAAATTAACAAGCAAAGCAGAAACAGACCCATAAATACAGAGACAAGTTGGTGATCGCCAGAGGGGAGGAGAGTAGGATAGGCAAAATGGGTGAGGGGGATTAGGAGGTACAGGTTTCCAGTTATGGAATGAATAAGTCATAGGGATAAGAAGTACAGCATAGGGGATATAGTCAGTGATATTTTAATAGTCTTGTATGGTGACAGATGGTAGCTGCACTCATCGGGAGCATAGTACATAGAGTTGTGGAACCAATATGTTGTACACCTGAAACTTATGTAACATTATGTGTCAACTATACCTCAATAAAAAAAATAGAATTTGTAAATAAGAAGAAAAATAAATAAAATTAACTGCTACTAAGAAAACAACAAAGGTTCACACCTTAGGATAGTTTTCTTGAAACATTTTCCAAAACATCACAATTCCTAAATTGAGAACCATAGTGTAAATCCAGAGAGAAATTCTACCTCAAATTTGACTAAATATCTAGAAGCATTGATTTTCTCTTTGTTCACACTTGTGTAGGGGTTTTTTTAATTTAGATGTCATTAACATTCAGATTTTAAATTTGATAGACATAAGCTATAAAGACAGCCCACCTGTAGAGATGTGACGAAAATGGGATTCTTACTGCACACACTCATTCCAGGTAAACCTAAAGTTGATTTGTTTTGTTTTGCTTTGTTTTGTTTTGTTTTGTTTTGATACTGGTAAGAAGTTCGTGTTTTACATTAGTAATTTTTGCCTTTCTCTCTCTCCCCAGAACACAAGAGAATTTCAGCTTGTTCTCAAAGAATACCAAAATAGTCAGAAAGAAAGAAAGAAAGAAAGAAAGAAAGAAAGAAAGAAAGAAAGAAAGAAAGAAAGAAAGAAAGAAAGGCTCTTAAGCTTTCCTAAGCACATAATCAGATCTTTCCGTCTCTTATGGGGACTATTGTTTGGTAAATTGTGTTTTATGTTCCAAAAGAGCAAAGTGGCAGTATTCTAGTACACTTACAGTTTTACAACAAAGTCCTGTAAAATTTCATGTTCTCATTTTTAAATATGTGGGCTCTTAAGGGCAGTCTTATGGGTAAGTGATAAAGAAATGTGGTGATTACATACCTGACACCTTTTGTATTTGAATTTGATCATTTGATTCATGAAAAAAACCTCAAGCTTGCTTTTCAAGTCATTTTGATAGCCTTGTCTTGATAGCATTTCGTTGCTTGTGAGCTTTGCATTCTGCTTTTTATTTGTTGGTTTTACTTTTCAGTGAAATGAGTTGGTAGTTCTAATGGTATCTATGCTTTAGATAAGTAAAAAATAAAGAGAGAAGGCTTCTTAGACTTCTTAATCACATTAATATCCTCTGGTAAAAATGACAGGCCTGAACAGAAGAGACAGTTTTGAATTTAGAATTTTTCTTCTTTTGATTCATTCTGTAAGTTACAAGAAACACATGAAACAAAAAATTCTGAGAACTAACGTTTAAGCTCAACTGTTAAAAACTAAGAAAAATTATGAGTTAAAAACTAGGTGTCAGTCACTGAGTATGCCAAGCAAACTTATTTCTTGCTCTTTTAACTACTTTTTCAAACAGGTTAAAAACTGATAAGAAGCTCTTGGGAAACTCTTATCAGTCATTGCAAAAAATAGGTTAACCCATCCTAATCTGGCAAAGACTTAAAAGGCCTACATTCCTAAAAGCATTAGGGGATTTTTTTTTTTCTACTTGCTAAGTATGGTGTATGAGAATCATTTTTTGTGACAACAAATTCAGAGTTAAAATATCTTTTTATTCATGTGATATGCTCTATGAGTGCATTCGTAGCCTATAAATGAGATGGTTGCTTAAGCTGACACTGCAAAACATTGCAGGAAGTGTTGATTAGAATTTGCACATTTGTTCTGAGTTTGTGAATTCCAAGCAGGTTTGCTAATGGAGAAGCAGTGCCTTTTTCACAGCTCTTCAGCTCTAGACCATGGCCACCTATGTATGTTTCCTATATGGTGACTGCTGTTAATATTTTGTGTATATCCTTCCTGGCTTTTCTTCTCTTCATATACATTTTTTTACTTTGCAAAGTTAATCTCATTGTGTACTTGCTATTTTATTACTTTTTTCACTAATGGTGTGTTATTAATTTTTTGAAAAATATATTCAACCTTGTAAGACAATCTATCACCTAGCTATAACATAATTTATTAAACTACTTTCCTATTCATATATGGAATTTAAGAAACAAAACAGTTGAACATAGGAGGAAAAAGGAGAGAGAAAGGCAAACCATAAAGCAGACTTTTAACTATGGAGAACCAACTGAGTGCTGCTGGAGGGGTGGTGTGTGGGAAAGATGGGTCAAGTGGGTGATGGGGATTAAGTGGGGCAGCTGTGAAGAGCACTGGTTGTTGCATGTAAGTGATGAATCACTAACTCCTACACCTGAAACTAATATTACACTGTATGTTAACTAACTGGAATTTGAATAAAAACTTGGGGAAAAAACCCTACTTTTCTATTGTTAGATACTTAGACTATGTCCTATTCTTACCTATTATACATACTGTTGTAACTAGAATCCTTGAACTTAAATCTTTAGGCACATCCTAATTGTTTCCTACAGATAAATTCCCAAAAATAATATTTTTGGACAAAAAGGCAAATATTTTAAATGATCACCACCCTAAGATAGCCGTTGCCAACAGTTTGATGCATATTTTTACAATCTTTTTAGAATAAAATAATATTTATGGGCTTGAATGTATGTATACATACAGGAAACCTAGTTAGGAGTCTATAAGCAGTAATACAGGAGACAAATCAGAGTAGCTTGCAGCAGGGCTCAGTGGTAGGGGTAGTGAATGGTGGTCAGATTCTGGATATATATATATATATATATTTAATTTTTATTTTATTTTTTAAATTTTAGATCCAAGTTAGTTAGCATATAGTGCAACAATGATTTCAGGAGTAGATTCCTTAATGTCCTTTACCCATTTAGCCCATCCCCCCTCCCACAACCCCTCCAGTAACCCTCTGTTTGTTTTTGGATATATATATATTTTTTTTTTAGGAAGACCAATTGGATGTAGAGTATGAGAGAAAGAAATGCATGCAGACTTATTCCCAAGTTTTGGAGGGCTGAGTATTTGGAAGGATGACATTGACATCAAGTGGCAGGGGAAATTCTGTAGGTGGAACAGATTGAGGGAGAGAAAAGAACAGGGTTCAGCTAGGAGAGAGTGAGAGTGGGATGTCTATTAGTAGAGATGGCCAATAAGCTATTAAATATATGAGTCTAGAGTTCTGCAGTGAGCAGGTATGGGAAATATAAATTTGGGCATCATTGGCATACAGATATTTGAAGCCAGGAGACTGGGTGAGATTACCAAGGGAGTGAGTACAGACAAAGAGAAGAGTTCAGACCAGGGAGGAGAGCATTCTGATGTGAAAAGCACTTACTATGCACCAGGCACTCTTCTATGTGATTTGCATAGATTATAGGTTGACTCATTTAATCTCCAAAGCAACTCAATGGAGGGGTATTATTATTAACCCCATTTTACAGAGGACGAATCTGAGGCACAGAAAGCTTAACTCAGTAAATCAATAACTATTTTATGATATTAAATTATGAAATAAGTTATAACTCCCTTTTAAAATAATGCAAACTCATTCTGAAATAAATCATGTAAACTTTTTCTGCACAGGCTTTATCCATCATGTCTCAAAAATCACAGTTATACATTCCACTTATATTTTAATAAATCAGCATGACTAATCTGTTCAAGGGTGCTTTTCTTTTCAGCTGACAGCACATTCTAGAAGGAATCCTGAGGAGACACCGAAAAAGGAAAAAGAGCTTATTTTCAAAAAGGAGATAAGGAGAGCCATTTTTAGAGTTTAATGTTTCTTAAAGACATTGTGTTTATTTGCTTTCATGAGTCTCTTCCTCAAGAACCATGTATTGTCTAATTATATTTAAGGATGGGAGAAGCAAGTTAATAAAGGGGAATTATCATCACTCCTACCTGTCTCACCCTATACCATATTCAGCATATCTCAACAGGGAGGTTTCTAAGGCTATTCTTCACCTGTAACAGAAATATGCAATACACTGAGAACTATAGAAAGCTTATGAAAGAAATTGAAGAAGACACAAAAAAAATGGAAAAAGATTCCATGTTCCTGGATTGGAATAACAAATATTGTTAAAATGTTGATACTACCCAAAGCAATCTACATATTCAATACAATCCCTATCAAAATAACACCAGCATTCTTCACAGAGCTAGAACAAATAATCCTAAAATTTGCATGGAACCAGAAAAGACCCCGAATAGCGAAAGTGATCTTGAAAAAGAAAACAAAAGCAGGAGGCATCACAATCCCAGACTTCAAGCTATACTACAAAGCTGTAATCATCAAGGCAGTATGGTACTGGCACAAGAACAGACACTCAGATCAATGGAACAGAATAGAGAACCCAGAAATGGACCCACAAACGTTTGGCCAACTAATCTCTGACAAAGCAGGAAAGAATATTCAATGGAATAAAGACAGTCTCTTCAGCAAGTGGTGCTTGGAAAACTGGACAGCTACATGCAGAAGAATGAACCTGGACCACTTTCTTACACCATACACAAAAATAAACTCAAAATGGATGAAAGACCTCAATGTAAGACAGGAAGCCATCAAAATCCTCGAGGAGAAAGCAAGCAAAAACCTCTTTGATCTTGGCTGCAGCAACTTCTCACTCAACACGTCTCTGGAGGCAAGGGAAACCAAAGTAAAAATGAACTACTGGAACCTCATCAAAATAAAAAGCTTCTGCACAGCAAAGGAAACAATCAGCAAAACTAAAAGGCAGCCGACAGAATGGGAGAAGATATTTGCAAATGACATAGCAGATAAAGGGTTAGTATCCAAAATCTATAAAGAACTTATCAAACTCAACACCCAAAAAACAAAGAATCCAGTGAAGAAATGGGCAAAAGACATGAATAGACACTTCTCCAAAGAAGACTTCCAGATGGCCAACCAACATGAAAAAATGCTCCACATCACTCATCAGGGAAATACAAATCAAAACCACAATGAGATACCACCTTACACCTGTCAGAATGGCTAACATTAACAATTCAGGCAACAACAGATGTTGACAAGGATGAGGAGAAAGAGGATCTCTTTTGCATTGTTGGTTGGAATGCAAGCTGGTGCAGCCACTCTAGAAAACAGTATGGAGGTTCCTCAAAAAACTAAAAATAGCACTACCCTACAACCCAGCAATTGCTCTACTAGGCATTTATCTAAGGGATACAGGTGTGCTGTTTCGAAGGGACACATGCACCCCCATGTTTATAGCAGCACCATCAACAATAGCCAAAGTATGGAAAGAGCCCAAATGTCCATCGATGGATGAATGGATAAAGAAGATGTGGTATATATATACAATGGAGTATTACTCGGCAATCAAAAAGAATGAAATCTTGCCATTTGCAACTACATGGATGGAATTGGAGGGTATTATGCTAAGTGAAATTAGTCAGAGAAAGACAAAAATCATGACTTCACTCATATGAGGACTTGAAGAGACAAAACAGATGAACATAAGGGAAGGGAAAACAAAAATAATACAAAAACAGGGAGAGGGACAAAACATAAGAGACTCATAAATATGGAGAACAAACTGAGGGTTACTGGAGGGGTTGGGGGGGGATGGGCTAATTGGGCAAGGGACACTAAGGAATCTACTCCTGAAATCATTGTTGCACTATATACTAACTAATTTGGATGTAAATTTTAAAAAAGTAAAAAATAAAACAAGTTAAAAAAAAAAAGAAATGTGCATAAGACAGGGAAAGACAATAGTCACCATCTGGGTTAATCATTGTAGAAGGCTTCCAGACAAAAATATTTCAAATTGTCCCCTTGGTACCCTGGAGATTTTTACATCTTGGGACAAGTGGCAGATGAATGAACTTGCAGTGTGCTTTTCTACCTTCTCCTCTTCCATGAGAACAGAGTCACTGTGAAAGGGGAGGCGGGCAGGAGAACTTGCAAAATGGTTTTTTTCAGATAAATTTTAGGATAAAGGACAACTGGAAGTTGAGGATCTGGAAATAACAATTTTCCTGCCAACAGTGCTCCTTGAAAAGTATTCACAAACTTTTGGGGGTTCCTATAACTCAGGCTGAAGACTACTTTCTTAAATAATTTGAATAGGGAAGAAAAAAAGGGAGATCTTAAAACACCAAGTAACTACAGAGATATTCCTTTATGAGCCCAAAATATGAAAGGATAGATAGATGTGTACATTTACATAAATACTAGAGAGCAGCATGAACCTTGACTAATAATATCAGGGAAAGCAGAATCCAGAAGGAACTTAGACATGTGAAAAATAGTTAAAAAAAAAAAAAAAGGAAAAAAAAGGGTGGGCATGGGGGTGGGGGTGGGGAGTACCCTTTTAAGGTCATGTTCATGGCAAGAACAAAACCGTAAAGACTCTGGGGAAAATGATGTAATGTTTAAAAGATAACAGAGAAAGCAGAACTAACCAAAGTCTCTTTTTCTCCATTCTTCTCTCAATAACTACCTTCAAATGAAAAGGGTAAAAGAATAATGGTAGGAGGAAACATAAATTCAAGAAAGGTAAGAAGCAAATTTAATTCTTTTAATGAATTTTTTTTATGCCCTGATAAATTGTATCCTGAGATATTTAAAGGACTTGTAGTTGTAATCATGTAACCACAGTTAACAATCATAGAAAATAATTTTATAAACATAGTCTGCATAGATTCATTAAGAATCAATGCTGTCAGGGGTGCCTGGGTGGCTCAGTCAGTTGAGTGTCTGACTCTTGGTTTCTGCTTGGGTAGTGATCTCACAGTTTCATGGGTTCAAGCCCTGCGTCGGGCTCTGTAGTGACAGCGTGGGGCCTGCTTGCGATTCTCTCTCTCCCTTGCTTTCTACCCACCCACCCCCCACTCATGCTCTCTCTGACTCTCTCAAAATAAAGAAATGTATTTTTAAATTTTAATTTTCAAACTTAAAAAAATTAAAAATGAATCAACACTGTCAAACTAACCTTACATCTAGGAACTTATTATTCAACTTAAGACCTAGTGTTTGTATCTTTTTCATTTAACATTATATTGGATTATTTCCCTAATATTTTTCACGAAATAGTCTTCTGTACTATAATTTTAGATAGCTAAAATTAGTGCTCAAAGTATGAATATACCCTAAATTGTTTAATCAATCCACCATGGTCAAGTTTAGACAATTTCATATTTTTGGCTTTTAAAAACCATGCTAAGGTTAAGATCATTTTGCATAAAACTTTATAAATCACTATTTTTTTTAATTTTAGGTTGAATTCCCACAAGGAGAATAAATGAATCAATGGCATCACATTTCAAAGAAATTTTAATAAGTATCACCAAAACTGCCTCCAGAAGGAAATACCTGTTTATATTCTCAACAACAATATATGAATGACTGGTTTTCTAACCCTTATAATTACTGGAAGATTTTGGTAGAAAAACTTTATACTTGTGTTTTTTTATTGTGGTAAAATGTATACAACATACAATTCACCATTTTAACCACTTTTTAAAAAGATTTTTTAATGTTTTTAATTTATTTTAGGGGGGTGGGAAGGGGCAGAAAGAGAGGGAGAGAGGGATATCCCAAGCAGGCTCTGTGCTGTCAGTGCAGACCCCAACATGGGGCTTGAATCCACAAACCGTGAGATTATGACCTGAACTGAATCAAGAGTTGGAGGTTTAACTGACTGAACCCCCGAACACCCCTACCATTTTAACCACTTTTTTTTTTTTATTAAAAAAAAATTTTTTTTTCAACGTTTATTTTTGGGACAGAGAGAGACAGAGCATGAACGGGGGAGGGGCAGAGAGAGAGGGAGACACAGAATCGGAAACAGGCTCCAGGCTCTGAGCCATCAGCCCAGAGCCCGACGCAGGGCTCGAACTCACGGACCGCGAGATTGTGACCTGGCTGAAGTCGGACGCTTAACCGACTGCGCCACCCAGGCGCCCCTTAACCACTTTTAAGTACACAATTCAGGAGCATTAAATATATTAGTAACATGCAACCATCACCACTATTTCCAGAACTTTTCATCATCCCAAACAGATACCAAACCTGTTAAACAAAAACTTAAAATATATATATTAAAATATATTACCAGGGTGCATGGGTGGGCTCAGTCAGTTAAGCTTCTGACTTGAGTTCAGGTCATGATCTGTTTGTGAGTTTGAGCCCTGCATTGGGCTCTGTGCTGACAGCTCAGAGCCTGGAGCTGCTTCGGATTCTGCATCTCTCTCTCCCCTCTCTCTGTCTCTATCTGCCCCTCCCCTGCTCATATTCTCTCTCTCTCTCTCTCTCTCTCTCTCTCTCTCTCTCTCTCTCTCTCTCTCTCTCTCAAAAATAAGCATTAAAAAGTATATTACCATTCTCTTGCTTTATGTTACTAAATCCCATCAGCAATACTCTTCCCCCTTCCTAATATCTTAGAATTCTTCTGTATTAGTCAGAATAGGACAGGCTGTACCATGGTAACACATAACCCCCAAATCCTGTGGCTAACAGATTCAGTTCTCACTCAAGTTACATAGTCTACACCGGCCAGTGAGTGTACTTGCTTCTCAGTCTTTCAGAGGCTCAGGCTAAGGGAGACCCAATCATGTCATGGCTTCAGAGTTTGAGGCCTTCAAGGTTACCAAGGCAGGGCAAGGAAGTGCTGTAGAGCCTTGAACCACCAATCAAATGCTTCAGCCTGGAAATGGCACATGCCACTTGTAAGAACTTTGTTAGAACTGGTAACACGGTGGAGGGGGACACATACATTCCTTCCTTGTTATCTGAAAGAGAGAAGAACTGGGTATGTGGTCTCTACATCTTCGTCTGTACCCTCCCTGATACAAAATTGGCTTCATTTAACTATTTGCATTTTTTTCCTATTAGTGAAGCCCACACGTTAACGTTTTACTTTATGTAATGCCACAAGAAATCCTGGAATAAGTGAAAACAATTCATTTAGAAGAATAGTAATTTGATCTAAGTGACAAGTCACATATCACAGAGTAATATATAAACACTGCTGTGGCTGACATGTTAAATTGCCATCTTTGGGCCCAGTTTTCTTCATAAATTCTAAATAAAAAAATTGAGTTTATTTATTTTGAGAGAGAGAGAGACAGTATGAATGGGGGAGGGGTAGAGACAGAGGGTGAGAGGGAAAGAGAGCATCTCAAGCAGGCTCTGCACTGTCAGCACAGACCCTGATGCCAGGCTTGAACCATGAAACTGTGAGATCATGACCTGAGCCGAAACCAAGAGTCAGATGCTTCACAGACTGAGCCACCCAGGTGCCCCAACAAATTATAACTTTTGAAGTACATGCTGAACTTTTTAGTAGCACTGGGCCCTCTGGTTTTCACGTGGTTAGGCATGTCATTGTGGACGCACCATGGAGGATGATAAATATTGACCAACACTTGACAAGTTCATTAGCAACTTTTTTAAGAAATGGGAAATCAGTACTTGATTTCTCATTAAACATGCATTCTTTCTTTCAGCTCATTCTTGCCAAAAGTTATCTTTTGTACAAAAAAAAAAAAAAGTTACCAATCAGTAAAGTACTTACATAGTCATACATTTGTACAGCACAATAAAGGACAAATGACTGTAGGTGTGGAGTTTGGATTACTCTATGTTCGATAGTAGCTCTACTCACCCTCATTTTCTTTTATACCTTACACTCAACCTGTAAGTGTTTATGCTTCATGTTGACTCCAATAGCCAGACAACTTCACTCATCTTGCAGGTTACTGCATGGGCCATTCTACTGACACATCAAATAGCCAGCAAGAGTAGCAGTGTAAAACCACTTCTCCTATGGCCACTGGAAGGAGTAACTGTCCCCACCTGATCATATTCCTGGGGGGTTTCATTGTACCCACAGGTGCCCTTTATGTGGTTCTTGAAAGTGTGTTGGTTACACTGCTTCTGGAAAGGTCAGTAAAAGAGAGGTACATTATCCTTTTCTCTTTTTTTTTTTTTAATTTTTTTTTCAACGTTTATTTATTTTGGGGACAGAGAGACAGAGCATGAATGGGGGAGGGGCAGAGAGAGGGAGATACAGACTCAGAAGCAGGCTCCAGGCTCTGAGCCGTCAGCACAGAGCCTGACGCGGGGCTCGAACTCATGGACTGCGAGATCGTGACCTGGCTGAAGTCGGACGCTTAACCGACTACGCCACCCAGGCGCCCCGAGAGGTACGTTATCCTTAGTCACCTTTCAGGTTTTCTAGTTGTCAAAGTAAGAACTCTGTTCACTGCTTATGTGTCTCATGTACTACTAGATGAGACCATGGCTGGAGACTAACATACAGGGTAGAGGTCCAGGAATCCATCTTGGCTTAGTTTTTTTAAAAATCTTTTCAATGCAATTATTTATAGTAAAACTCCATTTAAAAATGGCACATCTGGGGCAGTGGGGTGGCTCGGTAAGTTGAGCATCTGACTCTTGATTTCAGCTCAGGTCATGATCTCACAGTTGTGAGATGGAGTGCCGCATGGAGCTTTACATGGAGCCTGCTTGAGATTCTCTCTCTCCCTCTCCCTCTGCCCCTCCCCTGCTCACATGCATTCTCTCTCTCTCTCTCTCTCTCTCTCTCTCTCTCTCTCTCTCCCTTTCTCTTTCTTGCTTTCTCTCAAGAAAAAAAGTAAAAAAAAAAAATACACATTCAGGGGAAAATTGTAAAAGGGAGGGGATTCCAAAGGTGTAAAGCAGGCCAGTTACAGTCAAAGGGGGATATAATAGTCAGGGTTCCACAGAGGAACGGAACCAACAGAATATGTACAAAATATGTACAGATATAGATGAGATTTATTGTAGAAATTGGCTTGTGTGGTTATGGGGACTGAGAAGTCCCCCAGTCTGTCATCTACAAGCTGGTGAATCAGGAAAACTGGTGGTGTGTAATTCAGTCTGAGAACCAGGGTGAGGGCTGTTGGTATAAGCCCTGGAGTTTGAAGCCCCAAGAATCAGAAGCCCCAGTGGCTGATGTCCAACACCTGAGGGCAGGAAAAGATGGATGTCTCAATTGAAGAAGAGAGACAGGGAATTTGCCCCTCCTTTGCCTTTTTGTTGTAATTGGGCTCTCCATGAATTGGATTGGATGATGCCTGCTCATGTTGGTGAGGGTAGATCTATTCACTCAGTCTACTGAATCAAATACTAATCTCTTCCAACACCCTCACGAACACATCCTGAAATAATGTTTAACCAGCTTTCTGGGCATCCCTTAGCCCAGTCAAGTTGGCACATAAAACCATCAGAGAGGACTTAAGGTCATGTGACTTAGAGCTAAGTGATCAAAGTTGATAACCTAATGGCTTGTTTGTCCAGTGTGTGCCATGGGCTGCTAGATTTTCTCTCAGAACATAAAGGAGGACGGTGTTACTGTTTTTTGTTTTATCTTCACCAAATAACTAATTCCAAATATGCCCCACAATTTCCATGAAGGTCCACTGCCAATTATCCAGTTCTAGATAGGCCAATCTAGTAGGCACTGGGTCTAGTATTATTTAATCAGTCTAGGTATTAATTAATCTTTGAGTGCAAGGGGAAAAACCCTGATTCTGGCAACTTAAGCAAAAAGGCATTTCATTTGAAGTATGTGGGATGCTAAAGGAAACCTGAAAACCAGCCTTGGAATGAGTAGCTGGGTAGACTGCCAGGCAGCAGGTCTCTTGACAGTCGTGGCTGGAACAGATGAACTTTGTTTTTTCTGTCAGTTTTTTACTATGCTTCAAAGTCCTGGGAAAAAGAGTCTGGTTGGCTGAGCTTAGGGCATGTACCATGCCCTTGGCAATGGCAGGCTTAAGAGGAAGGATTAGCAGGAGGCTCCAGGGATCTCTTTGGATTCCCTAGTATGAGCTAGGCCCATGAATTTTACCAAGACTATGTGCTATGTGGGAAAATAATTACTCAGGTGAAAGTCAGGGTGCTTTTGGCAAGTGAGAATAAAGGCTCAGAATCCAAAGATCCCAGTATCTACCACTACAGCAAAAAAAGTGATCATATTAAAAAAAAAAAGTTTATTTGAGGGAGAAAAAGAGTGAGGGAGAAAAAGAGAGAGACAGAGTGCAAGTGGGGGAAGGGTAAAGAGAGAGGGAGACAGAGAATCCCAAGCAGGCTCTGCACCATCAGCACAGAGCCAGATGTGGGACTTGAACCCACAAACTGTGAGATCATGACCTGAGCCAAAATCAAGAGCTGGGTGCGTTAACCAACTGAGCCACCTAGGCATCCCCAAGAGTGATTATTTTAATGGCGTCAAAGCCTGAGTACTTATGAATATGTTGAGTTGGTATGTGCTGATTTATTTTACTATTTTCCAATTGTTAGATTGCTTCCTTTTTTGCCCTTCTTTCCTCCCTGCAATAAATAGCCCTAAGCATATACATTAAAATATGTACATATATTTATAAATATATAATTAATAATTATATATATATATTTAGGGCAAATTATTAGGTCTGGAAATATTGGGTCAAAAGATAACAGTGAGTATTTAAACTTTTTTCATTTTCTATTTTACTGAAGTGCCAATGAACTCTGAGGGTATGCCTCTAATCATTCTAGATTGGCTTTCCAGTGCCTTCTAGATTGGCCTATCTAGAACTGGATAATTGCCCGTTTGAAGGTCACCCTGTGGAAACCTCTCTCTGGGTCATATCAGGGGCATTTGTAGTGCTGGGAAAAGCATACTATTTAGAGCTCTCCTCTTTCCTTCTGACATTTTTTATGTATATTGCTATCTGGATAAAATGAAGTGCAAGGTCTCTGCTTTGGTCAATTGATTCACATACTACAGAAAAGAGGGCAGCATTTACCTTAGGGATCTGTGGGCAGTGGGGAGTGCCTACTGATATAAGTTAGCATACATAATATGATATACCTAGCCCCCTCTTCTCCATGCGAAGTCTCTCCAAACCTGGGGGCAGGAAAAGGAGTCATTTCACTATGACAGGGTGCTCCACTTGACCCACATCTTCATGAGCCAGGTTCTTCTAACTCCAAACTTGAGAAGAGTCCTAGATTTCTTCAGAGGATTTTCATTTAAATGTGAGAAAATTGGAAAATCCCGCCTTCCTTCCCTGTCACACCCATTCCCCATTTCCCTACCCCAGTTCACTGGGAATGTCTGCTTCTTAGCCAGGCTGCCAGGCTGGCTGGATTAAGCAGCAATGTGCTTTGTGTTATCATTGTCCCTCTGTCGCTTATTCCCCATGGCTGGAGTACACCAGACTGTAGATGCCTCGAGATTAGGAACTGTCTCACCTTGGCATTCCTTGCAGAAGTTTCCACAGTGCCTTGCTCTTTCCAGGTACTCAGTATTTGCTGAATAACATTAGGTAAGTGGAATAGTTCTAGTATTTTCTTGGGGTCCCAATTTCTTCCAAGTTATGTCTCAAAGTTCTGGAAAAGGTGAGCATCCTCTAAAAACAATCAGGAAAGCCTGGAGGGGTTCTAAACCCATGTTCAATGTTCTGGGGGAAAGAAGCTAAGCCTGGTGCAGATGCAGATGGATGGGCACTCGCTCCCTCTTCAAGGACTGTATCCCTTCCCATAGTGCTCCAGCCACATGGCCTTTTTCAGTTTCTTGAACTAGCTCTTTGACAAAGCTTTCACTGGGCATGTTTTTTCCCACTTTAGATCATATCCATGTTACCTGAATCCATTGAACTCCTCATCCTTCAGATCTGGGCTCAGTTGTTAATTCCTCACTGACATCTCAGAAAAGGCCATATTCCTACTACGTATAGTATCATGTACAGTTCTTTCCTAGCACTTATCAGTGATTTCATTTAATATTTATATTGTAATTATTCGATATATTCTTTCTCTCTGACTGGAGACTATTAATTCATAAAGGCACAAAGTGTTCACTTGCACAGAAGTGCTTGTTTTGTTCACTACTGTCTTCCTAGTTCTAGGGTCCTCCCTGGTATATAGTGAGTTCTTCATAAACATTGGAGGCATGAGTAATAGTTTCTCCACAGCACATACATGTACCCACTGCACTCCTGGAAGACACAGAGTGTATTAGAGCTTCCCATAGAAACAGAACCAACCAATGGGATGTATAAAAACATATGTTTACTGTGTATAAATAGATGTATTATTTTTATTGTGGTAAATACATATAACATAAAAGCTACCATTTTAGCCATTTTAAGCATACAGTTTAGCAGGATTAAGTATAATTACATTGTTGTTCAACCATCACCATTATATTTTATAGATTACTAGTTGACAAACCTGTTGTGTAGCATCCTCGAATCTTAGTGGCTCAACCCACCTTGAGCTCAAAGCGTCTCTATATACACTCCCAAGAAGTCCTATGATCTGGCATTTGCGAGCTGAAGAACCAGAAAGCCAGTGGTGTAAGTCCCAGTCCGAGTCTGAAGGGGAGAGGCCCAGGAGCACCAATGTCTGACAGTAGGAGAAGACGGACATCCCAACTCAGAGAGAGAGAGAGAGAGAGAGAGAGAGAGAGAGAGAGAGAGAATTCACCTCCCTCTGCCTTTTTCATTCCAGCCCCTGATGGACTAGATGCTGGCCACCTGCGTTGGTCACCCTCGGCACAAAGAGTGGCTCCACTTGGGTGACCCAAGCTATTTGGCACTACCCCCACCTCTGCCTCAATGACCAGTTGAGGGAAAGCCTCCAGGTTTAACTGAGATAGGGCATGGCAGTCCTCTAAGCAGGCTTGATGCTCAGATTGAAGTAGTTGTGATAGGGGGGCATCTTTCCAGTGTAGAAAGTGGCATTGTTTTTAGGTAAATCTGGAAACGGTGAAGCCATTTGATTCTCACAAAGGAAACTTCCAAAGGGCTGAAGTCAATACTCAGCTGGGGCAGAGCTGAGAAAATCACAGACAAATGAGCTGGAGTGGTGATAAATCTACAGAAGCCTGTCCCCGCTCTTCAGGGAGGATTTTAGTGATATGGTCCAATAATTTCTTGTTTATACTATTTTGGCACCTCCCCCCTTACTTGTGAGAGAAAACAGCCTGATACAGTTTGGAAGACACCCAAGGATTTATCTTATATTTCCTCTCATTATATCATTTATGTTTCGCCATAGCAATAATTTATGTACCTCACAGCCTGCAGCAGAGACTGCTAGGTTCCTGCTCAAAATCTATTGTCCTTTTTCTCTTTGTAAGAAAATACAGTTTCTTTCAACACGTGTTTTGGAGTGCCTGGTGGCTCAGTTGGTTAAGCCTCCATCTTCGGCTCAGGTAAAAACCTCATGGCTTGTGAGTTCGAGCCCCACATCAGGCTCTCTGCTTTCAGCACAGAGCTCCCTTTGGATACTCCGTCTCCCTCTCTCTCTGCCCCTATCCCACACCTTCAAAAATAAATAAACATTTTTTTAAAAGACCATATTTTTCTCTTGCAGGGAAGTGTGGCCATGTGACTAGGTTCTGGCTAATGATACAAAAAACAAAAATGTCTAAGACCTGCAGGAAGGCTGAAAACAGTACTGACTCAGTTTGGGGGGAGGCACTCTTATCCTTTCCCTTCCTTCACAGAGGGAGCTGTAGGAGCCACCTTGTATTATGAAGTGAAACGGATTGGAACCCAATGCTTCCCTGGGGACCCTGGAATCACGTTAGGCTATTTACTTCTGGACTTCTTTTACATGAGAGAGAAATTCCTTGTGGTCTAAACTACTGTTATTTTGGATTTTCTGTTATAATGTGTCTGGACCTAATTTTAACTGACTCACCCTGAAACATATCCAAAGAATAGAGTAGAACCCTTATTTGAACTTTATAGGTGGCAACTTTGTTACTCATCAGGGAAAGACAACATGGTATGTAGAGGAACCTACATAAAGGGAAGGTTTCATCTGTTTTAAACTCTATTTTATCTAGACTAGAACCTGACCAATTTGCATTGTTTCAAATCCTTATCTAATCCAGGCACTGAGCAAAGCCTAAAAATGCTTACCTGACACACAGAGTTGAATGTCTCCTAGGCACCTAGAGCTTAATGAGTCTGAAGCTGAAATTGATCTCGCCCATCCCAGTCAACACATCAACTTCTTATCCCCTGTTTTCCTTTCAGTGAAATGTTCAGTAAAGTTCATCTCCACCCATCTAACCTATCATGACAGGAGCCTGGGGGTCACCTTTGACACTCTCCTTATTTCTGCACTGTTAATTAGAGGGTGAAGCTATGCCATTTCTTGCCCGGATAACTCCAAAAGCCTTCCCTCTGGACTCCACACAGGAGCTATAGAGAAAACACAAACCAGATCACATTATCATTATGCTGAAAACTCTTCAAGGGCTCCCAATAGCATTATGGTACAATCCAAAATCCTCATATGGCCTATGAGGCTCTGTGTGGTGTGGCCCCTGCCTATCCTCCACCACCTGTGTTGGCCTGAGCCAGTGTCTCTCAACGACTATGCTTCAGCTGCCTAACCTCTTTTAGTCTCTTGAATGTACAACTCTTTCTCATTCCAGAGGTTAGCAGAGGCTGGTTCTCTGCCTGGACTACTCTGTTCTCAAAGCCCCCTGTTTAATGGTTAACTCCTACTGATTCTTCTGGTCACTGATTAAATGACCAGAAGTCATTGTCTTCCTGACCTTACTCCTGATTTATATCAGGCTCTCAGTTAGAATCTCTCACACATCCTTTACTCTAACTGTATGGCACTTTAATTTTAAATTAGATATATATTTGTGTGTGGTTTTGTGTTTTGTTTTGTTGTGTTGTTGCTGTTGTTTGGTACCATGCCAATTTCCCTCTAGAGAACAAAAGCACAGTGAGGATAGACACTGTTTTGTATTCTGCTGTATCACCAACACCTAGTATGGTTCGTAGTACATATAGAAACTTCACAGATATTTGTGGGAAGAATGAATTGATTAATGAACAAAATTGGGGCCTAGGAACTCTGGAGCATCTGCTTTTGTGATCACTTTCCTTGAATTCTGTCTTACATGGTTTAATGCTATGATTTTAGGAGGACAGGTTTCCCTGCCCCCCCCCCCCCCCCATTTTTCACATACTGGTGGAATGTAATCTTCATCTCTGCCTCCTCCTGACCATCAGCATTCTTGCTTTCAGAGGTGCTTTACAAAAACAAAAATTACTATTAACAAAAATTTTATTACGTTTTCTCAACCAACTTGCACTTGCAGCATCATTGTCTCCATGCCATGGATGGTAAGCCTGAGATTTAGAGATTTTCCTTTGCCAAGCTGGTACAACTACTAAGTAGGGAAGCTGAGTAGGAGCTCCTAAATTTCTTTTTTTTTTTTAATGTTTATTTTTATTTTTGAGGCGGGGGAGGGGCAGAGAGAGAGGGAGACACAGAATCTGAAGCAAGCTCCAGGCTCTGAGCTGTCAGCACAGAGCCTGACGTGGGGTCTGAACTCACAGACCTCGAGATCATGACCTGAGCCAAAGTCGGACACTTGACTAAGCCACCCAGGTGCCCTGGAGCTCCTAAATTTCTTTAGGAGAAATGGTACCATTGTACCATAAGGGTTTCCCTTACTTGGCCATACTTCTCATTCATTCCACAGTTACTGATCATTTCTACCAGGCCAGGTACAAGGTGTAACTGAATAAAACTAATTAGGGCCTTCCGCTCTTGGTGATCATTGGTAGAGCTATTTAGTATTGAATTAAGATTTAAAAAAATTTTTTTAACGTTTATTTATTCCTGAGGGAGAGAGAGAGTGTGTGAGTGGGAGAGGGGCACAGAGAGAGGGAGACACAGGATCTGAAACAGGCTCAAGGCTCTGAGCTGTCTGCACAGAGCCTGGCGTGGGGCTCGAACCCATGAACCATGAGATCATGACCTGACCCGAAGCCGGACACTTAACCAACTGAGCCATCCAGGCGCCCCCTTTTTAAAAAAAAATTTTTTTTAATGTTGAATTAAGATTTATATTCACCTGCTGTTTAAATTGTTTTGGGGAGTGTGTGTATGTGTGTGTATGTGTGTGTGTATGTGTAAAGACACAAGTAACAGTATTTTCATGATGTTGTATAATTGTTTTAAACAATTGAATAATTGTTTTGTTCCAAAATATCTAAATATCTGGCCACATTGAACCAGAGTTTTTGTGGCTGGAAGTAGAAAGTGGTAAGGAAGAAGAGGCACTCCTGGAGCAGCCCCCACCCCACCCTCCTTTTTAAACTTTATAGTTGAGGTATTTCACATACCAAAAAAACTTCACCCATTTAAAGTATACAATTTAATGATTTTTAGTAGAGTTACAGAGTTGTACAATCATTACCAAAATCTAAGTTTAAATTATTTTCATCATCCCCAAAGGAAACCCTTATTCTACCCCCACCCCACCATCCAGCCTCTGGCAATAACTAATCTACTTTCTGTCTCTTATGGATTTCCCTGTTCTGGACATTTCACATGAGTTGAATAATATATATGGCTTTTTGTGACTGGCTTCTTCCACTTAGCATTATGTTTTGAAGGTTCATTGTGTTGTAGCATGCATCAGTCCTTAATCTTTCTCTATTAATATTCCATTAGTAGATTAATATTCCACTGTATGGATACACACATTGTGCTTATCAACCCATTCATCAGTTGATGGACATTAGCGCTGATTCCACTTTTTGGTTATTATGAACAATGCTACTATGAACAAGTATTTATTTGTGCAAACATGCTTTCATTTCTTTTGGGTACATACCTAGGGAGTGCAATTGCTGGCTCACATGTTAAATTTATGTTTAATGCATTGAGGAGTATCAGCAGCCCCTCTTTATGAGGATAGGTTTAGGGTTTTGCCCAGAGGAATTAAAAAAAATATATATTTATTTTTATTTGTTTTGAGAGTGAGAGAGAATGCAAGCCAGGAAGGGGCAGAAAGAGAATCCCAAACAGGCTCCACAGCTCAAACTCACGAACTGTGAGATCATAACCTGAGCTGAAATCAAGATTCGGATGCTTAAGGGAGCCACCCAGGCACCCCATGGCCTAGAGGATTGAGTGCCTGTCAATTTGTCTTGTTTTGCCAGGTCCTCACTGTTTGTTTACATCCCTTTTATTCTTGCCTCTTTCCCCTTCTATTTGCCTCTTTTATTCTCTTCTCTGAAGAATCCAGCCCCCTGCTGATTTTAGTAGGAACTGAAGCTTTCAATGCCTAAACGTTATTTGTAAAACATTTGGAACTCTCTGGAGGATGGACATTAAAGTAATAATGTTTATCTGTTTTTCTGAGGGTTAGCCCCACGCTGGAGGTGCTATTTTGTAACAAAAGAGCTCACTGAGTAGGAGGCTTATTTAACTTCTTCCTGAGGGTTAGGCTCCTACAACATGCTGTCCAAACAGATTCTTAATTACCTAGAGCTGAGTCTGAAAGTTTTAGAGAATCGCTTTGAAGTTTCTTTGTGGATAGCAACATCTTTAGTAAACCTATATATGTAAACATGTGTTGTGAGCTTGTAAAAAATGTGCGCAGAGTTCCTGATGTGTGCCTGGCACATAATAATTGCTTAATAAATTGTAAGTTGCCATTATAAAAAGTTACTGTAATGAACAATTGATTTCTTTTGGAAATACATTTCAGGAACTTAAAATATCTTAACTTTTTGGGAGACACATCCGAGTTCTGCCAGAGAACACAAAATACTTTTCCATGTGTGCTGACACAAATTCTCATTTGATCGTCACCCCCGCACCTCGTGAAACCTGGCATTTGTTTTCGTCGGTTATTTTTAGAACAATAAAGATCATCTCCACCTACCCAAGCAAATTTAATCTGCTGAATACAACAGAGACAACTTTTCAGTGGTTTAGCCACCCCTCTCCCTCCCTCCAAGTGGTTCAGTGTGGATACGCAGCAGGGTGTAATAGCTCTCGGGCCCCAAACTCTTCCTGCTCATGTAAAGCTTTCAATTAAAGCGGAGATTCAGCACGCATTTTACTGCAGATGGGGAACGGGAATAAGGAAAAGCGAGCCCTGCGTGCGAGAAACTTTCACAGCTCAGGGTCGCTCCCAGGATAAGTGAGATCAAGGAGTCCATCGTTTCCCCTAGCAGGCCAGACCTCTGCGTGCAGTCGCTGGCAGAGCGAGGATTATAGACTGCAACTAAGTCTCCCCTTCCTTGCCCAGGTCGAGTTCTCTGCATCCGGGGGCCCGCGGGAAGTCATCCCTAGTGGGGGAGCCGAAAAAAGGGATGGGCACGCGTCCCGGGGGTGGAGGAGAAGCGCGGGACGAAATTCTAGATCGGAGGAGGCTCGGAAGGAAGAGGAGGGGCAACAAGCGCGTGGGGAAGAGAAGGAAGAGGCTGCCGGGGAAAAAGGAAGAGAAGGGAAGGGAGGGAGGAAGAAGGAAGGCGGATAAAGAAGGGGTGAGCGGAGGCGGGCGCCCGGGGCGGGGCGGGGCGGGGCGGCTGGCGCCTCGGGGAGGGTCTGCGGGGCGGGGCGGGGCCGCGGGCGCCCGGGCATCGGCTGGGGCTGCCGGGATTGGGGCGCCGCGGCTCTCGCTCGCTTCGGCCGCCAGGCTCCGCTCCGAGGGACACGTCCGCGCCGCGCTCGCCGCGCGCCTCTCCGGGACTTCCTGGCCGCTGCCCCGAAGCCCGACGCGGGTCTCCGCAGGGCGCTGCGGACGGGTGGCGGACCGCAGCAGTCATGGGGCTGCAGCCCCTGGAGTTCAGCGACTGCTACCTCGACAGCCCGTGGTTCAGGGAGAGGATCCGCGCCCACGAAGCGGAGCTGGAGAGGACCAACAAGTTCATAAAGGAGCTCATCAAGGACGGGAAGAACCTCATCGCAGCGACCAAAAGTAAGCGGCGACCTGGGCGCGGGCGAGCTGCGGCGCGGCCGGCAGGAGCCTCTGCGGGAGCGCGAAGGGCAGTCGCGCGCCCCAGCTCAGCCGCCGGTGGAGCCGGGAGGCCCCGGGCTCCCTCCTGCCCGGCTCCGCAGGCAGCCGGCGGCGAGTCCCCTTTCCCGCCCCTCGCCCTCGGCAGCGGCCAGAGCCGGGAGCCGTGCGTGGGAGCGCGCCGCCGGCAGCCCGGCACCCCTTAGTGCCTGCGTTCCCTGCCCGGCCCTCCCGAGGTCAGGTTGGATTGCACCCTAAAAGCTGCCCGGTCTTTCCTGAAACAGAAACATCAGTTTCACTCGCCTTGTCTCGTGACCTCTCCAGAGGACTTTCTGGGGATTCTTTGAAAACCTGCTGGGCGTTGAATTTTTCAAAAGTCCCTGAAACGACACTCTTACCGTGGTATTTTCTGATCGTTTCGGACCGTCTCGTCCCGAGTCCTTCCCTGTGCCAAACCAGAAAGTCCACCTGGCCTTGTGCTGCTTTCCGCACATTCTTGACCTCCTGCGCCGGCGAGGGTTCAAAGATTGCGGCTTGTAAGGGGGAGCAGACAGCCTACCCTTTGGCTGGAACCAGCAGTGCCTGCAAATAGGGAATTTCACCCTGGTCAGGCTTCATGCCAACCTCCCTGGTTCTTCTCTGTTTTTTTTTTTTTTTTTTTCTAAACTACGAAATGGCCACTGGAGAAATAGATCTCTGTAGGTATATCTATTATCTGAGGAGATTCTTTCTAGGAGGGAGAAAGGCTAAAATTCATGCTGAAACACCGAGTTGGTGATGCTGTTGGATATGGGGCGGCATTAGCTCCAGTGAGGAGCTGGGTGGCCTGACCACACCTGTAGCCCATAGCCCTTCTGAGGATGCTGCTGAGTGCCCTCTTAAGATAGGGGACAGGGCAGTATCCAGCTTCCACAAGTCTGTGTTGCTGGGGTCTTTATCTTTTCTCTAGTTTTTCAATTCGGTAATTCCCAGTTTTGGGAATTAGTCACTTGTACACTTGTTTGTAGATATCAACTCTGGGGAAAGATACCCTATATCACCCTCTTCCCTATTTTGCATTAAGAAGGATTAAAACCTACTGAACAAACTGTCTCAAGAACCCAGCACAGTGCCTGGAACAGTGAATATTCATTTAACGAATGAGTTGAACTAAGTTTTAATAGGAAGAATTTAGTGAGCCACCCCTGTAATTTTGGGAGCAGGTCAGTCAACTTCTCTGGATGATGTCCAGGGTTCCATTTGGTTCTCTGACCTTGTTCGTGTTGCAAAATGAGGCTTGGGCATCACTTTGGGATATGTGGGCTTATTTGGATGATTTTTGTCCAGTGCCTTGGATTAGGTATGTGTGTTGGGTGGGAAGTAGGGAGAGTCTGTAAGTATGTAGGAAGGAGGGAGGAGAGGGCAGGGTGTACATGTATGTGTGAATGAACATGAGGGAGAGGACTCCTTTCTGTGGCTTGGGTCAGTGGCCAGGGGAGTGTACGTTCTTCTCTCTTACTGGCCTTAGCAGCTCCCTCTGGAGCTAGGAAGATGAGGGGGGAGGCTTTGGTATGGGGAGAGGCAGATGGCAAAGCCAGTTTGGCCACTGGTAGAAAGCTATTTATGTGACTGCATGTTCCCTCTTCTGCCAACAGGACACATGCCTGGTGTCCCAGCAGCAGCTGGTACATCTGGGGGGCCAGCTGTCAGCCTTCCTCCCCAGAATGTAGACTTTCTGTGAACTGGTGTCTTACTCCTTTTGATTCTTGTACTTTACCATAAGAAACATAATTTATAATCGTGATTAAGAGCCCCCAGAAAGTATATTTTTTTCCTCATTGTGTTTGATTAACTTAAATTCTTTTTTTTTTTTTTAAATGTTTGTTTACTTTTGGAAGAGAGAGACACACACAGGGTAGGTAGGAGCAGGGGAGGGTCAGAGAGAGGGAGACACAGAATCCGATGAAGCAGGCTCCAGTCTCCAGGCTCTGACCTGTCAGCACAGAGCCCCATGTGGGGCTTGAAATCACGTACCACTAGATCATGACCTGAGCTGAAGTTGGCCACTTAACCAACTGAGCCACCCAGGTGCCCCTGATTAACTTAAATTCTTTCCCAGAAGACAGCAAAAAACCACAGCTTTAGCTCACTTGCTTTAGGCAAGTTAGGAAGACCCTGTGTTTGCCCAGCCCACTCCTTAAATTTTAATTCTAGTTCCTGTCAAAGACTACAAGCACCAATAGGACTTAAGTCAGGGCACCTGATTTTAATTCACCTTTACTGTGAGGGCCTGGCTACATGACAGCCGCTCAGGTCACTTAATTCTTTTGTGTTCAGTTTCTTTTGTCCTACTTCTTAGAGGCATTGGTAAGGTCCTGCAGTGTTTGGAAATTGCAGTGTAGGTCAGCTGTTTGCCTAACCAGTTGAGCCTTTCTGTATAACATCTGAGAGCCAAGAAATGAAGGGAGGACATGAGGTGGAGGGAGTTGCTGCAGAAAGAATAACAATCAACTAGGTCAGACTGATTAAATTTTCGGATGTTTTACACTTTGTTGTGCAAAAATAGCATTTGGTGCGTTTTCAGAATTGTGAGTTTAAGTGATTTCTGTTTTTAATTGCCCTGTAAGATGTCTCCTGCGCGCACTAGATACTTGTTGGATTTATGTAGTTCTGATGTCTTGATGTTTGAATATTCCATAAATATTTAAAGAAGTTGGAGGTGGCTCTGTGGGACTTGAAGGCTTACTGCTGGGTTCAGTGATGGCGGCAATCAGCAAATATTTAACATCTCTGATTCATTAAATATTGGGATTGAGATTCAAAGAGGTAATAAGCCCAAGGCCCTTGTCCTTGAGTTTATCATCCTGTAGTTGAATTCAGTTCAATCTAGGGAATATGTTTGAACACCTGTAGTATTGTGCTAAATTCCATTTTGTTTAAGTTTGTTTTGAGTGAGAGAGGGTGCTCGTGTGTGAGTGGGGGGAGGGGAGTGGCAGGGAGAGGGAACAGAGAGAATCCCAAGTAGGCTCTGTGCTGTCAGTGACTCAGGGCTGGAGCTCACAAACTAAACCTGGAGATCATGACCTGAACCGAGATCAAGAGTCAGACGCTTAACTGACTGAGCCACCCAGGTGCCCCCACATTGTGCTAAATTCTTGAAGAAACAAAGGATACATAGACACACATATTAAAAGTTTAAAAATTCAGTGACAAGCAAGTATTCTAACTTTGCCAGAAACAAGAGTTTGTTGTAGGTCAGAATGAAGACATGTGACTTGGGAGTTTGGGAACTCATTGTTTTAAGTAAGGAATAAAACCTTGTAGAACTTGGTCAGATTGAAAACAGCTGAAAAGAAAGTAGACCGCCACAGTGTTTGAGGGCCATGAGGAGACCAGCCTGGAATGGGATAAAGGGAGAGGTCAGTTTCAGATTATGGAGGGTCGTAAAAGTGAGGTCAGGAATGTGGACTTTATCCTGTGGAGAATCACTGAAGGGTGTTCAGCAAAAGGCTGACATAATGGGAAAGAGATGGTTTCGAGACAGAATTTGACATCTGTGTGCAGGGCGGATTTGGACACAGCAGTGGGGGTAGGCAGGAGCTCCAGAGAGAAGTCTGGGATCATTGACTTCTGTGGTACATTTGGAGATCATTCACCCAATTCAATGGAGTCTTTGTTTAAATGGATTTTTTAGTCCTTTTTCTTTTTCACGCCTCTCCTAGAATAACCAGTGTCCTCTCTTAATACAGTCTTTTCTCTTGTAAGCCTTTCACGTGATATCTGTATAGTTTAAGATGCTTATGATTCATACAAATGTATAGCATATTTGCCAGAAATAGAAATGAGCTATATATGCTTTTCTCACAAAGTTTACATTAGACAGTGTTGGGCGAACTTGTTCTGTTTTGGAGGAAAAATATGTATTTTTTAAACAAATAGTCCTTACAGTTATTAAGCACTTACATAGTTACATAAAATGCTGTTTAGTAAGGTTAGATTGTCTAGCTTTCTTGGTGTGTGTTAGTTAAGCTGTAGGGCCCCTCTGAGTGAACCTGCTCTTATCACAGACCTGGAGAAGGGTGCTGATGGCAGCCAGGACTAGAATTTCAGTCTTCCAAGTCTTGGTTTTAGTACTTTTTTTAGGCCTTGATATTTTATTTTTTTATTTTTATTAAAAAAAATTTTTTTTTAACCTTTATTTATTTTTGAGACAGAGACAGAGACAGAGCATGAATGGGGGAGGGGCAGAGAGAGAGGGAGACACAGAATCGGAAGCAGGCTCCAGGCTCCGAGCCATCAGCCCAGAGCCCGACACGGGGCTGAAACTCATGGACCGCGAGACCGTGACCTGAGCTGAAGTCGGGCCCTTAACCGACTGAGCCACCCAGGCGCCCTAGGCCTTGATATTTTAATATTTGCTTTAATATTTACTTGATTTTTTGTTTTGTTTACTTCAGGACATCAGAGTTTTCTTTCTTGACATTCATTTTGGAAAGAGCGTACGTGTGTGGGCGCCCCTGTGAGTGGGGGAGGGGCAGAGAGTGGGAGACACAGAATCTGCTGAGTTGTCAGCACAGAGCCCTACGTGGGGCTTGAACTCACAGACTGTGAGATCGTGACCAGAGCTGAAGTCGGATGCTTAACCAACTGAACCACCCAGGAGCCCCTTTTTTTTTACTTTCTTTACATTAATGTTTCAGACAGATAGTTCATGCCATAATTCCTTTCGGGGGAAATTTCCCAAGTTGCTATTGCATTGAAACATATAGAAATTTGGAAGACTTAAAAGAATTTCACATCGTAATCCTGAGCCTCAGTTTCCTTATTTGTAAAACGGGACTGTTGCAGAAAGCCCAGCCTGAGGATTGAGTAAAATGGTGTGAAAGTGTTTTGCAAACGTGCATTTAAGTGTTGGGCAGACTATTGTTTGCCCAGCCAACATTACTTTTCTCTCTTTGGCTTGAATTTTGTTCAGGTGTCTCTACCTTTTCCCAGGTGACTCAGGGAAGGATGATTAAGGGCAACGCGGATTAGTCTAACTCAGTGTTTTTCAATCCTAGCTGACCTTTAGAATCACCTGGGCAGTGATAAAAACATGCATTCAGGGTTAAGGGTCCCAGAACTCTTAACTCCGTTATGGTGAACCTATTTTCTGTGCTTGTAACCTGGTTTCAGAATGAGGATGTTTCTCAGTTCTGGTCATGGAGACGTGATAGGAAGTCTGCTTGAGACTGGGAAAAAGATTTCCTTTTGTGTGAGGAGACTCACCAAAAGGGTTCTTTACTCTTCTGTGGTATCTGGTTGTGTGGCCTGGAGCTGCTACCATCTTGGGAGGACTGAGTGGAGCCAAGGTAAAGAGTGTGGAGCAGACAGCTTACTGCATCTGGGTTTTTGATGTCACTGTGGGAGCCACAGACTATTCTATGCCTAAAGCCCAGGTCTGGATATATTGTTAAATGACCTAAGCCAGTTTGAATTGTGTTTTCTGTCACTTCACGTCCCAATATTGATGGAGAAATGTGATTCTAAATATCATGCTGATCCTGGAATTGAGTGGAATTTAGAGAAGTATAGAAATAAAATGTTATTGAAAACGTTGATAAGTTACAAATATTATTTTTCCCTGAATGTAAAAGAAGATTCAGGTATTTTTTGCCTCAAAGAAATCACCACGGACCCCCGACAAATCAGGGCATCACCTGGGGTAAGTCTTAAACTCTCTCTTGGGGTTTTACTACAGTGGGCTGGTCTCCAGTATGCATGTAGACTTTCTATAAAAATACTGTCCGACTGGAGCTAGGACATGGACCTAGACAGCCTTTAAAAGCTTCAAATACCTTATTTGCTGCAGGTGGTCCTTGACTCCATTTAGAATAGTCTCTGTTTAGAGCTCTCCACTAGCCATTTGTGTTCATTTAGAATGTTTTATGGGTCAGTCATCTGGTGTGCTCAGTATCTTACTGACACGTTGTGTTTTCCCTGTCCTCCTATTTATCTGTTGGGGTTCCTTTGACCACATTTTTTTTTTTTTGCTTATTTTTTTGGAGGGGACCAGGGAGCATTGTTGACTTTTGGAAGAGGAGAAAACAGGCATTTTGTGTTTTAATTTTTAAAATAGCCGATGACACAGTGTAGCACAGAAGATTAAGAGTGCAAGTTGAGGGTACTGGTCTGTCTGGGTCCATATCCTACCTCAACCACTCACTGATGGTGGAACCTAGTCAAGTTGTTTGGCTTATTTATTTTTTGAGAGCGCATGTGAGCTGGGGAGAGGGAGATGGAGAGAATCTTAAGTAGGCTCCACACCCAGTATGGAACCTGATGTAGGGCTCAATCCTACAACCATGGGATCATGACCTGATCCAAAACCAAGAGTCAGATGAGCTCAACTGACAGAGCCACCCAGGTGCCCCTAGCTTTTCTCTATCTGTGTTGTCACCCATAAAATGTAGATTATAATGCTATCCCCCGTATAGGCATGCTAGTTGGATTAAATAAGTTAATACATGTAAAGCATTAAGAATAAGCATTCAGATGTGAAATGTTAACACGTATGATGTCATTCTTTAAATTGTAGGCACATGTTTTAATATTCGGGCCTTTTCTTGCCTGAGAAACCTCTGTTCTGGCCCAGTGACTACTGTGTAACCTTTCAGTGCTTATTACCCCTAAGAGTATATTCATTCATGTCCTCATTACCAGTGACCAAGAAGATAGACAAATTTGACAAACTCTGGGAAGGCTTCTAAAGTTTGAATGTAGTTCAGGATATTGAAGTCTTGCAAGTAAGTTGATGAATCGAAGCTAAATGGTATCTTGGGAAAACATTCTCCAGAATTTATTTCCAGTTCACAAACATTTGAAGGTGAAGTAGGTGTCAGTAAGGCTGCAGTAAATCTAGCAAGCCACCTGCAGCTGGGACTCCAGCAGTCAGCAGGAGGCCTCTGTCCAGAGGACTGATGGGGGGGGGTTGGGGGTTGAAGGTGACAGAAAGAGTTGTGTTCCAGGTACTGAGATGATAACATCTCACGGAGCCTTCAGATACTTAAAAATTACAGTGATATTTTTAAAGGACATTAATGTTAGTGTTTAACCTGAAGGAAACCTTGACAACTAATGGACAGTGCTTGTAATTGCTAAGGGAAATTCACAATGAGAAATTCCAGATGAGAAAAGGCAGCCAGAGACATCTCTAAGAGGGATGTACTTAAGAGTACATCCTGTCATCTATGAAAGAATCCTCAAATCCCCAAAGAAGCTGTTTTGAGTCTGTGACTCTAATAGCTCTTGACTACCTTACGGTTTTGTTTGTTTTTTGGGTCATAAGAGAGGCAAGAATTATGAAGGATATAAAAATGGTGGGTAGTCTGCAAAGTTACCATAAATCGTACTCTAAGTGATTGCTGACTGTATGTCGCAGTGAATAGGAAGAGTGTGAAAGCTTGTTCAAATCACATAATTTGTCAGTGGAGGAGCTGGAATGTGAACCCACTTTTGTCTGACTCTAAAACCCTTAACCACAATCATTAGCTGTCTCCATAATGGGGTGTAACTGCGGTCTTGTGTTAGGGGAAGTGATTATGATAAATCTTGGTTATCTGGAATGTGTGTAAACTTCATGATCTAGTTGGGAGACAGTTCTTATTAGCTCAGTACAAGGACCACTACTGAAAGAAAATTTAAGGCCCTGTAGGATGATTATTGTAAATAAAACTGGTTGCTTGTTTGTATAGGAAGTATAGACATTCAGAGATTTGTTGATTTAGGATCAGTTAGGTTCAGATCTCTACTTAAAAGAGTATCATTTCCTTCCCCTCAGTCTCTGTCTCTTAATCTCTACTGTGCTCCCCCCCCCCCCCCCCCCGCCAAGTTCCTTCTTCCTTTGTGTCCCATTCCTTCCTTCCACCCTTTGGTAGAGTACATTTTCATTTTGTTCTCATATTTTGGCATTAGTATTTTTTGCTTTGCCAAAATTATGAAATAATTTAGAAATATAAAAAGATACAGAGAATCTCATAATAACTACAAGTGTGATATTGCATTTTTCCACTACTTGTTTCATTAAGATGCAAGTTTTTGTAAATGTATATGCAGAAGCATATAGGAATAGCTGTGTCCTTAACTCATTGAAAGCACACTGTATAAATCGTCTTTCAAGTAACATGTTCTCTCATTAAGATATAAATGGTTGTAAATGTTAGTGGAGAAGCATATGGGAATAGCTCTGTTCTTAGCTCATTAAAGCTATATACCATAGAGGGGCACCTGGGTGGCACAGTGGGTTAAGCGTCCTTTGATTTTGGCTCAGGTCATGATCTTATGGTTTGTGAGTTCGAGCCCCACGTTGGTCTCTGTTTTGACTGTGTGGAGCCTGTTTAGGATTCTCTCTTTCCCTCTCTCCCCCCCTCCCCTGCTTGTGTTCTTGAGTTCTCTGTCTCTCTCTCTCTCTGGCACCCTCAAAATAAATAAATGTAAACTATGCTACACACATATATGTTTATATATATTTACATAAAAGTATATGAATAATGTATATGTAAAGAGCATATATATGTGTGTGTACATATATACGTATATATATATAAAATCTCATAATAAACATTTCTGTATTAGTAGCCTCGCAGGTTGGGAAAAAATTGTTCTTGTCTGCCTCTCCCCAGTAGCAACCTATCCCTTCTCCCCAAGAGGTAGCAACTGTCTCAAACCAGCATTTATTATTCCCAGACACTTTAATATATCTGTACAAATTCCTAAATAATAGCATGTTTTTAGACTTTATATAAGGGTTTTCAAACTATATGTGCAGCTCCCCCTCCCCTATCATATTAGTGAGATTTATCCATGTGGATACATGTAGTAGCTCTATTTCATTTAGTTCAACCTCTTTTTCCTACAAGTGGCATTTAAAAAGACTTTGTTAATTGATGTTTTATACATATTCTATAAAAACATAAGATGTTCTGTGATGTATCATATATTCATCATTTTTTGATTGCTACACAACTTATTAGTGAATTTATGTAGTATGAAATGATAAAGTATTGTAATTAATTTTAAAAACTTTAAACCAGTAGCTTTGACAACAATCTGTAAATAATGTTCCCATGAGAAGCACCTGGGTGGCTCAGTTAGTTAAACATCTGACTCTTGATTTCGGCTCAGATCATGATCTCACAGTTCATGAGTTCAAGCCCCACGTCAGGCTCTGCACTGTCAGTAAAGAGCCTTGTTTGGGATTCTCTCCCTGTCTCCCCTCTTCCCACTTGCATACATATGCTCTCTCTCTCAAAATAAATAAATAAAAATTAAAGTAACGTACCCATGAATTTTGCAGTCCCTTAGTGAAAATTTTTTTGATAAATTATCAGCTTAGTGTGGATGATCACAGCAAACCAGTTTAAGTGTCACTTGCTGGTCTGAATCAAGAACAAACAAAAATTAAAGTCTTTTCATTAAGTTAGACTTCTTGTATTAGTATCAGAAGAAAAAAATGATGTTAATATTCATAAACACAATGTGCATTAAGAAATCTGGTACCTTTCAGTCTAGTTAGGTCAGATGAACATGATTTTTAGGCAGGGATTGGTTGGTATTTTGTGACAGGACACAAAGCAAGCAGCAACCACAGCCTGCTGTATTTGATTATCCTCATATAGGAACGTGATTTGTAGACTTGCCAAGGGGATGCTTTTGTAATGAGGAAGGCTTGACATCCTTCTCTTTTGCGCACACACACACACACACACACACACACACACAGAAAAATCTCTGACGCTTTACATGTAGGTCTCAAGCTTCACGGGTATCACACCCGTGTTGTTGCCCTGGAAGCCTGCCTCCCTGGTTGAACTAGAATTTCCTCCTTGTGTTTCCTGAGGAAGATGTTAATCCTGTGCTACTTAATATTTCAACGGTGAGTGTGATTTCTCCTTCCTTGTTGACGTGTTCACCCATGGGCACTGTCTGCCCTTGGGTGTCAAGGTATGCATTCCATCATCATCTGGTAGCGAGTCATGGTGAGGTGTGTGGCTGGAGGAAACCAATTTGGCCAGAGTAATGTCACTTCAGGTCTGAACACAGGATGTTTAGTACTCTTTAAGAAGGTGAGTGTTTTTATCTCTGACTATAAAGTTGGCTCCACCACTTATCAGCAGTGTAGACTGCTAGACTTTGGGCAAATCACTTAGACCCTCAGTGCCTGACTTTCTGTTTCATTGTTAGTAAAATGGAGATCCTAAGAACTCTGCCTACTGGGTGGTATGATTTAATCCTAATGTTACATTTTAAAGGATCTCAGAACTGTGCCTGGCCTATGGTAGGTGCTATTATCATCCCCATCATCAAAAGAGCGCCATTCTGACTTCCTTTGGTTGAACTTGGACACAGTTGTGGCTTACCCAGTACAAATAGTAGAAATGGTCTGTGAACGTGTGTTTTTTCCTCTGTCAGGTTAACAATATTTTGAAGTATAGTGCTGAATATAGGCCTCTCATTTATTAAAGAGAAGAAACCATCTGTAATAATGTGTTGAAATCCAGCATATTACTGAAGCTCTTTGCTTGAAAGTGTTGGGGACAAAGCCAAAGAAGTACAAGGGAGTGGAGTGTCATTGACCTGTCATTACTTTTATTTCAGAATCTGGCAGATGGTACTTCTGTCACTGTGACAGATAGTTTTGTTTTTCTTTGTGAAGTGCAGGTCAAAGGAAGCATAGCAAAAATATTGAAGAGCATGGTCTTTGGTGTCAGATTTACTGTGTAACCTTGGGCAATTTGTTTAACTCCTCTGTGCCTTGATTTCCTCTTGTGTAAAATGTGGATAGTGGTTTTTCTCCCTAAATGTGTCTAGAAGTAGTTAATTATTTCTAAAGTACTTTGAAAACTGATTCATAGTGACCCCTGTATGTGTTTGCTAAGCATAGGAAAAAAAATTAAAAATCTTTTCACAGTTATCACTATAATAACTTCATTCATGACAGCAGGGACAAAGTTATCACTATAATAACTTCATTCATGACAGCGGGCCAAAGTGTCATCCCAAGTCGTTAAACTCCACCTATTGTGGGCAAGTTGCTAGAGGCTTAACAGTGAACAGAGATCTTGTGTATCCACGCAGAAGTCAGAGTTCCGTTGGGGCAGATGGAGGATTAATTAAGCATTGTCATTCATATTGTTGAGTAAGATTGGGATGCTATGGCCATAGTTAAGAGGACTATCTAGGGAGTCAAAGGCTTCAAGAAAGTAGTAACTTCTAAGCTGAGGCCACAAGGAAAGCTAGGAGCTTTCCATGCTGAGGGTGGGGAAGAAGGATTCTCCAAGCACAGTTAAATGCATGCCAGAGGCCTGGAGGCTGGAGAGATCTTGTGCTATAGGACTGGAGGGACAGCTTTGGTAGCCAGGGAGAGAGGCCACAGCTCCTGCCCAGTGAGAGCAATGGGGCTGCAGAGCCAACAGGGGCAGGAGTGAGAATGGCCAGGTGAAGGAGGGTAAGGACTTCAGGCTTCATTTGTAACACAGTAGGGAGTGATGGAAACGTTTTGAGCAGAGGACTTTGGCATCATAGGAATTGCATTTTAGAACAGTTTCTCAGAGGTTTTGAGAATGCCTTTGAGGAGAGGGAAACTGGAGGTTGGGAGGTCACTCACCTAGGCCAGAGACTCTGGTAGCAGATGAGGCTGATTCTTTAGGAGGGGTCAGGATACAGAGGCTGCAAGTTTTGGTGGGTGATTGGATGTGGGGGTTGAGGAAGGAGGCACCCAGGAGGATTCCTCAGTTCCTGCCCTGGGCAGTTGAGTGCTATTCACTGAGGTAGTCCAGCTAGAGGAACAGGTTTTATGGAGAGAGGATACATTTTTTGGATTGGATATGTTGAAGCTGAGGTGCTTCTCAGCTATCCAGTGGACACATTCAGTACTTTGCTTCCTTTTTTGAGTATGTATTTCAAGAACAAGGAATAAAGCTAGAGGTAAAGATTCTGGAGACACAGCATATAGGTAGGAAATGACACCATGCAACTGGATAGCAAACCTGCTGGGAGAGAGATGTAGACGCAGAAGGCAGCGCGGCTGGGCAAATCCTGGGGAACACAACTGTTAAAGGGTGGGGAGAAGAGCTTGAGGGGGAGATTTGAGAGCAGTAACGATTGTGGGGGGAAGAAGTGGAGAAGGTGGAAAATTTGGCTAGGGTCGCACAAGTCACAGACAAAGTAGGAGAGAGGAGACAAGGTCGCCTTACAAAGAGGACCAGTTCTAGCAATACAGGTGACGTTGCATTAAGCCAGTTCATTGGTCAAACAAAACAAGAGACTCTCAACTATAGAGAACTAACTGATAGTTACCAGAGAGGAGGTGAGTGTGTGTGTGTGTGTGGGGGGAGGGGGGCTGGGTGGGTCGGGGGGGGTGAAGCAGGTGAAGGGGATTAAGAGTACACTTGTCTTGGAGCGCCTGGGTGGCTCAGTTGGTTGTTTCTGACTTGATCTCTTGGTTGGTGACATTGATCCCTGCATCGGGCTCTGTGCTGGCAGCATGGACTCTCTCTCTCCCTCTCCCCTGTGCGTGGACGCTCGCTCTCTTTTCTCTCTCTCTCTCTCTCTCTCTCAAAATAAGAGCATTAAAAAAAAAGTACATTTGTACTAAAGAGCACTGAGTAATCTGTAGAAGTGTTGAATCACTATGTTGTACACCTGAAGCTAATATAACACTACATGTTAGTTTTACTGGGGAAAAAAAAAAGGACGGTGACATTGATAATAACTGGGAGATTAGCTTATGGCACAGCAGGAATGGGAGCCTGACTGCAGAGGGTATGAGGAAAATGAAGGAGCCTCCCAAAGTATTGGTTAATGAGTGAGATTTGGACATTGCTAATGAAGGTATCCAATGGAGAGGAGGGGATTGAATATTCTGGGAATATTTCAGAGTACCAAGTATTTCTGAATGTAGAAGATGGAATTCTGATTCCAGGTGAAGGGGGGACACGCCCTTCATCTACTTCACTCCTAGAATGGGTGGAGAAGATGGGTGCACATTCAGGCACATTTGGAGATTTGTGTCAGGACATTGAGGATGTTATTACCAGTAGATTTATTTTCTCTGTGAGGTGGATGGCAAGATAGTTTTCCATAGTTAATTGTGTTTTAATTTCTTCCCCACCACATTCTTTGGTTAATAAATAATACATGACTTGTAAGACTTTTGTTTCACAGTCTGTTTGAAATGGGGGGAGTGGATGGAATCTGGATGTTAAACTGAGAATAGGTAATTGGAGGTGGGGAGAAAAGGTGGGAATAAGATGTCTGGACAAACAATCACTAGGACATTAAGAAAGTGCCTGTATTCCAGACTTTATTGTGTTGGCACTTAAAGTCGAATACTTTATTCAAACAGTCTTCAATCTTTTTTTTTTTTTTTTAAGAAGTAAATGAAAACACTTTTTTTTCTTTTTTTTTAAGAAGTAAATGAAAACACTGCTGATTTTTCTGTTTTTATCTCCATGGAATCATGATGGTTCCCTTTGGATGTTTACAGAGAAGAAAATGCCTCTGGCAACATCTGAGAAGGGACTTTAGGCCTTTAGATTTCTACCCTTTTGTCCAAGAGAGGAGGAGGAAAAGAGCCTGTGAGAATTTAGAATGTATTAAACTATCAGCGAGCTCAAAAGATCTCTCCTTCCTCTTTCCTGGCTAACTACTGAGGTTCTAACAAGTTTAAGAAACGATCTCCGGAAGAAAGAAATGCTTACGATGACTGTAATTCTTCAGATGCAGGGGTGTGCAGATGGCACCCCTCTTCCCTTTAGCCCTGGCTGCACTGGCTGGAAACCACCCCCTGCCCCCCGTACCTGCCTGGAGATGAAGGGCAGAGGCTTTCAGGCTCTTCAAAGGGAGAGACTAGGAGTTCAGTGGAGAAGTTCCCCACTTGTATCCCTAGAGCTAGAGTTGGTGTCCTCTTTTTGTGGAAAGCACAAGATAGGGTTCAGAATTAATCTGCGCCCTTTTCCTTTCTTGACAGCTCGAATTTTTGACCTAAAACATCCGTTACATCCTCATTCACTTCCTTCAGTTGCAAGTGAGAGAAACCCGATTAAAATTAGTTGAAGCAAAAGGATTTCTTGGCTCCTATGAGCGAAGTCTGAGGAGGGGGGCTTGCTTAGGTACATCTGAATCCGGGGGTTCCCACAGTGACATGTCTGTCTTTGCATCTCTAGCATTTCCTTCAGTTGGCTCCACCCTGAGATTGGCACTCTTGCACGGTGATGAGAGCTTAAGGCTTGCGTCTTTTTTTTTTTAATTAAAAAAAATTTTTTTAAATATTTATTTCTGAGAGAGCACAGGCGGAGGAGGGGCAGAGAGAGAGAGAGAGACAGAGAATCCAAAGCTTGCTGTCAGCACAGAGCCTGACCCAGGGCTCGAGATCCTGGACCGCGAGATCATGACCTGAGCTGAAGTCAGACGCTTAACCGACTGAGCCACCCAGGCGCCCCGAGTCTTGCATCTTTCTTATTGCCTGGTAATTGCAGAGAACAGTGACTCCTTTTCCTGAGAGGAGTTGTTCTCAAAGGGATAAATCTACCCCCTTGGAGATATTTTTGGTTGTCATAACTGGGAAGTGCTACCGGCATCTAGTGAGGAGAGGGCAGTGATGCCTTGCTGCTTTACGTCCTGCAAGCACAGGACAGCCTGCTACAACAAGAAATGATCCAGCTTAAAGTTACTTGTGCTGAGGCTGAGAAACCCTGCCTTAGAGGTAGAGAGACCATATAGTCCCTCTCAAGATCCTTTTAAGAGTAGGGGACGCCTGGGTGGCTCAGTCAGTTGAGCGTCTGAATTTGGCTCAGATATTGATCTCAGGGTTCATGGGTTCGAGCCCCGCATTGGGCTCTGTGCTGACAGCTCAGAGCCTGGGGCTTGCTTCTGTGTCTCCCTCTTTCTCTGCCCCTCCCCCACTCATGCTCTGTCTCTCAAAAATAAATGTAAAAAAAATTTAAAGATGCTTTTAAGAGTGAAATTATGCCGGACAATAGAGATAAACTGGGATTGTCCCGGGTAAACCAGGACATGTGGTTGTCCACCTTAAAGGCCCTGTCAGTCCTGGCCCAGTCTCTGAGCATGGCAGATGGTATACTTTGGCCAACTGAATGATGTGCCTGCCACCAGGTTGAAGAAGCAGGCATCCAGTGATTATCTTCGTGACCAGGATGCTAAGACTCACAGCAAAGGGATATGTAGAACATAGGAAGAAAAGCAGATATCTAATAAGTAAGAGAACTCACATATTTGAAAGTGACTTTTAGACCTGTTTTGATCTGGACCTAGAGGCTTTATGTGACAAATGAGGACAGTATGACTTACTAGTCAGGTAAGTTTGCCGTGTCTTTTTTCCCATTGCTTGGTTGATTCCTTTTTTTTTTTTTAAGTTTATTTTTGATTTAGAGCACAAGTTGGGGAGGGGCAGAGAGAGGGAGGGAGGGAGACAGGGAGAGAGAGAATCCTAAGTAGGCTCCACACTGTCAGAGCCTGATGTAGGGCTCGAACTCATAAATGGGGACATCATCACCTGGGGAGATCATCACCTGAGCAAAGTTGGACGCTTAGCTGACTGAGACACCCAGGTGCCCCTTGGTTAATTCCCTTTAACAAAAATAGAGAAGATTAGGAGAGATGAGAGGGTGGAAATGAAGGCTGGGGTCTGTGTGACTTGCCTGGGTACAAGGTTAAGGTTGTTGATACAATGTAGTAGTTGGGGTCTGTGCCTTCCAGCGTTTAACGTCAAAGTATGGAGCGACTGACACTTTTTTTTGGTCACTGTGGAGAAAGCATAGATCAGCATAGCTAATAATATTTATAATATTTTAATTTGTGATCATCCAAGAAAATATTTAAAAAATTAAATAGTGATTTGGTGGCTTAAATTTCTGACACCGATACAGTGCTTCTCTTTAGTTTTGGAGAAATAAAGTATTGCTAAGGAAAACTGATGTTTGTGAGTGTAATTCATCTTGCACTGTGGCTTGAGCAATTTTACATTCTTTTTTTCCTTTTAAAGGAAGAAGGAAATAGAAGGGGGGGCACCTGAGTAGCTCAGTTGGTTAAGCATCCAACTCTTGATTTCAGCTCAGGTCATTAGCTCAGAGTTCATGCAGTCGAGCTCTGCATCAGGCTCAGCACTGACAGCAAGGAGCTTGCTTGGGATTCTCCCTTTCCCTGCCTCTCCCTCTCCCTCTCCCTCTCCCTCTCCCTCTCCCTCTCCCTCTCCCTCTCCCTCTCCCTCTCCCTCTCCCTCTCCCTCTCCCTCTCCCTCTCCCTCTCCCTCTCCCTCTCCCTCTCCCTCTCCCTCTCCCTCTCCCTCTCCCTCTCCCTCCCCCTCCCCCTCCCCCTCCCCCTCCCCCTCCCCCTCCCCCTCCCCCTCCCCCTCCCCCTCCCCCTCCCCCTCCCCCTCCCCTCCCCTCCCCTCCCCTCCCCTCCCCCTCCCCTCCCCTCCCCTCCCCTCCCCTCCCCCTCCCCCTCCCCCTCTCTGTGTCTCCCTCTCCCTCTCCCCCTCCCCTCCCCTCCCCCTCCCCCTCCCCCTCCCCCTCTCTGTGTCTCCCTCTCCCTCTCCCTCTCCCCCTCCCCTCCCCCTCCCCCTCCCTCTCCCCCTCCCCTCCCTCTCCCCCTCCCCTCCCCCTCCCCCCTCCCCCACTCATACTCTGTGTCTCTCAAAAATAAATAAATAAACTTAAGAAACTTTTTTTGAACAGAAATCAGCAGATTTTTTTCCTTTCCATTCATGTATATTCCCTCAATTTTAAGGTTGAGATAATCCTGTAAGCATGTAGAAAAGTTGTGTACATAAGTTCATTTTCTTCTGAATTGCATGATGGTTTCTGGAAATGGAAACATTTTCCCTGTGTCCATTTTATTGTGAATGCTGGATAGTATCTAGAGCAGAGATGTGAAAGGAGGTAAATGACCTACTTGGACTATTTTCGTTGCCAGTCTAGGAGAATTGTGGCGGTTAAATTAAATATTTATGTTGTGAACTCTGAAATCTTTGACAGTTGACTGCTTGTCTTAATTGACATCATCTAACAGGCTCGTATGTCTATGCAAAACTATTGGTGAGCGTCCGACATCCAGAAACCGGATGTATCACTTAACCACAGTTAACAGGTTTTTGTTTGCTGTAAGATGGTTTGGTGCCTGTTGGCAGCATCTGCCAGAGCGTCTGCAGTACTGATTTACCTTGACAATCATGGAACAAAAGGTTTTAAAAAGTGCTGCTTTGTCCAGAGAACAGAGAGGCAGCTTTGTAAAGACCTTCACATTTTGTGACTTTGAAGTTTTCATTCCACAAGCTTTAAAGCTGAACGTGGGGTTGTGAGTAAATGTACTCCCTCAGTTTCACGTATGCAGTGAGAACAAAACAGAAAGGAACGGAGCGGGAGTGGGTTCCATGGTGGAAGCTAGTGGCATCGGTGAGCATTTGTTTGACCTTTGGAAGGTGCTGGAGGGCACCTTTTTGAATGACATGTGTACCAAAACTGAGAATTTATATTAGGAAGAAAAGTTGGAATGGAATCGATATGTATTCAGCTCTGTGGGCTTCTACTGTGTGTGTGTGTGTGTGTGTGTGTGTGTGTAATCTAATCATATTTTACATGTGACTAAACTATGCTTATTATTTAAGAGGGATCAGTGATGATTCCTTTAAAATGAATAGTCATCTCCCAACCTATTTTTGGCATGTGTATGTGAATATCCATTTTTAGCTGTTGGATTTGTTTAAATGAAGGTGCATATAAAATATCTTCAATTTAAAATAGCAGTGAGTAGATTACTATTGTTTTAAGTTGGAGATAATAGATTTTGTTTTAATTTGCCTCATAATCTACTTATCAGTTGAGCTTTTCGAAAACATTATCTGAGATGTACTAAAACATATTTATAAGTTTCTAAGAATAATAATTGTGGTTGTGGTAGCGGATAATAGGTTTTTATTTAATTTTTTAGCACTTACTGAATAACTATATAAGCTTTTCACATGGGTTAACATTTACTTGTCACAGTCTTATTTGGTGCTCGTTCTTTAACAAAAAATTTGTTTAATGTTTATTTTGGGGGGGAGGGAGGAAGGGGGAGGGACAGAGGGAGAGAGAGGGAGACACGGACTCTGAAGCAGGCTCCAGGCTCTGAGCTGTCAGCACAGAGCCCAACACAGGACTTGAACTCACAAGCCGAGCCGTGAGATCATGACCCAAGCGGAAGTTGAAGTCAGAGGCTCAACTGACTGAGCCCCCCAGGTGCCCTGGTGCTCATTCTTATAGTAAATACCATTTGCAACTGAAGAAGCTGGGTTTACATAGGTTGAGTTCCTTGCCCAAGGGCACTTACCCAGAAAGGTATGTGCCCCCTGCCAGTTGCACACGGACTGTGAAGCCTTTAGTTTCTAGAAGAGCATACATTATTGCCATTGATAACAGAATTTCACAAGCCTTATTTACAGTATTATCTTGTGTAAAGACATGGGGTGGGGGAGCAGTTACGTTTGCAAAGTGCACTTAGGAAATTAAAAAGTTTTCTATGAAGGTGATAGAACTTCCTTTAAGCTATTAAAAGTCGCAGGAAAGGAAGTCATTTTTAGATGATCTGGAATAGTGGCTACACTATTCTATTTGTTTTACAACAAATGAAAAAGCTTGTGGTCATTTGCTCTTTAACCAAAGCAGAATTTGAAAAGTAATGTTATGGTTAGTGATCCAAAGGGTGTGTGGGTTTGTTGTGTCCTGACAGCTTGCTAGGGTTGCCATTTTCAGCTTCTCTGTCTTACCATGATAAGCAGAGACCTGCGAGACCTCCAAAGATCTGGAGGATTTATTCCCTTAAAGGGAAAGACATGTTTTGTGAAATGGATGCTTTACTGTTTATGCCAGTAATGCCTCCTTGCTTAAACTTGTTGCTTATTTCATGCCCCAAATTGTCTTGCTCTCTTATTTTCTTCACAAGTAATGACCATTTCTTGTCTTTCTGGATGTATTTTCATCCTTTTTGGTGATGGTATTCTGAATGTATTTACCCTGAAATAGATTTTTTCCTGGTTCATCTATGAGGAACTTGCTCTCCAGAAGTTTAAGAATTTTGTCCAGGGGTGCCTGGGTGGCTCAGTTGGTTAAGCATACAGCTTTGGTTCAAATCATGATCTCACAGTTCATGGCTTCTAGCCCCGTGTCAGGCTCTGTGCTGACAGCTCAGAGCCTGGAGCCTGCCTCGGATTCTGTCTCCCTCTCTTTCTGTCCCTCCTCTGCTTGCACTCTGTTTCTCTGTCTCTGTCTCTCTCAAAAATAAATAAACATTAGAAAAAAAATTAAAAAGAATTTTGTCCAGAGCCATAGACAAAGACATTGTAGTTAATTTAAAAAATACTTTGGGGCTTTTTAATCTTTAATCTAGTGAATTTCAGTTAAAGTCCTGGTCTCCTAACTCTTGCCATGGAGCTGGAAGGAATGCCTGACCACTGTATTCTAAAAATGAGGAAACACATCCCAAGTGGCCTCTAAGATATCTGCTTTGTCCTGTCTGTTGGTTTCTTGACGTTCACTTACAGTGTTGAGTTTACACTGAAGTCATTTTTTTTAACTTTTTTTTTTTTTTTTTTGAGACAGAGAGAGACAGGGTATGAATGGGGGAGAGTCAGAGAGAGAGGGAGACACAGAATCTGAAACAGGCTCCAGGCTCCGAGCTGTCAGCACAGAGCCCAACGCGGGGCTCAAACTCATGGACCGCAAGATCACGACCTGAGCCAAAGTCGGACGCTTAACCGACTGAGCCACCCAGGTGCCCCTGAAGTCATTTTTGAATTTGTTTATTTGCAGTATTAATGAACAAGTAAATGTGGGAATCATATTTAAAGGGTGATTTTTTTTCCCTTTTGAAACCATTTTCATGGTGCTTACATCATAATTGTGTACCTTGAAAACTTAGATGTGAATGAGCGAAAAATTTGAGACTTAACCATTTAATTTACACGAATGAAAGCTTTTCCTCTTGATGCTTCATTAAAATTGAAGTAGGGAAGTTAATGAATTGAATCAAGATGATGTGACATTGTTTTGTGGTTGGGATTTCCATTCATCTGCCGCTACTGGTCTAATAAAAACTGAACGTTCTGGAAGCTTTGCCCCTCACCTTGCTCACATGCTGGATTCCAACACTTTCAGCCCCCTCGAGGGTGGTGGTATCTTCTCTCTATCCTTTGCCAGTACCTAGAATAGTGCCTGGTTCTTAGGTTTTTGGATTAATAACTTGCTGTGAGTAAATGCCTGTCTGGCTCCTGGAATGTTGGAAGTCCTTGAAGTCTGGAGAGGTTACTTGACACCAGTAAAGACACAGATAAGAATGTGAGAATCCAGAGCCTTCCATTCCTGTCCAGTTTCTGAGCCACTGATGTGAGACAGAAAGTGCCTTTTGTAACTTTGTATAGTGTCAGAGCTGGTACAATCTGGTTAGAAAGTTGTTTTGGCTTTCACAGTTGATAAACGTTTGGAGCCTGAAGACTGGCTTATGAGGGGTTAGGGTGCAGTTAGGATAGCATTCAAATTCTCCGGAGGGCCTCAAACTGTCTCCAGATGGAAAGAAAGCTCAGGGTGGTTATTGTCAGAAGTGTGCATTTCTTTTGGTTGACTTTTTATTGTCAATGTTTGTTTCTACTTAAGCTGAAAGTTGTATACAGTTTTTTGTTGTTATTTTAGTCTGTCTCCGTGTAGAGATAGTGTGGGTGAATTTTTCACTGTTACATATGTGTGAAGATAGGGTGTTCGTGTTTAATTTGTTTCACATAATGAAAAGTAACAGGAAAAAGACAAAAGTAGCAATTTTGCTGCACAGTACAACTTGTACATTCTTTTATTAGATTTATAATAGAACCGGGTCCCTAAAAAATATTAAAATCCTTTCAAACTTATACCTTTAAAAAAGTCCCAAGTAGTCCCACGATTATGCGCTCGATTAATCTTTGACAAAGCAGGAAAAAGTATCCAACAGGAAAAGATGGTCTGTTCAACAAATGGTGTTGGGAGAACTGGACAGCAACATGTAAAAAATGAAACTGGACCACTTTCTTACACCATACACAACAACAAATCCAAAAATGGATGAAAGACCTAAATGTGAGACCTGAAACCACAAACATTCTAGAAGAGAGCATAGGCAGTAATTTCTCTGACATGGCCTGTAGCAACTTTTTTCTAGGTATGTCCCCTTCCGCAAGGGAAACAAAAGCAAAAATAAACTATTGGGACGACATCAAAATAAAAAGCTTCCACACAGCAAAGGAAACAATCAACAAAACTAATGGGCAGCCTGTGGAATGGGAGAGGCTATTTGCCAATGACACATGTGATAGTTTAGTACCCAAAATACAAAGAACTTCTAAAACTCGATGCCCCCAAACCAAATAATCCAATTAAAAAATGTGCAGAAGAAATGAACACACATTTCTCTAAAGACCTAAGGTAGCCAGTAGACACATGAAACGATGCTTATCACTCCTCACTCCTCATCAGGGAAAGGCAAATTAAAACAACAATGAGCTATCACTTCACACCTGTCAGAATGGCTAAAATCAACAGTGCAAGCAATAAGTGTTGGCGAGGATGTGGAGAAAAAGGGAACCCTCTTGCACTGTTGGTGGGAATGCAAACTGGTGCAGCCATGCTGGAAGGTAGGGAGGTTCCTCAAAAAGTTAAAAATAGAACTACCCTACCACCCAGCAGTTGCACCACTGGGTATTTACCCAGAGAATACAAAAATAGTCAAAGGGATACGCGTGCGCCTATGTTTATAGTAACATTATTTACAATAGCCAAACTATCGAAACAGCCCAAGTGTCCATCGATTGATGAATGGATGAAGAAGAAAGGTGTGTTGTATAGACAATGGAATATTATTTGGCTATAAAAAAGAACGGGGCACCTGGGTGGCTCATTTGGTTAAGCATGTGACTTGTGATTTCAGCTCAGGTCATTATCTCATGGTTTGTGGGTTTGAGCTGCACATTAGGCTCTGTGCTGATGGTGTGGAGCCTGCTTGAGATTCATTCATATTCTCTCTCTCTCTCTCTCTCTCTGCCCCTACTCTGCTTGTACTCTCTGTCTCAAAAAAAAAAAAAAAAGGGACGCCTGGGTGATTCAGTCAGTTAAGTGTCCGACTTCAGCTCAGGTCATGATCTCACAGTCCGTGAGTTCGAGCCCCGCGTCAGGCTCTGTACTGACAGCTCAGAGCCTGGAGCCTGTTTCAGATTCTGTGTTTCCCTCTCGCTCTGACCCTCTCCCGTTCATGCTCTGTCTCTCCCTGCCTCAAAAATAAATAAACATTAAAAAAAAAAAAAACTTAAAAAAAAAATCTTGCCATTTGCAACCACAGATTTGGACCTAGAGATTATAATGCTAAGTGAAATAAATCAGAGAAAGACAAATACCATGTGATTTCACTCGTGTAGAATTTAAGAAACAAAAGAAGGAAAGGGGGGGAAAAGAGACAAACCAGGAAACAGACTCTTAACTATAGAGAATAAACTGATGGTTACCAGAGAGGAGGTGGGTGGGGGATGGGTTAAATAGATGATGGGGATTAATGAGGGCACTTGTTGTGATGAACACTGGGTGATTAAAATAAGAACTTAAAAAAAATTCCCAGAAAGTACTGATAAAATACAAGCAAACATCTTACTTAAGCAAAACCAAAGCTGTGATATTAGAAGTACTTGTTATTTTAAGCAGAACAGAATGTCATATTTTTCCTTATTAAAATTTTTTCTTACATAACCAGTTCATGTGAAACCTTTGAAACTTACTCTGGATGTTCTGTGTTCATAGCATCACTTCTCATTTAATTTCTCCTAGAAAAATGCAAGGCATCCCATTCCATTTGACTGTAAACAGGAAGGGACCCTAGCTATAGGAATATCAGTGCCACGTTATCAAAAAGTAACAGCTCTTTTTGAAAACATTAACGTTAAGGTTTTCTTTGTCAAGCTGTGGATAAGGTATTTTAAGGAGTAGCTTTACTTTTGGTGTTATAAACACCGCAAATAGATACTGCCCTGCTGTTCTTTTCTTATGCTTATATAGGTAGGGATGTTACGTATATGGATGTGTGTGTAGTACATTGTGAGTTAGCTTCTGTGGCTGTTTGCTGTGTATTTTGTCTTTGGTTTATATTGCTGTATTTATCCTGCTTATGTTTTTTTTTTTTTTTTTTTTTTTTTTTTTTAAAGAGTGAGCAAGTGGGGGAGGGGCAGAGCACACATGTGAGAGAGGGAAAATCCCAAGGACGCTCCTGACTGTCAGTGCAGAGCCCCACTTGGGGCTCGATCTTAGGAACTGTGAGATTATGACCTGAGCAGAAATTAAGAGTCTGATGCTTAACTGACTGAACCACCCAGGTGCCCCATGTCCTACTTGTGTCTTGAGAAGCAATGCACGAGTAACAATTGGTTGCGTGTAACAGAAAAGCCAGTAGACAAACCTTGACTGAGTTGGTGTTTTTTTTTTTTTTTAAGTTTGTTTGTTTATTTATTTATTTAGAGAGTGAGAGTGTGTGTATGCAAGCAGAGAGGGGCAGAAGGAGAGGGGGAGAGAGAATCCCAAGCAGGCTCTGTGTCGACAGCGGAGGAACAAGATTCAGGGCTCAAACCCGGGAAACTTAAGATCATGACCTGAGCTGAAATCAAGAGTTGGATGCCCAACCGACTGAGCCACCTAGGCACCCCTTGGTGTTTTTTTTCTCACAAAGTAAGTCAATATTATGTGGTTGCTGGCTGGTTGTCAAGACTGAGGTTTCTACAGATTTCTTGGCCATTTCCTCATGGTTACAGTATGGCCCAGCCATGACACCCCCCTTTCTAGGGGAACAGGAAGAGGAAGAAGTAATAGGAAGCAAAGTGTATATCAGAGGCTTTCCCAGGAACCTCCCATTAGCTTCTACTTATATCCTGTTGGCCTCTGCTTTCATGTGACTTCCCCTCACTGCAAGGGAGTCTGGAAAAGGGTTGTTGAGGAAGGCGAGGGAAGAGAAGATTGGAATCCCTGTTGAATGAGACACTTTCTGGACCAACCAAAAACAGTTTAGGATCTCAGTCGTGTTTCTCTATCAACTTCAATTGATAGGTCTTCACTGAGCACTGTTAATGTGAACTCTGTTGTTATTGGTCTTAGTGAATGAGAGAGAGCTACAAAAATATAATGTATTGTCTTATTAGAATTTACACTCTAGTTATGGAAACAAACATGAAACAAAAGGTTCTATGGAATTAAGTGCTGTGTTTTCTCACCAGATTTTAAGAAGAGATGCCTTCATGGATACATGGTATAATTAAAAAGGCTCCATGGAGAAGGTAGCATTGACTTAGGATGGGCTGATGGGAGGGATAGAAATTTTTGGGAAGGGGGAACGTCTTGAATACCCAAGGTTATTTGGAATATAGTGGAAATGGAAAATTATTAGGGTCTATGGGAAGGATGAATGTGGAAATAACTTCTGCCTTAAAACAGAACTGGGAGTAGTTGTGGTTTGGGAGTAGGAAATACAGAGATGTGCTCTTTAAAGGGGAAAATAATCAGGCACTCCTTTATGGATCAGGGAGAACCTGGGGCCAGGAAAGACTGTGGAGGGCTGTGAACTGGGACTGTGGTCCAGGTTGGTGGCAGAGCAATTGGAGGGGGAGAGAGCACCAAAGGGAAATGAGCGATGCCAAAGGAAAGTTAGCAGGACTCCGTGGCTTCTAAGATTTGCTGAGAAAGCTAAAGCAAAGATACTGCCTTCAGCTTGGGGTGCTAGGAATAAATTAGAGACCAGAACCAGAAAGTCCACCGGAAGCCCAGAGCAGTCTAATTTGAACAAAAGGTTTTGTGACCCAGCTGGTCTTCACAGTCTAGGTTGTTCTGTGTCCACCATCTTGACTTCCTTTTATCCACTTCCATCAGTTCTGTTTGTTCATAGTTTCTGCTTCCTTCAAATTTTGGCTCACTCACAGGCTGCTTCTCTTAAGTGTTCTAGCAGCCTCACTGTCCTCCACTCTCCATCTGAGTATTTCCATATTTTTAAGTCAGCATCCTATGATATTGCCTTTGTTTGGGGAGAGGTTGTCTGGCAACAACTCTTGGGAGGTCACTGACCCCCCTGTCAGTTGTCTGCTCTTGGATCTGGTGCCTGTACCTCCAGCCAGTTGTGACCTGGGATACAGAGCAGGTTTGCCCAAGCCTGCCACCTCACCAGCGCCTAGAAGAGGAGGGGTCGGCTGATGGAGGGGCAGGCACGATGTAAGTGTGAAACTAGTACAGATGCCACAGCTTGCTGTGAGTTTTGTAATCCTCTATGAAGGGCAGCTATTTTCCATCTCATTCTATGAAGACTGGGGTGCAGTTACATATGCATGAGCCTTTGGTTAATACATTTTTATTTGGTATATTTTATTGAGATATAATTCACTTTGTTGAATTATAATTCACACACTATTTGATTCATCCATTTGAAGTGTACAATTCAGTGGTTTTTAGTATGTTCACATATATGAAGCCATCTCCACAGTCACCTCTAAAAGAAGCCCTGGGGGCGCCTGGGTGGCGCAGTCGGTTAAGCGTCCGACTTCAGCCAGGTCACGATCTCACAGTCCGGGAGCTCGAGCCCCGCGTCGGGCTCTGGGCTGATGGCTCAGAGCCTGGAGCCTGTTTCCGATTCTGTGTGTCCCTCTCTCTCTGCCCCTCCCCTGTTCATGCTCTGTCTCTCTCTGTCCCAAAAATAAATAAACGTTGAAAAAAAAAAATAAAAGAAGCCCTGGACCCCATTGGGCTCCTCTTTTTTGTGGCCAATAATGTGTAACATGCTTCTATATTTCAGCCCTTTGCTGTATGAGGCCTTTTTTTTTTTTTATAGGACAATCAAATGGTGAAGGCATATTTTTAAATTTTTTATAATGTTTGTTTATTTTTGGAAGAGAGAGACAGAGTGTGGGAAGGGGAGGGGTGGAGAGAGGGAGACACAGAATCTGAAGTAGGCTCCAGGCTCTGAGCTGTCAGAACAGACCTTGATGCAGGGCTCGAACCCACAAAGCGATCGTTACTTGAGCTGAAGTTGGACACTTAGCCGACTGACGCTTAACCAGCTGAGCCACCCAGGCGCCACAAGGTGAGGCCTTTCTGACCACAGTGTTTCAGTTGGCACTCTTTCCCCATTCTTTCTCCCCCTTGCCTGCCTGTTATACACCAGAACCCATATCACCTGATATATTTTATATGTGTGTCTGTCTGCTTTTCTCAGAATGTAAGCTTTGTGGCAGTGGTTTTTGCCTGACTTAAAATATCCAGTACATGGTAGGTACTCAGATATTTGCTGAGTGAATGAATTATTAATAAATTGATTTGTTAGGCTTCCAGCCGCCAGTGTTGTGGTTTTAGCTGCTTAGATTTTCACAAGAACCAGAAGAGGTAATTGTATCAGGTACCTGTCCAGTTGGCATAGAAACATTACGGATGATGATATGGAGATCCCAAGAGCTTAATACCTTGTCCAGATGCACAAGGTTTCTACTTGGTAGGGTCAGGGGTAGACTGCAGCTCACTTGAGGCTTGGGCTAGTCCTTCAGCATAAAGGGTTTGTCTGTCACTGAGGTCCATCCCTGGCCTTCTGAGAGACTCAGTCTGTTAGAGAAACCTAGAGGTTCTTTGTTGCTGATTTCAACCATTGCTCATTTTGACCCCTCCCATGTTCACTTGTGCTGAACCCTAATTCATTTGTATTCTCTCTCTCTCTCTCCCAGACTGGGTTCATTTTGAGACTCTTGTTTCCCCCAAATTCTCCCCTGGAAGTTCCCTGTTCCATCCCTTTCATGATAAATAACTTAAAAAGGCAAAGAAACAATGTAAGAAAAAGATCATTAATTTTCTGACTTAATTAGTAGTAGATGGGGTGCCTGGGTGGCAATTGTCCAACTCTTGATTTTGGCTCAGGTCATGATCTCACAGTTCATGAGTTTGAGCCCCGAGTCAGGCTCTGACAGCACGGAACCTGCTTGAGATTCTTTCTCTCCCTCTCTCTCTTCCCTTACCTGCTCGCTTGCTCTTTCTTTCTCTAAAAATAAATAAACATTCAAAAAAAACATTTGGTAGTACAAAACTAGTTGAAGAAAAGATTTTGTCATTTGTGATCAGTTTCCCAAGACCCCAGTTAGATGCTGGGCTGTGTTAGTTTCTTTCAGGGGTGATAGGAACACTGTGGCAGGGTGGGGTGGTGGTTGGGGCTCAGGGGTGGGTGATGGGAGCCTCCAGGTGGAAACCATGGATGGAAACAAAAGCCTGGGCGTGAAGAACCTTCGCCTGAGAACTGGAAAGGAGTTGTTTATGGGTAATTATTTCTGAGAGGCAGTTTATTTGATAAGATTATCATCTTTTTTTTTTAAGTTTATTATTTTCTTTTTTGAGAGACAGAGCACGGAAGGGGCAGAGAAAGAGAATCCCAAGCAGGCTCCGCACTGCCAGCACAGAACCTGATGCAGGGCTTGAACCCATGAACCGTGAGATTATGACCTGAGCCAAAATCTGATGCTTAACCTGCTGAGCCCCTCAGGTGGCCCAGATTATTGTCTTTACAGTAATCTGGAGTTAAAATTGTTTACAATTGTTGAAGCTTTCTCCAGGGCTTCCCCCTTTGTAGCAATAATTTCTTCACTGGCCACAAGTCTGTCCCATGCGAGTTTTGTATTTGTAGATGGCTTCTTTGGCACTTTTTGGGTGTGTGTGGCAACAGCATTCAATTCAAATCGCAAGAATCTGCCACATGACTTAGTGGTTCCTCTCTGATTGAAAACTCATGTTAGGGTTTGTTTTCCCTCCTCTCCAGAGGAGCAACAGAAGTCTTTCATGAATGGAAGGAAGGCTGTTACTGGGGACCTAGCCATTCCTTCAGGCCTTTGCATTTATCCGCTATAAAATGCAATTGCATGGAATTCTGCAACCAAATAAGAGTGAGCAGTGTGAATTGGCAGATCTGTCCATCCATGGTATGTGGGCTAGTTTACCTTGCACAGTGCTGGACTCTTAAGGTTTTGTGCTAATTAGTGGTAAGCAACTTCCAAGGTGATTTTAGGAAGGCTTTGCAGGACAAAAGAAGAAAGAGGACTAAATGAGTTGAATTAAATGAGTAACCACTTGCTTTGGCTGTTCTGAGCAGCAGCAGTATCTTGTGTTCAGTTCTCTGGACTCTGGTTTTTATGCTTATGCCTAGATCAGAAACTGCAGATTGTCCACCATCAGAAACTCCCTCCTTTTGAAATGTAAATGTGATATCAGTTAATGTATTCTTATCTCCTAATGGATTACAGTCTTTAGCAATGATATTTTTTCTTTCAGCTTATTGAGGTATAACGGACAAAATTGTAAGATATTTAAAGTGTACAGTGTGATTTGATACATACGTGTGTTATTACCGCCAGTACTGATCTCCTTTGTAAGGTGAAGCAGACATAGAATGATAACCTGATAGGGTTAGGTGTAGGAAAAGGAACATGAGTGTTGATGAGTTTAGTGAGATAGCCAAACAAATGAAATGCTATGTTTATTTCTTTGTGACCAAGTGGACTGGGGTAGGGTGGATTGTTACTAATCAAAGTTAGTTGTTGTACTCACCTACTCTCTGCCCTGTTTGCTGGGAATTATGAAGGATAACAACAGATTTTAGTAATTGAGACAGGACATAAACTGTGACAGGACACAAATACAAGGAAAGTAAAACAAGAATGATATAACCAATTAATGATACAATATAAAAAGACCTATAATAAGTATGCGTAAGATTCATTGCAAGTTAGATACTATGGAATAGCGTTTCTCCATTCTCATTATGCATTAGAATCAAATAGGAATGTTTTAAAAAATGCTGATGCCTTATAAAATGAGTGATTTTATTTGGTTGCTTTGAGATGGAGACTGGGCATTGTTTTTTTTTTTTTTTTTTTTTTTTTAATGTTTATTTTTGAGAAAGAGAGAGAGAGAGCAAGCCAGCTCACTCTCATGAGTGAGCAGGGGAGGGGTAGAGAGAGAGGGAGACACAGGATCCGAAGCGGGCTTTGCACTGACAGCAGAGAGCCCAATGTGGGGCTCGAACTCTGGAACCTGAGATCATGACCTGAGCCAAAGTCGGATGCTTAACCAACTGAGCCACCCAGATGGCCTGAGCATTGATATTTTTGAGAGCTCTTGAGGTGATTCTTATGTACAGCTAGGGTAGAGAATAACTGGCATAGAGGTGAATTAAGCCTTACAAAGAGAGTGTTTCCTGAACTTTAGTGGGAATCAGAATCACCTAGGGTGCTTATTAACAGTGTGGTTTCCTGGTCTGCACTCAGATTCTCTCTGGAGTATGAGGCAATGTCTTGGGCCACCCTTTGAGAAACATGATGGTAGGTATAGAATATTGGATAATATCACTTGGCACTGAATAGGGTTGGACAGGTTTCATGTAAAGTGGGACATGAGCAAGTGTCTGAATAATGCACAGGATTCAGAAGAGCAATGGGTGGGAAAGTAAAAGGTATATTGGGGCATAGATAGAATTGGTTTGGGTGGGGGGAGTAATGGGAGATGAGGTTGCAAGGTAGAAGCCTTCTGTGCCACTTTATGGAGCTTACATTTTGCATTTTTAGGCTTGGAGAGACTTGAGTTTGGAGAGTATGGCCTTCGCCAGTCCTGAGCAAGCTAAGTCAGTAAACAACATCCAGAGGATAGGTGTCCTTGGCACTATGGGAAGTGATTGTTGTATTGGAGGTGACTTAGGAAGTATGGTCTCATTTCACATCGGCCTGCTGAAGTAATAAAATGGTGACACTTGAACTAAGAAACTCTAAATTTGGAATAAATTAATCCAACAAATATTTGTTAGGTGCCTTTTATATGACCAATATGCTGAGGACCAATAGGTTATTATTAAAAAAGTTTTTAAAAAAATGTTTATTTACTTTTGAGAGAGAATGAGAGAGAGAGAGAGAGAGAGAGAGAGAGAGAGAGAGAGAGAGAGAGAGAGAATGAATCCAAAGCAGGTTCCAGGCTCTGAACTGTTGGCACTGAGCCCAGTGCGAGGCTCCAACTCATGAATTGTGAGATCATGATCTGAGCCGAAGTTGGATGCTTGGCTGACTGAGCTACCCAGGCGCCCCCATGTTATTTTTAATAACATACTAGAATTCATTGTTGGTAACACATTTATAGAATTTCTGCAAACTCACCAGATCCCAACCCATCAGACTATGGAGGAAAATAGCAACTGTGACTTTCATTTGTTCACAGATTTAAATATCCTGGTCAGGACTTACTGGAAATGTTTTTTTGTGTTTTTTTAAATTTATTTATTTATTTTGAGAGAGCGTGTGTGCATACACTCGAGGAGGGGGAGGGGCAGAGAGAGTGAGGAAAAGAGAGAATCTGAAGCAGGCTCTGTGCTGTCAGCACAGAGCTTGACCCTGGGCTCGATCTCACAACTGTGAGATCATGACCTGTGGGCTCATGACCTGAGCCAAAATCAAGAGTTAGAGGCTTAACCAGTTGAGCCACCCAGGCACCCCTGGAAATGTTTTAATCAGGATAACTTGCAGTGTTTTCAATGATCTTGATTTGACAAATACAGTTGTTTTGGGTTGGAAATATTACCAGAGTAATGCTGGAAGACTGTTCATTGAGAGTTTTTAAAAAATGTATTTTGGGCCACAGAAACCTTTGAATATCTGGTATAGGCAAGCGTTGCCTTTCCGCAAAAATGCACAGATACGTGTAATCTTGCTTATAATTTAGGGCTTTTAAATGCTGTGAAGTCAGTTTATAACCTGTGTAGGTATTCACAGATTTCAAGTTAACACTTAGAGTAGACCATGGAATAACTTTGATGTCATGTGCATTTCAGAGGAGTGGAGAAATATAGGTGTTTGTGACATTTTCTGTTCTTTTAATTGTTCACTATAAATCATGGTGACCTGTGAGTAATTTAGCATCTATGTAGCAAATGGTTTTTGAGTGAAGTTTGCATAAGCCACAACCAAAGTATTTGCATATCCTAGTACTGTAATTAAGTATGCTTTGGAACAGGTGTGTGTGTGTGTGTGTCTCTCTCTCTCTCTCTCTCTCTCTCTCTCTCTCTCTCTCTCTCTCTCTCTCTCTCTCTCAGTGTGCCACATCCATTTGCCCTCCTGACAGACTGCAGAGTTGGTCTGTTGTTAGGTCTCCTGAAGTAAAACACAAGATAGGATTTAATCTAGCAATCCCCAGTGTGCTTTCTGAGGATTGCTATTTCTGGTAGAAAGAAGCTCCATGAAAAGAGTCTCTGAAGACAAAGTCCTTCTGTAACACATGACATGTTCTATCCTGTCTGGGAGATACACTACACATGTGATTATATTAAAGGAAGTCTGGCAGTAAAGAAACCTGTTTAGCTTTGCTTAAACCTATTGATTCTTAAGTTTGTTTAATCAGGCTCTCTCTTCTCAAAACACTCTTTAACTTCTCAAAGATAAATATTGTGAAATAGTAATTTAGCTTACTGTTATCAAAGTTGGCCGCAAGAGATATAAGTGAATGCTTAATGTGTGTGAGCTGCAGAATTTACTTTTTTGGAAAACCCATCTGGAATGAATTATGTCGGCACTCTGGGTGAGAATTTAGTCTCTGCAGAAGAAGGGTCAGAATTTTGAAAGGCATTCTGAGATGACCGAGCTTTGGCTCGACAGTACCTTTTAAAAATGGCCATATTGGGGCGCCTGGGTGGCTCAGTCGGTTACGCGTCCGACTTCAGCTCAGGTCACGATCTCACGGTCCGTGAGTTCGAGCCCCGCATCGGGCTCTGGGCTGATGATGGCCCAGAGCCCGGAGCCTGCTTCCGATTCTGTGTCTCCCTCTCTCTCTGACCCTCCCCCGTTCATGCTCTGCCTCTGTCTGTCTCAAAAATAAATAAACGTTAAAAAAAAAAATAAAAAAAAATGGCCATATTTACTGCTGTAATGAAAAGGTTATCAAGAATCATGTTGAGAATAAAACAAAACTTTTATAGTTTTCTTCCACTAACAACCTGTGCCTTTTGCTCAATTGAAGTCCTTTCCTCAGTATAACTAGCAAATTTGAAAATAATACTGATAAGGGTAGAGGATCAGGGAATACTGTATTTGAATGATCAAGGGAACAGGTCTTAAATAACAGGGTAGATAAATTAGAGTGCTTTATGTATGAAGGAGCAAAGGTAAAGGATTATATAGACTTATGGAAGATATTATATATGAATATACAAATACACTAGGAAGTAACCTCCCCTCCCATATGGTATAGATCTTAAGGCAAGAAAATTATGGTGTATTTTATGGATTATTCCTTCTTAATAGTTTATAGATTAACTACTTCAGGAAGATTTTCAAATATTTAATTGATTTAGGTCACATATGAAATACTAAATAAACATCTGTAATTGGCCAGTACCCTAGCTGCTGAATATTCAGAAATGGTTAGGATATGGCTTCTGCTCTTGAGAGGCTCATAATTTTGGTGGGAGTTGCTTTCTCAACGTAATTTTCCTCTGGGTGGCACTTTTTCTTCTCTGGATCTTCTCTCCTGCAACCCCTCCCTCCCTCCATGATTGCTACCTACTACTTGCTAGCCTAATCAGACTGAATGAATCATGGAACTGAGCATGTGAGTACTTACATTGCTCTTTTGTATTGTGAAACACTTTCTGATAAGAAATATAAGTGGTTTGAGTGTCTGGAAACATTGTAAGCCTACTGCCAAATAGTCCTGAGGAATCCACTGTTAATGTCAACATGAAGACTTGTTGGTGATTTGCCAATTCATTATTCCTATCACAGTGGTCTCCCTAGTTACAAAAAAGTCCTTGACATTTTGGATTTAGTGAATTTTACTTTTCTCAGGAATAAGAGGCTTTAGCATGGTCTCATAATAAAATTGTCATTCTATGAGTCTTCTCTGCAAATTTTCCATTTTTTTTCAAAAACATTTTCGCCAACCCAGTAGAAATGGATGATAGAAACTGTAGAGATGGCAAGAGTTTGATGTCAGCTTTTGTTTTTGAAAAATTTGATTTAAATGCTAGTTGCTACTTAAAAATGAAGGGGAAATAAATGATGCAGTGACGATACCCATATTGCTTTCAGAACTGGATAATTCTTCAGGTAGCACCAATCTGTTCCGTAATGAGGCATTTTCTCACCACGTATGGTAGAGTAGTTCCGGTCTTTAGGGAAGTTAGTAAACATTCTTAAAATTTTTTTTAAGTTTATTCATTTTTGAGAGACAGAGCGTGAGCAGGGTAGGGGCAGAGAGAGAGAGAGAGAGAGAGAGAGAGAGAGAGAGAGAGAGAGAGAGAGAGACAGACAGACAGACAGACATAGAATCCAAAGCAGGCTCTAGGCTCTGAGCTGTCAGCACAGAACCCCATGCTGGGCTCAAACTCATGAACTGCGAGATCATGACCTGAGTTGAAGTCGGGGGCCCAACCAACTGAGCCACCCAGGTGCCCCAAGTTAGTAGATATTCTTGAAGAAGGAGGAAAAAATGGAAGTTATTCATTGTGGCCCATAATTTTAAAACTTAAGGTAAACCCCTAACTAGAAAGTAAGAGTAAATTTGTAGGCATCTAGGTTCTTATATGTCTCTGTTCTGTATTGTTTTCCTCATAATATGGATATTAAAAATAAACCATGCATCAAAAATTTGTTTCAAATAGGATTCACAGTGCTTTTCTTTATTTACATCGTAAATTCCCTATTAGCTAACGTTCTGCTACCTTGGAATTTCCATATATTAAGAGGTTCTTTTTACAGTGATGATTAATACTTAGAATGATTACCCTGAGGATCCACAAAATCCTCTTGAATCATCAAAGATTATATTCAGTATAGCTTTAATGCCACACACTTATTGTCTTCTAATTGTTTGAAAATTGAGAATCTGTGTTTTTTTCGCCTCTTGGCTGAATGCCCCATTTCCTGATCATTTCACGTAAGAAACTGTAGGATGCTATCATGCAACCTGATTTCCTTTGCTACCCTACTTTAAAAACCAGTGGCTGTAATTAAGAGATATGTTGTGGAGGTTCAGAGAGGAGCCTGAAGTGACTTCTACTTTCCTAACCATGGCTATGGAGTACAGCCTTGGGCTAAGAATGATTAAAAGACGGGTATTGAAAAGTCATCCTACTGTTCATGCACCTATTCCAGATAACAACATAGAGCCCCAAGGAAAGCAGGGGAAAGAATATTATGAAGCCGTCCCCTTTGATCACAGAGATGTAGTGTGTGTTCATGGGTAGCTAGCTACTCCCTCCTAACCCTATCGTCACTTCCTTGGGCCAAGTCATTATCAGGTCTCACTTGTGCTACTTCATCAATCATGTAATTGGGGAATTTGCTTCAGTTTTGAACTTAATTCCAGTCCGTTAAATTGCTGATATATAGTATTGTCTGTCATTGCACTCAGGAATTACAGCCCTCATCATGTTATGTTATGGCTGTATCTCTGGATCCTGCATTCCAGGTTAGTCACTTGGTATAAATAGAGTGGTCACTATTTATTAGTACTTTGGGCCCGGCTAAGTATTCAACTTGCAAAGAGTAGTTTGTGTTTTGACCTAGATTCAAATTCTAACGATGCCACATACTAGCTATGTGACCTTGATCAAGTTACTTAGCCTCTCTGAGCTTCAATGTCTTTTTCAGTGTAACAGTTATATTAATATGTTGGGGTTGCTGTAGCAAAGTACCCCGGATTGGATGGTCGAAACAACATAAACTTATTTTCTCACAAGTCTGGGGCTATAAGTCCAAGATCAAGGTATCTGCATGATTTCCTCTGACGCCTCTGTTCATGGCTTAGATAGCTGCTTTCTCCCTGAGTCTTCATGTGGTCTTTGGCCTGTCTATTTGTCCTAATCTTCTCTTATATGGACACCAGTCACACTGGATTAAGGTCCATCCTAAAGACCTTATTTTAATTGAATTACTTTTTTAAAGATTCTGTCTCTAAATACAATCACATTCTGAGGTACTGGGAGTTAAGACACCAACATGATGAATTTTGGGTGAGACAATTCAGCAATGAACATAATAATAGCTGTGAACATAATATGTGTTGTGAGGATTAAATGAAGTAACATATGCCAAGGCCTGGCCTGAGTACGAGCTTAGTGCATACTCAGTATTTTAATGTTTATTTATTTTTGAGACAGAGAGAGAAAGAGCATGAGCAGGGGATGGGCAGAGAGAGAGGGAGACACAGAATCCGAAGCAGGCTCTAGGCTCTGAGCCATCAGCACAGAGCCCGATGCGGGGCTCGAACTCACAGACTGTGAGATCGTGACCTGAGCTGAAGTCAGACGCTTAACTGACTGAGCCACCCAGGCGCCCCAGTGCATACTCAGTATTAACCACTCAGTGCTGGGGGTGGATGGAATCTTTGTTTTCTTTGTGTTCTAGCCAAGCATAAAAGTATACTTTGGTGGAATTGTGCTTTGAATATCTAGGTGTGTCTTTCCATAAGCTTCTTACCTCCTTTACCCCCCTTCACGCAACCAAATGATGTGCTTCCAAGGTGCTTGTGTTCTCTTCTGAGAAGTTCTCTCTGCTTCTGCTCCCTGCCCAGCAGGGCATCATCTCCACTTCTCAGTGAAGCAAGGCTTTCCTTCCTCCCAGTTGGCAGGAATGTCAGGCTTCTCCTAAGCACAGCAGTGCACTTTTTTGACTCCCTCTCTCCCTGGATTCTTTCAGTGTTTCCACCTGGCAGTAGTGTGTTTCTGCCATTTGACACTTTTCACATATCACGGTTTATGTTTTTTAGACCTGCTCTTCCCCCTCTCGCCCCTTTACTTAGCAGTACCCCGCTCCCCACCACAACCACATTTCTACACACAGACCAGAGGTGTAAGGCGGGGTGGGACAGAAGAGCGAGGAAGCAGTGTGAAAGAAAAACTAAACACAGGCCTGGAATGACTTAATGTTTTTGTTCAGACCGGTGCCATGTGGCTTGTGCCTCATGGTGAATGAGCGGTAATTCCTCTGAGGACATTCTCTTGAAGCATAATGTTTGACAAGGCATTAGCCAGCATTTATCATCCAGAGAGTTTCACATAAACACACATCAGTTTAAAATCCTGGGGTATTAATTGGTCACAAAATCATTTCACTTGTGTACTTGTAGGAGAAGATATGTGCTTTGTAAGTGTTTAAAAATCTTTGACGGGCATTTTCATTATTAACTGTAGAGGAGTTTCCCACAGTGTTCTCTCAAGTTGAGAAGAAGGCTTTCTAAATGTCGTTTTCCAACTGGAGCTTGGTTTCCTGAAAACTATTCTTAGTGTGCTGGATGAGTGCAGCTGTTCATATCTTAATATTTCAGTGTGAGTCATTGGGTGGGCGGAACTGATTAGAATTCCAAATGCGATACATACAGGCGGTTAGGTGGAACTCTTTGGGAATTTACTAGGAGAGATTTGTGACAGAAGTCCTACATTCTGGAGTTAAGTGGTAAAAAGAACGCTTTAAGTACTAGGTATCTGAATAAACGTCTTCTGCATTTCCTTTTGGTTTTCTTTTTTGGTTGGTGGAAGGGAGACTTTTCTTTATGTTAAGAAACCGTTAATACTTGTTGTCAAGATAGGGTTCTTTGAAAATATTTAAAATAACACGCTTGCCTTCCAAAAAGATGCTTGTTTGTTATGGGTCAGTGTGACCTTATTTTCATGATTCATATATCTGTTTGAGACATTATTTTTTTTTTCTTCTAAACACTTTACAAAGCTTTATTGTAGTTCCACTCAGTTTACCACAAATTTGAGTTTTGCTCTATCCCAAACACCACTTGGGAAGGGCAGTTATATTTATTGAGTGGAAAGTAGCTTTTGGGCTGGCTAATATAAACATCCCTTGGAACATTACCCAGTGTAACAAAGGGGGACAACGGAAAGGTTCATATTTTAGGATTCCAGCTGCCCAGTGACAGCTTGGGAAGCAGTGTTATGTTTTAAAGTTTGTGTTAGGAATCAACCCCAATCCATAAGTGGGCTTGAATGTTACATTCTGAGTTATGACATAAAGTGGCATTGTAATGTTTTCTAGGATGTGGTATCCAGGGTTGCCATGATGTCGTAAGTCAAGCTTTAAAAACAATGAACTGTTTTTCACGGGTGAAGCTTAAAACAGTCTTTTAAAAAGCATGTGCTCTCCATAATACAAGCCATAAATCAAAATGGAATGATAGGGAATCCCTTAGAGAGGGAAAGAGGGCTCTTGGCTCTCCACCTCAGGTCTTCAGAATGTGAATCAGCACAAGTAAGAAAGTGGACAACTCAGAAACAGAGGCATATTTTAGAGCTCCTAGAAGCCCCTTTAAAGGATTATTTCATTTTCTCAGCCATTTAGCCCTTGATCGGTTCTAGAGCATAGCCTGAGCCCTTGATCAGTTCTAGAGCATAGCCTGAGGTATGTTTGGAAGTCATTCATGAAGCAGCACTTCTGGTTAGCCACGCAGTCTTGAGAAGCTGATTGCCTGGGTGGGTCTCGCCGGGTCCTGCCATTCACGCTATGTGATCCTGGGAAAGTTTCCTGCTTCTCTGAGCCCCAGTTTCCTCAGCTATAAAATGGGTATCATAATAGCATTCATAGAGTTGCTGTGAGAATGAAATGCATTAACATATGTAGGGCACTTGGGGCAGTGCCTGGCACAGGGCTAGCCCTGAATAAGTGTTGACTGCTATTAGCAGTCACATATTATCTTAGCACATATTAAATACCCGTATTTGACTGCGTGCAGACCAGGTGGATACCTAGCAGCATCGGTGTCCATTCCTGACCTAATTTATCCTGGGTTCTCCAGCTGAACTCTGTAATCCCCAGGCTAGGTAACCATGAGCTCTTATTCTTAGTGGAATCTTCATGCGAGAATTAGTTTCTACAGGTATTTGATGTTGCTTGACAGGTTTGGTTTGGTGGTGCACATGACCTGGGCTTGTGTCTGTAGGGTTTAAAAGTATGTCTTTAGGTGAGGGTTAGAAGGGCGATTTCGAGATCAGAGGGTTTTTTTTGTTGTTGTTTTTAATCTTTTTGTCCTCTTAGTGTTCTCGACTCTGTAACATACTTAGTTTTTCTTTTTAACCTGTAAAGCCTCTTTATTTCCTGTGAATTTATCTTGTGGAATGGTGACCACCCAGGGGTTAGAGGACTTGCTGCCTGTGTGCCATGGGAGATTGTATAACATTCACATAATGCTTTTACCCAGCCGCCTGCGTGTGTTTTATTTATTTTTTCCCTGGGCTTCAAGAGGCAGAGATGAGATAAACACTTTGGTGTTTACTGAGTCCCGCGGAATTCCGAGTCGACATAAGCAGTATTTGCCCTGTGACTTCTCCATGCTAAGACTCTGCCATCGCTCTTTCCCCTTTGATGCTGCTTACCTACCCCCCACATCCTCATTTGCAGAGTCCAGGCGTAAAGCTTGCATCCCGCCTCCTGGCCCGTCCGGAGCCCTGTAGAAATAAAGGGGGCTTTAGGTGGGCCCCTGCTATTTGCTGCTTGACTTTTGTCTCAGGTGGAAGGAGATGGCCTCTCTGCAAGGGCAGAGCTATGCAGGTGGGAAGCTGCTGGAAGAAAGCAATGCCTGTTGTCTCAAGGGCTGGCCTGAGAGCCAGTGCTGGTGAAGGCTTTTTCTCAGAGTTGCATCAAAGACCTGGTCTAAAGCTTATTCTCACATGTGCCAAATTGGTGTATTGTTATGTGGCCTGGTCGGATGGTGAAGGGTGATTATTGTTGGTGCCCTTGTCTTTTGTCTTTCTTTGGTTCACTCAGAAGGCAGTGGGAATACGGAACGAGCATAGGCTTTGTGGGTCAGGCTGACTTGGGTTTGAATTCTTCTCTTTTACTCACTATATTATTACAAAAAAGAACTCAAACTGAGCCTAAGTTTCCTCCTGTGGAGAACAGGGGTTCTCATTCTTCTTGCTCAGGGTTATGGTGTGAAAAAGCAAAGCACAGCACACCTGGCTGGTCCAGACAGTAGTGATATTGGTTAACACGGATGCAGGGCTTGCTGTGTACCAGGTGTTGTCCTCAGATGTGACAAATACTAGGTTACTTGGTCCTCACTCTGACAGCATTTCTATTTTGCACACTAGGAAACTGAGGCACAGATGGGTTGTTAGTACTGAAGCTCAGATCTGAATCCAGGAACTCAAACGTTGCCTTCCGCAGTTATCCTGGCGTGTAACTTTTTGATGATTTCCGAGACTTGATATTACAAAATACAGTAAATATCTTTCTAAATTCTTAGTCTCGACATAGCAGTTTGTTGGCTGGTACATATACTTTGTGTAGACCTACCAGTGGACAACAGATGCAACCTACTAATGAGAAAAATGTCCTCTTGCAGATGTTAAGAAGTTTTAGTGGTTGTTCTGGTTCAATGTGAAGTGTATTTCTCAGATACCACCTGTGGCACCTCCACAGGCAACAAGCTGGCTAGGAGTCGTTACTCTAGAACTTTTGATAAATTTGTGAAAAAGAAAGTCTCCAAACCCTTTTGCTTCCCCCCAACCTTTAAAAATTTTTTTCTAATGTTTATTTACTTTTGAGAGAGAGAGAGGAAGACAGACAGAGACAGGGTATGAGCGGTCAAGGGGCAGAGAGAGAGAGAGAGAGAGAGGGAGACACAGAATCTGAAGCAGGATCCAGGCTCTGAGCTGTCAGCACAGAGCTTGATGTGGGGCTCGAACCCATGAACCGTGAGATCGTTACCCGAGCCGAAGTAGAACACTTAACTGACTGAGCCCCCCAGGCACCTCCCTTTTGCATTCTTCATCCAGGTTGATTGGGAGCTCTGCTGCTATTGAGATAAGGTTTGATAGGGAGCAGCTGCCCTGGTCACAGGGTAGCATCAGAAGCTCACGCATCAGGACTCACAGTGGAGCATGGACTGTTCCCTTAGCTGCTGTGAGGTTCAGATGACATAATGTGGTTCATTCTGATCCTGTTGGGGTTTTGGGGACTTTTCCAGGGCCTGGTAAAAGCTTTAGGGTAGGTTCTCTGCTGTGGAAGAAGAGCATCTATCTGCTCTCCTCTTGAGTGGCCTGCAGTCACATTGAGGCTCTGGGGAGTAGATGTTTGCCTATATTTGTTACTGACTAGTCCAGAAAAACTCTGGCTGGGTTTGACCTGGCAGTGGAAAGTACTGTGCGTTGCTGATAGCTGTCATGATCAGTTTTCTTCTTTTGGACTTAAGTGTATATTGATGATAAGCTGCTGTAAGATGGATGTGCCAGATTTGAGTTCAACTACATATCTGTGTCTCTTTGCCATTAGGAGATTTCATCTTCTTGCTGTGCCAGTTGAATGAAGGTCTGTGTGGCTGGATAGAATTGTCTGCTTAGGGTGTGTTTTTCCAACTTGGCCTTGTGTTGAACTTAAGGCTTAGAGATGTAACTCTTGTGTCAGACAGGCAGATCTGTGAGTCACGCTGACTGGGCTTCGAGGATGATTCATGGGTGTGTCCTTTCTGACTGTGTCTTTCCTATACCTCTGGTAGGCACAGTTTGTGTCTCTAAACAGTAATATGAATTGGGGGAGTGCACTCTGCTTTTTATTACCTTGAGTAACATACATGAGGTTATACATTGGGGCCCTTATCATACCATAAATGTTGTGTTTTTAATGACCTCAGTTTCTAAAAACTAGATTTTGTTTCCTATAGATGGGGAGACGTCTTGAGAGACTGGAACTCTAAAACTAGAAAGGAGTTTGTAGGTCCAGCCAGTGTGTAGTTACCTTTTATTACAGTCTGTGTATGGCATTGGACTAGATAATGTGAGCTTCAAAATAAATCTTGCTTCTTGTCCTCTATGTCCTTTTGGGTTAAAACCATATGTTATTGGATTGTTCCCACTCTCCCAGGAAATCTGCTCATAGGGATATCGCTCACTGAAATATTCTTTTCCTACCTGGCTATAGCCTGAGGAATCTTTCTTAACACATGGTTCCTGGCTGCCACTACTTTCTGCTTAAAGTTGGCACATTTTATGAAGTTTGTAATCCCCACCCTGGAAGTTTGAGGTATTGTCATCTCTCTGTTCTGTTGCATTTTAATAAGATTTAAGTGAGTGGTAGGGACAGTAAGTTCTGTTGGCATTTGAAAAGCAAGAATTCATTAGAGTGATCAGTAAAGATTTTATGGCGGAAAAAGGACTTGGTCTGTGCTATGAAGAGTGGCCAGGATTTAGATAGATGTCCTTTGACTGCGGGCCAGAAGAGGAAAGTACAAATGTAGCCTGGGAATGGTGAATAAGTCAGTATGGTAGCTTTAGAGGGTTTCTGTGGGGCAGTGGTTTTTACTTTATCCCCTGCTGGGCCCCGTCCCTGAAGTTCTGTTTTAGTAGGTGTGCAGTAGGTCCCTATAATTTGCATTTCTAACAAGTTCCCATGAGATGTTGATGCTACTGGTCCAAGACCTGCTCTTGAGAACCACGGCTGTGGGGAATGTGTACAGTGTGCTGGCGGAGTCCTGTTAGAGCAGAGGTGATGGCCGGGGCAGTCCTGCTACCCAGCTGCAGGGATCACCATTGCCACGTGTGCTCTGCTCTGAGGTGGTGCAAGGCAACACTCGTGCTGAGGTCTGGAGTGCCGGCCTGAGGAGCTGGTGCTTTATTGTGGGTAGTGAGAAGCCATGGGAGAATTTTATCAGTGTGGTATTATTGGCATCTCCTTTCACAGTTTGGTAGCAGGGGAAAGGGTTGTGGGGGGAGAATGGGGGGAAGTGGCCAGACATGGTAAGACAAGCTGGAGGGTAGTGCAGTGTCCAGGGGATGGGTTATTTTAGGAGTGGATTTAGAGAAAGATCTGGAAGGTAAGAAAGGGAAGAATAAAAGGTGACCCAACATTTCCTTCAGCTTGAGAGCTTGGACAGTAGTGCTCACATTGACATAAAGGGGAAATCAGAGCGGTGGCTGCTTTTCGGGAAACTTCTCAGTTTTGTTTTGTTTTGTTTTTCTTATTTATTTATTTTTTAATGTTTATTTTTGGGAGAATGAGTGGGAGAGGGGAAGAGAGAGAGGGGGACACAGAATCTGAAGCAGGCTCCAGGCTCTGAGCTGTCAGCACAGAGCCTGATGTGGGGCTCGAACCCATGAACCACGAGATCATGTCCTGAACCAAAGTCAGATGCTTAACTGACTGAACCACGCACACGCCCCTTTTCTCAGTTATTTTTAAACTGAGTTTAAATTGTTTATCTTATTTTCTTTTCTGTATCTTTTCTAGATTATTGTCTATCCTGTTTTCAGACTGAAGGGTCTATATAATTTTCCATGCCTTCCAATTATATTTTTCTTTAATGTCTAAGCTTTTGTGGTTCTAAATATGTGATCACCTGTCTCCCAAAATAACTTCCTTTTGTGAAAATCCTGAGGTTTAAATGAAAGAATATTGTTTAAAAATCTGTTAGCCATATCACTGTAATTTTTCCTCTAGACTCTTACATCCTTATAGTCTTGCCTAAGGAAAAGGGAAATGGTGTATTATTGTCAGTCATTTGTGTTTTTAGCAATAAAACGTTAATTGGGTTGTGGTATATCTCTAATTTTTCTGTAAGTTACTAATTTCTAATCATTTGATCACTGTGAACACCCATGAATTGGTTTATATTTCACTTTTTCCCCCCTCATTTTTCAAAGTAATACATATTCATTATAGAACAGGGATGCCTGGCTGGCTCAGTCAGTAGAGCATGTGACTCATGATCTTGTGGGTTTGAACCCCACATTGGGTGTAGAGATTACTTAAAAAAATAAAAAATCGGAACATAAATATATAATAAAAAGTAGGAATCAGTTGTGAGCTACCCATAAATTATATTTTTAACATTTTCACTTACTTCACTCAGTCTTTGCATGGGTACATGTGTGTTAAGCAGTAGATTTGGGCCTGTCTGGGTCAGAGCTGGGGCCCAGTATGTCAGTGTGTGGAGTTGAGTGACAGATTTTCTCCTCCCTCTCCTCTACCTTTGTATTTGGCTACCCCGCATATTTTGTGTGGGGCCAGATTACTTGGAGTGACCATAGCTCCCCTGAGAATGAAACAGAATGCTGACACGGGTGAGGAAGGAGTCTGGCAAGCAGGGCTTGAGGTGAAGAGGGCAGCGTTTGTATCTCTGATGAGATGATGGTGTGCTTATCTCAGTTTCTTTTGGATCTGTCCTCCTGAGGCTTCAAGTGCTGGGGAAAACAGACTGAATTAACCATGTTACAGCAGGGACCTTGCAGCTCTGTTGTGGGATTCCCCCGGCCTGATCCACAGAGAGGGACTTGAGAAGGGGAAGTTTCTTGCCGATCATGCACAGAGAGAGAAGGAAACATTTGAGGTTAGTGACCGGTCAGCCTCATCCTGTGGGTGACCCAAGCCATGGAGTGAGACATTGCAGATGACGGTAGATGCAGGTCGTGACAGAACTTAAGGCACAGCTGGGCGAGCAGAGGCCTAAGGGCGTGGTGCTAGAGTGTATTCCTCCGAGATGGGGTCCAGTGATAGTGAAGTGGGCTCAGGAGAAAAGCACCTGGAGCCCAGAAACGCAGAGGCCCAGAGAGCAACCTGACTTTTGTGTAGGTTAGACACTTGCTCCACCTCTCACCTTTAGGAACTCCAGAGAGAGGGAAAAGAGCAAGGGCTCGAGTCTGGTATTTGGCAGTAGGAGCCATTGTTCCTGCAGACTTAGGAATAACTGTTGGCGACCTTATCTAGGACCTGGAAACGATTGGGATATAGGTGTGGTGACCATTGAGCTTGTTGACCAAACTGGACACTGTTAATATTTACATCGGGACTGGGTCTGGCAAGTCAGGATGTGGTATCACTCTAGATACTGGACATGTTCAGGTTCCATATACATTAAAACAAACAAAATCTGGGAACTGCTTTTATATATTAAGTAGCTCCTTCCCAAGGCTCTAAACTGTTGTCATACTTTTAACTTTTTTGTTCTCCCTTAAAAAAGAAATAAAGCCCCTTTAATATTAGGAGTGTTTTGGTATACTGTTTCACTGAAAATGTTGTTCGTGGGTAGTTGTGTTTCATCTGATAAATGTACCACAGTTTCATTAATTGCATAATGTTACTAAAGTTGATTCCTTTCCAGCTACGTAACTACCACGAATGATAGCAAAACAAATAATTCTTTGTGTATGTCTCAGTACTTTCATGAAAGTCAGATTCTTAGAAATAGAATAACTGGGTCAGATTGTATAGTTCTAGATATGTATTGCTAAATTCTAGGCATTTATTTTAAATCTGAATTTCTAAACTGAAAAACTCTGAGAGGCACCTGGGTGGCTCAGTCTTGATTTCGGCTCAGGTCATGATCTCACAGTTCGTGGGATCAAGCCCCATGCTGGGCTCTGTGCTGGCAGTCGGAGCCTGCTTGGGATTCTCTCTCTGCCCCTCCCCCACTTGCACCCATGTGCTCTCTCTCTCAAAAAAAAAAAAAAACCAACTCTGATAGTTGAACTGCTCTGATTTGGAAGTGGTGCAAAATAGACAATTTTTTTTAAAGGCACTAAATAGTTTTTGTCACTTAGCATTTCTGTTGTAACATGGGGATGAGGAAGGTGCAATAAGGTGAAGCAACATTTGAATAAAGAAAACACTTTTATTGCTAATATAACGTGTTTCACATTGCTGTGGAGTGAATGTCTCAAAGAGACTGGATTTACTGAAGTTAACTCTGATGGGTGTGTGCGGTGTGGGCATAGAAATATTTGACTATGAAAATCCTTAATGTTTTTATTGATAGTTTGCACAATATGGCTGAAAGATCAAGTGTTGGGTGTGTTTAGCTATTTGTAGTTTCCATGAGGAACATGATTCTCTGTGTCTGTGATGACAGTTGGATAACATTATGGAGTGCCCGTGGCGTTTTTCACATGGCTTATATGCATTTTATCACAAGCAGGAAACTAGCACATTTTCAGGAGTGGGTTCTTCTAGTATGAGTCAGCTTTGCAGCTGACCAGTCAGCCACTAGTTACAGAATACTACTTTGTGGAGTGGTTGTCAGCAAAAAAAAAAAAAAAAAAAAAAAAAGAAAAAGTCTTCCTTACCTCAGCAAGAATTAGAGCTGAGAAATCAGCTTTGAGAGAACTGTGTGTAGATCAGTAGGTCAGATGAAGTGAAGGTGCTTTGTTGTAAAGCCTGTGTGGTAATTGGCTCAGTCATTGCCAGTGTCTGAATGCAGCATGCCAGCCCTATCTACGTCTGCTATGTCTGAGGTGCTGATTACTGGCTGTGTTACAACTTGCTCAGAGGGGCCAGACCAGTTTGCAAATAGGAAACGAAGAAACTTCTGGAGGGTTAATGTGTGAGGACTTCCTGGTTAGAGAGCATTCCTAAGTTTCTAGTTCCACCGGCCTTTAAAGATTTAGAAGACCCAGGAACGACTTCCTGGTATTTTAAAGACGATAGGCTACTGTCAGTGCTGAAGTATATGGGTGATTATGTTGTGACAGTCAGGAAAATAAATATAAGCATGACACCCAGATAATAATACTTAAGCTAAGAGGAAGGAATAATCTTGAATATTGACTTGTTTAGCTCCTAGAGCCTTTATGCTTAAGGGTGAAGCATGGGAGGTAATGCATTTGGAAGTATCACTAAACCTAAAAATAAAATCACAGTGCTGGAGTTCTGCCTTCTGAGATTTCCCAGTTTTCTAATGATAGCCTTTGGTGTTTTGTACCTTTTGCTGTGCGTGTAATCCAGTGCTCCATTTTGCTTCTCTCTGGTCTCACACCCCAGATTTAACATTCACTGATTCAGGTTTCCGGTTGTTTTTGAAAGACAACTTGACAGTGCTAGGCATAAGTGGAAGCAGTGTGGTGACCTTCGGATTAATAGCCTGTTACTTTTAGAATGTTGAGGATTACAGAGGTAGTGCTTTGGATATCTTAAGCACCTCCTTGTATTCCTTAGACGTCCCTGAAATGATGCATGTGCCTGATATCCAGGAGACACACAACATGCAGTTTATGCTTTCGAAAAAGTCATCCAGGCCATCTCTTTTCCACCTGTAACATGGTCGTATCTGAGGTCTTTATTCTTAAGATGTAATGCTAAGCCTGTTGAAGGTAGTTACTAGGAGGACATCAATTTGGTTTTCCCTCTGTCATCATTGGCCATGACTTTGGCCAATTCTTGTGGGTTTTCAGCAATCGTTTCGTTTAATTAAGAAAGGTTGCGCTCTATGAGATTTTAATACAGTGGGTTTAAAAATAACTATAAAGGCTTGGCTCATAGATGACTCTTAAATGAAACTCATTTTCTCAATCCTTTAGGTATGCAAGCCACTCCCTATTTTCATACTTTATCACTGAATACATGTTTTTTATATCCCAAGTCAGTAGTGAAAAACTGAACCTGTGAATTCTTTTTACAGGGTAAACTTGTTTCTGATTTTAGGAAAATTGAGGTGGGTGTGTTCATGTTTGTGGATAAGAATTTTTCTGAGATGGGTCATTTACAAGCTATTGGTTTCTTTTCTTTACACGTGCAAGGTTGGTTTTTTGGTTAAAGATAGGCAGCAGCAGACACTAGGCTAAGGAGTTGTGAAACTTTTAAACAGGCCTGATCAGTCAGCGGGGAGAGTTTGCAAGCCTCTCTTAAGCAGCTGCATCATATCAAATAACTGATTTGCATCAATGTTACCAGGCAGTGTCATTAAATGTGTTTGTTTCCAGGATCAGGCAATACCAGCATTCTAGTTGTGAGACCCCCTGGGTAATGGCCATGTGGCAATGGGGAGTGTAGGACGGTACTGAGGGATCCCTCCTTATAGAAGATTCAGTTCCTACTGATGGCAGGGAAAGGTAATGACTCAAAATTTAATGGAAGGTTTAAATAAAAACTTAAAAGTTGACAGGAAGGATTTTCTTCTTCCTCTTTCCCATTAATTCATTCCCTTAAGTGAGATGCTTTCCCATCTGTAGGAGCAAAAGAGGGAAAAAAATCCATGAAACATTTTGATTTGCAGTGTGGGAGGAGAAAACTTGTCATATTTCAAAGGCTAACAGGATAAAATGGTATCTTAAATTATTGGTAGCTAGAACACAGAGCGTGTAGACTGGATGACACAGATTAGTTTTTATGTTTGATTTAACTTATTCAATTATTGGTATCTTGCACACATAAGACCTGTTAAAGATATTTGGGCTTATGGATAGAGGAAAAGTAGATACAAAAATGAATCTGTGTTCAGTCTGCATTTCCTTATATCCCACTCTTTCATTGCTCAACCATTGTAGTTCTTTTCTGTCTAGTGATCGCTGTCCTCACCAGGGTCATACCTGTGATCCCTTTGGACTCAGTGTAGTGGATGGTTTTTTTTTTTTTTTTTTTTTTTTTGTCTTTTTTTGTCTTAACCCCTTGGCAGCATTTGATACATTGTAAGCCGCTCCTTTGTTCTTGAAGCACTCCCTTCCCCTTTCTGAAGGGGCCTGGAATGCTAATCCTTATGCTGAGGAAAGTTTGTCTCTCTCTTTTTTAAAAAAAATATTTATTTATGTTTGGGAGAACACACACGGGGGAGGGGCAGAGAGAGAGGGACAGAAGATCTGAAGCAGGCTCTGTGCTGACAAGCTGACAGCAGTGAGCCCGATGCGGGGTTGGAACTCACAAACTAGGAACTAGGTGATCCTGACCTGATCTGAAGTCGGACTCTCAACTCACTGAGCCATCCAGGTGCCCCAAAAGTTAGTCTCTTATTTACTACTTTTTATCTCCCCAGGGAATGACCAAGGTGGAAGCTAGAAGATCAGGGTTGTATTGTACCAATGCAAGGTGCTGTAGACCCTTAAGACAGGAGGGAAACTGGAGGGTTGGGTATGGTTTCCTGGTAGAAGTAGTGATGATTTTTTTTTTTTTCTTAAATGGCATTTGAGATGCACTTGGCACAGTGGGGGCTCGATATTTGAATGAATAAAGGTAGGGTTTAAAGAAACAGAGTGGATGAGGGATAAGTACTTTTAATTTAGGAAGCAGCATGGGCAAGGGGGAGATGGAGCTGGTGAAGGTAAAAATGAATCATTCTCTGGGCTGCAGTGGAATGATGGCAGGGCTCAGGGCCCGAGGACAGCCAGTGTACATTCTTGCCAAGACTTTGGAAGGCTGCGAATAATAGCCAAGGAATTTCGGGTTGTGTTTGTTAGGCAGTGGGTGGACTGGAAGGATTCTGAGCAGGAGAGGCTGTTGGAATTGGGAAGACTGATTCAGCAGCAGTTTGTCGGATGGGATTAGCTTGAGAAAAACCTTACGTTAGCCTCACTTCTGGACTCCTCACAGGCATTTTGCCCACCGCCCCCCCCTTGCCCCCTGGGGTTGGGGGGGGAGGGGAGCAAGCCCTACCATGCTGCTTTTGCACTGCAATGGCTCAGGCCTTATGACCATTTGTCCTGTTGTCCTTTGGTCACTTTACCTGAGCCACCTTGTCCCATGACCAGTGACCGTTGAATTCCTATCAACTTGCATGCACAGTATATCAAGGTACAGCCTTAACTTTGGTCTCCTGATAACACAGATACCATTATAGTAACCTTAGCAGAAGTCCTGCTACCTGGTGGACACACAGCAGCAGTGTGGTTAGAGTTCACGTGAAGCACTGGGTCTGTACGGGTGAGAAGGGCTGTGATGTAGAACAAGAGTGAGGGAGGTTGTGAAACAGGTGCCGTGGGTAGTTGGATCAGGAGTAAGGGCTTAGGGCAAAATCAGGGCCAAGTGTTTGTCTTAAAATCCAGTTAATTCTCAGATATGTAAAAAAAAATCATGAGCATTTGCTTCAGAGTTTATCGGCTCTTGCTCTCTAGGCCTCCTTCCTCCTATATCCATGAATCAAATGCACCCTTGGGCCCCATATTGATACCATAATAGCTTGTTCTTTTTCTTTAAAAGAGTACTTGTGAAGTCAAGTGCAAGTATGAAGGAGCAATTTTGAAAGGGCTTCTGTTTGTCCAAACCTCTGTATGCTTGGGGGTGAGGACCAGGGTGGAGTGGGGGGAATCCTCACCCCGGGCTAGGAAGGGTAGTGCCCTTCACTTCACCTCTGCCAATCTACACATTTGGGAATGTTTCAAGAGTACGATTTGAGCTGCAAGCAGCAGTAGTCTGCATTATCAATAAATGATATCGATACTAGGTTTTGTTGTTAGAAATGGGGAAAATAGTATTATGAAATTTTGTAGAGAGAGAACTCTGATTCTGAAGGCTTTGGTAGATTCCTGTGACATCAGGAGAGCTAGTTTTGTTTGAGAGCATTTTTGCTTGAGAACATATTCATGCTTCATTGTTTACAAGCTGAAACCATCTAGAAGGTCACTCATATGGAATAAAAGTAGGTGCAAGTTAAATGTCAGTAGTATTTATTAAATAACCATGAATGTGATGCTGGTGCCATTAATACATTCAGTTTTTGCAATAGCAAAATTTACTCACCTTTACTCAGCCAATGACTATTCACTGGACTGAGGCCATCAGTGAAAACTGCCAGGTGGTGACTGCCTATTTTGAAAGTAGCCTCCCCTCATAGCAGCTCCAACTGCCTTTGGGAGGGAGACTGGGAGAGAGGCTCTTTTTATAAGAATTATTTTGCTTTCTTTTCAATCTTGTGGAAGTCAGTTTAACTATACTCTTAAATTCAGCCAGGCATAGTGATGGTCTAAGCAGTATTTTGTCAAGTATATTTCTGTGTACGTGGGCTGAGGCCACTGGGTTCAGTATCCACATTATTTCAAAAAAAATTTTTTTAAGTTTATTTATTTTGAGAGAGGCAAAGACAACATGAGCAGGGGAGTGGCAGAGAGAAAGGGTGGGGGGAAGAGAGAGAGAGAGAGAGAGAGAGAGAGAGAGAGAGAGAGGAAGGAAAGAAGGAAGAAAAGAAAAGAAAAAGAAAGAAAAAACCCAAGCAGTCTCTGCACTATCAGTGCAGAGCTGGACTTGAAGCTTGAACGCATGAAACAGCGAGATCATGACCTGAGCCGAAACCAAGAGTCAGATGCTTAGCTGACAGAGCCACCAGTGCGCCCCCTGTCTCCACATAATTTTAAGTGAGAGGTGCACAAATGCCTAATTAGTGAGATACTGAATTCTGAAACTGAAGAGCCTCTGGTCCCCTGGAGCAGTCTCCTGTTTTAGATAAGGTTGTCAGCTAACTCGAGATCAGCTAGCCTGCTAGTGTCATCCAGCTGTGTCAGACCTCACCCCTTCCTATTTAAAGCATCCCCCAATAAACTGAGGTTTTTCTGTGTAAAACAATGATGGAAGTCATTTAAAATCAGATCATTCCTGTTTGTCAGGGATACAGGACCAAAATGATAGAATGGAAGTCTCATTCCCTCTCTTTGGCAGGGATTGGTGAAGGCTCACAGCAGGTGCTTTCTATTAGCAATGAATGTGTGTTCTTAGCGGGAAGGTTTTTTGTTTTGTTTTTTTATCCTAGTGTCTTAGATTGGGTTGCTGTAACAAAGTATCATAGGCTAGTGGCTTAAGCAACAGACATTTATTTTTCACAGTTCTAGAGGCTACCAAGTCCAAGATCAAGGTGCCAGCAGATTCGTTCCTGGTGTGAATCTTCTTCCTGGTTTGCACACCTTCTTGCCGGGTCCTGAAGTAGTGGGTAGTGGAGGGGGAGAGCTCTGATCTCCCCCTTCTTACAAGGGCACCAATCTCATCATGGGGCTCCACCCTCATGAACTGATCTAAACTTAGTTACCTCTGAAAGGCCCCACCTCCAGACACCATCACAGGGGATCGGGGCTTCAACATACAAATTTTAAGGGGAACACAGATATTCAGTCCATAATATATGGGATGCTATTTTTTTAACTAGGCTATCTGGTAGAAAGTATGTTTAAAAAATTTTTTTTAATGTTTATTTAGTTTTGAGAGAGAAAGAGAGAAAGAGAATGAGAATGAGTAGGGGAGGGGCAGAGGGAGAGGGAGACACAGAATCTGAAGCAGGCTCTAGGCTCAGAGCTGTCAGCACAGAGCCGAATGTGGGGGCTCAAACTCATGAACTGTGAAATCACGACCTAAGCCAAAGTTAGACTCTTAACTGACTGAGCCACCCAGGTGTCCTGAAAATTATGTTTTCAGTTTAGGAGATGATCCAGTGTATCAGTAGTTATTATTCATACTCACAAATATTCAGAGACATGGTTAAATGTATTTAAAATATCCAGAGGTGGCCGGGTTAATAATTTGACTTTTTTCAACTTGCTTGTCCAATTTATTCAGCATATGCTTATTTGAGCACATTTTATGAGTCGGGCCCTGTGCTGTGTGTAGCCCAAAGGGATAATAAGATAAAGCAATTTGTCTTCCTTGAGCCATTCGGTGGCTAACATGAAAATGGTATAGAATTATTTTCCTCCGGTCTTCTTTCAAATACATTTTGTCAGGTTCCACTCTTGTCCTGTTTATTTTTCTTATGAAATATTATAAAAATACTTAATATGTAAATAATGAATATGTAAATATTCATGGTTTTATCGGATCTTAATATTTGAAGGTAACATGTCAAAATATTTTTTTTAATATGAGAAATAAACATCACTGGGAATTGAAGATTCCTATATGCTCCTCCCTGTCCTGTGTCTCTCTTTCCTTTTCTAGAAGTAACTACCAGCCTGGATTTGGGGTATGTCATTACTGTGCACATTTTTATACTTTTATTATGTATGTATGAGTTTATGAGCAATAGACTGTATATAATTTTTAAAGCGTTAAGGAAAAAATAGCAAACTATATGTTTTCCTGTACCCTGAGAGAAAAAAAAAAAAAAACAACCAGCCACGTTATTTGAGATTCATTCCCCTTGATATATAGCTCTGGTTCATTTTTAAAAAAACAGATGTACAGTATATAATATTCCATTGTATGATTATTCTACATTATATTAGTCTGTTCTCTTGTCAGATATTTTTGGAGTGTTTTGAGATTTTCATTACAATCTATAACACTGCTGTGGACATTCAAGTACCTCTCTCCTGCGTGAATGAGAATTTCTCTGGGGACAAAGGTAAATGTGGTATTTTGTTGGATCATAGGATGTGAGTGTCTTCAGCCCCAAGGCTTATACTAGATAGTGCCACATCGCTCTACACAGTAACCAGTTTGTGATCCCCCTACAATGTATCAGTGATCTCGTTGATCTGTGTTTTCTCCAGTACTTGGTATTATCAGATGTTTGAGCTTTTGCCCATCCATTGGTTGTGAAGTGAAACGCTTCATTTCTTGCTTTAATGCTGTGTTTTCCTGATTGAAGTGAGATTACCTTTTCTTTTTTACACGTCTGTTGGCCTTTCAGGCTGTTGCTTCTGTGAATTGCCTGTTCATCATGTAGCCCCACCTCTTCACAGGTGGGAGCCGTGGGCCTCAGGTGCAGAGAAGTGGAACTGTCATAATCCTGAATTCATGACATGTTCTCATTATTGGGTTTTGCATGACCCTCTTCTTTGTTCATATTTTTAATGTATAGAGGAACTCATGAAGGTCTGAACCACTGCCAACAATTTACATGTACCCGTGCCTCTCCCCACCCTTCTGTCCCTCTGACTCCTCTCCTGTACTTACTGTCCTGGACTTCATCCTTCCTTGTCATCTAGTTCTGTATGTGGTCTTCCGTCTGGACCTGGCTTTTCTCATTCCCCTGTTCTCAGCCTGGTTTATCCAAGTTGTTGCATTGGCTTTAGTCCATTCATTTTCACTGCAGTGTAACATTTCCCCCATTGTTATTTTTCTGTTGTTTCTACCTTCGGATAGGCATTTTTGGGTTGTTTTCAGTTGTCTAATTATGAACCCTTCTTTTATGAGCATTCGTATATGTGAATCTTGCTGGCCATGATCAAGATGATCTCTTAAGATGCCTCGGTGGCTCAGTCAGTTAAGCGTCTGACTCTTGATTTCGGCTCAGGTCATGATCTTACGGTTGGTGAGATTGACCCCATGCTGGGTGCTGTGCTGACAGCACACAGCCTGTTTGTGATTCTCTCTCTCCCTCCCTCTTTGCCCCTCTTCTGCTTGTGCTCTCTCTGTCTCTCTCTCTCTTTCTCAAAATTGAATATTAAAAAAGCAATCTCTTGAATATTACATGCTACTGAAAATGTGGGATTAGATATTCTGATGTTTAACTTTGTTAGCTAATGCTGTTTTCCCTCACAGACGGACCATTTATATTCCCATAGGCAGTGGATCAGATTGCTCTAGGGCTTTGGCACAATTTGCACCTCTCTTTGTGTGTATGATTCTCATTAGTAAAACCGTTGTTGGAATGGTGGAATTGGGCTGTAAGGTTTGGTTTCCTTCTAATATGCCAGCTGGTATGAACAGGGTGCAAGAGGAGCATATAAGCCTGCCCTGCTCTTGGAGGCCATCAGTGTTTATGAAAAGAACGTGACATTTGCTGGATTGCCAAGTGGGCTTAGGTTAGTTTGCAGCGTCTCTCTTCATGTGTATTTGATTCCTGCTTTTATGTCTGTAATCATTTTAAATTTATAGTCTATCTCATAGGTCTGTTATTTAAAATTCACAGTGGGTCCAATCTCTGCTTTTCTGTAGTGTCTACTCTCTTTTGTCCACGGTCAGTTTTTTTCCTTGCGTGCTTTTTAGTTTTAGATGGTGAGTTCCTTTTCATTTGTTTCAAAATGTTTGTGTATTTTGAGAGAGAGAGAGAGAGAGCGCAGTAGGAGGTTCAGAGAGAGAGAGAGAAAGAGAGAATCTCAAGCAGGCTCCGTGCTGACAGCAGGAGCTAGATCCCCATGAACTGTGAGATCATGACCTGAGCTGAAATCAAGAGATGGACACTTAACCAGCTGAGCCACCCAGGCGCCCCATGAGCTCCTTTTCAATTAAACTTTATCTGTGGGTATCCTGGGATACTTGGTCAAAGGTGTATTAAAAATGTAGAGTTGAGGGGCGCCTGGGTGGCTCAGTGGGTTGAGCATCTGACTCTTGATTTTGGCTCAGGTCATGATCCCAGGGTCGTGGGATTGAGCCCCGTGTCGGCCTCCACGCTGAGCATGGAGCCTGTTTGAGATTCCCTTTCTCTCCCCTCTGCCTCCCTTCCCTGCTTGTGCTCTCTCTCTCTCTAAAATAAAATCTATATAGAGAGAATAGGGGTTTCAGTTGACAAAATACTTAGCCATATTGGGTAAAATACAGCACACATGCTTTTAAATGCACAGCAGTGATTGTAAAAAGAAAGTATAGAAAGTCTCCAGAGTTCGACAGTGAAGAGAAGACATAATTCCCTAGCAGAGTCCACTAGGAGCTGAGCTCTCAGCAGCATCAGAAACGAGATGCTGGGAGTCTTAACACCAATACAGGGGGTAGAAAATGAAGCCTTGAACAAAAAGTTGGACCTGGGATCTCCCCTTAAATCTAGTTAGCTAGGATCCTCCAATGGCTGCACTTTTGGTGAAGGAGTAGATGAGAAAAAGTCTGCCCACCAGCACAGAAATACAAAGAAAAGTCCATCTCAACCTGGGCTCTGGGTAGAGGATAAAAGTACTCCAGTCTTAAAATTAGAAAGGACAGGTGTTCCCTTACATTTTAGGGTTCAGATGTATACTACTCACATGTTCCAGGAGTCCCCAAGTCAAGAAATGAGCTTAAAAACCACTCCAGAGTTAATGATGTTCCTCTGCTGAGATGCCTTACAGAAACAAATCTGTGCCTTAGTTGTAAGCTTCTTGGAACGTAGGAACATAGGTGATCTTATGCAGCTTTGCACTTCAGTGTATTTTTGGAATGAATGAATAAGTGAACAGTGGAACCACATGGGCATTTTTAATAGAACATAAAGTTCATCAACAAGGTGAATTTTCAACACATTAAAAAATAAAGCTTACAAGGGATATAATTTTGCAATTAAACTTTACTGCAACCTTCAAAATCATTCTGCCATTAGAACATTCTGCAGATCACAGAATGAGCAGACATTCATTGAGCACCTTTGCAGTTCTGTGTGTTGTGAAGGATACAAAGACTACCATATGCTTTGTTCTTAGTACAGGGGAGTGACAGTCTTAAACACCAACGGTCATGGTGCAAAGTGCAAAATAAATGCTTTAGTAAATTTTCGAAGTAGTTTTGGGATTGCAGAGGTTGGCACTCCTTCATTTCACCTGAGGAATTTATTCATTTGGTGAACATTTTTTTTTCTTAAAGTTTATTTTATTATTTTGAGGGAGGGGAGGGTCAGAGAGAGAGGGGGAAAGAGAATCCCAAGCAGGCTTCGTGCTATCAGTGTAGAGCCTGACATGGGGCTTGAATCATCTGGTGAACATTTAGTAGAGCTTCTCATGTGGTCAGTATTGGGAGGATTATAAGAGAACCTATTTATTGTGTGCTCACCCATGTGTTAGGTGGCAAACATTTTATGTGCAGTTAATCTCTATAACACAATTTTAATTCTCGCATCATCCCTATGAAGAGGATCCTATAATTATCCTCATTCTTAAAACTATTTATTAGAATTTAGTATTTATAGAGAGAAGCATACTTTCGTATGTGTAAAACCGGATGGACTCTCATGAATTGTATACCTCTGTGTGACCAGTACCCAGAGCAAGAACAAACTGAACATTACAGACATTCTGGAAGTCCCCCCATTGCCCCCTTGACTTCCAATAGCAATGTTTCTTTTCCTGTTTCTGTATTTTCTGGAAACAGAATCATATAACTTGTATGCTTCTGCTGTGTGCTATTGTGTATGGTTGTGGACGGCTCATTCCTGTTCTTGTCTAGTATTCTGTTATCCCCATTTTACAGATGAGGAAACTGAGGCTGAGAGGTCAGAGTAACCCAAGAGCATGCAACTAGCGATGAACATATTACAATGCCACTAGACATTTTTTCAGAATGTGATTTTTAACGTTCTGGTGTTCTGTCATGTGAGTATATAGCACAGTTAATTTAGTCCCCTTCTGATGGTTGTCTGGGTTGTTGACAACATGTCCTCACTTATACTCTACCATAAAAGAAAAGAAAATCAATTTCAATATTTAAAGCATGTTTCTAAGTTTCCAGCTACTTTGCCATTGACTATAATCAGTTCCGTATAAGTATAGCAGGTAATAAACATGAATTTCCTCTGTGGCTCAGAGAGCAGCTGCCAGTCACGGGTGTCTTTTGTAGTTTTTATGTGGTCGACTTGCCTTTTGGAAGTGTCTTGTAAGAGTGTGTGGTGGCCTTGCTTTATTTCTCTTGACATATTTATGCCGCCTTCTTCCTACTCCCCATTTCCCCTTGAAAACTTCTCACTAGAGTATCTCTGTTCTGTAGTCCAAAAGTACATCCCTTTGCCTGAGGGATAGCTCTCCCTCTGGCCTGCTGATGTGTTATGCAACAAGTTCTCTGTGGGTCAGCCCTTCAAAGGACTTCATGAAATGTTCTCCATGAAACATTCTCTAATGCAGTGATTCACAAAGGGAACTTCTAGAGTGTGAGCCCCTGGAAGGTAGGAGCTGTGTATTCTTCACCATGGTGCCTGGCAGGTAGTGTGTACTAAGTAAATGTGAGGTGATTGATGACCCACTAGAGCCTTAGATGGTTTTCTTTTGATTGACCTTTATGATGTTATGATTGATGCTTTGGGGGAATATGGATTAATTTTTTTAGGCTCTTCAAGCAGAACTAGATTACCTAGTTTGTTTAACCTTTTTTTTTTTCCTGTTCTGATAGCAGAGGAAGAGCGATTTAGGAATGTGACAGAAAATAAGGTTGTGATGATTTTGTTACAGCATGAAGTTTCTTATATTTTCTTCATTCATTGAACACTTGTTGAAACCCTACTGAGTGTCATGCAATAGAGACACAAAGATAAATATAATTCCTGCTTTGAGGAATCTAGTGGGAGAGCCAAACACAGGTGTAAGTATAATGCATTGTGGTATATCTATCTATCTATCTGTCTATCTGTCTATCTATCTATCTATCTATCTATCTATCTATCTATCTATCTATCCATCCGCTATGAACTATGCTATGAACTAGTTTTTACTTGTTGGTTTGTTTTGAACACAATGGAGCAGCTGAAAGGAAGGTCCTCTTGGAAGATACGACAGGAGCACTGAATCTTAAGGAAAGTGCACAGATTCCTACTCAGTCTTCCATCCAAATGCTACTCCTTTCTTATTTCTAGAGTGGTAGTGCTGCCCATAGTTATGTCATTCTACCGCTTCTAATGTAAAAACCTCACTGTTGTCTTTTCCAGGACACCACACAGCTCTTCTCTCGGAGTGCTGTCGACTCTAGCTCTGAAATGGCTTCAGAGTATAGTTTCTGCTTCCTCTTCCCTCCCATCCTCACATCGATAACCTGCTTTCTTTTTTTTTTTAATTTTTTTATTTTTTTTTTTCAACGTTTATTTATTTTTGGGACAGAGAGAGACAGAGCATGAACGGGGGAGGGGCAGAGAGAGGGAGACACAGAATCAGAAACAGGCTCCAGGCTCCGAGCCATCAGCCCAGAGCCTGACGCGGGGCTCGAACTCACGGACCGCGAGATCGTGACCTGGCTGAAGTCGGACGCTTAACCGACTGCGCCACCCAGGCGCCCCGATAACCTGCTTTCTTTGCAAGACCAGGAATGGAAATCATTCATCTTTCTGCTTTAGCATCTGACCTAGAGCCTGGCACATACTAGATTCAAATCTTTGTTGAACCAAAAGATTGATCTGTAACTGGTCTTCCTTCCTCTAATCCCTTTTATTTTCCTTTGATCCTGTGCTGGGTTTTACCCCGCTGCTTAAAATTCTTCCATGACTCCTCATTACCTCCAAGATGGAAATGCACCTTCTCAGCCTAGGTCCTTACCATTGACCTCAGTCTGCTTTAAGTGCCTCCCATCCCTCCCCCGCCCCATGCTACCACGTGTCAGAGCACATCTGGAGTTCTTTGTCATTCTCATGGCCCCATGTACCCTCCCCTTTGCTGATGTGTCACTTTTGTCTCACGTGTTAAGATCCAGCTCAGCTGTCACCAACCTTGTGAAACCTCCCCTGCTTTTCCTAGGAAGAATTGGTTGCACTGTCTGCTGGGTTCCCTGAAGTCTGTCCAGTTCATCCTCTTGTTGCATTTCTACAATCAATTATGGTAGCTCTTTTCCTCTGTGTTTCTCCCATTAGATTGAGGACCTGAAGTTGTGTCTGATTCTTTTTTGTCCTTTGGTCAGGTGCTTGTTACCTGTCAGATGAATAGGTCCTGCCTGTACTGTCCCTTAAAAACATCTGCTGCTATCACATTGCTTTGGTTTTGCTTTGCATGATTTTCATGGACACACCCTTTCAGCAGCTTGCTTTATGTATGTATGTATCTGTGTGTGTATTTATTTATTTATTTATTTATTTATTTATTTATTTATTTATTTATTTATTATGTTTTATGTTTTATATTTGAGAGACAGAGACAGAGACAGAGAGTGAGCAGGGAAGGGGCAGAGAGACGGAGACAGAATCTGAAGCAGGCTCCAGGCTCCAAGCTAGTCAGCACAGAGCCTGATGCTGGGGCTCGAACCCTTGAGCAGTGAGATCATGACCTGAGCCAAAGTTGGATACTTAGCCAACTGAGCCAACCAGGCACCCTTTAGCAGCTCTCCTTAAGTGTAGTGCATTATTCAAGGGCCAGTGCAAGTAATATCTTGTTTGTGAAATTGTCTTTGATCATGGCAGCTCATAATATTGGCACTTACCTTGAAACCATCTTTGTTTGTTAGCCCTTGCCTGTGGCACTTACACAATACTTGCTGTCATTATTTGTATTGTTATTGTGTATGTATCATCTTTCCCTAGTTAGAGTATAAAGTCTGAAGTTAGAGGTTTCTCACAGACAGTCATGAATCTTCTCTGTTGAAATCTATAATTCCTTATTTAATAGACAGTTGTGCTTTTTTTAAAAAATGTTTTTTATTTTATTTTTTAATTTATTTTTGAGAGAGAGAGAGAGAGTGAGCAGGGGGTGGGGCAGAGAGAGAGGGAGACAGAGGATCTGACCTGATGTGGGGCTTGTACCCATGAACCATGAGATCATGACCTGAGCCCAAATTAAGAGTTAGACGCTTAACTTACTAAGCCACCCAGGTGCCCTTCGACAGTTGTGCTTTAAAGGTAGGTCTGTAGTGACATATTCTTTCAGCTCCCTTTGTTTGAGAATTTCTATTTGCCATTCATTCCTGGATACCCTTTTGCTGGGTATAGAATTTGTTATTGACAGTTCTTTCAGCACTTGAAAAATCTATTTCCTTTAGTCTCCATGGTTTCAGATGAGAAATACACTGTCATTTGAATTGGTGTTCCCCTATAGATAATGTGACAATTTTCTCTGGCTGATTTTAAGATATTTTTGTCTTTGGTTTTCAGAGGGTTAGTTAAGATGTTTTGATATTTTACCACTGACCTTCGTGTTGTCATGGATTGATTTAAATTTATCCTGGTTCAGGAGTTTGCTCAGCTTCTTAAATCTGTATGTTTGTGACCAATTTGGGAAGTTTTCAGCCATTGTTTCCTTGAATACACTTCTGGCCTCACTTCATTTCTCCTGTCCTTCTGGGACTCTGATAATACAAATGTTTGATCTTTTGTTGTTCCATATGTCCCTGAGGCTCTGTTCATTTTTTCAGCGTGTTTGCTGTCTGTTATTCAGATTGAGTGAATTCTCTCCTTTCCTCAAGTTCACTGATTCTGTTCTCTGTTCTTTCCACTCTAGTATTAAGCACATCAAGTGAGTTTTACTTTCTGTTACTGTATTTCCTGGTTATAGAATTTTTGTGAGGTTCTTTTTTTTGTAACTTCTATTAATTTGCTGAGAATTGCTATTTTTTCATTTGTTTCAAAAGAATTTATAATTGATTATTGAAGCACTTTTATGACTTTTATGCTTTAAAATCCTTATCAGGTAATTCCAACATTTATCTCTGGGGTTAGCATCAGTTGATTGGCTTTTCTTATTCAAGCTATAGGTTTCCCGGTTCTTGATATGATGGATGATATTTGATTATATCTGTTTTGCCTGGTTATATTAGGATATCCTGGGTCCCATTTTAAATCTTTTATTTTTAGCAGTCAGCATGTTTAGTTTTAGCACACAAGTCCTGGCCTACACTTATGGGCCAGGATTCCAATGGCAGCTAATTTTCAAAGCCTCTGTGGTGGTGTTTTAGTTTGCTTTGTTGATTAGCTGTTACTGGAGCTGCCGTTGCCCCCTGCTTACACTGGCTGTGGATGAAGAAGGAGTTTCCCTAGGCTGGGGCACCGGGTGTCAGGGGAGGAGGGCAGGTAGATGCAGGCTCCTGTGTACTTGGGCTTCCCTGAGTGTGGTAGATTCCCCCCCCCCCCCCAATCTGTGGGGGACAGACAGTCTCCTTGATCCTGTCACTTGTCAAGATGAGATCTTTTTACCGGTGCCTATGGCTTCTCTGAGGTCTTCTGCGCAAGGAAAAGTAGGGAGTCCTTCCTGGGCCACATGTGTCTGGGTACCTCTCGTTGGGTTGGCTTGTCCTTAGGCGTATGTCTTGGCTCTCATAGTTGCTTATTGTCGGTGGGACTTCAGATAGGTCCCCTTTTGGATGGTGTAGGGCTTGCCAGATGTTTCTAGAGGGACTCTCCTTCCATCTGGGGTAGGAATGAGTCTGCACGCTCTGCCTGCTGCTCTGGGAAATGGTGGGTCCCAATGGTTGCCTTCTTTGTGGCAGGAATGCGAGCTGTCCTCTGTTGTGCTTCTCCTCCAGTCTTGAAGTCACAGACTGGTTTGCTTTTTTCTCACCACCTTTCAGAGTTCTTTGGTTGCCTCTTGCTTTATCTCCAGGGTGAATAGTGCTTAGTGAAAAGGAACAGGGAGAAATGAGTCTATGCTATCTTGTCTCTTGTTACTCATTCTTAAATGTTGGCTTTTTAAAAGCGATTACAAATGTGAGAGAAGGTTAGCATTTATTTTCTATCTTTAGCAAATCATGTCGTTGAGCCTTCTTACTTTATAGGTAAGGTAACTTGAGGCCCAGTCAGGTTAAGTGACTGGTTGAGGGGGTCCCACTGCTATTTAATTGCAGAATTCAGATTAGAACTAGCCTCCTGGTGAGGAATCCAGTATTTGCTCATTGTGGGAAACTAAGGCAGAGAGTTATCTGGAAGATAAAACAAGAGAACTTTGCAAGGCAGTAGAGTTTTGGACTTTATAACATTAGCACACTAAAGAATTAATACCTCAAATGAAACGCCTATCATCAGAGTGTAAGAGTACAAGAATCCAGTTTTAAATTATATTGACTAGGGGGCGCCTGGGTGGCTCAGTCGGTTGAGCGGCCGACTTCGGCTCAGGTCACGATCAGGTCCGTGAGTTCAAGCCCCGCATCGGGCTCTGTGCTGACAACTCAGAGCCTGGTGCCTGTTTCGGATTCTGTGTCTCCCTCTCTCTGACCCTCCCCCGTTCATTCTCTGTCTCTCTCTCTCTCTCAAAAATAAATAAACGTTAAAAAAAAATTAAATTATATTGACTAGGGTTGAATGACATGCTGTGTATTTGTCCCCATTTTAATACTATTTTTGATAGTCTAAAATAACATACCTTCTGCTTTTCCTATAAAATATCTAAGTGACCTTATAAAATGTTCCTTCTTGCAAAAAGTTCTATCACTTGTTATCATCATCATTCATAGTCTACTTCAAAGAGAGTAAACAATATAATTAAGATTGGTGGCACTACCCAAACAAATTAATGTCATAACTTAGCCTTCTCTGTGGCTTTTTATCAGATAATCTTTGCGTACTCCACAGACCGTAGATATTTCTCACAGTATTTCCCCAGGAAGCTTTTTCCTGTATCGCAACTGGAGGAATAGAGAAACCCAGATGTTAACTATTCGGTTGTTTGTAATTTTTCTGGAGTCTCCAGGGTTTTACAGAAAAAAGGGTCAGAACTGAACTGATGCCAGAAGTCTTTGAGATCAGAGATGGGAAGTATGTACTACTTCCCCTGAGACTCCCTGAGGCACAGGGAGAGTGAGGTCCAGTGAGTAGGACTAAACACTGAGTTTGTTTAATGTCATTTGGGTAAGACTGAAGGGGTCTAAGGAGGGGGTGTCACTGCCTCCCTTCTTCCCTGGTGTACTAGTTCCTCTCTTTCTGCTTTTGTTTTTTCTTCATCTTCCCTACTTATGTAGTCTTTCTGGAAAGTAAAATCTCTGTACCGAAGAGAGGAGTTTCACATTGGGCATTGGAGAACTTTTCCTGTCACTCATAATAAGACTCCTGTATAGGCAATCTATAACCTGTCTTTTGTATGTACTTGAGCTATGTGCTAAAGGTAAGGTAATATTAGTGCCAGTACAATAATTCACCAACTGTTGATTAGTTTAGAATAAAAAAATGTTAGCATGGGGCAGGACCTTTTTGGACCCCTGCACTGAAGTTGCACCCTCAGCAGGGTGTCCCTACCATATAAGTAGTGGTGATGGCTCATAATTGCCTGCCCGGCGAGGCAGCACATTGTATTAGTTAGCAAGTTCTGCTTTACTTGAAACCAAATCTGTTCCTTTTAGCTTCTACCTATATTGGCTTTGGAACGAGTCTCGTGACACCACGCGGGTTGAGTGTAAGAACCGCTGTAGTTAATATCCCTCAATTCAGAAACCGTCCTAAGATTTTGTCTTTTTTTTTTTTAATGTTATTTTTGAGAGAGAGAGAGACAGAGCATGAGTGGGGGGAGGGGCCAAGAGAGAGGGAGACACAGAATCCAGAGCAGGCTCCAGGCTTTGCACTGTCAGCACAAAGCCTGACATGAGGCTCGAACTCGTGAACCGTGGGATCATGACCTGTGCCCAAGTCGGATGTTTAACTGACTGAGCCACCCAGTCACCGCCACCCCCAAGATTTTTGTCTTAATTCGTAGGGTTTTTAGAATCCTCATCATCCTGATAACATTTTTTTAGATGTTCGGTTTTGCCAGTGTCTCTTTAAAATGTAGTGCAAACTAAACACAGTGCCCCAAGTTTTCTTACTCAGCTGGAAATGTTGTTTCTTTAAAAAAAAAAAAACAAGCCTAAAAAATAAAAACATAAAAGCAAGCTTGTAAAAAAGATAAATATTTTTTATGCTCCATATAATACCATACATGGAAAGGGACATTTCTGAACTTGAATCTTCATCTACTCCTACCAGTTTTGTTCAGAAGTGTTTCTAACCGGATTACAGTAATGCCCCTACCTGTCTTCAATTCACTATACCAGAGCCCCCTATTTTCTCTCTTCTCTGCTATTAAAAAATGCTTGTATGGGGCTCCTGGGTGGCGCAGTCGGTTAAGCGTCCGACTTCAGCCAGGTCACGATCTCGCGGTCCGTGAGTTCGAGCCCCGTGTCGGGCTCTGGGCTGATGGCTCAGAGCCTGGAGCCTGTTTCCGATTCTGTGTCTCCGTCTCTCTCTGCCCCTCCCCCGTTCATGCTCTGTCTCTTTCTATCTCAAAAATAAATAAACGTTAAAAAAAAAAATGCTGGTATAGCTCATTGTACTGATTTTATCACCCACTAAGTTACATATGGCACCCTGAAAAATGCTGCTCTAGGTACTTTGAAAAATGCTGCTGTAGGTCAGTGCTACTCAAAGTGGGGCCTGTAGACCTGTGCTAGTCTGCAGACTGTTAGTTACAATAGGAGTTGACTTCCTTGAGGCAAGAAGTCTTGCTATAAAGAAAAGTCAGCCAAACTAACAGGTGTGCTCAGTGACTCGGTTAATTTACATTTTGTCCAAATTCCTTATTTCTCAGGGACCCTATGACCCACAGTTCAGGAGCTGGCATTGAGTAGCATTGCCTGCGGGCACCCCAGACCTTCCTTTGGCACCTACCAGCTCCCAGGCGTGTGGCTCTCAGATTTCCAAGCCTCTGTATATTTGAAACCAGGGAAGGCAGTGCTACACCAATTTGATATGTCAGTTAAATCTCATAGCCCGGTGCCACTTAGTGTGCGAGCAAGTACTTCTGCCAGCAGAATTTAGGAATGAAGAGATCATGAGCTGGGAATCAGGGTGACCTGGGCTTACTTCTGGTTTTGCTGTGTGACCGATTTCACTTCTCTGTTTCCCCACCTCCCCTCTGTCTATAAAATGGATATGTAATAGTTATCTTTGTAGTAGGAGTCTAGGGGTAATTTTTTATATAAAACACTCCACAGAATAGTAGATATTTATTGCTTTTAGGAATAATTCTGAAATGATAAATAAGGTCTTAAAAAAATAATAGGATGATTGGTTGTATTAGGTAAAAAGTATGATGTGAGACTGTGGTTTAAAATGCACAGAAAGAGAGACAAAGGAACAGAATAACTCGGAGCTGCCAGAGTTAGGTTTCTTCTTTTTTTTAAGCTTATTTATTAATTTTGAGACCGAGAGAGTGGGGGAGGGGCAGAGAGAGAGGGAGAGAGAGAATCCCAAGCAGGCTTCACGCTGTCAGCATAGAACCGTGAGATCATGACCTGAGTCGAAGTGAAGAGTCTGAAGCTTAAGTGACTGAGCCACCCAGGTGTCCCCAGAATTAGGTTTCTTAAAAAATAAAGTTTAAATAATTGGAAGTGTTCAGTTTAATTTTCTTCTAAAATGTTCAGGGATGTAAATAGGTGGGTGCTTTTAAAGTGAGTAAATGACAGAAGCAGCTTCTTCAAAATGGTAAAATTTGACTACCTAAGAAGATACAAAAATCAAAATCATAATCCAAAAAGGAGGCCACACAGGTAAGAAAGAAAAACATTTAACATGAAGTTATATATCAAACTTGTTGGAGTAGAGAAAATAAAGACAGTACACTCATGGCACTTTAGACCATAGAAATACTTGTGATGAAGGAAATAAAGATTAAGATTAGAAAGTACAAAGAAATAACTTTTTGAGAAAAAGTTGGGCTAATGGAATAGTGAACTCCCACGTACCTGTTACCTTCTTCCAGGTATTATGAAGTCATGGTCAAGTGCTGAGGGATGATTTAGGCTCGATTCCAAGATATCTGTCAGTAAGTTTACAACTTACAAGATTTGATCCTTGGATTTCTAGGGGCTAAAATTTATCATAATTATATAAAGTCTGTGCTTTATCAGTTTGCAGAAAATGAAATCCAGTGTTTGCTTTTGGAAGCTTTCCACCTCTGATTCAGCTTTTTCTTTCCTTCTGTGCTAACTGTGCGTGTGATACATTTACTTTCTGTAACACAACTTGGCGAATGAAGGATGTTAGCTGAGCTCTTTCTAAGTGTCCTTTGAATTGGAGCCTGGAAGTTATTAATGGGCCAGAAGTGTTCATAAAGGGCTTTCCCCCTCTTTTACTTTTACATGTGTGTAGTTTGGGTTGGGGAAGGGTGGATCAATAATGTGTTTAAATTTAGAATGAAAGTAATACAAAACTGGAAAATATGCTTTTTAGGGGCATGTGTATCTTCAGTATATAGCTGAGTATTTCTTATACGTTTTAGTGTTTCCTTTTCAATTATTACTGATTTGGAATACAGACCATTTGAAATCAGGAACTGGATTTCATATACTACAGCTCCATACATCTTCTGTATATACATACATCTGATAACTGGAGCCCAGTTATAAAGGCAGGCAGAGGGGTCCTGCTGGCACTTGATGGGGTTCTGGTAGCTTCTAGTGTAGGTTGTACTTGAGTTTTGGGCATTCCAGGAAGAAGGCAGGGCATGTACACAGACCCCAAGGAAGGAGAGGACTTGGCATTTTTTTTCTCCCAGGACTAGAAGGGAGGCTGATGAAGCTGGACTTGAGTGAGCTTAGGGGATGAATGAGGCTGGAGGGCTGAGCAGAGACGAAATCACTCAAGGTATTTGAGACCTTTGGTGAGGAGTCTGGGTTTTATCCTAAATACAACAGAATGATATTGAAGCGGTAAGCAGGGGAATGAGGAAATCCAATTTATATTTTTAGTTAGATTTTGCTGCTCTTGTAGGAATTGGGTTGAAGGGGAATGAGTGGAAGCAGAGTGACCAGAGAGGCTGTGTTAACAGTGGAGATAGAGAATTGAGCAGACCCATGGGATATTTTGGATGTAGAGTTGGATGTGTAGTGGGTGAAGGGAAAGGGAGGAATCAGGTTGATTTGTTAAAGTACTTCTTGCCCAATCTCCAGCCTTGCAAACCATTTGGCACTTTTGAGCATTCTCAGTATTGTGTCTTCTCCGATTCTGCACACCCGTTGTACCTCATTTTGGGCTGTCTTTTCTCTGTCTTGTCTTCTTCTGCCCGCCCCCCCCCCCCCCCTTTCTCCTTTTATGGGTGTCCACCATGGTTTACTTCTTTATTTTCAGCTCCAGATTTTCTACACTTTTTCCTTCTAACAAGGAAAATTCACTTCAGTTACCTCTCAGCACAGAAGTGATGATTAGAATCTCTGTCCGTGACTTTTATCTTCAGCTGCTTTCAGAATTTCTGTTTAGTTAATCCGCTACTTTGTGAAATTCAGTTGTTTCTTCACCTCACCTTGGCTTCCTCTCTTGACTTCCCCTTTACAAAAAATACGGTTCCGCCATTCTGTCACCCAAACAGGATAACTTAGTAATCTTTTGATTCATTATTTTCCTTTACGACAATTTGTTATATAAAATCCAGTATTATTCCCAAGTTGTTGGTGAAGAAGCTGGAGCTTCGAAGGGTTGTCGCCTGCTCAGGGTCACTAGAAGCTGGTCATGGGGACCCTAGTGTGTGATCCTGTCAGTCTGATACCAGAACCCATCACTGTCATTAACTCTCAATGACTGTGCTAGGAGCTTTTTGATGAGGCTTTTCTGAAGAACAACTAACCTTCCTTCGTAAAAAGTATGTCACATTGGGACCTTAGCTGTTCACAGTAGTCATATTAACCATCTGAGCATTTTCTCTGAAAATATTGCACATATATTATCTTTTTTATCGAGACCTGCCGTGACAGGTTATTCATGTTCTTCCCTCTTTTAGGGGAAGAAGAGAGGAGTGACAGCAGTGACTGCAGGTTTCTTAATTTTCTTCTCCCCTACCAATATATAAAAGGGCTTATTTACCTATATGTTTGCAAATACATACTGAAATTCATTATTAAAAATAGTATGGGCCATTAGGTGAAAAGCCATGTAAAATTATCTTTCGTTACTAGTGAATTTGAATTTTTTTAAATGTGTGTTTATTAGTGGTTGGATGATGTCAGTTGACAGTGGGGAAAGCCATCTGCTTTGCTCAGTCTACCAACTGAAATGCTAGTATCTTCTGGAAGCAACTCACAGACACCTAGAAATAATAACACAACATGATATTTAGGCATCCTGTGGCCCATTCAAGTTCATACCTAAAATTAGCCATCATAGCCACATTGTCTTACAGCACAGCCTATTCTAATGATCAGATATCATCCATTCTTTTTTTTTGTTTGTTTTGGTTTTAACTTATTTTTTTTCCTGATTATAAAAGTAATTTATGCTAAATTCATAGAACATAAAAAATAGAACATAAAAAGAATCATTGGTTAAGATTTGGCGAGGGGGTGTTGCTTAACTTTTCAACTGTCTTATGTGCACTTACGTACTTGACTCATGCTTTCAGTGATTTTACAAGTTGACCATGTAGCTTATTTATTTATATAACACCTCTTTCCTCTTTGAATACGGCTAGTTTTCAGGAGGCCCAGACCTGTGTCCATATGCCCCTTATAAGAGGCTTGGATTGTGTTGATTCTGCTGTCTGGGATCCTGGTATATGTTGACCTTGCCCTTGAGGAAGCATGGAACCAAGAAGCAGACCTCATGGACCTCACTGCCCAGGTGGTACTTGTTTTTCTAAGAGCAGCTTTTCCAAGTTTACTCTCTTTCCTTCTTCCTGTTGGCTGTGAGCTCCTCAGCATACCTTTCTTGTCCTTCTTCCTGGGCAACTTTGCTTTCCTAGGGGCTGTCCAAAAAAGCTTTTTTTTTTTTCTTTCCCTAGAACCAAAAAAAAATTTTTATTTCATTCTGAATAAAAGACGGAACAGATAGAACTCTCGGATATCCTGAAAACAATGTCATCACTATGGCAAAATTTCACAGAAATCATTGCACAGAGTGTGGAGACCACGCCTGGGCCCAAACCAGCTGTGAAGGCTGCCTTTCTGGGGAGGGGCATTAAGGAGATGGTAGCCAGGCACAGGTGGTGGCTGTGCTCCTGTGATAAGCCCTGTTGGGTCCCCAAGGACCAGGCTCAGTGCCTGGCCTTCAGCTGCCACCACATAACTGCAGCCAGGGACTGGGAGGGATCGCCTTCTCAAGGTCCCTCCGTGGGCGAGCCTTTCCAGCTGTGTGCCCCACATTCCCTGCTTGCAGTGGTATTGGTAGAAATTCCACCGTTGGAGCTGCTTCACCTCCAGCCCATCCTGCAGGACCCTGTCCAGAAGTTCCCGGTCCTTGCTTTTCCCTGGTCACAGAACTCCTCAGTGTTCGTGTCTCTGATGTGGTCAAATGTTGACTCGTAGATCCCAAAGAGGCCAAAGCCATTTACCTCCCAGGAATGGTGTGGGTCCCCCAGCGAGCTCTTGCAGGCATGATTATAGGGGCAAAGGCCAGCTTACCCTCCATGCATTGTTTACAGATGCCCACAAAACCTTTTAAGAAAATTCTTGACCTCTCTTCTAACACTTCCACAAAATCAAGAGATTTGGATGATTTACATACATTTTATAAGGACATTGTAAGGAAATTGTGGCCCACCTATGGCCTGTGCAGTTTTCCTTGTGGGAAGGCAGCATATTGTGACCATTTAGATGGAAAGCTGGCTTCGAGGTTCAAATCTTTGCTCCACCATCTAACACAGTGTGGTCCCTTTGTGTATCCTGGTGCTTGTCTCTAAAATACAGTGGAAAAAAGGCTTACCTAATTGGGTAATGAACTAATATACGGAGAGGACTTCCTTGGAGTGACCAGTGCCTACATAGTGCTAAATAAGTGTCAGATGGTCATTGCATACATTTAAACCATTTGGAAGCCCTGGATGTGAAACCATTTTCTAGTCAAATAGGAGTGTTCAAACTCCCTATGTTGAACGTAATCCCTTGTGTTAAAATGGCCCTTCTCATAGACTGAGGCCCTGCCTATTTCAGTCTTCTAGATAGACTAGTTTCTGCCTTTAGGGGGCATTTTGTGGAATTTTATGATATAGTCAAGTCTTCAGAAATTATTTTGGCCTTTAAAAGGATGCATTTTACTCGTTGGCTTTGGGCCCAAGTTGTCTCTCTTGGCATTTGCTAACTACTTCACAGTTCCTGTAAGGAAAAATGGCTTTGCTCATAGCCTCTGCTGAGGAGAAAGTTCTCTGAGGACCATGTGACCTCTCTCCTCTCATCTCCCCGAGCTGGCTGATTTGGTTAGGGTGGGACACTAGAAGCTCCTTCTTTCATGGCCTTCTGTGGGGGAAAAAAAAATGAACTGGACCTGTTTGATTCTCTTAAGAATTTTAATTTGGGAAATAAGGGAAAAGCAGTTAAGAGCTCCATCTGAAAGAATGACATAATTGATACAAGGACAGTGAAAGGGCGCCACCAGTCAGTGACATGGCAGCAAACCTTCTGAGTAAGCAGCGGTTCTGACAGCAAGAATTGATACAAAATAAAAGAAAACAGAGCAGTTGAAAGTGAGAGAAAAAAGTAAACACTCAGAATCCAAGTTGCGTTGATGGCGGTGGTCCAGGGAGAAGATCCCAGGTTGGTCGGTCGGGCTATGCCACAAGTTCTCTGTTGTGACACACATTGTTTGCTTTTCTTTTCTGAGTTCTTTCTGATTGTATTCTCCTTATTTGAGTCTTCATTTCTTGTATTCAGAAGGCCCTAGTTTATATAAGTTGTGTAGTGTATATATAGTCTTTCTCATTCTCATTTCTGAAGGATTTCCCTCATTTTGCTCCCAATGCCTCAAAGGTCTTCTCTGTGGTTTACAGTGATATAAATTTAGCTTATGTTTTTGGGCCCGTATTCAGGCCCCACATTCCATGCATGCTGTGTTTTCCTGATGACTTCAACGTGTTTTGTTTTGTTTTGTTTTGTTTTGTTTTGAGTTTGTCTTCCATTGGACTCCTGTGGAGTGTGTAATCTGGACCCCTCAGTTCATATGCCAGATGGGATGTGATGGTGACCTCTCTCCATTAGAGGTCACAGACCTTTTAGGACAACTGTCACATCTTGGTGTGTTATATGGCACGTTGGACTGTGCTGAGTGAATGATAGATGCAAGTCCTGGGGCATTTCTTGTGGCATTTCTTTCAGCTGTTGTGATCCTGGTTTATCTTGGGACACAAAAAAAGAGGTTTTAGCCCCTCCTTAGACTGAGTCTTGTTTTACTTTAAGAAGAACTGTTTTGGATGCCTGGGTGGCTCATTTGGGTAAGTGTGACTTCAGCTCAGGTCATGATCTCACAGCTCGTGGGTTCAAGCCCCACATCAGGCTCTGTGCTTACAGCTCAGGGCCTGGAGCCTGCTTCAGATTCTATGTCTCCCTCTCTCTCTGCCCCTCCCCACTCATGCTCTATCTCTCTTTGTCTCAAAAAAAAATGTTAAAAAAATATTTTAAAGGAAATAAATATTAAAGCATTTGAGAGAAATGAGAGGCACATAGTAACTCTTGGCTTTCTTTGGTTGGCAGCTAAGTTTCTCGTTTGTGCTGTGAAATGGTGATGCTCCAATGGCAAAAGGGCGGGAAAGCTCACATTCATTAGCCAGATGAACACCTGACACCTCAGTCCTTACTAGTATTTACTTTGGGCCTTAAGCATATACTGTGGTTAACACGGTAGCTTGTCTGGACATTATCCCCTGTCTATGGTTTTGTTTTTCTTTTTATCTCCTCTTTCTTAGAACATTTTGGAAACCAGTTTGAATGCCAAGTTACTATATTCAGTACCAGAATGTTTGAATAATATTGCTTTGTCATTGAGCTTACATCCCTGATCTGTAAAAACAATCCTTGCCAGTAGTGTTTTCATGCCTGTATTTTAACCCCAAGGCTACCTTGTTTTTCTAAACAGAGAAAAAAAAGAGTCCTGATGTATTATTTTGCTAGGGCTCCCGTGACAAACTTCCACAGACTGGGTTGGGTGGCTTACACAACAGGAATTTATTGTCTTACTGCCCTGGAGGCTGGGAGTCCAAAATCGAGGCGTGAGCAGGGTTAGTTCTTTCTGAGGGCTGTGAGGGAAGCCTCTGTTCCAGGCGTTCCTCTCTAGCTTGTAGATGGCCGTTTTCTTCCTTGCCTCGCCACCTCGTCTTCCCTCTGTGTGTGTGTTTGTGTTCGAACTTTGCCCTTCTGTAAGGACACCTGTCATGCTGGATTAGGGCCCCCCCTCCCGCCCTCAGTAACCCCACTATAACTTGATTATACCTGTAAAGACTCAATAAGTAAGATCGCATTCTGAGATCCGGAGGGTTAGGACTGTACTATGTAAACGGGGCGGGGGTGGGCCACAATTGAACTCCTAACACGGGGCAATGAAAATGCTCTACTGGGGCGCCTGGGTGGCGCAGTCGGTTAAGTGTCCAACTTCAGCCAGGTCACGATCTCGCGGTCCGTGAGTTCGGGCCCCGCGTCAGGCTCTGGGTTGATGGCTTAGAGCCTGGAGCCTGTTTCCGATTCTGTGTCTCCCTCTCTCTCTGCCCCTCCCCCGTTCATGCTCTGTCTCTCTCTGTCCCAAAAATGAATAAACGTTGAAAAAAAAAATTAAAAAAAAAAAAAAAAAAAGAAAATGCTCTACTGATGTTAAGCACTTACAAAGCAGACTTTCTTCACTTTGAAGCCAAGAAGTTTTGAAGGTGATTGCTATCCTTGGGGATGTTTTTGGACGTGGGCCCCTCAACTCATTAGGTTGAGACCCTGAAACCTTATTAGTTGTTGGCACAGTTTCCAGAAATTCTTTAAAGAAGTACCATCATCTCTTGTTTGGATCGGGCAGTAGCCTCCTAACTTGTTTTCCCTTTTCCCCTCTTGTCCATCTTCCATGTGTTCTTGACACAGCATCCAGAGTGATGCTGTTAAATATTCGATCATGTCCCTCCTCAGACCCCTCCAGAAGCTCCCCCTCTTGCTTGTAATAGATGCTCAGGTCCTTTCTGAACTGCTCCCCATGGTCTTTGACCTTCTTGCCTTTTGCTCTGTCTGTCCCCCCCCCCCCCCCCCCGCTGCCCCACCTCAGTCAGCATCAGCAGTACTAGCCTTTTGCTGTCCTACACCAGGTCTGTTCATGACTGTGCCCTCTGTCTGGAAAGTCTTCTCTGCAGTTATCCATGTGGCTTGCTTCTTGCATCATTCAAGTCTTTGCTTCGATACCATCTTTTCTGTGCCATCTGCTCAGATCTGTTCAAGCTCTCCCCAGATGTTCCCATTTTCCTAACCTTTCTTCAGTTTTCTCCATGGCTCTTACCTGCTTACCAATGTCCTATGTAATTTATGTTTTATTATTTGTCTTCTCTAGTCCCCTTCTACTTCCCCCCTCTCACTTTGGCCTGTCACCCACTCTCACTCCAGTTGGTGTGATTTATTTGTTGCAGTATGCTCTGTGTCTAGAACACTGTGCCTGGCAAATGTTTGGGTAAATGAGTAGAATGTGGATGTGTAGAATGAAGAACGGGGACGCTGAGAAAGGAACACTGGAATTCTGGCCACTTGGATTCCTGGAAGTATAGGAATGAGATGAAGGCAGATGGGATGAAGGACAACTTAAAGGAATCAATAAATGTAAAGTGGTCAGGAGAGTACCTGACATTATAAGGTATGGTAGGCAGATTAATGGCCCTCCAAAGAGGTCTCTTCCTATTCCTGGAACTTGTGAGTATGTTATTTTACATGGCAAAAGGGACTTTGCCGATGAGATGAAAGGCCTTGTGGTGGTGAGATTATCCTGGGCTAGGATGGTGGTCTTTAAGAGTCCAAGAAGCTGTGTGACAGAAGGAGGTCAGAATGATGTGACTGGGGGATGGTGGCTGTGAGCCAAGGAATTTGGGCACCCCTAGAGCCTCGAGAAGGCGAGGGAACAGTTTTCCCCTCGAGCCTCCAGAAGAAATGCATCCCCGTGAGACCCATTTTGGCCTTCTGACGTCCAGGCCAAAGGTTCCAAAAATCTTCATTATTTATAAGATAATAAATTTGTGGTGGTGTAAGCCACTACATTTATAGTGATTAGTTACACCAGCAGCAGAAAACTCATACATTTAAGTGTCAAGTAATTGTTCCGTTCTCACTATAAGATTTTCTTTGAACAACCAATTCTGTGGCCCAAGACAGTTTGAAAACTGGTAGGCTGGGTGATCGCTAGCAATCTCTGCTCAGTGACAGGTACTCTCTCTGTACACAGAACCTAGCCCGAGTAGACCCTTTGCACTGCTGAATGTGTGCAGTGCAGTTGAAGCTTGGACGAAGGTGTAGCGAAGATTGGGGTGGTGGTCTCCAGTGTGGACCTGCCTGTGGGATTCTTTGCAGTGTTCACATCCCTTCCTTTGAAACTACTCTCTTTGTAATTATTTTGGCTAACAGAATCTGGCTGTCTGTTAATGTGCCATGTTGGGTCTTGGGTCTTACACTCCAAGTTTGTGCATTTTTTTCCTGAGGCACGTGCATCATTGTGGACTCACCTTATTTTCCTCGACTCCATAAATTTGTCAATTTAGGTCTAGAATATTCTAGTGACTTTAGATGGTGCTTTTCCTACGATTAAGAAGACCTTACTACATAGACACTCCAGTTGGGCTGGAATTGGAGTTAGGGCCAGGAATGTCTTAATGTAACAGTTCCAGAGACCAGGGCTGGCCCTTGAGCTGTTGCTGGAACAGCCTGTGATTTGGCCTTCAGGGCTGCATTTTGGACTTGTGAGATGTTTGCATTATTTTAAAAAATCTACAAAGAGAGTCGTTTACCTTCTTATTTGACTCCTATAGAGAGGCCATAATGCTTTTTTAGTAAGTAGTGCTGCTGCCAGTTTTGTAAATCTGGAAAACAGAAGGAAAATATGAAGCCAGTTTACAGATCTAGAGGAATTTTGTTTCATTTCCAAGTTGAGTTGGGTTAACATCGGCATTATTTCCTTGGCATGAATCTGGCATGAAAGATATGAAGTTCTTAGAGTCTGTACCCTGTTCCTCTCTAAATAAAACACTGAAGAATTTTGGTACGTGTTTTGATGTGCAGAATGGGTGGCAGAGCTTCTCTTGGCAGAGCTTTTGCATATTTGATAAACTAGTTACTTGGGTCTCTACATGCAAAGGAATGTGAACATCTAAGTGCAGTTTGCCTATTTGAAAAAAGGCTTTAGCATCCGATATGGCTTGTGCAGAGTCTTATATTTCAAATTTAATGAGTAAGAAAGGCACATTTGTTTGCTGTTTCATTTTTCTTCTCAAGCCCAGAATTAGAGAACATGCCACATTTCCTTAGGCGTCCCCATTCGTGCTTTGGTTGACAGTGTGGGGAGTTGCTGGAGATAGTGGTTATGACCTTATTACCAGAGCCAGGCTGGGTCAGGTAGAGCAGTCGAACAGAGAGTTTTCCCATTCACCTCCTTCGAAGTGCCTGTATGTGACTCAGAGTTCACAGTCATAACTGAAAACTGGTTAATAGGTGGGCATTCTGCAAAAGATAGTTTTCTCATCTGTATCATCAGCAAGGGTGAGCTTTGGCAATTTGGGCCAGTGTCTGGAGGCTCTCCAAACCTGGATTTAAACTGTGATTGGATCCCTACATGTGCTACATCTCAAATTCATGAGATCTCAAATGTAACTCCTCATCTCTCACACTGCTCTTAGCCCTGGGAAGAGTGATATGCCTCTGCTTCTTCCTATTTGTCTGTGGATTGAAGACCTAAAAATTCTAGTCTGGGCGACTCTGAGCCCAGGTTCATTTGAAAGAGTGCAAATCACATGAATTCTTTTACATTAGTTGTGCTTTATTTTCTTTCACACCTTGAAGCTATTTCATTCACAGTAGTGAGGAATTAGACAGGAAAGAATGGGGGCATGGAGCCACGTGATTGTGAGTTTTCCATTTAGTTAGAATCTGCATTAGAGCTGTTCAGATAATTGGGTGAGATCTGGACAAGAGAATAATGTTCTGTCTTCTGAAAGTCGGAATGATGTAATGGAAGGGACATTGGTAGAAGCTTGAGAGACTAGGGAAGGGATCCTTTGCCTCCAGGACTTATTACTAGCAGTCTAAAGAGGTCTGTGACCTTGATCAAGTCGCTAACCTGTCTCTGAATCTACTTAACCCATTTGTAAAATAATGTGACACCAGGGGCACCTGGATGGCTCAGTTGGTTAAGCGTCCAACTCTTGGTTTCAGCTTGGGTCATGATCTCAAGATTCATGGGTTCGAGCCCTGCATCAGGCTCTGCACTGGCATCTTGGAACCTACTTGGGATTCTCTGTCTTCCTCGCTCTCTGCCCCTTCCCCACTTGCACTTTTGCACGTGCTTTACTCTCTCTCTCTCTCTCTGTCTCTCTCTCTCTCTCTCTCTCTCTGTCAAAAATAAAGTAAACTTAAAGTGACACCAACACCTACTCTCCAGGCTGATGATAAGGAGTAAATGAAGTAATATTTGTAAGTCAGTTAACAAAGAGTAGGCACTCAGTAAAGGCATTCCCATCCAGTGGGCCCCTCACCGTCTTCCCCCAATAGAGGAATGTTGCTAGCTTTTGTAACTTGAAAACTAAAGACTGGTTGAGATTTATGTGCAGTGATACTGAAAAGAGAAAACATTATCCTTTGCATAAAACATCTTTGTGCTTCTTTAAGGGACTGTACTAAATATAGTGAACTATCTCATGATTTCATATTATGTTTGAAAAGGCAGAAGATGTCTATGGAGGTATAAACTATATGGGAGAATAAATACATTTAGAATACACTAAATAAACATGATACATTTGTGATTCTTAAATGGAATGGAGTTTGGTGTGGTCCAATTTTTAAACAATAAAAATTTTGCCTCATGAATTCTAATAACACCAGAAAAAAGTCAACAGAAAGAAAAATGATTTATTCTAAAATAAAGTATTGGGGCACCTGGGTGGCTTAGTCGGCTGAATGTGTGACTTCAGCTTAGGGCATGATCTTGTGGTTTGTGAGTTTGAGCCCCACATTGTGGTCGCTGCTGTCAGCGAAGAGCCTGCTTCATATCCTCTGTCTCCTTGTCTCCCTGCCCCTCCCCTGCTTGCTTGCTTTATCAAAAAAATAAACAAACATTAAAAATATGTATGTATGTATTTAAAATAAAGTTTTAACGTAACTACAATACTTAGCACTTAATGAGAGAAAAGCATGCTTTTTACCCAGGGAGAAATATTATATTGGCTGTGCAAATGAACCCAAATTTAATCTGCTGTTATAAACATTTTAAGATAAAATGAAATTAGGCATTATGAAATATTAAAAAAATTGATAGATTAAGTTTTTTACTTTCTAGAGAGCCTCCTGCCATGACCATATGAAACATGGTCTTCAAAGTATATTTTGACCTAGTGATTTGGATCAAATACCACAGGAAACAGCTCCAGAGGGGAAAAATATAACTTAGGCCAGTGTTTGTACATATTATGTAAATAATCTATATAAAATGGGTTTAATGTATAAGTAAATATACACATATAAACACATATATGTATATGTATATATACACATAAATGGAACCAATGTACACGCCCCTGTTGAGAACTGACAAAGCAAATGTTAGTAAAATGGAATAATAAAGTTATTAAAAATGGTAATAAACCCACACACTATTAACATCTGGAAGTAGGCGCATGAGATACAAAAGAAAAATCCTATTGTGGTCCCTGTTTCAGGGATAGAGTGACGCACAAGACTGTCAGTTACTGCCTCAGGGACACGATGTGATATTGTACAGTGGGAAAATAGATAATCCTGAGTGAGTTCTGACTATATAAGATAGTTTCAGATAGTAAGTGCTACGAGGAGAATAAAGCAGCATTAGAATAGAGAGGGATTAAGCACCACGGGTGACCTTGTTTTGGAGAGGATGGTAGGGAGGATGGCTCCATCAGAGACAGATGGACTGAGCCATCAGGGTTGAGAACCAGCCTGGTGAGGATGGGGGTAGGGGAAGAGTGTTTTAGGTGAGCGAGTAGCAATTTTAAGGGTGTCAGACTGGAAGTGAGTTTGGCATGTGTGACCCAGAGCACGCCAGTGTGGTTAAGCCTTGGAGAATAATTATATGTTTGCCTGGATGACGATGGAAAAAAGTTACTTTGGAATGGACTAAATTGCTAGGTTTTACTCTTTTATGGTTTTAAAGATTTTATTTTTAATTGTGAAATTATGGCAAAAATGAAACAAACGTACATTTTAAATAAGAATGTTAAAGCAAGTATCTGTAGACTCACCCCTAGATTATGAGCTAAAATCCCTTCAATCCCTTCGTCCCTTTGCATTGGTCTCCTTTGCCTCCAGTGGTAAACATTGTGTGACTTTTGAGGTAATGATTCCCTTGCTTTTCTATAATTTTGTGACCTATATATGCAACCCAGAATATAGTTTAGTGTAGCTTATTTTGAACTTTCTATGAGAGAATCATACTGTGTGCATTTTTTCTGTGTGACTTGCTTCTTTCTGTCCAAGTTGTGAGATTCATGTGTGTTGACTTGTGAATTGATAGTTATTTTTACTCTATGGTGTATGAATGTAATATAATTTTCAGTTCTGTTGTTACTTGGTACTTGTTTTTTCCAGGTTTTGCTATTATTATGATCATTCTGTTATGGGTTTTCTAGTATATGTCTACAGGTGCACATGTGTAAGAGTTTTTCTTGGAATTTACCTAGAAGGACAATTTTGGGGTTGTAGGGTATCATCAAGTTTACTAGAAAATGCCAAAGTACTTAAAGAGTAAGTGTACCAATTTTTACTCTTAGCTAACAGTATGCGAGGATTTGTGTTGCTCCAAACACAGAATTACACCAACACCTGGACTTACCAGACTAATTTTTGCCCGTCTGGTAAGTGTATTGAGGTATGTTGAGCTTTTCATTTTCATTACCACTAATGAGTCTGAGCACCCTTTTCATGTGGTTATAGGCCATTTAGATTTCCTTCAGTTCCTTTTGTGAAGGGCCTGTTGAAGTGTTTTGTTCAGTTTTTTTTTTTTAATTAGAATTTCTGCCTTCATTGATTTATAGCTGTTACTTACATCTCCTGGGTGTGTGCTTATCTTCACTTTTTTAATGTCTTAAGCATTTTTCAAGTTTAACACAGTCAAATTTTACTAACCTTTCTGTATTAATTATCTGTTGCCTTGTAACAAATCCTCCCCAAACGTAGTGGGTTAAACAGCAGCCATTTATTTATTTTAGTCTGGACTCAAGTTCATCTGGATTACCTCCTTCATAAAACGCAGGAAAGCTTTGCTTCTGCAGGTTGGCTGCCTGACCCATGGGGCAGTAAGTTGGGGGAGGGCGGGGGTGGGGGTGGGGACACTGGGCCACTAGTCTTTCACCAACTAGCAGGCTAGCTTGGGCTTGTTCACACAGAAGCCAGAGGGTTCTAAGAGAGTCGAGTAGAGGTATACAAAATTTCGTGAGATGGAGGTTCTCAATTGGCACAGTGTTACTTTCACCACATCCTGCTGGCTCTAAGGCCAGCCTACATTCAAGGTGTGGGAAGAGAGACTCTACCTATTGCTGGAGGAGCTGCAGAGTCCACATTGAAAAGAGAGGTGCCTACAGGGACAGGTGGAGAATTGTCACCATGCTTGCAGTCCATCACGTTTTACATTACGGTGTATGCTTTTGTTCCATATGCTAAGGGTAAGAAGTTATAATCTTGTATCATCCTCTAAAGGTGTTGTGGTTTTTACCTTTTACATTTCGGTCTTTCAGTGTGTTTTTTATTTTAAAGAGAAAAAGGATTTGAGAAAAGCGAACTAAACATGAATTAGATAGAGGAAGAATGACATTTGAAAAGCCGCGATAGCGAGATGTTAATGAGGGAGGCTATGCACGTGTGGGGGCAGGGTGTCTCTGTACCTTCTGCCCAGTTTTGCTGGGAATCTAAAATTTATCTAAAAAATATAGTCTGTTAAGAAAATTAAGCAAAACCAAACCATGACAGTAGCTGAAAGAGCTGGGGAGCATTGTCAGAAAGTTTGGGAAGTGAGAGAAAGCAGCTTGTCCAGGAGGGTATTGGGGAGTTTTGTACTTCATGATTTGAGGTAAAGAGTTGGTAAAAGAAAAAAAAATCAGGTAGCATTTTATAATGTAAAAATAAGAATCTTTTGCTTTTATTTCTTGTTTAGTCAGTGACTAAAAGAGAAAATTGCTTCTACTATCTCATTAAAAACAGTCCTCAGTTTTGACATTCTTGGCTTCTCTTTCTTGTCTACATTTATCTTTTGTGTGAGTACTCTGGCCAGCAGTTATAGATTGTGTTTTATTTTTTTCAACTTCTTAATCTGCTTGACATGAAACTTTAACACAGTCTGTCGATATTCACGGTGTGGGAGTCAGGGAACAGCTTCTTAAAAGGTGCTTTAGACCGGTGGCAGGATTGTATCCAGGCCAGGGCATGGCTTTGTGCAAATAGCTCTGGAATAGAATCGAGCCTTTGCTGTTGTAGTAGCTGTGCAACTGTGTAAATTGTTTAACATCTCTGAGCTTTAGCACCCCACTGTAAAATGAAGATTATTTTATATAAGAGTATTGAATGAGATATACACAGCATGTGCTATGGCCCATAAAATAAATGTTACCCTATTTTAGAAGTAGAATTTTCCATCATTTTCTTATTTTTTCTATCTTTGTGTATACTTCCCTTTATTTAATTTTTTTAATTGGGGAATAACTGGATTAGTTTCAACATAGTGATTCGGTATTTGTATACATTATGAAATGGTCACTACAATACACCTAGTTACTAGCTGTCACCATACAAAATTACTACAATGTTATTGACTACATTGCCTGTGCTGTACTTTACACTCCTGTGTCTTACTTATTTCATCATTGGAAGATTGTACTTCTTAATTCCCTTCATCTATTTCATCCTTCTCCCAACCCCCTTCCCTTGGGCTATCATCACTTTATTCTCTGTGAGTCTGTTTCTGTTTTGCTTTTTGTTTGGTTTGTTTTTTAGATTCCACATGTAAATGAAATCATATGGTATTTGTCTTCCTCTGTCTGACTTATTTCATGTTACATAATGCCCTCTAGATTTCTCCATGTTGTCACAAACGGCAAGATTTCCTTCCTTTTTTATGGCTGGGTAATATTTCATTGTGTATAAATACCACATTTTCTTGATCTGTTCTTCTACCAATGGGCATTTAGGTTGCTTCCGTATCTTGGCTATCGTAAATGATACTGCAGTGTAGTTTTCTACTATTTTCTATTAATCTCCAATAAAAAAAGATAAGAATGTGTAGGTCTTTGCAGAATGAATTCTTTCCATCACTTAAGCTTGGCCTTCAGCTACCTCCTGATGCTGTTTTCTATGAAAACTCTTTGATACTTCTGTGCTTCTCTGGCTGGAGTTTGCCAGTCAGTTAAGGGCATCTGGCCGGCTGACTTTGAGCTTTGATATTTTTATATTTGAAACCGTGGCATTCAGCCAGTTCTCCTCCAGCGCTGGGAGATACCATCAGGTGTATGTATTCCTAATCATAGCCTGAACTTGTGAATCGGGCAAGTTCTGACCTGAGTGAGCAGATAAAGAGAAAGAGCTTTGGGGAACAATGTGAAGCAGTTATATCTCTGAGGAAGAAGAGGGTGGGGGAGGGAGTAAACATGTCTCCAGCACCTGTTCCGTGCCAGAGTGTAGAAGGGAAGATAGAAACATCCCAGAGCATGCCAGGTTGAGGGTGATGGGCCCCTTGGCAAAGGAGTTGGGTTGTGCCTCCTCTTGGGTTGGGTGAAGAGCCCTACAGCTCTAGTGACCTTAGGATGAATACATTTCTTCTAAGCCTGGACTGAAAACAAGGCCCCAGGTAATCATTAAATCTTTCTTCCTAGGTCTTTCAGCAGCCCAGCGGAAGTTTGCACATTCACTCCGAGACTTTAAATTTGAGTTCATCGGTGATGCAGAGACAGATGATGAACGCTGCATAGGTATGTAACAGTGAGGTTTTGGTTTATTCTCCTTTGCTTTGGCTACCAAATAATCGTAACTTTCTCTTTATAGATGCTTCCTTACGTGAATTTTCTAATTTTTTGAAGAATCTGGAAGAACAGAGAGAAATTATGGTGAGTTGCGGGATGTGAATTAGTAAATTGAACTTCAAGCAGAGAAAATCTGGGTCTAGAAGCTGGTTCTGGTAGAAGTTTTGATGCATTTATCTGCGGATGAAGTAACACTTAGCAGTGGAGAGCCCTGGATGAGGTTTCAGGAGCCTGGATTTCTAGTTCCACAGTGGTGCTGACTGTGGTGAGATCTTAGACAAGTTGCTGGACCTCTAGACCAAGGCCCGGTTTCTTTATCCATAAAGTAGTGGGTTGGACTATAGCAGTGCTTTCTAGATTTTTGTTGGCAGTGGAGCACTTTCATTTAAATTGAGTCTCAGGCAGAACATTGATGTACCTAGAAGATCAAGGCAGAAAAGCTTATGTAGAGGCAGAGGGACAGCAGAGCAATGTTAGAGTCTGAATCATATTTTTATAGATTTTTAGGCTGTGTGGAGGGAGAGAATTTGGGCCAGGAAGTCCTTAGAATCCCTCTTTGCCTTGAGGTTCATGATCACAACAGTAAGAATAATAAGTACTTTCCATTGGGTGCTCTCCACATGCTTGATGCTATATGCTGAGTGCATTGAGTGGATGATTTTATTTAACAAAATGCTCAGCAATGGATTTTGAGGGTATTGAGTAATAATTTCTCACTTTTCTTAAAAGCTGCTTTCCTAATGTCTGTGATTCATTCATTCAATAAAGATTTATAGGAGAATTGCCCCAGATTATTACATATTATCTATTCTCACCAGATTTTACAGGCGTTAAAAAAAATGACAAACTGGCTTTTTTTGTATCCTTGAGAATGAGTCCTACCTAGAATTATGTTAAAGTATAAGTGTACCAGTGGGTTCAGAAGTGCTTATAATAATAATATTGAACATGATAACTAAGATAGCCTTTAGTGTGTGTCTGGTACAGGGTTATCAACCCTATGATCAACCTATGATAGAGACTCTTTTATTGTTCCCTATTTTACACTTGAAACTGAGCCATAGTACCTTGCCCAAGATCAAATGGTAGCTGAGAGGTAGAGCCAGAACCAGGCACTCTGAATCACCCACCATTTTGGTCAGCTTCCTAGATGTTACTGTAATTAATCTCTTTGGTGGTGGCGGTGGTGGGGTTTCTGTCTAGTGTAGTTGCAGTAGGCGAAGAAGTAGTGGGAGGACACTGATTTTGATTTAAAAGTGACAGTGACATATGGTTTCTAAAAACCCCAATATAATTTGCATTGTACCCTATATCTCGAGATGATTTGTTTATATTGTGAATACTGTAGAGGGCATGTGAAGGTACTGTGGTCCTGTTAGGTTTTTCTGGCACAGACTGACATCTTCAGCCATTATTTGTGTGATTCCCGAGTCACTAATTTTTCAGCCATTTAAGAAAGTCTAAATGTGATAGTGGGTAAAAATAATGCTATCACCTTTGTACTACATGTGGGTGTGTGGGTAGTGATGGAAGTGTGTGTACTCAGTTTATGTATTTAATAGTATCAACTTTTTTGTTCCTAGCCCTCTTTGGTATTTAGTTGTATTTCTCCTGGGATCCTGAGCTTTCAGCAAATATACATTTGATATCTGAGTGTTTCAATTACTGTTTAGAATCTGAGCACACAAAGGAAAACCAAGCAAGCTTCCTCATGGAAGTTGCATTCTAGGAAGGGAAGGTGATAAATAAACATGTACTATAGGTCAGGTAGCGTAAGTCCTACAAAATCAAATAAAGAGGGGCCTCTGGCGGCTCAGTTAAGCATCCAACTTCAGCTCAGGTCATGATCTTGTGGGTTGTGAGTTTGAGCCCTGCTTCAGGCTCTCTGTTGTCATCTTAGGGCCCGCTTGGGATTCTCTCTCTCTGTCCCTCTCTCTCTGCCCCTCCTCAACTTGTGCGTTCTCGCTCTCTCTCAAAATAAATTTATAAACCTAAAAAAAAAAAAAAAACCAAAACAAAAAAAAATCAAAGTGAAGGAAAGTTAGTAGCCAAAGAGTCAGAGAGTGGGGCAGGTTACTCCTATATGTAGGGTGGTGAGGGGAGGCCTGTACAGCTGAGAACTATGTGAGGCATCCTGACATTTAGGAGAAGAGTGTTAGGTGGACCCGTGCTGGATTTTATCACCACCAAAATACTGTGTGACTACTTCCTGGCTTGATGTCCTATTTCTGTTTTGTGTTCTTTGAGATGCATTGACTAGGTCAAAAAACTGGAATGTGGTCTTAGCTCCAGGCTGTCAGATGCAGATAGTGTGGTTCTCAGGGCTATTAATAGCTGGCATCTTGGTGTAATCTTCAGCTGTGTTGGGGGTTGATAGGGTCTTTTAGATAGGATGGGGATGATGGGGCTGGGTTTCTGGTATAGGGTAGAAGTAGATATAGGATGTTGTCTGTATAAGACAGGAACCTCAGGGAGGAATGGGACAGTATGTTATAACACATTTGTGGGAACAGCGACTCCTGCATAGTAGGAAACTATTCAAAGCCAGAAGGCAGTTTGGTGGCGGGGGGTAGGGAGCAGCTATGACCAACCATAGAATTAAAAGGACACCTTGTGCTTTTTTTTTTTTTTTTTTAAAGCTTTTTAGCTTGGAAAAGTTTGAGCATGTACAAAAAGTAGAGAGAAAAATATGATTTAAAAAAAAATTTTTTTTTAACATTTATTTATTTTTGAGACAGAAAGAGAGCATGAACAGGGGAGGGTCAGAGAAAGAGGGAGACACAGAATCTGAAACAGGCTCCAGGCTCTGAGCCGTCAGCACAGAGCCCGACGCGGGGCTCGAACCCACGGACTGCGAGATCATGACCTGAGCCTAAGTCGGACGCTTAACCGACTGAGCCACCCAGGCGCCCCGAGAGAAATATAATTAAACTACATGTACTCAGTATCCAGCTTCAGTAACCATTGCCACACAGCCAATCTTGTTTCTCCTATACTTCTCACTCCCCACTCCCATGCTCCCACAATTTGATAGAAAGCCCATTATATTGTTTCATGCGTAAATATCCTACTACAGAGTTCTAAAAGGTTAACTCTCTTCCTGATCCACAGTGTCCTTCACACACCTAAAGACAAGCAAATCGTCATTCTTAATATTACAAGGAATTAGGCTATATTCAAAATTTTCTGATACTCATTTAAAGTCTGCCCTCCCCCACAGCAGTTGGTTTGATTGAATCTGGATCCAAACACATTGCATTTGATAGATAAGTTTCTAAGTCTCTTTTAATCTGTAGGTTTTTCTTCCTTTTTTCCCTAAGAATTCTGATACTTTTCTATTAGCCTTAAAAGACCTTTAAAATAGTACTACTTCCTGAGTTATCAATGAGTTATAATAACAAAATTAATAATAAAAATGAAAATGTTTAGTATTTAACCCATATTGGTGTTCTTTGGGTCTTTCTGTCTAATCTCCATCATCAGGGGTCTCACTTTTTTGTAACCATGAAAATTGCATGGAATCACAGCTACCTTTTTAAAATTTTTTAAATTAATTAATTAATTTTTTTTTTTTAATTTTTTTTTTCAACGTTTATTTATTTTTGGGACAGAGAGAGACAGAGCATGAACGGGGGAGGGGCAGAGAGAGAGGGAGACACAGAATCTGAAGCAGTCTCCAGGCTCTGAGCTGTCAGCACAGACCCCAACGTGGGGCTCAAACCCTACAAACCGTGAGATCATGACCTGAGCTGAAGTCGCATGCTCAACCGACTGAGCCACCCAGGTGCCCCTAGCTACCTTTGTTTTAAATAACTTTGAACACTTAGTAAAAAAAAACTTTGATGCCTTACTAGACACTAGCCTTAAACTTTTGAATAAGGAAAGATACCTCCCCTAGGAAGTGCTCAGTATGGCCTTGGAGAATAACTGGTAAAAAATGAATTAAAATATATTCTACTGGGACACATGGTGGCTCAGTCAGTTAAGCATCTGACTCTTGATTTCTGCTCAGCTCATAATCTCACGGTTTGCGAGTTCGAGCTTCAAGTGAGGCTCTGTGCTGACAGTGTGAAGCCTGCTTGGGATTCTCTCTGCCCCTCTCCCACTTGTGTGTGCCCCCCCCCCCCCCAAATAAATAAACTTACAAAAAGTCTATTCTCCTGTGATAACACAAAGTTAGGTGGGGTTTCATGGAGTAGGGAGAGGTTAAGTCTGTGCTTATCAGGAAGGACTTTGTGGAAGAAGTTGTGTTTGAGCTGGAGTTTGTGCAGCAGAGACACAAAGGAGGACCTTTGTGTGGTTTAACAAGTTCATTCCTCTCCAACACGTGACATACAGATGAGGAAAGTCTTTAAGTAGCTAAAATAGAAGCCAGTGCATTCTGGGAAATTTTTAAATACTCTTGTTTCACCTACAATTATTACACATCAGCAGCAAAAAGCTACATATTAAGGAAAAGGAATGCAAAATCACAACTCTAACATAGAGGTTGAAATATTCTAAACTTGGTTCTAAGAATTTAACAAAATCTTAGTGGTCGCTTAATCTTTAAAAACAGTTAGTGTTGGGACACCTTTGTGGCTCAGTTGGTTAAGCATCTGACACTTGGTTCCGGCTCAGGTCATGATCTCATGCTTTGTGAGTTTGAGCCCTGTGTCGGGCTCTGTGCCGACAGCTCAGAGCCTGAAGCCTGCTTCAGATTTTGTGTCTCCCTCTCTCTCTGCCCCTCCCCCCCTCGTGCTCTGTCTCTCTCTCTCAAAAATAAATATTCAAAAAAAACCCCCAAAAACCCAAAAACAATGAGTGTTTTCTGAAGTCCTAAATTAAATGTTGCACTGTAATAATTAGATGTTCATAATTAAGACTGAGTCATTAAAATGTGAAAAAATATTTTGATCTGTGTTTTAGAAGGCAAGGACCAGGGTAAAAAAAACTTTTTAAAAAGCTTTCCATTTTTTAAATAAATGTTAAAATAGGATGTTGGGTTTTAGGAATAAAGTCATCAGACTGGAAGCTCAACAATAAGGAACAAGTTCTTTGTTGGTTGTGAGCCATCAGGAATATGTATACACACATGACTAATCTGTATACCTCAATAGGCTTAGATATAAATAGTTCAACAAATACTGTGTGTGCCCATACACTGTGCCAAGTGCTATAAAGATAAAGGCATAGTTCCTCCCTTTGCGTAGTTAGCCGTCCATTGGGAGAGATTACACAAAGCATGCTTTGTGGTAACAGAGTTATTGGGGAATTCAGGGAAGGCGTAGTAGAGATGTCCTTTCAGACCTCAGTTGACAGATGAGTAGGGGTTATCCAAGTAAGGAAAGATAGAAGTGAAGCACTAGTTTCTTCCGGGCAGACAGAATTTGGGGAAGAAGGAGGTATCTGTTTGTGTTATTTCCCACCAGTGTCTAGCTACATAGCTATTAAAGCCAGTTGTTGGGGAGGGAACTGGAAAGAAGGCTGGTCAGGAAGGCAGAGTGTCTCCCCCCAGCCCCTGCATGAAATTTCTGTGAATGAATGTGTCATGCCCTTTACAAGGCCAATATTGACTTTTTTGGAATAGTGTTTTCAAGTGAGTACTTTTTATTGATCATTTTGCCAGCCTTGACTGTGAAATTGACCAACTCCAGTTGGGAGCTGAGTGCTGTTTGTGGCCAGAATTGCTGAGCTCACTTCTGTGCATGTTCTCTGAGGAAAGTACTGTGTGGTGTTTCACTGCCAGAATTCTGGAGATGTTCTCTCTGGCATGGCAGGACATGGCGTACGATCTGAGGTGGGCAGCTGTCCAAGAATTTAAGGGCTTTTAAAATAGTGCTGCAGCGTTTATGATGTTCTTTTAAAAACCCTTCATATTGGATTTACCTCTCTATATGCTTCTTTTATCATAACTTTTTCTTTTTTTTTGTCCTTTTCCTGAACATGACTGCTCAGTTTCTCAGGATTTTGGGAAATCAGGGCAGTTGCGTGAGGCCCAGAGGTTGAGGAAAGCTTCAGGGAAGAGGGGATGCCTTGAGAGAGAAGGCAGAGCTTGCCAGATGGTGCACAAAAGGTACCTCCCTCTCATCCAGAGAGGGCTGGGTGCTGACTGGGCTGCCAAACAGTGAAGAGACATCTTGTCCACCAGCTGCATCCTTTCCCTACTTGAGCAAGATGACCCTGCTCTGTTCAGAATTTTACTATTACTTAATTTGTGTTTAGCATTACTTATGACTTCCTGAAATGTGATGAGTACCTAAGGTATCCAAACCACTGGGAAGATTGTGCCTTTATAACGTTTCATCTGACTATAAAAATATTTTATATGGTATATCAAACCTATTTTAATCAATTATTTTAGACTCTGTAGGCTTTTGAGAACTCCTCCCCCTCCCGCTCCCCCTCCTGCTTTTACTCCTCCTCCCCCTGCCCTTCTCCTCCCCCTCCTCCTCCTTCTCCTCCCCCTCCTCTCCCTCCTCCTCCTGCTACCCCCCTCCTCCTCCTTTTCCTTCCTCCTCCCCCTTTTCCTTCCTCCTCCTCCCCCTTTTCCTTCCTCCTCCTCCTCCCCCTTTTCCTTCCTCCTCCTCATGTTTTTCTCCACCACAGATTTCACTTTTGTGAAAACACCAGGATAGGGAACACTTGCTAGGTGATTTGCCCTGAGCTTATGCCCCAATAAAGAAAGGCACTGGGCTTCTCAGTACCAAAGGCTTTTGTCAATAGCTTAGGTGGTTCCAGGCAAGACACAATGGATGTTTCCTCAGTGTTTGCCAATTTGCATCACTCCTTCTTCATTGGTCTTTCATTGTGTCAAGTATCTTAAGTGATTTCTAGATCTTTTGGGGTTTTTGATATTGGTTTTTGCTCTAAAACTTTCTATTTTTTTTCTTTCAAAAGTATTTCCTGATACTCTTAAAATGACATGTGTTGGTTAAAATGAACTAAATATCTTTTATCTTTTGGGAGAAATTTTCATGCTATTTTTGTCTTTAGTACTATAGGACGGTGGTTCCCAAAGCTAGGTCTCTGGTCCAGCAGCATCAGCATCACCTGGGACCATGCTAGATATGCTAACTCTCGGACCCGACCCTAAACCTACTGAATCAGAAACTCTGGGGTGCAGCCCATCAGTCTGTGTTTTAATAACCCCTCCAGGTTATTGTGAAGCATACTTAAATTGGAACCTCCTGACCTTGGAACTAGAGATGTCTGAAAGTTGGAAACACTACAAATTGGTTTTTGATGACTTTCTGTTTACCAGGAGGTTAAAATAAAATAGACTTTAAAAACCTCAGCTTTTATATGCCGTTTCCAAAGGATTTTGAACTATATCTAGTGGTTTTTTTTTTTTTTTTTTTTTTTAAATAGGTTTCTGCTGTTAGGAATTTTAGTGTTCGTGTTTAGCATTACTTTGAGTTCTTGTAATGTGCTGGGCACCTAAGGCATTCCATGCCACTGGAAAGACTGTGCCTTTAGTTTAATCTTACTGTAAATATTATATTTCATATTGTATATCAAACTGATTTTAACCAGTTCTTTTACACTTAAAGTGACATTTTTGTGTGTGTGTGTGTGTGTGTGTGTGTGTGCACGCACGCACAGTTCTATTGGAAGGCATATTCAGGTGGGGAAAAAATCCATCTTGAACTTATTTGTGAGAACATTTCTCAGTTTAGTTTAAAAGTTGTCAGTGACCTAACTTTATAAAGAATTTTTCTCCTTGGAACTGACCCTTACAATTTGACAACACTGTTTTGTTCACATAAATCCGTTTTTTACCCTTGTAAACTCATTATTAATTCAATCAGATACAGATGTCATTGTGAAACGTGTTTCCTAGGAATATACTTTTTGAAAGTTGGACTTTTACTCAGAATCCTATAGAGGTTATAGATAGAGGTTATAGAACTGACTCGAATAAATCAGAATTCTAAAATGAGTGAGGATGATTTAGGCAAGAGGATTGGGCTCCTTGGTGGACCCCATTACGTGGGAGGCCTTGCTCATGACTCAGTGCCCTCTCTTGGTGACTCATAGTCATCTGTGGTCTCAAAGCCTTGTCATCGTCAGATTCTACTTCCCTATTGAAACTTATGTTTCCTATATTTCATATCTTGGGCTTTGTTCTTGTCCGCTTCTGAGGAATCCGCTTTTCTGATTAAACCCCTTATTACTGACACGAAAGAGCAGAGTAGACAAGGACTCCTCAACCCATCCCCAGCACACATCCATGCACACCAACAACAGACACCAGAATGTGACCAGCCCCCTCATTTCATTGTCTTATCTAGAGGAGTGGTTCCAATAGTGAGAATTAAGTTCAGCTGAGTCTGCAGTTGCATGAGGAAAATATTTTTGTCAGATCAGTCATGAAGTACTCAAAGGTATGGCCTTGGCTCCTAAAACAAAGAGCTGAGAGAGAACTTAGGGAAACTTTTAATCCTTTATTGACCAAAAACAAAAAAAACAAAAAAAAACAAAAAAAAACAAACAAACTGGAATTCAGTGAAGTAAAGTGATTTGATCCATGTCACTTTAGAACATAAGTTGGTGACGGTGATGAAAAGAGAATCTTTCTCCTATCTTCCTATCTCTTGGTATCCTAGCGACATTATTCTTTGCCTGTAGCTCCTTGTAAGATTACCAGCCTTCCTTCCACCTTTGAACATGGCGGGGAATGGAAATTTATCCTTATATCTGCTGTCTGCCAGGCAGGAGTCTTGAAGAAATGTGAATTTTATTCTTTCTTTGTTTTTTGTTTTTTTGTTTTTTTGTTTTTTTTTTTTTAAGTTTATTTGTGGGAGAGACAGTGCAAGTGAGGGAAGGGCAGTGAGATAGGAGACAGAATCCATGCAGGCTCTACGTCATCAGTGCAGAGCCCAATGTGAGGCTTGAACCCACAAAGCCATGAGATCATGACCTGAGCTGAAACCAAGAGCTGGACTCAACCGAGCGAGCCACCCAGGTGCTCCTGTTGTTATTTCTGCTGGCTGTTTGGATAACTGTAGCTCAACATTTCAATCAACAAACCACTTGGCCACTTGAGGAAGAAATATGAATCCTGGTAGCGGTTAGAAGACCTGCCATTAAGGCCTTCTGGTTAGGTCAAAGGAGTTCCAGCATCAGGAAATACCTACAAAGTGGATGCTATCATCTTGGAAGAAAATTCTGGGTCCTATAGTGGAGTACCACTTCAAGAAATAAGGCATCCTCCACTATTCTTGATGGCACAAAGGAAAAAAGAACAATGTGTGGGCAAAACTAGATATCAGTGAGTGAGATGAAAAGTGATTCAGGAGAGCTGGACTCTGAAGAAGTTTTAGAAATATCTTAAATATATTTTGTTTTTTTGTTTATGTATACACAAGAGGGATACAGGATAAAAATCTGTCAAAGAACTTTTTCAATAAATGTAAAAGTTTAAATCAAGGTTTCCATATTTTTTTCCATAATACTATATAGAAAAGTGGAGTGTCGTCTTCTTAGTCGCATGTTAGATTGAATGAAATACAGAACTTGAATGGTGGTGGGCATTACTAGAGGTCCAGGAGTAGACCAGTGGCCATGGCCATATAGTGGGAAGAACATGGACTTAAGAAGCAGTGGCAGACGGGCACCTCTCAGATCGCCCACTGCAGGGAGTGTAAGGACCATTGGGCCTAGCTGTTGCTATGTGTTCCATTACTGTGTTAGAGTGAAGGCCACACCTCCTACAGTCTGCCCCCAGCCAGGACCGAGACAGCGGGGGTACTAAAGCAGCTCATTGCTGGGGACTCTGGAGTCCTCTGACAGGCAGCCTTGGCTCAAGGAGTCCCCGATGGCCTTGCTGAACTTTCCTTCGAACTGCACTGCAGTCTAATTCATGTCTGTCCAACCTTGCAGCCTTCCTCCCCTCCCTGTCTCCCTCCACTGGGATGAGATCTGCATCACTGTCTCCCTGATTACCTCCCCACCCCCCTTTTTCTCACAGACATTACCCCTAATAAATTTCTGGCATTTCTAATCTTGTGGTGGTGTCTGGTTCTTAGAGGACCTGGTGTAACACAGAAACGGACTGTTTTGAATGAAGATAATATGTACAGCAGACGCAGCATAGGTGTTCATAGTTACCATTGTTGCCATCAGCAGGGAATGTGGAATTCATATAGAAACTCTATTCTTGACGTTATCTAAATTTGTATGAGACTCCTACTGCTTCATAAAACAAGTATTTTTGAATGTTGGGAGCTGAGCAGTGTTTGTTTGTTTATTTATTTGAGAGAGAGCGCGTGTGCATGTGAGAGCAAGAACAAGCAGGGGAGGGGCAGAGAGAGGGAAGGAGAATCTAAAGCAAGTTCCACACAAGCACAGAGCCCCGCGTGGGGCTCGAACCCATGAACCATGATATGACCTGAGCCAAAGTTGGACACTCAACTGACTGAGCCACCCAGGTGCCCCAGGAGCTGGGCAGTGTTCTAGCACCCGAGAATGCGAGAGTTAGTGAGGGATTAGGCATTTGTCAGGATGAGGTGCTCAGCTGCTGGCTGCTTAGTGGAGAATGAGAGCCTTTCTGTCTGACACCCTCCTTCTCTCAGCCACTCAAGCAGCCCAGGTACAGAAGGGCCGGAGATCAGTGTCTTTGCCTTTGGCCAAACGTATAGGTGTTCTTTTCTGAACAGATCCCCACCCATCTCTTTCTCTCTATTTCTATCAGGTTTTCTTTTCCTTTTTTAAGTTCAGTTATTTACTTTGAGAGATGGAGAGACAGTGTGTGTGTGCCCACAAGCAGGGGAGGGGCAGGGAGAAGGAGAGACAGAATCCAAGCAGGCTCCATGCCATCAGTGCAGAACCTGATGCTGGGCTTGAACCCGTGAACCGTGAGATCATGACCTGAGATCAAGAGTTGGAAGCTTAATTGACTGTACCACCCAGGCACCCCTCTCATGTTTTCTTGATTGAAAATTTATTGCCTGATTCATGAGGTTCCATTTCTAGCTATGCCACTGACTTGTACCATTCGCTTCAGAAATTACAATTTCTCTCATTTAAAGATAAAAAATATAATTTCAAATTCTCTCATGATACTTTTGCAGCTTTCTGTCAGGCTCCTATTTCACTTGCTTTTGTGGCATCTTATTCCTTCTCACAATGTTCTGCCCAAGCATTTAGTAAAAAAAAAAAAAAAAAAAAAGAAGCAAAAAAAAAGAAGCTAGATCTTTACTGTCCATCATGCACAGAGGGAAAGAAGATAAAGGTTAAATCTCTGCATGTCCTTATTAGGTTAACTCATTCCTAATATACCTAATCTTTGTTTGAAGATTCTTACTTTTTCCAAAGAATAATACAAATCTTTACTGGTTGAATCTACTGGATTTAAATAATTGGAGTAAAATGGCAACCTTTAATGAAAGGCCTTCACAATTGATGCATGCTTCCTTTTTTTTCCCTTTTCAGCTAAACACTAATATGTTTGTAGAACATAGACATTAAGGGAAGCTTAAGTTTTTTGTGATTCAGTGGCCTAACTTTTTGTTTGTTTGTTTGTTTTTTGAGAGCCAGTTCATGGCCAGATATTCAGGGAATTAAGCCAGGGAGCAGAAATTGTCAGAACTTAGCTCAAATACTCTTGTTTTATTAAGGCTCTGTTCAGAGTTTACAATTGAAAGTTGACAAAAACTCTCATTGGAGGACTTTTTATCCTTGGCCTTTCAGAAGAAAACAAAAGTGTAGTGACTGATCTAGTGAATTTGGAATGTATTACAAATTATAATTTCCAGACTGTTAAATTGGACTGCTGTGGTTTAAAAGAATCAGGTGTTCAAGGAACCATTTTATATTAATTGGCTTTTAATTTTCAGGTTTAAACTCTGTAGAATTAATTTATAGCACCTCTGTACCTGTGTCTCAGTTAGACCTTTGTACATGGGTTTATTAAGGTTCTTACCAGTTCTTAGCTGATAAGTTTGAGGTATCAACACTCTAAAATTTAATTTTGTTTTTACATTAATTTTTTTCTACCAGAAGGATTAGCTTAGCTTAAGCTGTGCTCACAAATAAAATAATATCCAGGGATTTATTTGGAAGTTAAAATTGCTTCTCACGTGGCATTCCCTTCCCTTTTTTTTTTTTTTTTTGTTTTTTGTTTGTGTTAAGTAGGTAGAGCGAACAAGCATTATTCCTTCTTTAAAGTTGAGAATATTCAGGTAACAAAAGAGAATTGTTTCTTTTATGGTCGAAAAATAGAAATGGTTGGGTCTGAGCCCAAATGAGAGAATGTTGGCCTCTTATTTGTCACTGTGGCCGGGCTCTTTTAGCACACCAATGAAATGTTTTTGTTTTTTTCTCAGCATCAGAGTCTTCTGACTTATTTCTCTTACAATTTTAGGTATTAAAAAATGGGAGGGCTTTATTGTGCATTTCAGTTTTCCTATTATAACTTGAGTCTGAGTTGATGGGAGAAAGCACAGTCCAGAGAAAGACTGGCTAGATAGAGAAAAAGGGAGGTAGCACAGGATGAGCGTGAATGGGAAATAATCTAATTAATAAAAAATTATTTGGTTTAATCAGGAGAAAAATCTTGTTTGGGAATTGAGATGGATAGTACTGAAAGCATTTTGACACGATTGCGTACAGTTCGGAAATTTTAAAGAAATGTGAATCCTGTGGTAGTCTGTCCTCAGTAGCAAGGTCTGAGTCTTCTGAACAGAAAGGGAATTTATTTAAAGACTGTTCAGTAGCTTGTGGTATCTTCATATGGTTCTGAGAACTGAGAAAGATGCCCAGAGTTGCACTGCAGAGCTGGGTTTGGAGAAGATAGTCACCACCCTTGCCACAGGGTGTAGACAACAGAGCATGCACCAACCATCCCGCTGTCCCTGGTGGTGGTTGTAGAACTTCTACTTTTGCAAATGAGTTGCTACTACTCAGCAGAATCTCTGGTCACTAGTTTCTGTAAGCACTGGCTTCCGAATCAAAGTCTGGGCTGGCAGGATCTGATTAGTGGCACTCTGGCCGGGTCCCGCTGCCTCACTACAAGACGGCTAGGAGAGCAAGTGTCTGTCATTTCCAGCTTCCATAGTGGAAGCTGGGCTGTACCTCATATGTTAGGAGAATTCTCAAACATAGGAAGGTGTTTCAAGTGGTGCGTATCCCAGAAGGACAGAGATCCACTACATATAATGTTTATGCCTGACTGTATGCAACATCATTTTCCCATGAGAAGATGAAACAAAAATGTTTTTGGAAGACTTGATGTACATACTTGTAGGTATGCATGTGTATATCTACTAGATAATCACATGCCTACTTTCATTATTTAGTGGATTAAGTATGTGGCTATATTTTAAAATCAAATGATTAATGTATACTTTGGAAAAATTTCCCCCACTTATTTCATAAAAAAAGTTATTCCAAGTCTTGACGACTTTTACATTAGTATGTTTATCACTGACACATTCTGAATCTTTTGGCACAACTTTCCAGAGTATGTCATGGCCACATCTGTCTGAATTCTTTCTGATACAGCACCTTTGAAAAATCTCTTTCTGCTGCTTTCTTTCAATATTTTATCTCAAGCTACAGATACCCATGTGTAGCACATTTGGATGATATCTTTTACAGATTTTATAAGACAGATGTATTTTCATGACTTACTATTAACTACTGCCTTGTTTCTTTTGAAGTGATCTTTATAAAAACACCAAACACTTAGAATTTGAGGTTTTCTCCAGAATAACTAAAGCTCTTAAATTTCTTAGCTTCCACTTGTTTTTGTAATCCAGAACTCTTTGTAAACTGCAAGTATCTGAAACTAGGTGTGATGGGGGCTGTTTCAGGCTGAGGACTGTTTCCTCAAACAGTCCTTTGTTGATCAAAATAATGGAAAGCACACTCCTTAAGGAGACTCTGAGAATTCTTATGTAGGGTTAAGTCCCTCTGACAATTTTGGGAAAAATATTTCTTATGTTCAGAAATATAAATGTAATTATATATATATATATATAATATATATATATTATATATATAGTGTTATATCCTGAGGTTCTGTTTCAAGAAAAAGTAAGAAACATGTCTGTGATGTATCTTTGCTGTTATTCTTGATATTGGAGTTGGAAAGTAGAGTTTTCCATTTAGTCTAATGAAATGGGAAATATCTGGAAGGTCATGGGAGAAAATAGTGGAAATTCTCCTTTGCTCTCAGATTATGCATTCCTCTGGGGTCAAGAACACTTGGAATCTAGGCTTAAAATAACAAGGGCCATAGGGAACAGACATAATTCCTTCTGTTTCATTAGACTCAGTCTATCCTTGTTAGTACTAAGTGATCAGAAGGGCGTGGTTTAGTACTTACACTGACATATTCACTGTATTATTTAGATTGAGACTTGAAAAAACTGTTAAAGATCTCATAGAATGTAGTTTTGCCTTTTCACTGAATATGGGTTTCTAACCCCAAGCCCCATTCTGTTTAGAATTAGAACATCAGAACTTAGCCTGCCCTCAAATGGGCAGCCTTAAAACAGCAGCAGAGGTTCTTCCCCAGCCCAAAGTAGAGTCTGATGGTCTGCTGGGTAGCTGTCATTGCCAACAGATTTCTCAGCTACTGCTTGAACTGTGGGGGCAGGCAGAGATATCACCTTACCTTCTGTTTTCCTTTTAGCCATTGAAGTTCTCACATCCAGATGTCTAACGAAAGGGATTTCAGACCTGACTAGTTGGAAATATTTTAATCCCCCAGGCTGTTATAAAATAGTCTCATTCTTTTACTTTGAATTGTGAAGTTTTAATGGATTCTGAGATTTGCCATTCAACACTGAAATGTGGCTTGCATTTCTGCTTCTCCCACCTCACATAGAATCCTAGAGCTAGATGAGACCCCAGAGGTCTCCTAGGCCAGCTTTTCCTCCTGCAGGCCTCTATGATAGAGTGTCCATGGGCATTGGTCACCTAGATTGTACTTGTTGATGGGAAAGGAGCTAGAGGTCAGACTTTGCCTGGTCCATGCAGGTCTTACTGAGCTCCCCTTGGGAGCAAACCCCAAATCTGCATTACAGCTTCTTAGACCTGGTTTTGTCTTCTTTAAGCAAATCAGAATGCTTTTTTCCTTCTTTCACTTAGCACCTGTTTAAATGTTTATAGGCAGCTTTCATGTTTCCTCTAAATATTCTCTTCCTCCCCAATTCTATTGAATACCTCTGGTTTTCTTGTTCCTCCTACACTGTTTTAGCATTCTGGGCACATTCTTGCTTTACCCCAGTTAGCAAATGTCTTTTTTAAAATGCAATATCCATACTATTGAGATAGATTCTGATCTCACGGGACACCGTTGAATGATTGGCTTGTTTGGTTTGAACATAGCCAATGTATGAGTTCATTCTTTTCTAGGGCAACTTAGGACTCTTTTGACTCATGCTGAACATTCAGTTAACTCATTTTTAGGGACTGAAGCCCTTATTAAAGCCCACTATAAATTCATATAAATTGAAGGGGCGCCTGGGTGGCGCAGTCGGTTAAGCGTCCGACTTCAGCCAGGTCAAGATCTCGCGGTCCGTGAGTTCGAGCCCCGCATCAGGCTCTGGGCTGATGGCTCGGAGCCTGGAGCCTGTTTCCGATTCTGTGTCTCCCTCTCTCTCTGCCCCTCCCCCGTTCATGATCTGTCTCTCTCTGTCCCAAAAATAAATAAAAAACGTTGAAAAAAAATAAAAAAAAAAATTAAGATAGTTTTTTTTTTTTTTTTTTTTAATGCTTGCACAGTTGCTTTTCAACGCTGAAACCCACTGGCTTGCTTATCCCAGGCAAATCTATTACCTCACTTGTAAATCCCTCTTTTCAGCTGGACAGCTACTTGAACTGTGATTCTCTCATGCAACATTCAACCTTTCCTCCCAAATTTTGTTCCCCTGCAAATATAGTAAATGTATATTAAAATATACACGGGGGCGCCTGGGTGGTTCTGTTGGTTAAAAGTTCGACTCCTGATCTCAGCTCAGATCTTGATCTCAGGTTCCTGAATTCAGGCCCTGCGTTGGGCTCTGCACTGGGAGTGAAGCCTACTTAAAAAGAAAAAAAAAAAAAAAAAGAAAAAAAGAAGAAAAGAAAAGAAATATGCAACCAGAGAAGAGTAAGTAGAACATCTTGGGATGTACTCAAGATGATTCTCTCAGGCAGAGTTGAGCCAGCCATGGCCCAAGCCCACCTCACCTTCTGCATTTGTAAATACATTTTTGCTGGAATACAGCTGTGCTCATTCACTTATGTACTGTTTATGACTGCTTTTGGGCTACAATGGAAGAGTTGGGTAGTTGCAACTGAGGCTATATGACTGCAAAGCCTAAAGTATTTACTACCCAGCCTTTTATATAAAAAGTTGGCTGACTCCTGCCCTAAGGTGAAAGCAACTGGTAAATCAACACATTTTACATTCATGTAGATGCATTCTGTTTCTAAGCAAGACTATCCAAAATCCTTTTCAAGGCTCATTAGTCAAAGCCTTTTCTGATTTCTTATTGTGGCTAGTTCAAGTATTTTATGGGGAATAATATGGTTACATAATCTTATAGGTGGAGTATAAAATCACATTCTCTATTTGCTTTTTCTTTCTCTCTTTAAATTACCTGATTTCTACTGTATTAGTATTTGAAAGCTTTTCTCCATAGTATTACTTTCAGCTGTCTCTTTTAAATTGGGGAACTGTTACCACCAGAAATTTTCTTTAGGGTTTTAGGAGCCATCCTTGATTTGGTATTCATTTGTCTCAGGGGAAGAATCATGTTTTGGCATTAGAACATTTCAGTAACACTTATTCCTAACAAATATTATATAATACTTCTGTGAAATTTTTAAAAGGAACTGAGAGATTCCATGGAGTGTCTAATCTATTTTGAGAGAAAGAAGGAAACAATCCTTCTTGCTCAACCACCAGTGCCTCACTGAAACATTGAGTAGCTCCTCTTGTTTTGTTTATTGAATAGAATGCTTAAGGCTCAGTTCAGAAGGTACATAACCAGATTTTAAAAGAAAAAATTGGTAATGGATTTTAAATTAAAGTTTTTTTAATCAAAAAAGTTTTATGAAGGATTTGGACATAGTCATAAGACAACAACTCCTTTCTTATTCTGAAAATTTGCTTGTTAACTTACAAACAGTAAGAAATCTCTCATACTGTTTTCCTTGGGAAAAAGAGTTAGACCTTGGGAGTCAGACACATGCTGCATCACGTTAATTATCCAAGTGAAGGACCCATTTAATGACCTAAAATTACTTGTGTGTAGTCTTTGTGGGCCCCCTTTTGTAAAGGACGGTGTTTACGCCACACGATGAACTTTTAGGACTTGCATTTTAAAAGGCCTCTCTGTGTCTGTGTTATTAATGCCTGTATCTAGCATTTACTGAACATTTCCTAGATCCTATTCTGATGGCTCCTGGGGCCCATTGGATCTCTTCAGCCTCCTCTGCTGATTTTCAGCTGCGTTAGTGACACTGAATTGCTTGCAGGTGTATGCCCTGAAATTGCTGTTTTCCTCTCCCCTTTATCCTTACTCTTTGCCATAGCTTCTTGGCCTTTTGGCTAAGATCAAGTGTACCCTTACTCTTTGCCTGGAGAACTCGTATGCCCTATTTTGGGCTCTGCTTTATCCCCTTCCAGAAATCTCTTTTACCCAGTCAGCTCCCTCACCTGTGCAACTTGCCTGTGCTGTGCACACCACATCAATACTATGCTGATATGTTCACATGTCCTGGAAATACTCTTACCTTGGTTAAACCTAACTGCTCACTCACTCCCTGCATTGCTAGAGAAAATCGCACAGCAAGGCAGATGGATGTCTTCCCAAACTGCTGCTCAGTTATTTCAAATGGCCTGTAGCCCTGCCTAGTAATGTTCGTGTTTCTCTAGGAAGTGCTCTGCTCATGGTTTGTAATGATATTTTCCTTCATTCTCCTCACTATTCAAACTTTTTCCCATGCTCAACCTCTCTTGTAAGTGATCTTGCCTTGTATTTCATGGAAAAAATAACCATCAGGTAGCAACTCCCCAGCCTCTCTTCATGAGATCTTCACACTCATTTGTATTGATACAGTACTTGTGTTCTTACTTGTTATTACACGGGAGGGACGGATCCCTCCTCCTGTGACAGGTCAACACCTATGCATGGGCACCATCTCATCTCCTCCCACCTTAGAAATTTGGAATCATCTTTTCAGGATTCTTCATGTGGGCATTTAGATGTTTTACTATCTTTTGGGTGTCTCCTAGTGTCTTAGATTTAGCATAATTCCTTAGTGCTTGCTCCTAGCTGCTTTTGCTCATAATTTTCCTATTTCAATAAATAGTATTTCTGGTATTCAGTTGTTCATGCCAGAAATCTGGGAGTGATCCTGGGAACGCCCACCTTTCCCACATTCAGTCCATCACCAGTTATTTTGATTCTATCTGCAGATATCTCTGAAAACTCTATTTTTGTTATCATGACCTTATTCCAGCCCCCCATCCTCTGTTATATGTACCATTCTAGAAGCCTCTTGGCAGGTTTCTCTCTTTCCATATTTTCTCACTTCTAATCTCTTTTTCTCGGAGAATCCAGAGTAATCTTTAAAAGATCTAAATAATCATTGTGTTAGTGCCTGGCTTAAAAACCTTCTGTGGCTTACATCATACCCAAAATGAAAGAACTCATTCCCTGGGCTCTCAAGGTCCTATATGTTCTGGTCCCTTGCCTTCACTCCTGTCTTTCCATTTACTTCTTTGTTCTTTATGTCCCGGCCACACTGGCCTTTTGCTATTTCCTGTAATATACAAATTTCTCACCTCAAGCCTGTACCTCTGCTGGGTTCAGGCTGAAAACAATTTCCCTTGCTCTCTGCACCCCTAATTCCTTCTCATCTTCCATATATGCACTTAAATGTCATTTCTCCTCCCTGCCTTTTTTTTTTTTTTTGGCATCTTTTAATCTCATTTTTTAAATTTACAGCCAAATTAGTATATAGTACAACAATGATTTCAGGAGTATCTACTCCTTAATGCCCCTTACCAATTTAGCCCCCTCCCTCAACCCCTCCAGTAACTCTCTGTTCTCCATATTTAAAAGTCTCTTATGGGGGCGCCTGGGTGGCGCAGTCGGTTAAGCGTCCGACTTCAGCCAGGTCACGATCTCGCGGTCCGTGAGTTCGAGCCCCGCGTCGGGCTCTGGGCTGATGGCTCAGAGCCTGGAGCCTGTTTCCGATTCTGTGTCTCCCTCTCTCTCTGCCCCTCCCCCGTTCATGCTCTGTCTCTCTCTGTCCCAAAAATAAATAAACGTTGAAAAAAAAAATTTAAGAGTCTCTTATGTTTTGTCCCCCTCCCTGTTTTTATATTATTTTTGCTTCCCTTCCCTTATGTTGATTTGTTTTGTGTCTTAAAGTCCTCATATGAGTGAAGTCATATGATACTTGTCTTTCTCTGACTAATTTTGCTTAGCATAATACCTTCTAGTTCCATCCATGTAGTTGCAAGTGGCAAGATTTCATTCTTTTTGATTGCCAAGTAATACTTCATTGTGTGTACTCCATTGTGTGTACATCTTCTTTATCCATTCATCCGTCAGTGGACATTTGGGCTGTTTCCATACTTTGGCTGTTGTTGATAGTGCTGCTATAAACATCGGGGTGCATGTGTCCCTTCCAAACAGCATACCTGTATCCCTTGGATAAATACCTAGTAGTGCAATTGCTGGGTCATAGGGTAGTTCTATTTTTAGTTTTTTGAGGAACCTCCATACTGTTTTCCAGAGTGGCTGCACCAGCTTGCATTCCCACCAACAGTGCAAAAGAGATCCTTTCTCCGCATCCTTGCCAACATCTGTTGTTGCCTGAGTTGTTAATGTAGCCATTCTGACAGTTGTAAGCTGGTATCTCATTGTGGTTTTGATTTGTATTTCCCTGATGATGAGTGATGTTGAGCATTTTTTCATGTTGGTTGGCCATCTGGATGTCGTCTTTGGAGAAGTGTCTATTCATGTCTTTTGCCCATTTCTTCACTGCATTATTTGTTTTTTGGGTGTGGTGTTTGATAAGTTCTTTATAAATTTTGGATACTAACCCTTTATCTGATATGTCACTTGCAAACTTCTTCTCCCATTCTGTTGGTTTCCTTTTAGTTTGCTGTTCCTTTTAGTTTGCTGTTGTTTCCTTCGCTGTGCAGAAGTTTTTATTTTGATGAGGTCCCATTTTTGCTTTTTTTCCCCTTGCCTCTGGAGACGTGTTGAGTAAGAAGTTGCTGCGGCCAAGATCAAAGAGGTTTTTGCCTGCTTTCTCCTCGAGGATTTTGATGGCTTCCTGTCTTACATTTAAGTCTTTCATCCATTTTGAGTTTATTTTTGTGTATGGTATGAGAAAGTGGTCCAGGTTCATTCTTCTGCATGTCACTGTCCAGTTTTCCCAGCACCACTTGCTGAAGAGACTGCCTTTATTCCATTGGATATTCTTTCCTGCTTTGTCAAAGATTAGTTGGCCATAAGTTTGTGGGTCCATTTCTGGGTTCTCTATTCTGTTCCATTGATCTGAGTGTCTGTTTTTGTGCCTTAAATGTCATTTTTTGGATGGAGCGCTCTTTGGGTAGTTTTTTCCTTATAAATCCTCTACTAAATTCCTCACCTTAGTTCTTTTCACCATTCGAAGGAATTACTAGAATTTGCAGCTACACGTTTTCTTACATGTTCCCGTATGCATCATGTCTTCCCTGCTAGACAGTAAGTTCCAGGAGGGCAGGGACTGTACTTACTTTGTTCATAGTTGTGTCTCCAGCACCTGGTGCTGAATGCTCAGCAGATACTTGTTTCATGAAATACAGGGTTTATTGGGATGACTGCTTGGAAAGAAAGGGGAAATCCTGTTTGGTACTTCATTGCAATGTTGTACATTGGTTAAGGTTAAGCTTGGACTTACATGATTTTGAATCTCTGCTCCTATCTTCTGTGAACTTGAGCACTTATTAGCCTCTGTGTTCCCAGCACTGACATGCTGGGCTGACTTCTTTCTTGAGTGGACCATCCACCCTGGAGAATGTATTTATATATATACTTATATGTAGGTTTATTCGGAAAAGGAGTAGGCTAGGCAGTGACACTGGTGCTAATAGAAATGCGCCTTAAATTATTGTGAGATGTTGTGTGTCAGATGGATCCCTTTAAAAACGTATGGCAGAACTTCTCATATCTGCTGGAGGCATTCCATATTGTTCTGAGTAGTTGGGATTCCTGGCATGTGCTTTGTCCCTGCTCTGTTCTTTAGGACAAAGGACTTTCTGGTTTGCCATTGTTGTAGGTCACATGGTCAACAACATAGGGAGGATAAAATGAATGTAGTATTTTGAAAGTGATCCTTTTCTCCTGACTAGTTGTTGCTCTTCTTTCTTTTAGTTCTCTGTTGCCCCAGCTCCTTGATAGTTAAGTTATAAATTCTCAGAGTGGGAGTGAGTGGAACCTAATTTGTGGCCTGGGGAAGAGAGTTCGAACTCTAGGCATCCCGAGTAGGCATAGTCATTTTTTGAGGATTCCCTATCTTGAGTAGGCATAGTCATTTTTTGAGGATTTCTTTGGGAGAAATCCTTATCTAATGGAATATTGCAAAGGAGCTTTTGGTTAAATTCAGAATCCTTTACTTTTCTAAGTAACTTAGTTTTTCTGTAATTTAAAGCTTGGATTTCTGGAAGCCTTTGTGTGTGTGTGTGTGTGTGTGTGTGTGTGTGTGTGTGTGTGTAAAAAGAGGCATGAAACTTCCTTGTAAAGTGTTGTGAAGTTTCCTTTTCTATTCTGGGTATTTCTGATCTTCCGGAAATACAGGGTGAGAAGACAACTACTCACCTGCATACTCTTCAGTGCATTTTCGTTAGGTAAATATTCCCTGTGATTTTCATTTTCAGCATTGTTTGTTGCATGTTCTTGTCTTCAAAGGAAAAGCCCCAAAGCAGCCAATAGAAGAACGAGGGGTTGGAGTGTGTATATGGCTCCTACCACATTGACCTCCTTCTGTACTGTTTGCCAGCATGCCCAGTATTTACTTTGCTGTGAGCTCCAGGGACTCTGCTTTGCATATACACCTTCAATCCTTATGAGTAATTTTCAGTCAGACTGAGTGTGTAAACTTGTAGCCACAAACTGAGTCCTTACATAATGTAGTCTGATCACTAGTAAAGGAATGTAATTGACTTGTAAATTTCTGAGGAGGGGGAGGGAAAAAAAATCTCCAACAGAAGTGTTCTGTTAATGAATGTGATAGACCCCTTTGTTGTTTAAAGACAACCGGCTTGCTATTTCCCTGAAGAAAGAGCTGTGTTGGGACTGTTGCACATTTCCCTGGCACGTTGCCCCACCTCCTCTTCCCTGAAAATATTTATGGAGATCCAGTGTGTTAATAAATTTAGAAGTCATTTGATGGTTGCATTGGCAGCGTGAGATAAAGTAGTTAAAATATGTTGTTCATTTTATTTCTGGGTGGGGTGGAAGAGGGAAATGAAATACTGACTTTTTTTTTTTCCTTTTTGGAAACCTAATACGATGTTCTTTTGTTATCATTCTCATTCTCTAGGCATTAAGTGTAACCGAAACCCTGATTAAACCTTTGGAAAAATTCAGAAAAGAGCAACTTGGAGCCGTAAAGGTTTGTGTCTAATTTGAGCACACTTGTACGTGGAAGATGGACGTCCCTCTGCTGCTTCACTGTACTCTTGATTCGCATTTGGCGGCTTGGAAGGAGATGCTGGAGTAAACCATCTGTTGTTTTATGTTGTAAATGTGCTTTTTCCCCTTGGGGGGTGTGAAATTGTAAACCAAACAAAAACACCTGGACGGGATAGTAAAACCTCTAGCAATCTTTGGCTACACCTTCCCATATAGAGGTTTGAAAATATCTTCAACCAGACCTCACATGCACTCGGAATAGAAGCATCTTACCTCTGTGGGGAGTACACTGATTTCCTCATACGCCTCAGTTTTATGGAGGAGTGTAGCGTTATGTGAGGGTTTAAGATTAGAAATGCTGCTACACCATGATGCCATTGAAACTAGGAAGAGAATATTAGGTTTGGGGGACATAATTTCCTTCAATTTAACTCAGATTTACTGAGCTTCTCTTAACACGCCAGTGTTGTTATAGATAGGTGCTGGGGATTCAGAGGTGGGTGAACAACAGCCCGCACTCAAGGATCTGGAAGTTAGCCAGGATTTCTGGGAACAACTTGGTGACTTTACCACAGGGAGCCTGAGATATATTTAGCAACTTCCAATACTAATGAGCTTTGAAATTATCCCAGAGAAATAATTTCCACCAACGTTTCCTGAATTTTGTGCATTCACCTGAGGGACAAAAAGTAACAATCATGTGTTGACTCTTTGGCTTGGCCCGGAAGAGAATAACATCACTTTTAGGTAGGGAAGAGAGTTTTTACATTTGGATTCTCCCCGCTCCCCACCAGTGGCTTGGGGTTGCGAAGCTTTTTTTTCTTCATCTTCCTAAGCAAAATATTAAAATGGTTTTGTACAAATAAACTTTGTGGCTTCAATGACTGTAGCTATACAGATGGGCCCAAAGAGTGCCAGCTTTTTAGTTGCTGTTTAAAGAATCATTTCTCCTGTGATTTGTTAAAATATTAGATACATTTCCTTTTAGCATACTATTTTACCTTTTTAATGAAGGGCTGTGTTTTCAGAGGAGATTAGTCAGGCACCCTCTAAGTCCTCTTCCTGGATTGTTTGTGGAGTTCCGTGAAGCTGACTGTGTCTTCTGGATTTGCAGCAGGACACTGGAGGTCTCCTTTCACACCTGTGACCTTGGGCAGATAATTGGCTTTATAGTTCCTTATCTGTAAAAAGAGAGATTTGGGGATTTGACTGCTCTACTTTGTATTTTATGACTCTGTTTTCTCTGATCTTGTCTTCTTTAGGCTGTTTTAAAACTCGAACACCTTGACTGTTTGTTTTCTAACACTTCATTAGCAGGTACTGAATGTAAACAGTGTCCGTTTCTTATTAATTGGATGATGGTGGTGGTGAGTGAGGATTATATTATGGAAATGGAAAATGAATATGACTTAATATATTTTCTTTTTTATTTGCCATCCACCCTACTGGTTTTTGTTTGTTTTTAAGTAGGCTCCATGCCCAATGTGGGACTTGACCTCACAGCCCTGATAGACTATGTTCTAGCAACTGAGCCAGCCATGTGCCCCCCTCCTGAGTTTTTATAAATTTCTAACCTTGAATTTTCTATTGACTGACTCCTTCTCCCTCTAAAACTTTTCCTGTTTCTGATGTTGTACTTGTTCAGAGTATATATCCAGCAAGCACCTTGCAGAATAGCTTGCCATGTTAAAAGAAGTTATTTTAATAATTTTAGTCTATGCCTTGAGTTGTTTCATGGCCAGATTCCATCCTGAAGTCCCCCCTTTTTTTTATTCCTTCATTGTTCACTGTCTTTAAGTTTGTGAAGGATTTATCGTATGTTCTTGTTCAGTACAGTGTGTGTGTTGGCTGTCATACTATGGATACTATTTGAGGAGGCAAGTCCTTGTGGGTCACAGGGAGAAGGCCTTTTTTACTCAAAGTTTTATATGTTAAAGAATAGAGAATGGTGATGTTCTAGGTTATATAGTGCTATGTAAGCATCTGTCTCTAGACGTTCAGTGTTTAAATCTAGATTGTTCTGTGTTGAAGAGAAAAAGGCTGTGCTTTCTTTATTTACTACCGGCCTCCACTCTTGTCTTAATATATAAAGTATCTGATAAATAACCTATTCCACTGATAATTCTAGAAGAGGGTTTGTATAAAGGTTTGTAATCTGGATCCTTGGTTTTCTACATCTGTACTTCTTGAATATTTCATCATGTTTTGACAAACCTATATTTTTATTCACTCGTTAATTGGGACACTTAAAAATAACTTTATGTAAGTTAAAGGTCTTTTTAAAAAAGCAGTTTTTATGTGGGGATTAAAAAAAAAGAAAAAGCCTTTAAAAGTTGACCACAGCAGAATGTTTCAGATCTCCTTGTTAGAATGTGGATCTTCTCTTTCTCTTCTCCTTCCCCACCTGGTGTGTCCTACCCTCTGCCTTTCAACTGGAGCTGTTTCTGCTCTGTTCACTCTTAGTTTCTCGGGTTTCCAGAATCTCAGTGACGTGTTTAATTTGTGGTTTTAATATGTCTGAACTGCTAGGTTTTTGCAAGCTGGATTTTTTAAAAGCCCCGAGCTATTCTTTTCTACTGTTGGCCTCCATTTGGATTTGTTCTCCTTCCGTCATATCTGTTTGGTTTGGGCTCATTCCTTGGTTCTTGGAGGTTCAGCTGATTTTCTTCCATGCTTGCCAGGTTCTCCTGTCTGTTGGAAAAATTCCATTTCCCGTCGCAGGACACAGGTCCTTCTGTGCTGTGTCACATGAGGTTCCTGTTCAGAGTTCCCTTCACAGCCTCACTCAGCTTTTACTTCCTCTGCAGCTCTTTCCTTTCCCCAGGGGCTTGTCACTTACCCTAGTGTCTGCACAACACTTTATCCAGAGCCATCGCTCATTAAATGTCGAATTAGCCACTTAGTCAAATTAGGAAACTAGTATGGGCACCGAACGACATAGGAGCCTAGTAGGCCGTTGTGTAAACTCTGTAAGAAATACCCCAACTTGCTATGACGTACATGGGGAGAATTTAAGATTTCTCTTGTAGATATTGGAACAATCCAGTAATGAAAATGTGGCCTCATGTAGGTGGCAGCATGCATGCAAATATCAAACAGATGCAACTAAACTATTGATAATCGAGCCAACTCAAATGCTAGTCTGGAAGAGCCAATTACTATTTTATTCACTGGAATAAAAAAATGTAACCAGAAGGGTTGAAAAAGATGTTCACTTCATACATTATAACTTACAGCCTCAGCCTTTCAGAGACCCTTGTGCCAAATTTCTTTTATATTTCTTTCCAAGATTATATCTAATGACTAAATATTTAATAAAAGTTGACTTCCTGAGATTCTGTAAATGACTGCAGTGAGTGAATATGAGTGAAAAGCAAATCTACTTAAGTAATTTCTCAAATTATGTTTGACAAAGCAGAAAAAAATGTTGACTTAATTACATTTTTTTCATTTTAGTTATAAAACACTTACCAGCACCTATCATAAGGGAAGAGTCCCAGTATACAACTATGAATTAAAACACTAGTTGGCCTTCAAGACATGGTCAACTCTGGGTGTGGGGGAGATGCAAACAAAACAAAACAAAACCAAAACAAAACACTAAAAAGTGCTATAATTGAGGTAAGCATAGGTGCTCTGGAACATGCCCTATTGTCTCAACTTGGAGTGCCAGGAAAGTCTTTCAGGAAGACCTGCTTCCTTCTTGTTTAATCCCATTTCTGCCCCTAAGCTAGCTGTGTGGGTTCGGGCATTCATGTTCTCCAGCTCCATGATCTTTACAATGAGGCTAATGACCCCTGTCTCAGAAGGTTTTTGTGAGGATTAAATGAACTTGATAGTGTATTTCCCATGCCTCCAGAGGGGCCTGGCCTACATGGTTGCAGTTTATCTTATTATCCCATTTATGGCTTGCTCTGTGTCAACTTGCCAAACAAGAACCGCTCAGGTTTTTGTCTACTCTGCATGCTGTAAGCTTCAGAGGTGACATGCCAGAGTACCGTGGCTTATGACCCTCCTGGCCAGGTAGTGCGAAGATGATGGATAGGTGAACCCTGCACAGTAGCTCAGGGTACCCGTCAACTTTGTCATGTTTGGTGCCACTGCAGCCACAGGCTTCCTTCTCTCATCCTCTGACAGATGTCTCCTGGGTGTGGAGTTAGGTGCTGGATACTGTGGGGGAGGGAAAGCTGAATTCTCATTTCTTTGGGTAGGCTGCAGGGACTTAGAGAAAGGGGGAGAGTGAGGTTGGATAAGGCAAGTGAGTTGTCAAACAGGGAGAGGTGACATTTGGTGCAGAAGTTAAGGGAGGGTGTGCTGTTTTCACCACCATTGAGTGGTAAGGGGGCGCTTCATGGACGAGATGGCATTTTTATCTGGGCTTGCAGGATGTTGGTAGACCAGGGGAGGGTAAGAACAGAGATTACAGAACTCTTGGGTATCAGGCTTGGACATCAGGATTGCAGTTTAAAAGGTGTTCCTGCCAAGTATATGTGTAATATGAATCTTGTTTCTTGCATGGGTGGTATTCCCCCCCCCCCCCATCTCCTTACTTAAATAAGGGAGGAAGAGTTGGAATCTCTAAGAAAGTATTTAGTTCTCCAGACTAGTCACGCCTTATTATTTTAATGTTTATCGTTGTAAAATAAGCTCTTTCATTTCCTCATCCCAGGAACTTTGTAAAATAACCAAAACATTTTTAAAAAGTTATCTGGTAACTTTAAAAAGTTCCCCCCTCTTTCCAAAGCAAATTCTAATGCTCTAAAGAAATGTGGACAATTCACAATCTCAAGCTCTTGTGAATTCTTTATATATTCCTAATTCATTTTTCCATGGAAATACTAATATGTGATTTTAGCAGAAAATTGCTTAATCTTAAGAGTGTTTTTATGTATTAGGAATATTTCCTTCTTTTCTTATATATTAATTGCATCTTCTCCCTGCTTTGTCGTTGGTCTTTTAGCTTGTCTTTTGTGTATTTTTGATATTTAGAAGTTCTCATGGCTTCTTCCATTTCTTTTTTGCTTAAAAAGTATTGTCTGTTGTGAGATCTGATGAAACTGTTCTCTTTTATGGCTTCATTTTTTACTCGTGACTCTTTAAATCCATCTGGAATTAATTTTGATATGAGACATAGTTCTCTATTTCCAAGTAGTTAACTAATTATACCAACACCATTAGTTGAATAATATTTTTTATCCAGTGATTTATGATACAACCTTAAAAAGTATGTTTACTTCTAATATATTTAAAATATTAAGTTTTGTTTCTTAGGTTTCTGAATTCCCTTTACCATTTATACAGCATACACCTTATTTGGTTTCACTGTTGTTTTTTTTTTTTTAATGTTCAGTTTTGAGAGAGAGAGGGAGGGAGGGAGGGAGGGAGAGAGAGAGAGAGAGAGAGAGAGAGAGAGAGAGAGAGAGAGAGAATATGAGTGGGGGAGGGGCAGAGAGAGAGGGAGACAGAATCTGAAGCAGGCTCCCGGCTCTGAGCGGTCAGCACAGAGCCCGATGTGGGGCTTGAACTCATGAACCATGAGATCATGACCTGAGCTGAAGTTGGCCGCTTAACCCACTGAGCCACTCAGGTGCCCTGGTTACACTATTTTAAGTAATAACTGTTCTTTACTTTTTTTGGGGGGGGGGGTTGAGGGGGTCGTGGGGCATGGGCATAGGTTTTGTAACCAATTACAAGCTTTCAGTGAATCATAGTTAACCTGTAAACATAATTTTGTTTGTCTTACTCATGTTAAAATGTAAAAACAAAAAAATGATTGCCACTATTTTATTTTTTTTAATGTTTGTTTATTTTTGAGACAGAGAGAGAGCATGAGCAGGGGAGGGGCAGAGAGAGAGGGAGACATAGAATCTGAAGCAGGCTCCATGCTCTGAGCTGTCAGCACAGAGCCCAATGCAAGGCTTGAACTCATCAACTGATGAGATCATGCCCTGAGCCGAAGTCAGATGCTCAGCCGACTGAATCACCCAGGTGCCCGGTAGTCACTATTTAAAACTCACTGGGTTTTTCGGCTGTTCCAGAAAAATCAGATGACATGGCTTGTATACTAGCCTATACTCCCATGTGTAACACAAAAGCCATATGAGCACAAAGAAACAATACTACCCTGTAATGGCATTGAGAACAAATGCAAGAAGAAATAATTTTATTTAGGTCTTAAGATTTAAAAACAAAACACAGCAGCATTTGTATAACGCCATACCACATGTGGACGAACGCATTTCCACTCTCGTTGGTGGGTGGAATGTTCTTTCTTGGCTGAATTCTTTCTGCATAAAGCCTTTGATACCCCCGCTTTCTTTCATTCTCAACTTTACCCACGTGTTAACTTACAAACCCCACTGCTGCTGAGTGTGCTGGGTGTTTTGACTGCTCTTTTTAGCATCACTGCTTCCTTTGTCCTGTTCTGTGATTCTGATGAAATCAAATGCGTAAAAATATTTTCAGTGTTCCTGGTAAGTACGAATCTGCACTAGGGAGCATTTTTTACTACACGATCCTGCCTTGCGGTAACTGTGTGGTGAATGCAGCGGAATGCCTTCTCTTCCTGTTTTGTTTGAACGTGAGAAACATGCTCAGAGAACGCTGTGAGGCTGGTGCAGTCACAGTCCTAAGTGGCCAGGACGAGAGCTGGTTTTCTCACACCAGATCCAGCATGCATTCCACCCTATCAGCTTGTTAAAATAGTGGAGATTCTGAAACAGTGGCCATATGTTTGTTTTACTTTATTTTTCTGTGAGTCACCAAAATAGTTGATGAAAACTGTAGTAATAAAAAGCAGAAAAGAGAGTAACTGTGTATTCATGCCTTAAACTTTTTTTTTAAATAGTTGTAAATGAAACCTAGAGAGCATAAGAAAAAGTGCTTCTGTGTCAACAAAAGTGTGACTGTTGTCACACGTAGGTGATCCATAGGGTCACAGAATTTTAGGATTGGATCTAAAAATGAGCAAGTACGAAAAAAAAAATCCCTGACTTCTTCAGTAAGAAAACTAAAGTTCTGTGTTGTGAATTTTTTTTCAAAGTTGTGTAGCTAATTTGTAATTCAACTTGGAATAGAAATGGGAAGAAACATCCGTTCTTGAGACTGACTGCCTTCCCTCCGTGTGGGATGAGCCAGCAGAGGCTCTGTCCTAGGTTCCCACAGTTTTTGTAGTTCCATGTCCTGAAAAAATAATGACAAATGTGAAGAAACAGACTTCTCACGTGCTTTGTTCAGTCTCTTTGCCTAATAAGAAAAAGATCATATCAGAAAAGATGGGAAATGTTCGTTTTTGCTTTAGAAAATAGAAGTTGGAAAATAGGGAAGAGAATGTTCCTTTCCAGGAGCCCTTGGAGAGTTAGGGAGAGTTTGAAGTTAATGGAAACATTTTGAGGGCATGAGGACATAGTGTGCTCTCGTTGGTGCTCAGAAATGTTTATTAAAAATCCACTTAAATTGGCAGAGGAGATCGTCTGTCTTTTCTGTATTTAACCATTAGGATACTTGTTTTCTCAAAAAGCTTCTATCGACAAAGGAAGCAAATGCTGGTTCTCGGCAGTACCTGAGAGATGTTTGTAATGCTAATCACGGAGTCTCAGTACAAAGGTGTCAGTGTTTACCTTATGCCCTGTAGACTGATCTATTGATACATATTCTGAATAGTGTTACAGAAATCACTGGGAAAGTTTGGGAAAGGAGATGATGTTTCTGATCAGAGGGTCTTATTGTTAAATTCACACTGGACAATGAAAATCTTTCCCAAGATTTTTCCCCCCCAATTGTGATGATGCTTCCTTTTTTTATGTAGACTAAAATTTACTCAGTTTTAAAAGAATCCCATTTCTATGCCAAAATCTGCACAAGTTTGCTGTTTTAACCCTGTGTTCTTTTTTATTATTATTTCTTTTAATGAGGGACAAGTGACATGGTGTTAATACTAAGCACTTAAGTATGAAGAGTTGAAAACTAATGTGCTCGGTAAAAAGCCCATTAAAGGAAAAAAAGAAAAGATGAGTGACTCTTTAATCCTAACGCTGCTTTGATGATTCGTAAGCAGTGGCATGGGTACAGATAGATTTTTCAGATAGCTTCCTCACACTCGGTGGTACTTTATTTATTTTTAGATACTATTCATATCTTGAGCTTCCTAGTAGATAAACTTTGCGCATACATTTCCCCTCCTGTTTAATCATAGTTGTCTGTGTTTTCTGACTTGTAGGAAGAAAAAAAGAAGTTTGACAAAGAAACAGAAAAGAACTATAGTCTAATTGATAAGCATTTGAATTTATCAGCCAAAAAGAAAGACTCACACTTACAAGAGGTATTGTTTTTATTTTTCTGTTAATTTGTTCCTAAATTCAATGAGCAGTGCATGTCTTTTCCATTTAAAGTGTGCTTTTCTTTTGTGAACTTTTCATCTAGGGATGAAAAAAAACCGAAGAGGTAATGCCATGAATTAAGGGAAAAAAAAGTTCTTGTGGAACAAGACGCAAAATAATGAATACATCTTACAGTGATTAATTCAGTATAGATTCATAGTATTAACATTTTTGATTCTGAGTATATTTTCACGGGAACAATTTTATCCAGCGTTACTGAAGAACGGGTGTATTATTTTGGGGGGAATAGATTCATTAATTGGCTTTCAAGACTGTGAAGAAATGAATTTAATAAGCTCATATACCATTTTGTTTTAATGTGAAGGCAGCATTAATCTTATGTAATGCTGAAGATTCAGGAAGTTCAGCTTCATTGGAAAAAGAGCATCTGCTTTACTTGTGGTAATAGACTCATTTTTTTTTTTTTTTTTGGAGGGAGCCATGTGTAAGGAGAAAGGAATTTATATCTTATCTCTCATTTTGTCTGTCTTTCTCTTTTCTAAATTCCCTGGCACTTGTGTTTTCTCACTCACACACTTGAATGGAAACTCAGTGGTTTGCAATTTGGAACATATGTTTTCATTAAAAATAATGCTGTTTTGCAGCTGTTGGGATCTTGACTCATCCCACAACAGTGTGATTTTTTTTTTTCTTATTTGTTTATTTTTAAACACCTAAGGAATCTGGGCATAATATAGCATTATAACATACTTTTACTGAAGTATCATCAAAATGACGCTAATAACATTGGCTCTAGCATAAAGCTGGTTTATATTTAAATGTCAGATATTTAGTTGCACACTGTGTGTGTGTGTGTGGTCATTTTGACATTCCCCACATGTCACATTTACTTTTTCCTTTTTAATAACTTTGACATTTGGATGGCGTTTGGAAGTTTATAAAAGAGAAAGGAGCTTTTATACCATTTAATCCTCACTACAATACTGTAGGTAGGTAGGGCTCCAGTCTCTCCTCGTTCCACATTGTGTAGAAAACCATCCGGTTGTTCCATATGCTCCCTCTGCCCATTTTGAAATGACAGCTGTTGTTTTTATAGACTCTCCTAATACCAGCAGCATTCTACCTGTCTTTTGCCCTTATCTCTCTTTTCAGAGATCCTGAAGGGAATTTCATGCTGTAAGTAAATGTCCGTCTTCACTGGCTAATTAGGTATCTTACTCAAGCCGTTGCTTAGGCAAAATCTTTATGGCCATCCTTGGCCCTTACTCTCTTACCCTACATCCAGTCTGTTGGCATATATTGTCTGTAGCTTCCGGATATTCTCAGAATATGGCCACTTCTACTCCCCCCCGCCACCCCCCTACCCCGGGCCCCATCTCACCCTGGCCCATGCGGCTGGCATCTCTCACATGGATTACTGCAAAGCCCTCTTAATTGGTCTCCCTGCTTCCACCAAGATATTTCTACAGTTTATTTTCTATACAGCAAGCAGGGTGAGCCTTGATGTTGCTGGTCCTCCCCAGACCCCCCACTAATAGCTATCTGCGGAGGCCCAGGGCCCACCCTCCTGTCCTTGCACCCACACGGGCTGCTTTGCTCTGGCTGGGTTGGGTCAAGCATCCTCTGCGCTCAGGGCCATTGCTTTTTTGTTGTCCTACTGCCTGGTACGTTTCCAGCCCAGACCTGTATGCCTCACTCCTCTCCATGTACTCTCTGCTCAGAGTTCACCTTACTAGAGAAGTCCCCCACCGTCTTAGTTAAAGTGTCCCCCTTATGCTGTTTTAATTTTTTCATATTCTTACAAACATTTGACATACTAAATATTTGGTTGTTACATGGCTTCTTGCACTATCTTGTAAGCTCCTTGAAGGCAGCGACATTGTTTTATTCAGTAGTCTGTCCTTTACACCTAGAATAGTACTAGTCAGGGAGTAGGCAATAAATACTGAATGAAGAAGGATCAAGTTGCTTGCATAGTGAGCTAGGGCTCCATCCATTTGATCATTTCCAAAGATAATTAGACTCCAGATCAGCAATTTGAAGAGACCCTCAAGATGAATAATTTTAGTTTCATTTAAACTGTACATTCTGCCCTATCTTGCTATTTACTCTTTACAAACATACAAACTCCCACTTGAAACAGCTTTCTATTGCAAACGTGAAGGCCTTTTTTGGGGGGGGTTGCTCTTTAAAGGGAAAAACTTAGATTTGGATTTTCGTTGCTTTTGGCATTGGCTTATGTATTGCTAATCTTTAGTGAACTGAGTTGAGGTGCTCAAGAGGTTTATAAAGTTTGCTGAGAGTGGTACTGAACAAAGGCATAGAAACTTGCATCATTTATTCTTTCTCTTTGTCTCAAATGAAAGTAACAGGTGACGATTGTTGCAAACACCAGGCTGGCTATTTTGGTAATTTTGTTAGGACCATTAGCTGTAGTTCTATGTTTATTGAGCACAATACCTTCTAATTCTATCCCCCTCCCTAAATTCTAATTAATATTTACACTAGAACGAGTATCAGACATTTGAGAAAAATCTAGTTCTGTTAATTTTTGAAGTGTATTTTTGTTTTTTGAGCGGTCAATTGATTATATTTCAGTATATGTGACTGGAGGAGTAGATCTTGTGAATAACTTTGCAGGAGAATGGTCTGTTCTTGTTACAAATACTTATAGAAGGAATGGCCAGAAATTGGGTGATGGTCAAATTGGAATTGTTAAAAATGTCACTTTTGCTTGATATTGTAAAAAGTACAGTCTGAATGTGTGTTTTCCCACACTGCCCAGCAATAAGCTCGCTACTGACACTATCTACCTGAGACGGCATCAGCCCAGGGGGTTAAGGGCTTAGTCCAGAACACTGTCCCTTTTTAAGATACCAGTTGCAAATCAAGGTGTTACCTGTGCTTCTGATCTACTTGCTATAAATTAGATGATCCTATGTCCCCCTCCTTGGGTTTGATTCATTTCCTGAGTGGCTCACAGAACTGAGATAAAACATTTACTTAACTAATTTATCGTAAAGAATAGTATAAAAGATTGAGATCACTAGCTAGATGAAAGGGTACACACGGTGGGGTCTGGAAGGGTCCCAAGCATAGAAACTTCTGTCCCCATGGAACTGGGGTGTATTACTCTCCAGGCACATGCATGTGCTTACAGACCTTGAAGTTCAAGCGTTTTTACAGAACTTCCTAAGTTCTTTGCCAGAGGTCAGTAGGTGGGACTGAAAGTTAAGTTCTAGCCCTCTGATCATTTAGTCTTTCTGGTGCTATCTAGAGGCCCCACCCTAAGTCATCTCAGTGGCATAAACTCCGGAGAGGCTCTTTATGTATGGCAAAAGATATTCCCATCTCTCAGGAAATTCCAAAGGTTTTGGAAGCTTTGTGCTTTATTCCACATATAGTGATTGCCTTCCAGACTTGAGTCAGGCTCTAAAGGACTGTGCTGCTCCATATCATTAGGGTGCCCTTGGCATTGTTGTAAATGACAGGTTATGGGCAACCCTGGGGATTTTGGTGATCTAATCACACGGTGCGTGGCATAGTGGTTATGGATAACCAGAATACTAGGGGTGTGTTAGAGGTTGACCATCAATGAATGCCAGGGTGATTGGAATAGTACAGACAACCAGGTGAGAAAATCTGAAATAAAGAGCCTACTTGGCTAAGTCTGATCCTTGTGTAATTTTCTTGAAGGACATTTCCCAGTAACCAAACATGAGGAATCTACCTGGAACTCTTCACATCTTCATTTTATTAAATACGAAACAAAATTGCATCCCTCTCCCCGCCGCCCCTGCCCCAGAGTTGTGTCTGCTAGCTACTGGTGGCTGAACTTTCAAACTCTGGTTATTCGAGGCATAAAAAAGATGATTTTGATGAGTATTAAGTAGAAATTCTCATTTTAGCTTAGTAGCTTAGTAACATAACACTCTTATATAACATTCTACTTGAAAATTCATTTCATGCTAAAAAATTTTTTTTTGCCATGATACTTTTTCCCTCCAAGATGAAAAAGATTGTTGTCACATTTCCATACCATAAAATATATGCACTTAATGATTTTCAAGGGCACAGTTCAGTGGCATTAAATACATTCACATTGTTGTGCGACCACCGCTACCTTCACATCTAGAGCTCTTGTCATCTCTTAATACTGAAACTCTGTGCCCATTGAATAAAACTTCCCCAACTCCCTACCCCTATCTCCTGACAACCACCCTTCCACTTTCTGTGTTGGTTCTAGGTAGCTTATAAAAGTGGAATCATAGAGTATCTGTCCTTTTGTGACTTGCTTATTCACTTAGCATAATGCTTTCAAGGTTCATCCATGTTGTAGCACGTGTCAGATTTTCCTTCCTTTCCGAGGCTGAATAATATTCTACTGTATATGTATATATATATCACATTTTGTTTATCCATGTATCTGTCAGTGGATACTTTGCTTGCTGTTGCCTTTTAGCTATTGAAAATAATGTTGCCATGAACCTGGTTAGATAAATCTTTTCGAGTCCCTGTTTTCAGTTTTTATGAGTATATACTGAGAAATGGAATTGCTAGGTCACGTGATAATTCTGGTTTTAATTTTTTTGGAGAACTGCTATGCTGTTTTCCAGAGTAGCTTCATCATTTTACATTTCCACCAACAGTGCATAGGGTTTCAGTTTCTCCATATCCCCATCAACACTTGTTTTGTTTTAATGTTTTTAATGTTTTATTATTTATTTTTGAGAGAGAGAGAGAGAGTGTGTGAGCAGGGGAGGGGCAGAGAGAGGGGGAGCCACAGGATCTGAAGCAGGCTCCAGGCTCTTGAGTTGTCAGCACAGAGCCTGACGCGGGACTCGAACTCATGAACCATGAGATCATGATCTCAACCGAAGTTGGATGCTTAACTGACTGAGCCACCCAGGTGCCCCTGTTTCTTTCTTTCTTTCTTTCTTTCTTTCTTTCTTTCTTTCTTTCTTTCTTTCTTTCTTTCTTTCTTTCTTTCTTTCTTTCTTTCTTTCTTTCTTTCTTTCTTTCTTTCTCTTTCTCTCTTTCTCTCTTTCTCTCTTTCTCTCTTTCTCTCTCTTTCTCTCTTTCTCTCTTTCTCTCTTTCTCTCTTTCTCTCTTTCTCTCTTTCTCTCTTTCTCTCTTTCTCTCTTTCCCTCCCTCCCTCCCTCCCTCCCTCCCTCCCTTTCTTTTTAATAGTTTTGTTGTTGTTTTCCTAGGCGTGAGGTGTTATCTTGCATTTGTATTTCTGTAATGATTAGTGATGTTGAGCATCTTTTCAGGTGCTTCTTGCCATTTATATATTTTCTTTGGAGAAATGTCTAGATAAATACCTTTAAAAGTAAAATTGGCCAAATTAAGAAATATGTGATGCCTTGTAAGAATGGTTTCTAGGCTGGCCATTCCTTCCCTGCTCTTCCTCCATGGAACCTGCTCCTCCCATCGTGCCCTTCTAGTTAGACCAGATAAGCTGGAACTTTGTTTTTTTTTTGAACAGTCTCCTGACCATCTGGTGCCTGTTTACTCCCAGAGGATGAGACATTTTGAGGACTTAACAGCCTGACTGCCTACAGATGGGCTTCAAGCTCTGGCCCAACTTTTGAGAACCAGGCTCTTTTCTTTTTTCTTTGATTGAAGTACAGTTGACCTACAATTTTACATTAGTTTCAGGCACAACATAGTTATTTGACAGCTCTATACGTTATGCTGTGTCCACCATAGATGTAGCTACCATCTGCCCCCAAACAACACTGTTACGGTGCTATTGACTAGGTCCCCTATGCTGTACCTTTCATCCTCGTGACTTACTCATTCCGCAACTGGAAGCCTGTACCTTCTCTCTCCTTCACACGTTTTGCCCATCCTCCTCACCTCTCTCCCCTCCAGCAGCCGTCGTCTCGTTCTCTGTTTTTATGGGTCTGTTTCTGCCTTTTTGTTTATTTCGTTTTGCTTTGTTTTTTAGATTCCACGTATACATGAAATCATATGGTATTGTCTTCCTGTGTCTGACTTATTTCACTTAGCCTAACAGCATCTAAGTCCATCCATGTTGTTGTAAGTGAGAAGAGCTCATCTGTTTTTATGGCTGAGCAGTAGTCCATTGTATATATAGCACATCTTCTTTATCCGCTCATCTGTTGGTGGACACTTGGCTGCTTTCATATCTTGGCCATTCTAGATAATGCTGCCATAAATACAGGCGCGCTCACGTCTTCTCAAATTAACGCTTTTGTTGGGTTATACCCGAAAGTGGAATTACCAGATCGTATGATATTTAAGAACCAGGTTCTTGAGATGGTACCATAGCTGCCACTTCCTCACCTGCTGCCTTCACTCATGACTACTAAAGTGACTACAGTTTCCCAGGCCGACTGCATTCTTACAGGATTTGTCAACGGAAATAATGTTTATGTGATTTTGATCATATGTGTATGGTTCAACCTTGGGTGTCCGTTGTGGTTGGGGTGAGTTTTTCGTGAAGAGGCATCCTTCAGTGTTTAATCCTTTGGGGCCAATCTCATCATAAAGAGCAAGCGTTGGCAGACTTTTTCTGCAGAGTCAGATAGTAAACGCTGTATACTTTTGCAAACTCTAAGGTCCCTGTGGCAGCCATAGTATTCAGTTTGGCTGTTCTAGCAGGAAAGTGGCTATAGAAGATCTATAAACCAGTAGCCACGACGGTGTTCCAGGACAACTTTGTGTAGAAAACCAGGCTGCAGGCCATATTTTGCACAGAGCTCATAGCATTGCCAACCTCTGGGCAAGCGTTTCACTCCTTACCGTCTCTGATTTAACCAGCCTCTATTACTTTAACATAGGCAGATATGCAAGTGGAGCAAAACCGGCAGCACTTTTATGAACTGTCCCTTGAGTATGTATGTAAGCTTCAGGAGATCCAAGAAAGAAAGAAGTTTGAGTTTGTGGAACCTGTAAGTATCATAGAAAGTTGTTCTGTTACATTTAATAGATATCCTAGAAGCATTTTTCTTTCTAGATGAAATTTACAGTTCCTGGGGACCAGGATACATACACAGGAAGCAAGACATCATGAATTGTAAAGGGTGGACCCAGATCGTGATGAGGTCAAGGAACCACCTTCACAGTTCAGTGGTTCTCGGCCTTCTTTGCACAGCAACATATAGTGAATGTTATTTCTCAGTGACTCTGCAATCAGGTGCAATTTCTGCCACCCTATTGTAGACCCACCCTTTAAAGAAAACCCTGTGAAAGAAGTGTTAGGATGGGAGAGTGAGCAGTGGTGTCGATGGATAATCTTCACTCTTCTCGAGTTTGTTCTGAAGCAAGTACACCAACCCAAATTTTAGCACTTTAAACAGTTCTTGGTAACAAATTATTTTTAACGCAACTGTATGCTCATGGCAGCCGAGGTTAAGAACCAGCATATGGAGCATTTGAAACTATTTTGTGAGTTACTCTGGCAGTTCTTTATACTTATTTCAGAGACATATGATTTGTGTTTGTGCTTATATAGATGTTATATATATGTGATGTATATGAAGATATGTAAAGTAATAATTCATACTGTGGGTTTTAGTGAAAACAAGAAACACTAGAATTCATGATTCTCAAGATTAATTTTAATATAGGTGTTTTTTTTTTGCATGTGGTTTTTTTAAAAAACAGTTTTACTGAGATAAAATTTACATGCTACACAATTATCCACTGTATGTGATTTTGAGAAACAAAAAATAACCAAGTAATGATTAACTTAAAATTGGCATTCATGGAAGCAATAGTCCAGTTGGAATAATAGATTAACCTAATTTCAACCATTAGGGAACAATTCATCTCCTTAAAGCTTTCTTTTATGTAAAATAATAATGACCTACATTATTTACAGTGCTCTTTGTTCAAGGCATTGTTCTAATACTTCATCGTGCTCATGTGTTTATTCCACACAGGAACTCCAGAAGGAGATATTTTTATTATCCCACTAAGCAAATACGGAAATAGAAGTACAGAAAATTTCATTAATTTCCCCAAGGTCTCATAACATAGCTGAAGTTGGGGATTGATCCCTGCTGGCCACTTGACATTAGAGTCCCAGATTGCTAGCCATTATGCTATGTGACATCATAAAGAAAATGAATTTCAGGATTTTCTTAATTCCTATCCCAAATTATGCTTGTACTCTAAATTTACTCCCATGTTTGGGTGGAAGGAGGTGCCCTCTCATCAAGGAGAGCAGGTTGAGGGTTGGTAAGAACTCAGAGCTTAATTATCTCCCTGTCTCTACCTGTCTCTGCCCCAGTCACTGAGTGTCCTGGTAGACAAAAGAGAGAGGTTGTGCTGCACTAAATGCCATTGGAGAGAGCCTGTAGCTCTTTGATTCTGTGATTTCACTTTTTGTTACAGTTTGTGTTGACCTACGGTGATAAGGTTTCAATTATAAATGGATATGGAGATTCTCTTCACAAAAAAGAACACATGGGTGCTGTATCATTTCTCCAGTACAGTGCACTATAAAAGCTATCTAATGGCTCTGATATTTAAGGAGAAATCACAAATCTTTCATTTTTTAAAGAGACAGATTAATAAATAATATGCGGTTAGATTTAATTGACTTCTGGTGACTTCTTTTAATTTTATTTCAGTAGAATTGCAATGGGATGGGGGAAACGTGGCTGTTTTTTATTCTTTCTTCTTCCCCCTGAGGTTTTTTTTTGTGCTAATGTCATTTTTTCCCCCCTTTGTCTTAGATGCTGTCATTTTTTCAGGGAATGTTTACTTTCTATCATCAGGGCCATGAACTTGCCAAAGACTTCAATCACTACAAAATGGAACTACAGATCAACATTCAGAATGTAAGGAAATGAAAGCTTTCTGGTATAAAGGATGTTTGAGATGTGTATTTTTGATTTGGTATATGAAAAACCTTAAACTAAGACCAGACTGAGCTGTTGGTGCTGAGAAACTGAGGCTACGTTGCCACCTTCTGGTCAGTTCTCAGCATAACAAACTGTTCATGGAGGTGAGGCTCGGGGAATTGTGCCACCTGGCGGTTCTTTTTTTTTTTTTTTTTAAATTAATGAATTTGTTTTATGAATTTATTTTTCTTGCCTTTCAGAAAAGTCACTAGGTATGTTTTTTAAATCAGGAGTCACATAAATTATATTTTTCTTTTTCTAGTTTTATTGAGATTTAATTGACACACAGTACTATTATAAGTTTCAATTGTACAGCATATTGGCTTGACATTCATACTGAAAGACAATTACCATGAAGAGTTTAGCTAGCGTCTGTCACTTCATGTAGTCACAGAAAAATGTTGTTTCACGTGATGAGAACTTAGGATCCACTCTCTTAGTAACTTTTTTTTTTTTTGGAATATATTTTTTTTAATTTTTGAGACAGAGCATGAGCAGGGAAAGGGCAGAGAGAGAGGGAGACACAGAATCCGAAGCAGGCTCCAGGCTCTGAGCTGTCAGCACAGAGCCCGATGCGGGGCTCAAACTCACGGACCGTGAGATCATGACCTGGGCTGAAGTCGCACGCTTAACTGACTGAGCCACCCAGGCGCCCCTCTCTTAGTAACTTTTAAGTATGTCCTACAGTAGTGTTAACTGTCACCATATTGCACTTTGTGGGATAGTTGTAAGGATAAGTTTTGTTATGCGACTTTCAGTGTTCCATGTAGGGAACAGACAAAAGAGCACTCCACATTACATGTAAGGCATTTTAGTTCTAATGATCTCAGTTTCTTCTGTGTATCTTACTTGATTTTTGGTTGCTGGTTCAAGAGGAATTTCTTTCCTGTGTTTATGCATATTCACTAATGTAGTGAGTTCACAGTTGCAGTTGGTCCGTATTATTTTCCTGGAAAATGTATGCTTTCAAAGAGGTCTTGGATAAAGAGATTTAGGAGAGCTTTATTAATTTATTAAATTATTACAACATATGTGATTTTGATCAGAAGGTGGTGGGTGTTTTTTCTCTTAACACTTGAGTTGACTTTGGGAAGTGTCCTCATTGGAATGCTATTCAGATTATGTTTAGTATAATTTTAGACCTTGATGGAAAACGAGTGAGTTTTGGAATACATGCATATGAGCGCATACTGGAAGACACACGAAAGATGGGACTCTCTGTGCTGTTGTTGCCTGACTTTCACTTTGATATCTTGAGACTGAGGAGGAATGATTTTTGTATAGATTTTGTTTCCAAGTTTTTGTTTTTGCATAGTTCCCTACATTTGGAAATGTAGATAATGAAGTTTCTTTTTCTTTTTTTTTTTGTAAATCATGTGTCAATTTGTATTTGTAGATTATTTGGACATTGAGCTGGGTTAAATAACTAAAAGAGTACAACCCTCCCCCCCCCCCCCACTGTCAGTGATTATAATGTAACAGAATTTGAAAATATATCAAAATGCATATGTATAGATAGGTTCTAATTTTATTTTTGTGATAAAGCAACATTTTATTTATTTTGAGAGAGAAAAAGAGAGTGTGTGAGCAAGCGAGCAGGGGAGGGGCAGAGAAAGAGGGAGAGAGAGAATCCCAAGCAGGCTGTTAGCACAGAGCCCAATGTGGGGCTTGAACTCATGAATTGTGAGATCATGATGTGAACTGAAACCGTGAACTGAAACCAAGAGTGATGCTTAACTGACTGTGCCACCCAAGTGCCTTGATTAGTTCTGATTTTATTTTATTTTTTTATTTATTTACTTTGAGAGAGACAGAGAGAGTGAGTGAGCATAAGTAGGGGAGGGGCAGAGAGAGGGAGAGAGGAGAGACAAAGAATCCCAAGCAGGCTTGTGCTGTTAGCACAAAGCCGGATGTGGGGCCCGATCGCATGAACCATGAGATCATGACCTGAGCCAAGATCACGAGTCAGACCTTCAACTGACTTACAACCAGTTGCCCCTAGTTCTAACTTGAAATCGTCTCTATAGGTAGTAGAAATAGCCTAATGTTGCTATGATTTTTCAGAATACTTTTGCAGACAGCTGAACACAGTGTTGTGAAAAGAACACTACATAGTTAGTGTAGAAGATAAATTATACTCCTGATTTTTTTCTTGTACCAACTGCCTATATAACTTGTGGAAATGTACTTTTTCTGTGTGGACATCATCTGTTAACTGTAGGGCTGGCCTGGGTGAGAACCTTCAGGCAGAACTGGATCCATAATTTGTGGGACCAATGTAAAATGGGAAGGCAGGGCCCTTATTTAAAAATGAATAATTTCAAGTCTGTGACAACAGAGCATTAAACCAAGTGCGTGACCTTCTGAGCACAAGATTCTTTGTGGTTGTGCAGACTACATGCCCATGAAGCTGGCTGTGCCTTAGTGTCTTGGGTGACAGGTGGGATAGACACATTATCATCTCCTGTGGGCTTCACTGAAACTGTCCATGCACAGCTTGCTTGTGGATGGAAGTACTTTTGTAACAAGCCTGTATTGTAAGAGGGATCTAGTTACATTACGTACACCAAAATAATTTCGAGAGATTAAATATTTCAATGTAAATGAGCCAATACTCAGTCATGAAATATTACAAGCAAAACTTAAAAACAAACTATCACTTAAAATGGTTCACAAGGGGCCCCTGGGTGGCTCAGTGGGTTAAGCATCTGACTCTTGATCTCTGGTCAGATCATGATCTCACGGTTCCTGAGTTTGAGCCCTGCATCAGGCTCTGTGCTGACAGCTTGGAGCTTGCTTGGAGATTCTCTCTTTTCCTCTCTCTCTCTGCCCCTCCCCTGCATGCTCACTCTCTCTCTCAAAATAAACAAACATTAAAAAATATTTAAAAAAAGGTTCACAAAATAACTTGGTTAAATATATTCAGAAGTTAACTTACACACTTGAGAACAGCTTTCCCATAGAGAAGTGGGCAAAGAACAGTAGACTGGAAAATTTTTCTGTATCCTCTGGAATTTAAGGATTGTCATCAGTATTGCCCTGATACTGCTTCTCTAAATATTTATCTCTTTATTTTGTTGTGTTTCTGAGTCTGCTCCTGCAACTCTTTCAAGTAGAGCCTCTTCTTTGTGCCTCACTGGCAATTTTGAGAACACCTGACCAAGGTGTCTTTGCTGTTCATTTTTGCTTTAAGCTAATTCTTTTCCCTTCAGAAATACCTGCACGTTTGAAACACATGGCACTTGTTCTGTGCTACCTGCTGAACATTTTTACTGTATTGCTGTAATTTGCTCATTTCTTGGCCATTTCTCTCATTCCTTCATGATAGCAGCTTTTAGTGTAAAAAAGGGAAAATGCTGGCTATATAAAACTACAGATTACAAAAAGGCATATTATTTTTATGCTCTGTATATTTGTGTATTCAAGGACATATACCCAAATATTAAAACCAAATCATAGTGTCGATTATCTCTGCACTATAATGCCATGAATGATTTTGGTTGGTTTGTAAGTATTTTACTATAGTAAAAAAAAAAAATCGCAAAATCATTTTATAATCAGAAAAAAGGTAAATGTTATCTAAAAATGAAAACAAGCTACTTTTCGTCCATCTGATTTCACCTTTTCTATTGTAAAAATGATCATACCTCTTTTATTTTTTATTATTTTGGAAGCAACTTATTCCTCATCCACTTTCCATAATCCAGGGTAATACATGGAAAGGAAAACAGAGCAAGATGGCTTTTAGAAGATAGATTTTCTATTTCTAGAAAAATAGATTTCTATATCTGGAAAAATATAAATTGGATCAAAATTGAAGGGTATTTTAAAAAACTAAATTTAAACTTTTGTTATCTTTATCCCCAGAAGAATGTAGGGAAAGAGAGACTAGAATAGAATTCTTCCTAGAAGGAAATTTAATGTGAGAAATCTTAGGATTCATGGAGAATCCCCAGAAAATACTAAGAATAGTTAAGAAGATTTTAAGAATATGCCCAAATATTTTTGTTACAGTGTTGTGAGAAAAATAGAGCACTAAAATAATAAACTATGTTTTTTTCAAAAAGAGATTGGAAGTGATTGTGTAAAAAATACAAATGTGGTTATTTGTGAGAAATAGGTTTATAGTCCCTTTTAATTGCTTTTGAACCTTTTCTTTTTGTAGTTTGTGCCCTTCCCTCTTTGCTTTAAAATTTTGTGGATTAGTTTTTGTATTCTGAAAAAAAAAATAAAAATACAGTTTCTCTTCTAATAAGATTTAAAACAATAAATTGTCAGTTTGATAGTGAAGATTTCCTTTTATCCTCTGTTAGATGAGAATAATTGTGACTCTTGGGTGACTTGCTTGTAACAGTAGTAGTCGTAGTAGTAATGGCAGCTAAATAAATTTTGTTACCAAGTGCCAGGTATTACCTGTGTGCTTTATTTGGATTATACACATTTAGTCTTTGTAAAAGTTCTATGATGTAGATTTTTTTTATTCCTATTTTACAGATGAGGACAATGAGGATAATAACCTCCTGATATCATACCTTAAGGTCAGGGCTGACACTGGAACTTGGGCAGAATCACTCTAGGGGGTCATGGTGGTTAGTTTCAGCTTCTGTACTTGGATACACATGGGTCACTCATGGTATTTCTGGGGTCAGTAAATAACAGGAACTGGGAAACATCTTGATATGGCCATTTGCTTGCCTACACCGTAGCAACTTGTGGGTAACATGGGAGTCCCTTTAATTATAAGAACTCAGATTTAGGCTCCGATGTTGCACCTCAACTCACCCCTACCTCGCACCTGTTCTAACCTGTGTTCCCCTCACCCCCATGGAAGGTGTCTTATATGGGATTTAGACTCAATCACCTATTCACTTGGGGTCTGTTGCATAACATTCCTTTTTCTGCCATCTCACATGAGGGGCGATATGAGAATTATAGTGAGGGTGTGTGTGTGTGTGTGTGTATGTAGGTGGGAATTACCCCTTTATGTTATGTTCTTTTGCAAAGTTACTAAAGCAGGGCTTCATGGGGCCCACCCTGATGTTTTACAACTATTTCATGAAAGCTTCTTCATAATTTTTATTTTATTTTAAAGAGAGAATATGCAAGTCAGAGAGAGGGGCAGAGGGAAAGAGAGAGAGATAATCTTTTTTTAAAAAATTTATTTACTTGAGAGAGAGAGAGAGAGCATGCTGGAGGGGAGAGAAAGAGGGAGAGAAAATTGCAAGCAGGCTCTTCACTGGTAGTGCAGAGCCTGACTTGGGGCTCAGACTCACGATCCATAAGATCCTGACCTGAGCTGAAATCAAGAGTTGGCTGCTTAACCCACTGAACCACCCAGGCACCGAGAGAGAGAGAGACAGAGAGAAAGAAGAGAAAGAAAGAGGCTCCATGCTCAGTGTGGAGCCTGATGTGGGACTCAGTCCCACAACCCTGGGATCATGACCTGAGCTGAAACCAAGAGTCAGATAACTAACTGAGCCATCCAGGTGCCCCTTCATATTTTTAGTTCTGCCTTGCCTTCTTTTCTTCTCTGAGTGAGGTCATGGGGCTAGGATGGGAAAACTTAAAATGGCTATTGGTACTTGGAGTCAGCCTTTGCCTCTGCTCTGAAAGCTTTATTTCTGGGTATAACACTGTGAAAAGCTCCTTCTCCCCTTAATATGGGACTGAACCTGTGCTAATCTTGACTCACCGGTTTTCCAGACATACTCAGATGGGTCTGAATTCCAGCTTAGTCCCCAAATTGTTCTCCCAAATAGGTGATGTAATAAAGTGTTTAATTTAGAAGACTTTATTTAAGACTGGTTTATTTAGAAATTTATTTAGCAAAGCATGCAAGGACAGGAAATAATACAGTGGTATATTGCTGACAATGGATAGCACTAGCCTAACTTAGAGGTTATTTTGAGGATTAAAACACCAAAAGTAGGGCGTCTGGATGGCTCATTCGGTTAAGTGTCTGACTCTTAGATTAGCTCAGGTCATGATCTTGCAGTTGTGAGATTGAGTTCTGCATCTGGCTCCACACTGACAGCGTGGAGCCTGCTTGGCATTCTCTCTTTTCCTCTCTCTCTCTCTCCCTCTCTCCCTCCCTCCCTCCCTCTCTCCCTCCCTCCCTCCCTCTCTCTCGCTCAAATAATAAATAAACTTAAAGTAAATAAAACACCAAAAAGTGCTTTCAGTAGTGCCAGTCACGGTGTAAACACTGTCATGGTCACTTACTGTAGAATTTACAGCCTAACGTTATTATTTGATGATATCTTTTAATAGACACCGGAATTTAGAATTGGAGATTACTGGGTTCTAGCCATTCTATTATTTATGTTCAAAGTTTTAAAAAATACAATTTTAACTGCCATTCATAATTTACTTAAAATGGTAAAATCCTTTCCCTCCCTTCGCAGAGCACAGTCATAAGCATCTGAGGAAGTAGGACGATGAGGGCAGGGAGTACTCCATGGAGAGCCCTGCAGCAGGGAAAGTGGGGGTGATGGTATAGTGGGAGTGGGGAGGGTGTAGAGGCAGCCTGAAAGAGAGGTGGCTGGAGTAGAGATTGGTTGCATTGAGCAAATGTATTTATTGAGCAAATAAGTAAATAGATTGAGAGTAATGGGAACTAGATTTCTCACTATCTGAAAAGAAATATACAAAATTGGGAAGGGATAGGCTAGAAAGAGACTGGAAGTATTGGATTGGAATTAGATTTACCGGTATGAACAGGTGGGTTTTTCCAATATAGAGACATATAGAAATGACAGGTGTATGTGTGTGAAAACACGTATGTATGTGTACACACACACACACACACACACACACACACACACACACACACATCCATATAGTTTTTCTATCTGCCAAGAAGACCCAGAAGCAGTGACAACCCCTTAGCTGTGAGCACACTGTGTTCAGATTTTGGTTTCTAAATACTACACTCCAGTGAAAGGAATAAGGGCTTCTTTGGGGGATATGACTGATTTTAGGACTGGGACAGAGAAAAGTATAAGATGGACCCAGGACTCCTTTTTGGACCAGAAAGTAGGGGATCACTCAAGAAGACATATCAAAAGGTACAGGGGTCAGGTAGAAGGGGCCTCTGCTGGTCAAATGTAGGAAATTTGGGCATTAATATAATTAATGAGAGTATTGGATACAAGTCACGACATAAATAGGAATATACGTGTGTGCATGTGTGTGTCCCTGCTGGCATCTGTGCGTACATGGCATGCACATGTCTATATATGTGTGTATCTATGTACAGGCATACCTTGTTCTATTGTGCTTTGCCTTTTGGAGCTTCACAGATACTGCATTTGTTACAAATTGAAGGTTTGTGGCAACCTATGTCCCACAAGTCTACTGGTGCTATTTTTACAATAGCAGTTGCTTACTTGGTGTCTCTGTCTCAGGTTTTGCTAATTCTTGTGATATATGATACTTTTTCATTATCATTACATTTGTGATGCTGATCTATGATCAGTGGTCTTTGATGTCACTGTCATAATTGTTTTGGGGTGCCACAGATTGTGCTTGTATATGATAGCAAACTTGAAGAATATTGTGTGTTCTGACTGCTCCACTGACCAACTGTCCTGCACCCCCATCTTTCTCCCTCACCTCAGGCCTCCCTATTCCCCAAGACACAGCAATATTGAGATTGGGTCAGTGAATAACCCTATAATAGCTTCTAAGTGTTCAAGTGAAAGGAAGAATCACACACTAAAGCAACAGCTAGAAATGTTTAAGTTTAGTGAGGAAGACATGTCAAAAGCCCCCAGGGGCTGAAAGCTATGTCTCTTGTGCCAAACAGCCAAGTTGTGAGCACAAAGGAAGCTTTCTTGAAGAAAATTAAAGGTGCTGCTCCACTGAACACATGAATAATACGAAAGTGAAACAGTCTTGGGGTGCCTGGGTGGCTCAGTTGGTTAAGCATCTGACTGGATCTCAGCTCAGGTCTTGATCTCAGGGTCATGAGTTCAGGCCCTGCTGTCGGCTCTGTGCTGGGTGTGAAGCCTATTGAGGAAAAAAAAGGTGAAACAGTCTTAATGCTGATCCAGAGGAAATTTCAGTGGTTTGGACAGAAGCTCAAACTGGCTACAACATTCTCTTAAGCCAAAGACTAATCTAGAGCGAGGCCCTAACTCTCTTCAATTCCATGGAGCGTGAGAGAAGTGAAAAAGCTGCAGAAGAAAAGTCAGAAGCTAGCAGAAGTCGGTTTGCGAAGTTTATGGGAAGAAGCTGTTTCTATAAGAGAAAAGTGCAACATGAAGTAGCAAGTGCTGCTGGAGAAGCTGCAGCAAGCTATCCAGAAGGTCCAGCTGAGATAATTCATGAAGGTGGCCTCATGATACAGCAGATTTTCAGTGCAGACGATGCCTGGCTTCAAAGGACAGGCTGGCTCTCTTGTTAGAGGCTAATACAGCTGGTGACCAAGTTGAAGCCAGTGCTCATTGACCATTCTGGAAATCCTAGGGCCCTTAAGAATTAGGCTAATTCTAGTCTTACCTGTGCTCTGTAAACGGAACAACAAAGCCAGATGCAGCACATTTATGTACAGCATAATTTACCGAGTGTTTTAAGCCCTCTGTTGAGATCTAGATGCCATTAAGAACATTTGTGATTCATGGGAAGAGGTCAGAATACCAATATAAGCAGGAGTTTGGAAGAAGCCGGTTTCAACTCTAATGGATGACTTTGAGGGGTTCAGGACTTCAGTGGAGGAAGTAACTGCGGATGTGGCAGAAATAGTGAGAGAACTAGAATTAGAAGTAGATACAGCCTGAAGGTGGGATTGAATTGCTTCAGTCTCATGATAAAACTTTAACAGAGGAGTTATTTTTATGTATGAGTAAAGAAAATGGTTTCTTGATATGGAATCTATCCTGGTGAAGCTGCTATGAAGATTTGCTAAAATGACAACAAAGAAGTTAGAATATTCCATAACTTTAGCTGATAAAGCAGCAGCAGGGTTTGAGAGGATTGAGTCCAGTTTTGAAGGAAGCACTGTCGTGGGTGAAATGGTACCAAACAGCACTGCATGCTGCAGGGAGATTTTTCATGAAAGGAAGAGTCATTTGATGTGGCATATATGGTTGTTGTCTTACTTCAAGAAATTGCCACGGTCACCCCAACCTTCAGCAGCCACCATCCTCATCAGTCAGCAGGCGTCAACATCAAAGCAAGACCCTCCACCAGCAAAATGATGGACTCACTGAAAGCTCAGAAGATGGTTAGCATTTTCTTTTAGCAATAAAGTGGTTTTTATTTAAAATATGTACATTTTAAAGACATAATTCTATTGCACACTTAATAGACTACAGCATAGTGTAAACAGAACTTTTGTATACACCAGGAAACCTAAAAATTCATGTGACTTGCTTTATTGCTATATTCGCTTTATTGCAGTGGCCTGGAACCAAACCCACAATATCTCAGAGGTATTTATGTGTATAAATATTCTACACACAGATGCACCTTCAGAAAGAAGTGAGCGTTGGGAGTTGTCACTAAGCAAAGTGACAGAGGAGGCAAATAAATAAAATCAGGGTAAGATGAGTATTAAAATGGGGACAAGAAATCCTGGAGGCTTGAGAAACAGGAAGGGAAGAGAGAACTGGCATTAACAAATGAGTTCCACCCTCCCTGCAATCCTGCGTTTTGTTCTAGCACATAAAGTTTATTTTTTTAACTCTCAGCTTGTTTTTTTAAAATAAGCTTCTGAAGATAAGTTTTCCCCTTTGCAGTCTGCATTTATCAGACTCCTCTTCTCCTAAAGAATGTGTACCATTCTACCATTTTTCTATTCTAGGACCCTCGGTAACCTCTTTCCTTGTAGGGAGGAGAGGGGAGGAATTTCAATAAAAATTTTTTATCTCCGCTTGTCCACAGTTTCACATCAGCAGTTTTTTGGTGTTAATACAATTATTTTAGAGTGTGGATGAAAGAAATGTCCAGAAACTTGGTGGTGCTGACTCATCATGCTTGCCTTGGTAATTTTGTCACTTCACCTTGCATATACGTTTTCAGGGTAGCTGTTTGACAGAGATATTGGCATGCTGAGTCTCCTGGGTTTCAGAAATGCGATTTGTCTCTTCAGATAGCAAAGACATTATTTGTACATGAAATTCCGCTCCCCCCTTCCTTTATCTGAGAAGAAATATCATTTCAACTGCAATTGCCATGACCTGGAGAAGATGACCTCATATTTATTAGTTTGCAGAGCAGAATTAAGTTTTTCAGATTCTGAGTACTTAATACTGCTGGTATAATAACAAAGAGTCAGGTTGATTGTGCAAAGGAAAGACTTCCAATATATTTTATGACCTATTTTTTTTTAAATCTAAGATTTAGTAATATTGTGAGACATGGAGGTAGGAATTCTTACGTTGAATAACACAATTATTCTTGGTGTTAGAAAGCTTCGAAAGTAATCCCTACTTGGCTTATTAGACTCCTATTAGCTATTTTACCAGTAATATTTTTCTTTGAATGACAGTCTTAAAGAGACACACTGGAAGGGATGGGTATACCTTGAGAAGTTTATAGAAAAATCCTACAAATTTAATTATAGTTATCCAGAGGCTTAAAAATGTACATCCAAAACACATGAAAACTGAAAACATATATATATATATATATATATATATATATATATATATATATATATATATATATTTTTTTTTTTTAATCTATTTCAGACGCGGAATCGTTTTGAAGGAACAAGGTCAGAAGTGGAAGAACTTATGAACAAAATCAGACAGAATCCCAAGGACCACAAACGAGCAAGTCAGTTCACAGCAGAAGGCTACCTGTATATACAGGAAAAAAGTAAGAGGACCCCGAGCAATGATGAATGACTGATGAAAAATTATTTTAAAACTCTTACTGTAATTACTCGATTTTTGGAATAATTATTCCTACCACTTCCTCTGCCCCCTCCTGTCCTAGAAGGTATATTTTATATTTGGGGGGAAAGCACATTTCTGCTCTACGGAGGGGACCCTGAAATGAAGAACTCAAGATGCACCCTGTTTTCTAGCTGCACCCCCAAATTCTGTACCATACTTTGCTAACGCTTGTGAGGATGCCGGAACATGGTGTAAGGCTGAAAGCAAGGCGAGGTATTATCTTTTTCCTCCTTTCCCTTCACCCCCGTCCTTCTCACCTACGCATACACATAGGCACATTCATATACATATGCACACCCTCCTCCTCCCACAACTCCTTTTCCATGTTAAAGTCAAGAGGGACATATTCCTCCTATTCCTTCACGTCATTGCTTTCCACACCAATCTGAGATCATTTGTTCTTGCTAAAATTATCAGGGTGATTGCAGATGGCTATACAAAATATTCCTAGGTGGCATCCTAACTTATCTCACTGCATTTTTAGTATTGTTGCTCTCAGTGAATATGCAGTGCATAGAGTGTCCTTATTTTGAAAATTAAGGCACCTAAAAATTCTTTAAAACTTTTGACAGTTTGGTCTTATTTTAACTGTTCAGCTCTTAAACTTTACTTCTTCAACTGTAGAACCCGAGTACTATGTGGTAGAAAGGAGGAGAATGTGAAAAGGTTTCTGTATTTGCTATCTTCCTGCCTCCCCACCCTTGACCGCCGTCAGAGTACTTAACAATTTTCACTGAGCGTGGGTGATTTACAGGACTTTCAAACTGACCACTGTAGTAGGAGGGCATACTCGTGGGCTAGCTATGGGATATCTGTGCTTCAAGTTGAAGCTAATGCATATGTAGTCGGCAGAGTGGTTGTTCTTTTTCTCTCTGTCCTTATGTAATCTGGACCTCCATACTCTTCACGTCTCATGAAGAGGAGTTACATGGCGAGCAGAACTCTATTTTTCTGACACTTCAGCTTTTTAATCTGTTTGTTCAATGAATTTGAAAGGACTAAATTAACATGTAGGGTAGAGACAGAAGGATAGAATTTTTGTATTATATGCCCAAGTGAAAATCACAGGAAACTTTAATTTTTAGATTCGTAACTGTTGCCCAGCTTAACTGGCTTTGAGAGGAATTGGGCTGAAACTAGTTGGAAAAACAGAATGAAAACAACAGTGGCAAAATTCTCCTCTTGTTAACTGTGTGCCAGGCACTGTGCGAAGCTTGTTATACACCTCACTTAGTCCGCTAAAAAACCCTATGAAGTGTATGGGGCTATTGCCCCATTTACCATTGAGAGAATGAAAATACCATTGAGAAAATAGAGAGGTAAATCATGTTCTTTAGATCATACAAGTCTGAATGCTGGCGTTGTCTGTCTGTGTCGTGCTCTCTAGTGTATTATCTGGACCATGGACGGTGTGAAAAGCCTATATGCTTGGGTCAGATGGGAGTCAGGAAAGGATGCTGGCTTAATTAGTGGGGAGACCTTGTTATGTGGGGCCAGAGACTCGGATTTGAGGTTAGGCTTTGTCATTTCTTGGACGTTTGGTCTAAGCTTAATTTTTTTTTTTTTTATTAAAAAGATAATACGCCATCCTCCCTCAACATTTTTTTCTTAGGAATGAAATATCTGTACAATATATTTTGAACCATAGAATAGGATACCAAGCTAGCTATTCCTAACACACACACACACACACACACACACACACACACACACACACCCCCCCCAGTGGTTCCTGAATTCTGGTTTTTGCACTCATGATGGTCTGAGGTGGGATTACTGTGGTCTGGTAACCCCTTTCAACCCTCTACTGTCCCCAAGACAGTGTGGTCAGTTTTTCCTAAAACTTGGTGAATTCCTTTTGAATGAGTCCCTTTTTCCCTCCTAAGCTTGTTCTTCTTGATTTTTAGATATAGAAAGTTTACTTGTTTGTCGATGAAATTATGGTGACAAAACAAGTTACTCGCTTTTTATTTTTTTAATATAACTTATTGTCATATTGGTTTCCATATAGCACCCAGTGCTCATCCCGACAAGTGCCCTCCTCAGTGCCCATCACCCACTTTCCCCTCTCCCCCACCCCATATCAACCCTCAGTTTTCTGTATTTAAGAGTCTCTTATGGTTTGCTTCCCGCCATCTCTGTAACTTTTCCCCCCTTCCTCTTACTTTTTTAAAGTTTATTTATTTTGACAGAGAGAGAGAATGATCGCATGCATGTGAGTGAGCACGAGAGCAAGGGAGGAGCAGAGGGAGAGAGGAAGAGAGAGAATCCCCAGCAGGCTCCGTACTGAGCCTGATGTGGGGCTCAGTGAGGTCATGACCTGAGCCAAAATCAAGAGTCAGATGCTTAACTGACTGAGCCACCCAAGAGCCCTGTTACTTGCTTTTTTTTTTTTTTTTTTTTTTTTAAATGTCTTTACTTGGTAAAAGACAAAATTGTCAACCTCTGGGTGACCTAACTTGTGTTATAATTGTACTTTTATTGGCATGTGAAACTCAAGATTGCTAGGTACTCCTTATGTAGACCACTGTCTTCTAAGAGCTCTGATGGTGATAATATCGACTCTACAAGAGGTAAAGAGTGGTTCTGAGAATGTTCTGGTCAGATGTAGATAGCACCTCTCCGTTCTTCATTTTTCATTTTAAAGCTTACCTTTACAAAGCGTCATTAGTAAGGGCAGCTACCCACCAGGGTGCTAGAGTGGACTCAGAACTCCTGAGATGCTAGATTCTGTGATTGTATCATATTGAGAGGCCAGAACCAAATCCGGAACTGTCACATACATTGAATGGAATCGTTGAAACCCTTGTGAACTCTTAATACCTAGAAATAAGCAAAAAGTATAGTTCACAATTAAGACATTTTTAGGTGTGAGATAATGGTGTGGCAAACTGAGAAGTATGTCTTTGACTCCACTGCTCTGTTGCTAAAAAGTATTGCATTTTCTCTCAAATGATCTCTCTCAGGCTTATTTTCCCTACTTTTTTTTTTTTTTTTTTAATTGGAATCCACATCGTTGCTGGTTTGTTTCCTTGAGCTGTGTTAGTTGCTGCTTATTTTTTTTTTTCCTCTATAGTAATGCGTTTGGCACTCTGTGTATCTGCTTATTTATGAGGAAAAAGGTAAAGATCTATTTCTTCTTGAAGGGCCTGCTCCATTCGGTTCCAGTTGGGTCAAACACTACTGCATGTATCGGAAAGCAGCCAAGAAGTTTAACATAATCCCATTTGAGCACAGATCTGGGGGAAAGCTTGTAAGTATTTGATTATGTATTTTTGTATTCTGTGTGACAGGTGGTTTTTTGAGGCTGACATTTTAATGGTGTATCTATTCATTAATGGTAAATATACTGTATCTTGTTTTTAGGATTCAGATCTTTGTTTTCTTTTGTTCCTAAATGAAATAGGCCAATAAATAACAGCCCTTGTGGTTTTTGAATTGTATGTGTGGGTTTTTATGGTCAGGACTAGAATCCTTTTATGTCCAGTATTATTAGAGGATGTAGTGAACACCTACGAGAAGCTTTCACGACTCAGTGTTCTGCCAGGTCAGTGTTCACACAGATCGGATGTGCGCACATGTTATTCACAGCCTGAAAACATTATACAGTAGGTAATCTATAATGAATCATATTGTTTTCCATTTAGATGTACAAAGTTCTCACTTAGGCAGTTCCCATTTATTTCCCACAGAAATAAGTAGCAAAACAACACGTGATAGCAAGAAAACCTTAGGAGTTTGCTGTGTAAAAATGATGATCATTATTTGGGTTTTAAATAGAAACTGCAACTCATAGCAATAATCTATAGTCTGGAGACAAAGCTCTTCCACCAGTATTGAATGTAATTGGTAACACGTTAAAAAAAAAAGGTGAACTCATTGCTTATCTGGGTGGATGGGTATGATTTTGCTTTGGTGAATACAGAATTAACCCAGGTTCACTTCTATTTATGTATACTTTGCATCTTCCTGAAAAATGTTTAAAGCAGCTTATAATATAAACATAGTTATGTAATAAACATGGAAAATCAGGGCCGTGGAGAAGAGGAGGAAGTCAGGATAGCACTCTTTTTTTTTTTTCTAATGTTTATTTATTTATTTTTGAGAGAGCGAGAGTGCATGCTTGCAAACAAGGGAAGGGCAGAGAGAGAGAGGGAGACAGAGAATCCCAAGACTCCGAAGCAGACTCTGTGTTGTCAGTGCTGAGCCTGACACAGGATTCAGACTTACCAACCATGAGATAATGACCTGAGGCAAAATCAAGAGTCAGATTTAGCTTAACTGACTAAGCTACCCAGGGACTCTGTGAGGATACCATTTTTTTTTTAATTTCTTTTATGTTTGTTTATTTTTGAGAGCAAAAGAGAGAGAGAGAGAGACAGAGTGTGAGCAGAGGAGGGACAGAGAGAGAGAGAGGGGGAGACACAGAATCTGAAACAGGCTCCAGGCTCTGAGTTGTCAGCACAGAGCCCGATGCTGGGCTCGAACTCATGAACTGCGAAATTATGACCTGACCTGAAGTCGGATGCTTAACCGACTTAGCCACCTAGGTGCCCCCAGGATATCACTCTAAAAAGGCTGATGGGGTTAAGATTGAGCATGAGGGTTGAGTGTTAGTCACGAGTCAGGACTAACTCAAATGCTAAGATATGAGATGCCTTTCTGCTAAACCACCAAATAATAAAAAATACTTTTAGAATATAATGACTGCTAATATTTAAAATATTGGTATATTTGAATGTTTGTTTAGTATTATTTGGAGATTCTTGTATTTTAGAAAATGTCAGAATAGTCTAGAAGTATATACTCAGAGTTCTTAACAGTTTTTACTCAGAACCCATGTTCCTGCATTGCCTCTGTCTCCCTTGGATGGTTTAGTGAGGTAAAATAGTACTGTATTAAAACAAATTAAGATAAATTCAGGGTGATTCACTAAGGAAACAAAACCTACATTGAGTGGTCTAGCTTTTGATGATCACAGTAGCTGATATAGGGCCCTTTGATACATTATACTTTTTAGGTAGATTCATATGGAATTGAAGTTTTTGTAGGTCAAAAATGGTCACATATTGACTGTTTCATACAGTGTAACATAATGCGAATTAAAAACAAATTATTCTTTTAAAAAGTGCAGTAAGAGAATAACAAATATTCTAGCATTTGGAAACCATATTGTTAATCTGCCCTTTAAAATCAGTGCTCATGAGGTCTGGTTTAGTGTTACTGTAATCAGAGAAAGATCTAGAAAACCTTAAGGAAAAGAGGATGATGAAAATTAAGATTATACATAGTGTTTAAACTCGTTTGAAAGAGAACAGGATAAATGGACTTAAAATCTTGAAACTTGTGCCCCCTCCAGCCCCAATATAGGATTCTTCAATATGTTTATGTTTATATTGTATTTTTGAAAATGTTAAAAATGATTATTTTCAGGGGGATGGAGAAGTGTTCTTTTTGAAAGAATGTACCAAGAGGCATACTGACTCCATTGACAGAAGGTTTTGTTTTGACGTGGAAGCTGCTGACCGGTAAGTTATTAGAATCATGCCACTTAAGGAAAGAAGCCTATAAAAAATGATTTAAAGAATGGAGGTTAATTGAAACTGAGGTTTCCTTGGCCTGAAAGAATGTTATCTTGTTACATTTCCAGGCTTTGTGTTCATTTTGACTTGTTAGTCTTTGTCCCTGTGTTTAGCTGTGGAGTGATAGCTTGCTCTCGGCTGGAGTTGGAGTTCTTCTAACCAGTAATTAAAAAATTACCTTGGAGCATTTCATCGTTGACCCAGGCCTGATTGGTGGCACTGAAAGAATAATGAATGAAACTGAGGAAGTAGGTGACATAGCTGACAAGAGATAGTGGGCTATTAATACAGAACAATATTCATTTTTGTGTGTGGGAATTTTCAGTGTGTATATTCTGTATGTGATGGAGGGTTGTAGGCAAACTATTCAAAGATTAGTTATTATTTCCCTTGTCATATGACTTTAAGTTATTATAAAAGAATCTTTGCTAGAGAGGAGGAAGTAAAAACAGAAAAAAGTTTGTCCGATAACATTACTACTTGTCTGGCATTTACTTCTGTGTCCGATTGTACTAAAGAAAATCCTGGTACTTAGAGAATGTTTCTTTTGTAACGTCTCACAGTATGGTGGTTCCTTGCCAGTCCTGGTTTTGTCAACACTGGTCTTTAGCTAAGGCTGTTTCATAGTTGTATAATAAAAGTTTACAATATGAGACTTCTGTAACAAAAGTTCATTTCAGGTCAGATACAAAAGTAATTAATGCTTCCCCTTCCCTTAGAGGATGTGACCAAGTCTATGGGGTTGGTGCAGAGAGGGAAGAGCTATGCTTTACTTTCCAATAAATGGATTGAAGAGCAGGTGTGTAAAAGTGTGCCGTTAAGCACCATGATAAATTTGGTACCACCATGAAGAAGGCAGGTAGTTTAATAAGCGTTTTGCCAAGAGTGGGAAAAAAAATGAAAGAGGATGTCATTGCAGAAGATGTTAAATTTCAAGCCAGCAAGGGCTGGTTCAGATACCTTAAGACATTCAGGCTGTCTAGTATAACTTGAACATATGTGCATATATGCCCATAGTGGGCATTTACTGAGTCCTAAGTGCCAGACAGTGCTCTCCATTCTTCCATGCTTTATCTCACTTTATCCTCATCACAGCCCTGTCAGGTAGGTATTATCCTTTTCATTTTATGATGGGAATCTGGAGGCATAGAGAGCTTGAGTGATTCTCCCAAGGGCATGTAGTTGGTAAGTGGAGGAGCTGAGATTTTGAGGCATTCTGAGATTTCTGAGAGGCGTTCTGCCTCTAGAGCGCCTTCTGCTTCTTAGCCACGAAGCTGTATTACCATGTAATTGTGACATTCCCTAAATAATTGAAAAAGGTGAATCAGCAGTGCTGTCTACTAGAAAATATGTAAATGTAGTTAATCTGATTTGCTTTGAAAGCAGGATACTCCTAGTACTTTCGTATATTGTTTTATTCCAGTTCGTATTGTTTTTGCCTAACCCTGTATTTTTTTCTAAGACCTGACCATGCCAAATGCACTTGGTCAACGATGATGCTTACTATGATTGTAAGCACTTCCCACTCCTCCCAGTGATCGATGAGGGATTACTGTGGAGTTACTTTCATTTATAAAGCAAAAGATAATACCTTATAAATAGACTCTGAGAACTGGGGAAGACTTTAGAGGTGATCTGTTCTAGTGGTTTTTAAACTGTTTTATAGGGAACCCCCCTTTTCAAATAAAATTTTACATTTATATGTATATGAAACAAAAAAGTTGCCTTACTAAAGTGGGGCAAGGGGCCTGGATCTGTACTCTTTCAGTTTCCTTCTTCTTGCAGACATCTCTAATTTGCTTCTGCTGACACCCAGAGCTGCTTTCTGTGGCAGGGGTACCGCTAGTCTAGATAGATGGTTGAAGAAAGGCAGACGGAGGATCTGATGTCTAGTTGGTGACTGATGAATTATTTGGAGTCAGCTGGGGTTGACACTCCTATTCCAGGCAGAGTGAATGGCATATCTGAGGGCCTGTAGGCAAGGGAGGGCGTGGCCCATTTGACATCCCCAGAGACACCAATGACACTGGAGCAGCCAGGAAGAGTGGGAGAAGAAGCTTGAGATGGGGGCAAGGGCCTGAGGTATTTTAGCTTAATACATTAAATGGTTTTAAGTAGAGTAGCAGGTGATACATTATACATTATATTTTTCAAGACTCAACCCTGGCAGAGTAGAGACAGGTCTAGAGATGGCAACAATAGGGGCCCTGGATTAGTGTTGGTAGATGTGGAAATGGAAGCTAAGGGATCCATTTGAGGGAGATGTTTAGAGCTAAGTTTAGAGACAAATTGGATGTTGGAGTAGAAAGTGAAGTAAAGGAAGTAAAGGAAGTGAAGGAAGGGAAAGTTTCTGGCTTAAGCAACTAGGTGGTGCCATTTACTAAGACGGAAAACCAAGGAGGTCCAGGGATGGATGGAGGATGATGAATTCAGCTGTGGTCATATTGAGTTAGATTGTTGTGGGTCATTCAGTAAGAAATCCATTGGCACCTAGGACATTGATCTGAGGATTAATGCAACAGTCTGCATAACTTGAGCCACAGAACTTGGCAGGTACACAGTGCAGAAAGGTGAACTGGGGGAGAGAAAAGCTGCAGAGGGTAGGGAGCTGTTTTTGCAGACAGAGGGTAGAGAAAGGGAATGGGGGAGAGAGTGGTGTGTAGGATTGTGCAAGAAAAGCACTCCCCCCCCCCCCCCACAGTAGCTGGAGAGAGAGAGAGAAAGAGTGAAAACACTCACAGGGGACTGAATAAGAAGTCTGTTCCCCACAACCATTGGCAGGAAGAAAGCAGAGAGTTTCAGTACCACCAGGATTCTACAAACAGTGGAGCGCAGAGTCTGAAGCTCTGGAGCTCAGTGCCTGGTGGTGCTCTGGTGAGGAAGCAGGGAGAATCCCCAGGAGCAGCCATTGGAGTCTGTGGGGTCCGTGTGCCATAAGGGGAGAGGCAGTTTCCCTGCTTGCAGTGCATTTGGCAGAGGCCATAAACCTCCCCACAGGCAAAGGTCCCAGTGGACCCCAGAGAGTAGCCACGTTTGTTGGTATTGGGACAAAGATGCCAGAGTGAGGTGAAACCTGGCACTGACTGTGCTGTGGTTTGCCATAATCTCTGAACCTCTGACACTGCACGATCACAGGAATGTTTTGTGGGGCAAGCCGGCACCCAACCATTGCTCAGTGAGACCCTCCCCTAGAGAGTGAGCACGGGTCCAAGCCCCAGCGGTTTCTGAAGCATGTGGTTTTGAAACACAACCCCATCTGAGATAAAACTCTGGAGGGAGGTGCCGCCTAGCAGGCGGATGGCTTGGACGTGGACAGGGTAGAGGGGGAAGTTAGATGGAGGCCTGAGACAAAGGAAGGGTGCCTGGTTGTGGGTCAGTGAGAGCGGAGAGTTCCTGTGCCAGAGACTAGGGAGCTGGAGAAACCATTTTCACCTCTCCTGCGCAGGCGCACCACACTGATCCACTCCAGTAAGCTGAGCAGCACCACTTAGTGGAGAATGGATTCGTTACACAAAGTCCCACTGAACTGTTCCCTCCAAGCACATTCTCTAGAAGACCAGCACAAGTCATTCCATTCACTTAGTGTACAGATTATAGAGGGCTTCATAGTTTCAGTTCTAGGGGGAAACTGGGTTTCATTCTGTTCACTGGTTCATTTATTTGTTCATTTTCTTTGCATCTGTTTTTGCTTAATTGTTTTTCTTTTTTTCTGTTTCTTCCTCATTCTTGGATACAGAAAGAAAATATTATTTTTACTACTTTACTTTTTAGCTTTTTAAATTCTTCATTTTATTCTATTATATAATTATTTCTAATTTTTAAATTTTTTCTTACTTTTTTTTCCCTTTTCTTCTTTTTCTGTATTCTGTCAAGCTTCTTTCAACAAGCAGAGCAAAACATGTAGGATCCGTCTTCCTTTATTTGATTTTTGTTTTGTTTTTAACTTAATTTTTTAATATTTTTTTTCCTCCAAAATGACAAATTGAAGGAATTTACCCCAAAAGAAAGAATAAGAAGAAATGACAGCCAGGGTCTTAACACAGATATAAGCAAGATATTTGAACTAGAATTTAGAACCACAATAATAAGAATACTAGCTGGGGTTGAAGAAAAGCATAGAGTCCCTTTCTGTGGAGATAGAAGAAATAAAATCTAGTCAGGATGAAATTAAAAATGCTATAACCGAGATGCAATCTTGAATGAATACCACGGTGGCCAGGCTGGGTGAAGCAAAACAGTGAATCAGCAATTTAGAAGATAAAATTATGGGGAATAATGAAGTAGGAAAAAAAAGGGGAAACAAAGGTAAAAGATCATGATACAAGACTTAGAGAACTCAGTGACTTATTAAAAAGGAATAATATCCAAATCATAGGAATCATAGAAAATTAAGAGAGAGAAAAAGGGGCAGAAGGTTTATGTGAGCAAATTATAGTGCAAAACTTTCCTAATCTGGGGAAGGACACAGACCTCAAAATCCAAGAAGCACAGAGAACTCCCATTGGATTCAACAAAAACCGACCATCAACAAGGCATATCATTGTCAAATTCACAAAATACACAGACAAGGAAAGAATTATGAAAGCAGTAAGGGGGGAAAAGAGCCCTTAACCTTTATGGGAAGACAGATCAGGTTTGCAGCAGACCTATCCACAGAAACTTGGCAGGCCAAAAAGGAGTAGCAGGATGTATCTAACGTGCTGATTCAGAAAAAAAATATGCAGTCAAGAATTATCCATCAAGGCTGTCATTCAGAATAGAAGGAGACAGAGAATTTCCCAGACAAAAACTGAAGGAGTTTGTGATGACTAAACCAGCCCTGCAAGAAATTTTAAGGGGGCCCTTTGGAGAAAAGACAAAACAAAAAAGAACAAAAGCAACAAAGGCTAGAAAGGACCAGAGAACACCATCAGAAATACCAACTCAACAGGCAACACAAAGGTGCTAATTTCGTATCTTTCAGTATTTATTCTAAATGTTAATGGACCAAACACTTTAATCAAAAGACATAGGGTATCAGAATGGATAAGAAAACAAGATCCATCTATATGTGCTTACAAGAGACTCATTTTAGACCTAAAGATACCTGCAGATTGAAAGTGAGGGGATGGAGAACCATCTATCATGCTAATGATCATCAAAAGAAAGCCAGAGTAGCCATGTTTATATCAGACAAACTAGATTTTAAAATAAAGGCTGTAACAAGAGATGAAGAAGGGCATTATATTGTAATTAAGGGGTCTTTCCACCAGGAAGATCTAACAGTTGTAAACATTTATGCCCCCAAAGTGGTAGCACACAAATATATAAATCAATCACAAACATAAACTAATAGATTATAATACCATAATAGTTGGGGACTTCAATGCCCCATTTATAGCAATAGATCATCTAAACTGAAAATCGACAAGGAAACAATGGCTTTGAATGACACCCTGGACCAGATGGACTTAACAGATATATTCAGAACATTTCATCTTAAAGCAGCAGAATACATGTTCTTCTTGAGTGCCCAAGGGACATTTTCCAGAATAGATCACATACTGAGTCAGAAATGAGCCCTCAACAAATACAAAAAGATCAAGATCGTACCTTGTATATTTTCAGACTATAACACTATGAAACTTGAAATCAACCACAAGAAAAAATTTGGAAAAACCATCAATACTTGGAGATTAAAGAACATCCTATTAAAGAATGAATGGGCTAACCAAGAAATGAAAGAGGAAATTAAAAAGTACATAGAAGTCAATGAAAATGAAAACACGACAGCCCAAAACCTCGGATACAGCAAAGGTGGTCATAAGAGGGAAGTAATCCAGGCCTTCCTAAAGAAGGAAGAAAGGTCTCAAATACACAACCTAATCTTACATCTAAAAGAGCTGGAAGAAGAACAGCAAATAAAGCCCTAAAGCAGAAGACGAGAAATAATAAAGATTGGAGCAGAGATCAATGATATTGAAATAAAAAAGAACAGGTCAATGAAACCAGGAAGTGGTTTGTTGAAAGAATTAACAAAATTGATAACTCCCTAGCCAGATTGCTCAAAAAGAAAAAAGAAAGGACCCAAATAAAGAAAATCGTGATTGAAAGAGGAGAGATCAAACCAACACTGCAGAAATACAAATAATAATGAGAGAATATTATGAGCAATTATATGCCAACAAATTGGGCAATTTGGAAGAAATGGACAAATTCCTAGAAATGTATAAACTACCAAAACTAGATCATTAAGAACTAGAAAATTTGAACAGACCATAACCAGTAAAGAAATTGAATCAGTAATCAAAAATCTCTCAACAAACAAGAGTCTGGGGCTGGATGGCTTTCCACGGGAATTCTGCCAAACATTTAAGGAAGCGTTAATAACTGTTCTTTTGAAGCTGTTCCAGAAAATAGAAATGGAAGGAAAACTTTCACACTCCTTCTACAAGGCCAGCATTACCTTGATTCCAAAACCAGACAAAGACCCCACTTCAAAGGAGAACTATAGACCAATTTCCCTGATGAACCTGGATGCAAAAATTGTCAACAAGATACTAGCCAACTGGATCCAACAATACATTAAAAAATTATACACCACGATCAATTGGGATTTATACCTGGGAGGCAGGGCTGGTTCAATATCTGCAAAGTAATCAGTGTGATATATCACATGAATCAAAGAAAGGATAAGAACCACATGATCCTCTCAATAGATGCAGACAAAACATTTGACAAAATACAGCATCCTTTCTTGATAAAAACCCTCAAGACACTAGGGATAGAGGATCATATCTCAAGATCATAAAGGCCATATACGAAAGACTTACTGCTAATATCATCCTCAATGGAGAAAAACTTCAAACTTTCCTTGTAAGGTCAGGAACACAACAAGGATGTCCACTTTCACCACTGTTATTCAACATAGCATTGGAAGTCCTAGCATGAGCAACGAAATAATGCAAAGAAATAAAAGGCATCCAAATCAGCAAGGAGGAAGTCAAACTTTGACCCTTCGCAGATGATGTGATGCTCTACGTGGAAAACCCAAAAGACTCCACCAAAAACTGCTAGACCTGATTCATGAATTCAGCAAAGTTGCAGGATATAAATTCATTGTAAAGAAATTGGTCACATTTCTATACACAAATAAGAAAACAGAAAGAGAAATCAAGGAATCGATCCCCTTTACAAGTGCACCAAAACCCATAAAATACCTAGGAACAGACCTAACCAAAGAGATGAAAAATCTATATACTGAAGACTATAGAAAGCTTATGGAAAAAGGTGAAGGAGACACAAAATAATGGAAAAACATTCCATGCTCATGGATTGAAAGAACAAATATTGTTAGTGACGATACTTCCCAAAGCAATTTACATATTCAGTGCGATCCCTATCAAAATAATACCAGCATTCTTCACAGAGCTAGAACAAACAGTCCTAAAATTTGTGTGGAACCAGAAAAGACCCCGAATAGCCAAAGAAATCCTGAAAAAGAAAACCAAAGCTGGAGGCATTACACTTCCAGACTTCAAGCTGTATTAGAAAGCTGTAAGCATCAATACAGTATGGTACTGGCACAAGAACAGATGCATAGGTTAATGGAGGAGAATACAGAACCCAGACATGGACCCACAATCATATGGCCAGCTAATCTTTGACAAAGCAGGAAAGAATATCCAATGGAATAAAGACAGTGTCTTCAGCAAATGGTGCTGGGAAAACTGGACAGCGACATAAGAATGAACCTTGACCACTTTCTTAGACCGTACACAAAAATAAAGTAGATGAAAGTCCTGAATGTAATGCAGGAAGCCATCAAAATCCTAGAGGAGAAAACAGGCAACAACCTTTTTGACCTTGGTCGCAGCAACTTCTTACTTGGCATATCTCCAGAGGCAAGGGAAATAAAAGCAAAAATGAATGATTGGGACCTCATCAACATAAATAACTTCTGCACAGCAAAGAAGACAATCAGCAAAACTAAAAGGCTACCAATGGAATGGGAGAAGATATTTGCAACTGACATATCACATAAAGGGTTAGTATCCAAAATCTATAAAGAACTTATCAAACTCAACACCCAAAAAACAAATAATCCAGTGAAGAAATGGGCAAAAGATATGAATAGGCACTTTTCCAAAGAAGACATCCAGACAGATAACAGATGCATGAAAAGCTGCTCCACATCACTCATCATCAGGGAAATACAAATCAAAACCACAATGAGATAGCACCTCACACCTATCAGAATGGCTAAAATTAACAATTCAGGCGACAACAGGTGTTGGTAAGGATGCAGAGAAAGAGGAACCCTTTTACACTGCTGGCGGGAATGCAAACTAGTACAACCACTCTTGGAAAACAGTATGAAGGTTCCTCAAAAAACTAAAAATAGAACTACCTTGTGACCCAGCAATTGCACTCTCATATATCTACCCAGAAGATACTGAACAGGTATACTGATTTTAAGGGACATATCCACCTCAATGTTTATAGCAGCACCATTGACAAATAGTTGTAGTATGGAAAGAGCCCAAATGTCCATTGACTGATGAATGGATAAAGAAGGTGTGTGTGTGTGTGTGTAAACACACACATAATGGAATACTACTAGGCAACCAAGAAGAATGAAATATTGCCATTTGCAAGCAAAATAAGTCAGAGAAAAATACGATTTCACTCATGTGGAATAAGACACAAAACAGATGAACATAGGGGAAGGGAAGCAAAAATAAGATAAAAACAGAGAGGGAGACAAACCATAAGAGACTCTTGAATACCAGAGAACAAACTGAGGGTTGTTGGCAGGGTGTTCAGTGGTAGATGGTCTAAAAAGGTGAGGGGCATTAAAGAGAACACTTGTTGGGATGAGCACTGGGTGTTCTATGTGAGTGATGAATCACTGAAATTATTATTAGACTGTTAAGTAACTTGGATTTAAATTAAAAGATAAAAAATACAGTGGGAAATTGGGCATAGCACTTGGCAGCTTTAGCAGCATTTGACTTGGTACTTACCTTTTACCTCCTGCAAATCATCTATCCCTTGACCTCCATGACTGAATCATAGTGGTTGCCCCAAATTTCTTGAAACTCTCCATATTCAGCTTTTGGTTATTTTATTTTATTTTATTTTATTTTATTTTATTTTATTTTATTTTATTTTATTTTATTTTATTTTATTTTATTTTTTTTCCATTTCATTTCATGTCATTACTTCTTTAAAATGCTTATTTATTTTGAGAGAGACTGCATTCATGAGTGGGTAAGGGGCAGAGTGAGAGGGAGAGAGATGATATTGAGCAGGCTCCTGACACGGGGCTGGATCCCACGAACCATGAGATCACGACTTGATCTGAAATCGAGACTTGGACTGTTCACTGACTAAGACACTCAGGTGCCCCTTTGTTTTATTTATTTATTTTTATTGTTTAATTTTGAGAGGGTTCAGGCAGGGGAGGGGCAGAGAGAGAGGGACACGGGGGGCAGAGAACTTGATGTGGGGCTTGAACTCATAAACCCCAAGATTGTGACCTGACCCGAAGTCAGACACTCAACCAGTTGAGCCACCCGGGTGTCCCTCAGCTATTACTTTTTAAATGTTATTTCCTGTGGTTGTCTTTTCTTTTTCTGTCCATTCACATGGTTTCATCCTCAAGGTGTGTCACTCTATAGACTGTATCTTTCTTTTTTTCTGTGGTGTGAACTGCTTTTAGAATCTCCATCTCCTTACACGGTATATTTCCAGTTCTACTCCTTTCATAATTTTTGGTGATTTCGGTATTGCTTGAGATGATCCTTTTAGTGCTTTGCTTCTTGACTCCTTGAACTCCTCTCCTTCAGTCATCTTCTCCTTTACCCTACCTCAGCCATTCACTGTCACAGTCATTGCTTAGATCTTGTCATTACAAGAACTGGCAACTTCTTTTGGATCTCAACTGCAAGCCTTTCTCTTTCTGACACTACTTTCTAGTATTTTTTTTTCTGGTAAGTTATCCTTAGATTCTCTCTAATCAGTTGAGCCTGTTGTTTGTCAGTTTCCATACACCCTCACTTCCTTCTTCACCTAGTTTAATTTCACAATCATCATAGTTATCTTTTAAATAAACTCTGTTACTCCTATCTTTGTTAGACTTGCTGGTACAACCCCAACTTTGAAGATTCACCTCTGCCTTCTCTCTTCCTAGAGAGACATATTTAACCATGTTCACTGGGATCACTTCAAATTCATGATCACTAGCCCCACATGGGCTGTTAATTCTAACCACTAATTGTGTGAACGTTTTCTTAGTTCCTTCATTCTCTTGGTTGATGAATATTTCATATTTTCCTCTCTCTAAGCCTCCAACACTGTCTCTTTCCTGATAGTTTTGTGTCTTATTTAGTTGTGAAAGTAGAAGCATTAGAAGAGATCACCCACTGCCTTTACACTCCTCCATCACCTTGCCCTTCTTCGTCACTGTGTGACCTGTGTTCCTGAGGCCAGTCTCTCTGTTCAGTTGTTTCTCATCCTGTCTCTCTCTCATCCTGTCTCTGCTATTCCGATACCACTCAAGCAGTCTTCTTTCTTGTTAACATGAAGGTTGCCCTTTCTACTGGATTATTCTCATCAGCAAGCAAAATATTCTTTTTTCAGCCATCTTGAAAAAATGCTCCTGCCATCACCAGTGAAAAACCCTTGTTTTGACCAGTCTTCCCTTTTCTCTGCTGCTCATTTCTGTCCTGTCATAAGCAACAAAACTTCTTCAAAAGCTGTTATTTTAAGGTCTCAAATTTCCTTCTTTCTGTTCTCTTTTGAGCCTACTCCAGTCTGGCCTCTCTCTGCCTCTCTTCTCCACTGCACTTGTGTTTGTCAAGTCATCATCATCTCCATGTTCTACATCCAATAATCAGCTCTCCTGTCCTCCCTGTTCTTTGCTGGCAGCAGCCTCTGACATGGCCAGACTCTCCTCCATGACGTACTTGCTTTACTTGTTCCAAAATATCATGCCTGCCTGTTTGTTTTCTATCCCCTCATTGACTTTTCATTTTTTAGACTCCTTTGCCAGTTCTCATTTCCCAGACCTCTTGATATTCAGGTTCTCTCATGTTCATCCTGGAGCTCTTCTCATTTTAACCCTTATGATCTTGTCTGGCTTCATGGTTTTAAATGCCATCCTTATGTTAGTAACTCCTGAATTTATTATCTCTACCAGGATCTTTTCCCTGAACTCGAGGTTCTTATGTAGCTGAAAACTCAGTATTGTTTTTGGGATGTCTAATAAGCATTTTTAACAGTGCAGAGGTGGGAGATATTATTTTTTTTAATCTTTCAAGAATTCTTGGGACAAAAAAGATCTCTTTGTCGGATCCAACATTTTATATAGGTGTATTCAATCTTATGTAAATACCAATAGCATAGAAATATATTTTTTAAAGTAATACACACTTATTGTAAGTCTTTTTTTTAAAGCTTTTTGGTTAACTTGGAAAATAACTTTGTGTCTTCTTGAGTCTTCAGGATTATGTTTCTTTTGAGTTAAATTATAGACTCCCATTGTCTTTGCTTAGTTCCTCATTTCTAAACAGGGAAACATTTATTCAGGTTTGATGTTACCAATGGATAGTATTTGTGGGGCCCGCGCCCTTAGGTTCCTGCCAACCCCTGTGTCAATGTGTGACTATTAGTCTCCCACTTCTGGAGCAAAATCTGGAGGGTGAGTTAGTGTACTTTGAGGCCTCTACCCTAATTCTGGGGTTTTGAAAAGCTTATTTAGTGAAGAGTTTGCATGAGGTAGGCTCTTCTCTTGTCTGTTTCTCCAATTCTTGGCCAAGTAGACTCCTGGGAATTATAAGTAATTTGTTCCTTGTCTGTTAGATTATGAATTCCATGAGGGTAGAAACCCTGTTTTAGGATCACTTGGTATTGCAATACCAAATGCAATGCTTTATGTGTGGTGGGCATTCACCAAATTTGTGTTGAATTAAATGAAATTGAATTGTTGCTTAGAAGTGGCAGAACTGGGATTAGATTCAATCAAGCAGTTGTCAGTTAGCCATCCTTTTCTTCTGTACCACACTGCAGTGCTGTGAGCTCTAACCCATTTTGGAGCAGGTGGGTGTCATAGATGGGTTTCTGATGGAAACCCATTTGTAGGCAATTCCTGTTGGGTACCTACATATAAAATTTCATAGTTTATTGCATATGCCTGATACAAACATATTTTGTCTCCTTTCCTGGTATTGGTTTTTGCTTTTTTTTTTTTTTATTTCTTGGATCAGAAAAGCAGTCAGGTAACATTGTGACAACAGGTAATACTTCATAAACTGCAGAATGGAGCCTGGACTTGCATTTGATTTATGTAGATACAAATCAAGAGCTTTCATGTAATTGTTGTGTGAGTCTGAATCAGGTTTGATTGCACTGAACAGAAAAAACTCAAGATGGCTTAAATAATGCAGTAGTATTTTTTTCTCTCCTTTGGGAAAACAGAGGAGTTTAGATCAGGGTGGGCATCATGTCTCCTGATGTCAGATCTTGTTCCTTCGTGTGCATGACTTTTTTTCCCAGTCACCTGAGGTCCAGGATGCCTGATCTCACTTATATAGCACTGTCTTTTATCGTAGGAACATTTTCCAGAGGTTGAACGTAGCTCTTTTGATCACGTAATACTAACCTGAATGGAGTTGTATGGTTATACCTTGTTGCAAGGGAGGCTGGGAAATGCTGAGGCAGGGAAATTGTGTCTTTTGTTACCAACATCCATGTGCTATTGTAATACTTGGGGAATCTATCACTGACAATGAAGGAGAGAATGGTTGAGGATGGGGGTCCAGGTAGCCATTACCACTTTATCAGTGTAAAATGGATATGTGCTTCAGTCTCCTCCTTTCATTTCACCAGTTTACTTTGACTGTTTCAGCTAAGAATATTTAGGAACACATGTGCTGAGAATACCATCCAAAAAGTGAAAAGACAACCCACAGAATGGGAGAAAATACTTCAAATGGTAAATCTGATAAAGGACTTGTATCCAGAAAATATAAATAGCTCTTACCACTCAATAATAAAAGGACAAGTAGCCCAGTTAAAAAATGGGTAAAAGATTTAAATTTGACCTTTTTTTCAAAGAAAATATACAAGTGGCTGATAAGCACATGAAAAGATGCTTAATGGCATTAGCCACTAAGGCATAAGCCGCAGTGAGATACTTCGCACTCACTAGGATGGCTGTAATTAAGACATGAGATAATAACTAGTATTGGTGAGGATGCAGAGACATTGGGGCCGTCATACACTGATGGCAGAAATCTAACAGGGTGTAGCCGCTTTGGGAAGCATTTTGGCAGCTTTTCAAAAAGTTAAGCATTAAGTTATCATGTGACTCAAATTCTGCTTCTAGTTATATATGCAAGAGAAATGGAAACGTATTGTCTGCATAAAAATCTTGCATGTGAATGCCCATAGCAGCATTATTCATAATAGCTGAAATGTAGAAACAACTCAGATGGCTATCAACTAATGAATGGGTAGATAAAGTGTGCTCTATTCATACAACAAAATATGATTTGGTAATAAAAAGGAAGGAAGAACTACCATGTGCTGTAATGTGGAATAGCCTTGCAAACAGCATGCTTAGTGAAATAAGTGAGTCACAAGAGACTATATATCATAGGATTATATTTATATAAAACATCCAGGACAGGCAAATCTTTACTGGAGTAAAGTAGATTAGAGGCTGCCTAGGGCGGTGGTTTTCAAGGAAATGGACACTAACTGCTAATGGGTTTGGAATATTTGGGGGGAGGTGATGAAAATGTTCTGAAATTGATTTTGGTGAGGGTCATACAACTCTTTGAATATATTAAAAGCTGTTGAATTATATACTCTAGGTGAATTTTACAGTGTGAATTATATTTCAGTAAAGCTTATTAAAAGGAACACAGCTGCAAATAAAGACCATAAAGAAAGAAAGCCTTCAAAAATGATATAAACATTCCCTACTTCATGCCAGCCACATGTCAAATACCACGGGCTGTGAAGTGATCACGTCACTCATTTTAGGTGGGAGAAGAGGATTTTGTGCACTTATTTTCTCTATGGCAAGCTGTAGTCTGTCAGAAGAGGCAGCTTTCTTTAAAGGATGAAGCACAGTCCCCTTCCTCCTGCCCCAACAGTTTTGTTACATAACATGCTTTGAGCTTCCTTCGCAAGCTCACAACATGCCACACTATGCTGTGACCCCCACACATTTGCTTGATAAATAATTGCCATTGTGTGAGGTTCTCCCACACATCACATTCAGGCACTGCTTCAAGAAAATGCTTCCCATTTTGCTCTCAACCTGACATTTCGGATATTCTGTTTGGTTTGATTTTGCCTGGTTCCCAGTGTATCACTCTTGCAGGGTGGCAAGATAACTTCTTACTTTTTATTTTATTTTTTAAAATTCATTTTTAACGTTTATTTATTTTTGAGAGAGAGAGAGAAAGAGACACAGTGCGCGAGCAGGGGAGGAGCAGAGAGAGAAGGAGACACAAAATCCGAAGCAGACTCCAGGCTCCAAGCTGTCAGCACAGAGCCTGATGCAGTACTCAAACTCACGGACTGCGAGATCATGATCTGAGCTGAAGTCTGATGCTCAACCGACTGAGCCACCCAGGCGCCCCTGTACTTTTTACTTTTATAATTCACTCATTTATGTTTTCACGATGGCAGGGGGTGGAGGCAGTGACCTAAGTATCTGGAACAGTATGTGTTTTATAATGCTGCTACACCAAAGAGTTTATTTAGCAGCTATGTGCGTGGCATTTTATTGTTTGTCACTTTAAAAGAGTGAGTTAAGAACATGTTGCTCCAGAAGCCCATGCAGTTGAGCTGAATAATAATGTTTCTGTAGTACATTAACTGTGGTAATATTTGTAAGTATCTCATAGAGCATGTCACTCAGGCAGCTAAGCAATCATAGACTGTTTGGCACTAAGGATGCGAGAATAAGAAACTAAAAGGCCTAACCTGAAGAGGACTCACAGACCAAGAGTGTTTACAAACAAATAACAGTTCAGAGGTCTAAGGTACTTTGGGAGCTGTGAAGCAGTAGGAGTAGGGCTGGCTGCATAAGCTTACTAGAACAATTGATTGTTAAATTGGATCCTGAAGGTTTGGTAACAGTTTGGAAACTCAGAGGAAGGGTTGCCCAAGGCAGAAAGAATCCTAGGAGGTCTTAGAAAACATAATGAGAAAATCCTTTAAGTCCGGTTCTCAACTGAGAAATTGTGCCCAGAGACATTGTGATTGTCACAACTGTGCTTGTCACTGCTGACACCTAGTGGATAGAGGCCAGCCCCTGTGCTAAATATGTAGCATGTTCTGTAACAAAGTATCATCTGGTTGAGTATGTTGGGAGTGTCGCTGTTGAGAAGCTCTGCTTTAAAGCCTTTGAAAAGACCACTCCAGCACATTTGTGCAGTCGAATGCAATTTTTTTTTACATGAATATATTTATGAGATGTATATTTTGTTAAATTTTTTAAATATTTATTTTGAGAGCAAGGAGAGAGAGAGAGAGAGAGAGAGAGAGAGAGAGAGAGAAAGAGAAAGAAAGAAAGAAAGGCATAGAGAGAATCCCAAGCAGGCTCCACGCTGTCAGTGCAGAGCCTGAGGTGAGGCTTGATCTCACAAACCTCGAGATCATGACCTGAGCGGAAATTAAGAGTCGGATGCTTAACCGGCTGAGCCAGCCAGGCTCTCCTATGGGATTTATATTTCAATGAAAAAAAGTATAACAGCTTAATTGGTTACAGAGCAGGGGATGAATAAAGCCAGAATGTGAAGGGATCTGTGTGGCTTTATCCTGTCAGTGCTGGCGCATAGTTCAAGAATGCTTAGATTTCAGTGTAGAGAGAATAGAAATGGAATTCATTTTAAAAGAATTTAGGTGGAATTGTTAGAAAATGGATTACATAGAATTAGAAACAAGTTTTGTATGTAGGCCGTGTGTTTTTCACAGAGTGTAAGACTGCTCTAGGATTGTAGTTGACAGTGGCATACTGAAAGGCATTTTTTTTTTCTTTCTGAGAGAGATGGAGAGAGCGTCAGTGAGCACCGCAGCAGGGGAGAGGGGCAGAAGGAGAGGGAGGGAGGGAATCCCAAGCAGGCTCCACACTCAGTGTGGAGTTCGATGTGGGGCTCGAACTGGGAGATCATGACCAAAGCCGAGATTAAGAGTCTGATGCTTAACCTGCTGAGCCACCCAAGGCACCCCTGAAAGACATTTTATACAGGTTCTAATATTTAAATGTTTTAAAGTTTATTTATTTATTTTAAGACAAAGAGAGGGAGGGAGGGGGCAGAGAGAGAGAGAGAGAGAGAGAACATGAGTGAGGTAGGGGCAGAGAGAGAGGGAGAGAGAATTCCAAGCTGTGTTAGTGAGAGCCCGATGTGGGGCTCAAACTCACGAACCAATCTTTAAATGGACATTAATATGAATTTATTCTTAAAATGCTTGCTGAAGGACATTGGAATGTGAATCATAGAAGAGTTCTTAGCTTTTATGAATAAAGTTATAATGAACAGTTGTATACAAGGGTTTTTGTGGACACATATTTTCATTTCTCTTGGTTAAATACCTTAGAGTGGGATTGCTGGGGTGTGTGTACATATATATTTACGTATATTTGGCTTTTTAGGAAATTGATAGTTTTTCAGAGTAGTTTAATCCTCCTGCCAGCAATATATGAGAGTTCAAGTTACTCTACCCTCTTAGCAACCTTTGATTATGTTATCTTTTTCATTTTAGCTAATTATGGCTAGTGATGTTTAATACTTTTTTCATGTGCTTTTTGCCCATTTATATTTCTTCTGTTGTCAACTGTCTATTAAAATCTTTTGCACATTTAAAAACTTATATTGTTGGTCTTTTTGTCATTAGATTGTAGGAATTATTTTAAGCAGTCTGGATACAAATCCTTCACCAGTTATATCAGTTTTGAATATTTTCTCTAACCTGTGGTTTGCGTATTTGTTTTCTTAACAGTGCTTTTTGATTAGAAGAACATCTACTTTTGATCAAGTTGAATTACTATTTATGTTCATGAGAGAGAGTGTGTGTTATGTTTTTTTTTTGTTTTTTGTTTTCCCTGCAATATCTTTGTCTTATTTTGATGTCAGGGTTATGGTGGCTTCAAAAAGTGTTAGAAGGTTTTCTGTGCTCCTGATATTTGAACATGTCTCTATAATACTGGTATTATTTCTCCCTTAAGTGTTTGAGAGAATTCACCTGTGAAGCCCTCTTGGTCTGGCATTTTCTTTGTGTGAAATTTGAAAATTTTGAATTAAATTTAGTGAGTAAAGAGATATTTAGATTTTCTGTTTTTCCTGTTTTGCTAAATTGTGGTTTTCAAAGATTTATTTCTTCTAAGCTGTTGACTTTGTTAGTATGTATATCTTCATAATATCCTTTTCTTATTCATATTTGTAGGATCTGTACTGATACTTCATTTCTACTTCCTCATATGGGTTTTTGTTTTTTTTTTTTTGTTTTGTTTTTTTTTTTTTTTTTTTTTTTTTTTTTTTTTTTTTTTTGAGAGAGTTGGGGTGGAGGGGCAGAGGGAAAGACAGGGAGTTCTAAGCAGATTTCGTGCTCAGCTGGAGCCTGATGCGGGGCTTGATCCCAGGACCCTGGGTTCATGACCCAGGCCAAAATCAAGAGTTGGATATCCAACCGACTGAGCCACCCAGGTACCCCTGGGAATTTTTGTTTCATTGTTTTGCCTAGCTCTTTACCAATTTTGTTAATTTTTTTTTCAGATAACCCATGTTGTCTGTTTTATATTTTATTGGTTTCTGCTTTTATTTTTATACATTTCATTTACTTTGGATTTAATTTGTTTTTCTTTTAATTGCTTCTTAAGATGGAAGTGTTGATTTTTCCATTTTATTTTTGAATGTAGACATTTAATCTATACTTTTCCTTATAGGGACTGCTTTAGTTTGCATCCTACAACTTGTTTTGTATTCCAAAAATTAAAAAAAAAATGTTTATGTATTTTTGAGAGGAGAGCACAAGCAGGGGAGGGGCAGAGAGAGAGGGTGATAGAGGATCTGAAGCAGAGAGCCTGACAGTGGAAAGCTTGGTGCTGGGCTTGAACTTAGGAACCATGAGATCATGACCTGAGCTGCAATCTGATGCTTAACTGACTGAGCCACCCAGGTGCCCCTGCATTCTACAGATTTTTATGTGCAGTGTTTTCATTGTAATTCCATTCCAAATATTTAAAATTGTGTGTGTGTGTGTGTGTGTGTGTGTGTGTGTGTGTGTGTGTGTGAGTGAGTGAGTGATTTGGACAAATTTTAACCTAAGTATTATTTAGAAATATGTTTTAAAAGTTCCAAATGGTTGGGTTTTTTTTCTGTGTGTATTATTATTGTTTTTCTATTACTTTCTGTTATTTTCTGTTTTTCTTTAATACTCTTTTGGTCAGAGAACATACTTTATTTTACTAGGAAGTTTACTAAACTTGCTTCACTGTCCTAAATGTGGTCTTATCGAGTAAATGTTCCATGTGCGCTCGAGACCAGTGAGTTTTCTGCTGTTGTTGGATGTAGTTTTCTCTAAATGTCAATTACAGCAAGTTAGTAATAGTGTTGCTCAAATCATCTAAATTGTTTTGATTTTTTACTATTGCTCTGGCAGTTACTAAACTAAGGATGTTAAAATCTCCATGGTTAGAACTTGCCTGTTTCCCTTTAATTTTGCCAATTTTTATTCCATGTATTACATATTTGGGAATTTTGTGTGTGTGCAGATTTATGATATGTCTTTCTGATGAAATGTCCCTTTTGTCATTATGAAATCTCTGTTTCTAATAATCTTTGTTTTGAAACTTACCTTGTTTGATATTAATGTAGGCACCCTGGCTTTCTTATGCTCAGTGTTTACTTGGCATATGTTTTTTAATCTTTTTCCTTTTACCTGTGCTAAACTTTCTTTTTAACAAATAGCATATTACTGAGTCCTGAATTAAATCCAGTCTCTTTGTCTTTGCCTTTTAATCAGGGTTTTAATTTATGTATAATGTAATTATTGATTTGTATGGCTTTATGTTTACCATCTAAGTTTTTGTTTTCTATTTGTCTAATTTGTTCTTTGTTCTTCTGTTCCTATTTTGCTTTCTTTTTAATGAATTGAGTTTTTTTTAGTATTCTATTTTCTGTTTTTAGTTATGCCTCGTTGTATGTGCCTTTTTAAGTAGTTGTCTTAGGGAGTTTAACATGCATTTTTAAATTCTTAAAGTATCTACCTTTCCTAAACAATATAAAACCCTTACAACAGTAGACTTCTAATTACCATCCTTTTGCCTTCTGTGCCCTTATTATTATATATATTTAATTCTGTGTATGCTATGAATCCAATATATACAACTACTTTTACTTTATGAAATCAGTAACTAGTAATTTTAAAGACATTAGGTATCTTATTTACATATATATGTGGTTTTCTTGTCCTTTTTAATACCAATGTATTTGTCCATTTTTTAATTTTCTTCATTTTTTTTTTTTTTCCTACAGAACTGAGTTTCTATCTTGTGCCATTTGCCTTAAGTCCCTTAGGCTCATTTATCTGAGCATTTCTTGTAATACAAGTCTGCTGGAAAAGAATTCTTTCATGTTTCCTTTGTCTGAAATGTCTTTATTTTGCCTCCATTTTGATGGATACAGATTTCTAGATTAATAGGTTTTATTTTCCCTAGCACTTCAAAGAAGTCATTTCATTTTCTTCAGTCCTCCTATTTTTAAAATCATGATTAATGGTCCATCTTTCTTACTATTCCCCTATATGTTGTCTTTGTCCTGTGCTGCTTCTAAATTTTTTTTTTTTTTTTTTTTTTTTGGCGGTGTGCATAGGTGTGACTTTCTTTGTTTCATCTTGCTTTGGGTTCTTTGAAGTTCTTGGATATGTGGGATGTTTCATAGCAGGTTTAGAAAATCAAAGTCCTTGGGGCGCCTGGGTGGCTCAGTCAGTTGAACGGCCGACTTCGGCTCAGGTCATGATCTCGCTGTCCATGAGTTCAAGCCCCGCATCGGGCTCTGTGCTAACAGCTCAGAGCCTGGAGCCTGTTTCAGACTCTGTGTCTCCCTCTCTCTGACCCTCCCCGTTCATGCTCTGTCTCTGTCTCAAAAAAAAATAAATAAATGCTAAAAAAAAAAAAATTAAAGAAAATCGAAGTCCTTATTTCTTCAAATACTTATTCTGCCCCATTTTCTCTTTCTTCACTTTCTGGAGTTACAGTTACATTGTCTCTGACCATTTGGAATTTGTTTTGGTTGTACTGGCAGGATTTTGATTTATGGAAGTGATTGAGAGATGACAAGGAGAGACTAATGGCAGTAGAAGACTAATTTTATTAATTATAGTTTCCAAGAGAAGAGGACTTGCCATGCCATATGGGGCCACGTGGGGAATGCCAGGTTTTGGTTAGAAGTCAGGAAGAAGTGAGGGAAAATCCTAGACCAATCTTTACTGGAGTTTCTGCAAAAGAGGCCAGGCAGAGAAGGGGAAGCAATTTAGGATTGGCTACTTTGAATAGTAGTGGTGGGCTCTTTCCTATGGAGATGGTTGTCCTGGGGTGATATAGGGCAGAGGAAACACTGCCTTTGTGAGTGAAAGTCAGATAAAAGAGTTGGTTGCAGACATAGACTCAGGATTGGTTGGTTTGTATCTGAAATGTGTCCTCCTCCTCCTGAATTTTTTATCACTGTTCCTTTATTTTCCATTTCACACATATCCATTTGTCTCTTTTAAATGGTTTTCATTTCTTTTCTGAAATTTCCATCAGTTTATGCGTGTTGGCCATCTTTTGTCCTGAATCCTTTAACATGCATATAGTTCATTAGGGTGTTTTTGTTGTTGTTTTTTTGTTTGGTTGTTTGTTTTTCAGTCATTTTAGTTCTCTGATCTGTATTTCAGTACTATGATTTTGTAGGGTTTCTATCCTGTTGTTGGGGTAGAACTATGTTCTTAGTTCTAAAGTAGTAGTTCTCTAATGATTAATGGCTTGAATTAGCTTTTATTAGAGGAAATAATCCTACTTCTGACTGTATCATTGCTTAACTGCTCTATTTGAAACCTTTTTATTATTATTATTATTATTATTATTTTATTTTATTATTTTTTTGGTGGGTAGAAGAAAGAAGTTATTATAGTCTTTACCCTCAGTAAAATCAGGCAACTTGCTTTGGTCATTTCTGGAAACATGTAAGATTCATAGACTTGTACTTAAAAAACTTTTTTCCTCAGCAATCCTTCTGTGAAACTGATTATCACAGCTACCTTTCTATAACTTTAGAGTGTTTTGTTTGGCTTTGCCAGTTTCCCCTTCACATAGTAAAATTTAGTGCATGATTTACAACATGCTGGTCTAGTTTTTTTCCTTTTCAATATTCCTTTTAGTAAAACATTAGAATATTCCTGATTGTTGCCATAGTAAGTTTTGATAGCTGCTGCGTATTTTTTTCCTTAATTTCCCTATTTATGATATCACATTAATTGATATCTCATAAATGCCTTGTGAACATTTCTTTCTATTTTTATATTTTCTTAATTTACGGACTCATTGATCTATCATGTAGAATATAAAGAAAACACATGTCTTCCACCGCTTTGATAGAACTATAAAAAAATGGAGTTGAAAGAGAATACAGGGTCAAACGTAGAATACAGATAATAGCTCTCTAGATTGCTTCTCATGTATGGACCTTGGTAGTGCTTAATAGTGCATAATAGTGCCTATTGTTTTTAATGAGTGAATGAAGAAAAGATGAATTGCTTTAACAAGAACTTTTTTAACTTAAGTGAGTGTTTATTTTTTATTATTTTTTTAAGTTTATTTTTTTTTGAAAGAGAAAGCACAAGTAGGGGTGGGGCAGAGAGAGAGGGAGACACAGAACCTGAGGCTCCAGGTTCTGAGCTGTCAGCACTGAGTCCGATGCGGGGCTCGAACCCACAAACCATGAGATTATAACCTGAGCTGAAGTTGGACACTTGACTGACTGAGCCACCCAGGTGCCACTTAAGTGTTTCTTTAGAGTTCAGTTTTGTACCTTGTGCTCTACAGACAACAGTTATGGTTTTAAGAAAAGAAAGATAGACTATCGTGGCAAGTTGCTCTCTTTTCCTTTGTCTGTTTTTTCTTCATGGAGCTCCTACTGTTGACTTTGTATTTGCTAAGAATTAGTTTTGCTTACTGTGCATGATGATAAATTACTCAGAGTTTAGCACAATGTCTAGCACACAGTATGTACTCAGATGTTACTTTGGTTGCAATGAATTATCAGATGAGGAAGAGAATGTTGTGTCCTCTGTGAACCAGTATAATGCATTGCAGCAATATTGGCTCTAACTACCAAAAATTAGAACTTTGTCCATTCTAGTTCCAGCTCCAACGCAGTCACTGATGTTGTTACCTAATGTTGTCACCTAATGGAGTCACTAATGTTATTGAAGATATAATTGCTCTTTTTATATAATTGTGAATAATCTATCTCACACACTAAAATTTTCTATTCTTGGCTATCCATATATTCACCATGTCGTTCTATGTATCCATTAAATTTCATGAGTAAGCCATGTCTTTGTCTCAAAAACTAAAGAGTTTTTATGGTTTAACAATGAGATGCTGTTAATACTGGAGTTTAAAATGTGTCCAATGCTTCCTAAAGTCTCATATTTGCCAAATGATTTCCTAGCAATTGATTATTAAAAAAAGAAACTTAAGAAATTAAGAATGTTTAAAACTGTTTTAAAAAATGTATTTATTTATTTTGAGAGAGAGTGCATGCGTGCACTGGGGAGGGCAGAGAGAGAGAATCCCAAGCAAGCTCTGTGCCGTCAGTGCAGAACCCGACTTGAGGCTCCATCTCACAAACTATGAGATCGTGACCTGAGTCTAGATCAAGAGTCAGCTGCTTAACTGAGCCACCGAGTTACCCCTAAAACACGTTGTAGTGCATTGTTTTTTTCCTACACTAATGTTTTAGAAGTGAGGGTGAAGCAAATGGGGGATGAGTGTGAGTCATGTCTGTGATGGGATGGGAACTCGGCTTTATATAATATTAGTGACTGATCCCTGTATATTGTACATATGAAGTCTTCTGAAAATGTGTCCTGTGATGAATTAATTCTCAAAAGGGAAATTGTTTTGAGTTACTATGTTATCATTTGGCAAATGTAAACAGAAATAGAATTCTTTCTTTATAGCTGATATATTTCTGTTTAATCTCTCATCTTTCAATAAGTTTGCTTTTTCTCTGCTGTATTCCATAAAGGGCTAGGTGGCTCAAGTCTGAGTCATTGTTCTTGGAGACAAGGCATATACTTTAGTTTTTATGCCACATTGGATTTTTATCCAGATGTACTGTGGCTGTTTCATCTGAAGCCTGACAATTTTTTTTTTTCTACTGTGCTATCTATAATTCTAGTTCATAACTCTTTATACTCTTCATCATTCAACACTTTTTTCTTGTGTTTCAAGTTACCACCAGAACCAGTCATTCTTTCTCTTATCTGTGTCTCTGTTTGCCACTGTATGTGAATATCCAACCATGTCTATGTGGTAAATGTTCTTTCTCCTCACATATTAATGGAGAACCTTAGGGGAAAATAAAAAGGAACTAGAAAGTGCAGGAATTTCATCTGGTTCAGTGTCTAATTTTGTGGGTGTAAGTATATTAAGTCCTGATGTGCTTCAATTGTTTTTGGCTTTCATGGATTCCCTTTACTAGTTATTGATGAAACATTGTAATTGACTTGTTCTTTACTCTTGATTCTTGGAGTGGCAGCTTTCTTACTCAGTATTTGTCGCCCATAGCGCGTAGAAGCAACCTCCTGCCTGTTTCCGAGTTCATGCATTTTTTTCAATTCATTTGTGCCCTTCGATCTCATCCTCTTAGTTTGTTAACAAGTCTCTGCAGCCAGCTCTTGCCTGTCTTCAGTCCATTTCCATCCAGCATCCACTGTTCACCTGCATCTTTGATCATGTTATTTCCCTACTAAAAACCTGTGACATGTAGGATAAATCAGATCTTTCACACAGCTAAGGAGCCCTTTGTGGCTGGATCCCTTGGCTGCCTCTGCAGGGAGGATGGCTGATGAGGCTGATCTAGCTCCCCCAAAGTGTGTTCTTTCCTTCCTCTGTGCCTTTTCGGCTTAGGGAATACCTCTAGCCCTGGTGCTCTGACAAGGCTCATGTATCCTTAAGGCCTTAGGTTAAATGTTCCTTTCCTAGGGAAGCCTGACTTCCAGGGCTAGGTCAGACCTTTCTCTTTCTTAGTCCCCATAGTAAGAATGTGACATTTCCTCCCGGGACTGGCAGCCGAATTAGCCCACAGACAAGTCTTGACAACAGTTTAACATATTTGAGGTTGAATGCCTTTGTATTTGGGCATGCACCTTCTGATGTCTTTATTGTCACCTCTCTTTCTCCAAGGTAGCTGGCTTTTTGCAGGGCTCTGTACAATTCTATTTTTTGCAGGTACAATTCTAATTAATAGATTTTTTTTTTTTTACCTTCTGCTTTCTCTGATAGACAGTAAGCCCTTTGTGGGTGGTATGCCCAGCCCGGTGCCTTGCATATGGTAGGGTATTCAATAAATGTTTGTAAACTCCATGTTTGTCTTCCTGTGATAGAAGTTACCATGTTTTGCCTTGGGTCCCATTTTCTCTGCTAATTTTGCCATTCCAGGACTAGAAAAGCTGTCAGTTTTGTATTATGTATTCGCTACCACATCTTATTTTATGTTTTATACTTTTGTTCATTTAAGTACATAACTAAATGTTTGAATAAATATAATTTTTAGAGAGGTAACTAGATATTTTTTCTTCTTGACAAGAATGGAGCATTCTTGCAGACGTGAGACCCCCATATGTAAATATTGTTTTATCACTTAAAGAATGTAAAGAAAAACATTTGTGCCATCTGAAGTTTTCCCTCACAATTTTAATTAACTCCCTTGAGCCCAGTGTGGGTTACTAAGAATAAGGGCCAAAATCTTCACGTCCCAGTCAAGGAACTTCTTAAAACAGACTGGTTGTCTGGGCATCTTGCCTTGATGCTTGATCCAAAAAGATGCTGTGTGTAGCAGAACGGGAGGAGGTGGGACCTCGGGTCTGTACTGTGCAGTGCCGAGGTGATAGAGAAGTGAGGCCAGTATAAGAAAGTGTGGGGTTGGGGTGCCTGGGTGGCTCAGTCAGTTGAGCATCCGACTTCGGCTCAGGTCATGATCTCATAGTTCGTGAGTTTGAGCCCCGTGTTGGGCTCTGTGCTGACAGCTCAGAGCCTGGAGCCTGCTTCAGATTGTGTGTCTCCCTCTCTCTCTGCCCCTAACCCACTTGCATTCTGTCTCTGTCTCTCTCAAAAATAAATAAACATTAAAAAATAATAATAAAAAAAAGTGTGGGGTAGACAATAAAGAGCCATTTTGCTATTTAGGGGTGGGAGTGGGGGATTATTGGTGATTTTTTTTTTTTCCTTTAAATTTCAGTCTGGAGAACATGGTTGTCATCAAGAGCCTATCATTTGTAGCTATAATTACTTTGTAGTGAACCTTAAGCAAACAGTCATGTGGGGAGAAAGCGTAATACCTTTGGGAGTGAGTGTTGGGAGCTCCGCTTGTTCACATTTGTCTCTGTGCTTTTGGAAGACTTTTGACTTTACAGTAATTTATAAAAATTGTAATGATTATTGAATTATAGTTGATTATTACTGCTTGCTTTATTTGAAAAAGATAATCCATTAGTTAAAAATGAGGGGAGATACTGTCACGGGAGTGATAACTTTAAAAAGTGTATTCAGGGGGCACCTGGGTGGCTCAGACAGGTAAATATCTGGCTCTTAATTCCAGCTAAGATCATGATCTCACGATTCGTGAGTTTGAGCCCTCCGTCGGTCCCAGTGCTGACAGTGCTGAGCCTGCTTGGGATTCTCTCTCCCTCTCTCTCTGCCCCTCCCCTGCTCACTCGCTCTCTCAAAAATAGACTTAAAAAAAGTATATTCAGTATCAAAGGGGAATTAAATATTGCAAGTATTAATTATTATACTTTTCGTTTCAACAATCGACTTTCATTTCCAATTTTCTGTGTTTTGCCTTTAAATTCTTTGCCAGAAAAGTTCATTTCTAATACTAATTTCTAATATTTGAATCAAATATTCAGCATTTGTTTCATGTGAGAAACCACTCACAGGTTAAGAGGTATTATTAATGACTTTTTTTACCTAGTATTCCTTCCCAGTATAAAGAGTTTTCTGGCTCAATCCCTGAGTGTCTGAATAAACTGAACTGAGAAAGATTTATGTAGCCCAGAGAACCAACACAGGGCTCAAGAAAATAAGGAAACACCAAACCGTTAGTAGTCTGCCGTCTTGGAAGTAGAATTGGGATGGGGTGAAAAATGATTTTCTGGTTTTACTCTGTCTATGCTTGGGGAGCAATAAGCATGTATCTATTTTATTAAATTGTCATCATTGCTAGCACCACACACCCATTAGGATGGCTACTTTTGAAAAAAAAGAGATAACAGGTGTTGGTGAGGATGGAGAAATTGGAAGCCTTGTGCACTCTTGGTGGGAATGCACAACAGTGCAGCCACTGTGGAAAAGATGTGGCAATTTCTCCAAAAATTAAAAATAGAATTACCATTGGCCCCTTGTGAGGCAGAACTGTTTCTCCTTTCTGTACTACAGATGTGTGGGGTTTTCCACACCCAGCAGTTCTCCAGTTCTCTGCAGACCCTGATTGAACTGAATTTTGACACTAACTAAAGTTAGTGAAGACCCTTCAGGTTCAGGATTTACTCCCATAAGACTGCCCCCCACCACTTCAGATGGCAGCCACAAGTCCAGATTGTCACTTTTGCTTTGGGCTGTAAATTGGGGGTTCCCCTGGTTCTCTCCTTGGGTTTGATAATTTGCTAGAACAGCTCATAGAACCCAGGAAGACAGTTTACTTTTGCCAATTTATTACAAAGGATATTTTAATGGAAATAAATGAACAGCCATATGAAGAGAGATATAGGGGAAGAGGCTTGAAGTGTCCGTGTCCTCTCTGGACATGCTACCCTTCTAGCACCTTCATGTTTATACCAACCTGGAAGTTCTCTCATACCCAGGGTATTTTATGAAGACTTTATTGCATAGGAAATAATTGACTGAATAATTGGCCATTGCTGATTGAACTCAATCTCCAGCCCCTTCCCCCTCCTGGAACGGGTGGGGGTGGGGCTGGAAGTTCCAGTCCCCTAGTCACATGGTTCTCTTGGTAACCAGCTCCATCCCAAGACTGTCTTAGAGCTTGCAGCCCTGTTATCGCATTAGAATATAAACTGACATTTATTTTGGAGATACCAAGGCTATTAGGAGCTTTGTGCCAGGAAGCAGGGTCAGAGACCAAATACATTATTTCCTACTGTGTCATATCCAGTAATTCCACTTCTGGGTATATACCTAAAAGAACTGAAAGCCAGCTCTTGAGATATTTGTACACCTATGTTAATAACGGCATTGTTTACAATAGAAAAAAGTGGAAGCAACCCAGGTGTCCATTGACAAATGAATGGATAAGCAGCATGTAGTGCATACACAGTGGAATATTATTCACCCTTAGGAAGGAAATTCTCATACATGCTACAACATGGATGAAAATGTAGGATACCATGATAAGTGAAATAAGCAAGTTACAAAAAGAACAATACTATATGATTCCATTTATAAGAGTTACCTAGGAGTAATCAAATTCATCGAGACAGGAAGTAGAGGGAGATTGTCAGGGGCTGAGCAAAAAGGGAACAGGGAGTTGTTTAATGGGTACAGAATTTTAGTTCTACAAGATGAAGAGTTCTGGAGATGGGTTGCCCAATGATGTGAATGTACTTATCATGGCGAACTGTGCAGTTAAAGTTAAGATAATAAACCTTATGTTACGTGTCTTTTATCACAATTAAAAAAAACCCATCTTAATCACCAGAACAAAACATTAGAAAGAGGTAAAGCAGGCTTTGTTGTTGTTGTTTGTTTGTGTTTGTTTGTTTTACCAGCCCCAGGGGTAACCTGATCCATTACTGGTGTCTTTCAGGCCTGGCGTTTCCTTGACTATGCAGGCATTTTCAGAAGAGGAAAGGAAGCAGTGGTTGGAAGCTCTGGGTGGAAAAGAAGCTGTAAGAATAATCAATGGTTGTTTTATGTCAAATCCTTTAGAGTTGACTTGTATTCATTTTTATGTTGTTTTTGTTTCATAGTATTTGAAAAAAGTTTCCTGCTGAAACTGGTATTTGAATTCATCTTGGAAGCATTCAGTATTCTAGTAATTTGGCTTGAGGTAGCAGCAACACATATAAGACAGGTGTATCATTAGTTTTTATTTTTGATTTTTCTTGACTCTGCCTCTCAGATTTGCTTTGCTTGAGGAAGTCATCTAAATTCTCAATTTTTTCTTTCCTGCCTGACAGTTCTTTGGGTGATGAACACAATAAATGCTTGCAATTCATTTTGATCTCAGTGGAGATGGAACAGTAAATATGAGGCAGTGAGGGCAATATTATAAGTGACTGCTGTAGTTATTTTGCTTGATTTAACAATTTGTGGTTTAGACTAATGGTTTATGGTGTGCAATATCAGGTAGCCTTAGTGAATGGGCCTCTGTACGATTGGTTTGAGGATTAAATTAAAGGTAGTGGTATAGATCCAGAGGCACACACACTCAGCCTGTTTGCTGCTTTAAGTACTGCTTTCATTTCAGTGGACTGGTGGCCTTTGGGAATTGAGAATTTGGCAGATCATGTATTGAATTGGGGAGTTAGTAAAGATAATTATAGAAAACACCATAGAACCCATTAAAATAAACTCTCCTGCAAATATTACGACTCTAAGTAAACTGCCAGTGCAGGTACCAGGTGGGCTTAACTGGAAAGCATTTGTCATTTTAGCAGGGTTTAAAAGGAAGGAGAGTGGCTTGCAAAGGGAAGGAGGGGTCATGTATAGTAAAAGGAGAGGTGTCAGAATTGAGTTGTGAAACTGGCAGAAGATAATGTTATCTTACGGTAGCAGAGAACACACTGGTGGAATATAGGGGCCAGGGAGCTGGGCCCTGGAGTGCGTGGCAGTCTTGATTCAGTGTTGGAAAAATGCACACCCAAAGTATACATGTTAAAAATAGATGCTATAGAAGAGAATGTATCACGCTTGGGGGGGGGGGGAGGGAAGTGGTAATCAGATTTGTGTATTATTTTATTATATTTGACCTACATTTGGCCTCCCTCCTTTTATTTCTGTCTAGTCTTCATTTGTCCTTGAAAATTTTAGCTGGGAATCTAGAATATTTACAGCACTAATGGTTACTGAGAATCCAAAATACATTATACTAATCCTCTCTAGTGAAGGCAATGCAGCAACTAGGACTTCTCTCCCTGGGCATTCAAGTGCTTTGGAAAGTGAGTTTGCCCAGGGAAAAGATCACATGACTCAGTCTTTGAGAAATAAGTCTGTTGTCAAAGGCAGTGTAACCTTGAAGACCTAACCTCTCCTTTAGCACAAAGAGGCAAGTAATTAATTTGAGATGCACAGACGAAGGCAAGTCTGCAGAAAGAAAACATTTAGCTATGTATTTATGCGAGGACACCTAAAGTAGCATTTTTTTTTCCAGGTGCTATATATATGACTTGCAAATAATGGGTCAGTACTGAAGTTCTTAGAGGCAGCCCAGAATGATCACCTAGCTCTTTCAGATGTAGTTATTTAAATTATGAGCAGGAGTCCTCTCATTTTTAAGTAAATACCAGATCTTGGAAATAGTGGTGAGAAAATGAGCTTCATCTTATTGCAGCAGTTTCTTTGTCATTCTGTAACTGTAAGGCTGAGCATTTCAAATTTACATAAACTTCCAGTAAGTTGCTCAAGAATCCTAGCTCCTTCATCTTATTTCTTATACCACGGCATACCTCTCTGCAAGAGACAAAGTAGACTTAGAGGTGCCCCTGATTGTTATTTATCTTAGCATTTGAGCAGATAATAAATAGTATATAATTAGCCAATATCAATGTTTTCTTTTTTTTTTTTTTTGCATGGTCATAGGCATGCCTACTTGAAACCTTTATATTGATATGTTAAAAATATTGTTTTCCCTTTTTCTCTTTTACTAGCTGTTACATAGTTTTAATAGAGCCATCATCCCAAGACCAGAAGGAAGTAAGTGCTGATTCATAAAAAGGACTGTTTGTTGCCTTTCTTCATGAGTTAGTTTTCATTCCTGATGTCAGATTGTTGCTGTGTGCCCTGTATCCTCTCTAAGCTAGATCTCCAAATGTATATATGTATTCTGTTTTACCTACTGCAACCAACCCAGATTTTCCTGGACTGCTGTAATCCTCATTGATTTTTTTCTATCTCTGAGCTTTTTTTTTTTTTTTAAGTCTTTCTCTATAATTACTTTCTCAACAAAGCCCAAAATGTTTCCGCCACAATTCTCATTGATACTTATTCTTATAGCTATAAATAAACACCTAAGACTTCCAGGTGTACATCATTCAGCTTCCTAAGTTGTAAGTTCCTATGGGTGGGAACTGTTTATCAGGTCCCCTGTTTGCAACCCCCTTACCCCCACCCTTGATTATTTTTTATGCTTAAACTCTCTGAGTATGGATTATAGAAGTAATAAATTATTGCACCTTAGAAAATAACAATTGGGGCATCTGGGTGGCTCAGTTATTTAAGCGTCTGACTCATGATTTCGGCTCAGGTTGTGATCTTGTGGTTTGTGAGATCCAGCCCTGTGCCAGGCTCTGCACTGAGCCTGGAGCCTGGTTGGGATTCTCTTTCTTCTTTCTCTGCCCCTCCCCTGCTTGCATGTGTCCTCTCTCTCTCTCAGTCTCTCAAATAAACAACAAAGAAAATAACAGTCACACATATTCAGTTATTTTAGGGCAGTCATCTTCCATGTATCATATATACTCCAGGAATGTGGGAGCACTGCCTAGTTCTGTAATCTTTATTTTTTCGGAGATAAAATGTGATCAGAGTTGCTGGTTTCTTCATTAATTTACTTTTGATATCTTTGGCTAAATTAAGGTTACATTAATCAAATGTATACAGTTTGGAAAGTTTATGTTCTTTAACACATGATTTCCAAATTATCATGATGTGTATATATCACTTGAGCCAGTGCTTGAGTAAAAGACCTCTCTAGCCTGCCTGGTATTGGAAATTGCCAGTTGTAAAGCTACGTGAAGCGCCTTTTTTTTTTTAATTAAAAAATTTATTTTATTTTATTTTTATTTTAGAGAGCACGGAGGGAGAGGGGCAGAGAGAGAGGAAGAGAGAGACTCTTAAGCAGGCTCCACGTTTAGTGCTGAGCCAGACATAGGGCTTGATCTCACGACCCTGGGATCATGACGTGAGCCAAAATCAAGGGTCGGATGCTCAACTGTTTGCATTGAGGCACCTTCTTAATCTCTACCTGTCCCTCCTACTTCCTTCTCCCTTCCCTTCTGTCTTTCTCTTCCTCTCTCCTCCCCCAACTCCTTTTCTCCTTCTGTCCTTCCTTTCAGTTATTTTTTATAGAGAAATAAAACCTGCCACTTCTTTTGAAAAATAGTTTTGCTAAACATTTTATAAAATATGAATTGTAGATCCTTAAACAGTAAACCATTACCTGATTTTCCTCATTAAAGTTCTCTTCAAACTTAGCATTAAACCTGCACAGTTTATATTTTTGGATTGTTCATGCTGTCCCCCCTGAGAGATAAGTGTTAATATTACTGTTCCCTAGTTCTGAATACAGACTCAAGCATTCACTTTCCCTGATTTCATTTTTGAAACAAGAATCATCTTTTATTAGGATACTCAAATGTGCCAGCCTAATCACAGGCAAGCACTTATATTGGGAAAAAAAATAGGAAATTTTAAAAATCTTTTCTGCTATACGAATAATCTGTTTTAAATTCATTATGAAAATAATAAAGCATTAAACATTAGAGCATGGTATGAAATGTGAAATTCTTCTTCAAGCTCATGGCTTAAATAATACTTCCCCCCCCACCAAATAATACTTTTAAGAAGTGTTTTAAAAAATTTTTCTGGGGGTGCCTGGGTGGCTTAGTTGGTTGAGCAACTGACTTCGGCCCGGGTCATGATCTCACGGTTTGTGAGTTCAAGCCCCGCGTTGCACTCTGTGCTGACAGAGCCTGGAGCCTGCTTCTGATTCTGTGTCTCCCTCTCTCTCTCTGCCCCTCCCCCACTCATGCTCTGTCTCTGTCTCAGAAATAAACATCAAAAAACAATTTTTTTAAAAAAATTTTTCTATGGTTGAAGAAAAAAAAAGGTTTCTGTGGGGTGTCTGGGTGGCTCAGTTGGTTAAGTGTCTGACTTCAGCTCAGGTCATAGTCTCACAGTTCGTGAGTTGGAACCCTGTGTTGGGCTCTGTGCTGACAGTTCAAGAGCCTGGAACCTGCTTCGGATTCTGTGTCTCTTTGCCCTTCTCCCACTTGCCCTCTGTCTCTCTCTCTCTCAAGAATAAATAAAAACATTAAAAATAGTAATAATAAAAAAAGAGGTTTGTGTTAATTCTCCCTCCAACTGTCAAGTAATTTACTTCACTCCTCTGTATAACTAAAAAAGAATTCTGAGCTGCTGTTGGAATTTTGGCAAAATGTATCTTACCCATTTTTAGATAGATATCCCTAAAGATTTATAGCACTTTCTTTTCCACTGTTTAAAATAAGTCATATGTATTAGTATAAAAATTATTTCGTATTATGAATTATAAATTTATAAATTATTGGTAATTGGTGTCCTATTCCAATAAGTGCTTTTCTAAATATATGAAATTCTCATTTACATTATAATACATGGGAATACATGACCTTTAGCTTTCTTTTAATAGTGAAATAAATTTAAATAATTTTTTTTCTATTTTTGTAAAGAAGAGAAACATCAATAATTCATCGTGCCCTTAATATTTTAACACTATTTCTTTTAGGCGCACAGTTGGATAAGATGGGATTCACAATTCTCAGAAAATGCATCAGTGCAGTTGAAACACGAGGTAACATGATAGAATCATTTTATTCATGAAAAGCTATAGGTATGTAAAATCTACGAGTATCTGAAGTGCCTGTTGCATGGTTAAGTGTGTTATAGAATGGAAGACGTCAATGCAAAATGTGTATGTACTCTGGGGGTCAGAGATTGAGCTGTCCATTTACTATGACAGCATGGGATTTTCCTTTGTGTTTACATTTATATTTCTCCCCAGCACTGAAGTCATTGCTGAAATGAGAACTATTTGAAGAATCAGCAGTGTTGGACAGCCAATCTGAATCCTTTTTTGTTCACCATTAGGGTAGTCTCATCTTCCATTGTCTTGTTGGCCTCTCTCTAAAAAGTCAGCTTCATTGAGGTGTCATTTACATACGGTAAAATTCACTGACTTGAACTGTAGGAATTGGTGAGTTTTGACAAATGTGTACTGTTTTGTAGCTGCCACCATAATCATAGAAGATTCCTGGCTTTCCTCTCCCTGTTCCTTTATGTCCGTTTGCAGTCAATCTGCCTGCCCTCCCTCCTTGGCCCTTGGCAACCACTGAGCTGCTTTCTATCACTTTAGTTTGTTCCTTCTTTTTTAAAAACCATTTCATATAAAAGGAATCATGCGGTATAGAGCCTTTTGAGTCTGCTGCTTTATGTAGCATAATGCTTTTGAGATTCATCTTGTGGAGTGTATACCTAGTTCATTTCTTTTTACTGCTAGGCAGGATTTCATTACATGGATATACCACAATTTCTTTATTCATTCACCTGTTGATAAATATTTGGGTTGTTTCCATTTTATTTAAAAAAAAATTTTTTTTAACGTTTATTTATTTTTGAGACAGAGGCAGAGCATGAACGAGGGAGGGTCAGAGAGAGAGGGAGACACAGAATCTGAAACAGGCTCCAGGCTCTGAGCAGTCAGCATAGAGCCCGACGCGGGGCTCGAACTCACGGACCACGAGATCGTGACCTGAGCCAAAGTCGGACGCTTAACCGACTGAGCCACCTGGGCGCCCCGGGTTGTTTCCATTTAAATTTAAGGAAAGCTAATTCCTCCCCCACTGAAAGTTTTTTCTTTATAATCCCTAAAAAACCCCAAAAAACCCCCCAAAACCCAACAAAACAGGGTCCCTCTTCTTTGCAGCCATTGCAGCAGACTTTGGAGAAATGAAAGATTAAACATTACAAAACAGGCTGTTTCTGGAGGTGGAGTTTCTCTTTGTTTAGAGACCGAGTGAAGTACGGTTAAATGGATATTTCATTCACTCTCATGTATTGAGTATCCCGGTCCCACTTTGGATGACTTTGTGGATGAAGCATTGTGTTCATGCTTTCTGTCAAAACAGGATTTTTGTCATGGAGCCATGTCAGAAATAAAAGTGTCGGATGACAGAGAAGTACCAGCCCTTTTATGATTAGGGGTTTGTGCATCGATAATAAAATCCCTAGTCATAGAAAGCCTTTTCTCATACACTCTCTTATGGTGGCAGTTTGGTCTGTGGCAGATTTTCCTTCATCTGCCCTGAAGTTGAGCTGATAAATTTCTTCATTTTCCTAGTGTTTCACAAATTTCCAAAATTTGGAAAAAATACTGTGATTTTCATATCTCTCGCTTCATCATTCATGTTTCTGTTTCTCCTGAGTTCCTGAAGTGAAGCGCTTTAATTTTATCACTTGTGTGTTTATTATTTTGATAAATTATGTTCTTTCCCCAAAGGATATGTTTTATACATACTTGCTTCTGCCTGAACAGATTAAAATCTATCTAGAATGCTTTCTGATTGGTATATGTAGTTTTATGGAATGTTCTATACATTGAATGGAATATATATATATATACATATATATACATACATACATACACACACGAATCTGCATTGAATGTATTTTTATTGGATGTATTTTTATTATAAATATATAATTATTGGATGTTTTTAACAGAAGAATGAGTCTACACAATTTAAGTTAGATTTTTATCATTTAAAAATAAACTAAAAGCATATGTTTTTCTTCTTTTTTTTAATGTTTATTTTTTGAGAGAGAAAGAGAGAGAGACCAAGCGCGAGTGGGGTGGGGGCATAGAGAGAGGGAGATACAGAATCTGAAACAGGCTCCAGGCTCTGAGCTATCAGCACAGAGCCCAACGCAGGGCTCAAACTCCTGAATTGGGAGATCATGACCTGAGCCCAAGTTGGACGCTTAACTGACTGAGCCACCCAAGTGCCCCATGTTTTTCTTTTTCAAATCTTTTGTTCTTAAAGGTTTTCCATTCCTGAATGAAGCCTTTTACTTTTAGTGAAATAATAGACTAATAATAGTGTTCAAAGAATCAGTGGTCAGATTATATTATCAAAAATGATGAGAAACATTGTAGAATCTCTGAGGCTTTTATACTAAATTTGTGAGTTCCTTTAAGGAATATTGTTGTCAATGATTTCCCGCAAATCAGCTAGCATGACTAGTGATTTTTCTTATGCTATAGGCATGATTTGCCGTACTTATTTTTTCATCAGGATAAAACTAGTTTATGTCCTGTAACAAGAAACCCACAAGTCTCTGTGTCTGAAAACAATAAGAATTATTTCTCACTCAAGCACTGGTAGGAGGGTTTTGCTCATCACTAATACTTAGGCTTGAAGGTTCCTGGTTGTTTTTGTGAACCAAACAAGTCAAGGGATCCTGGCTGCCTTGTCAGAGGGAAACAATTCTGGAGTGCTTTGGACCTCCAAGCAAAGTGGTCTGGGTTTGAAGCGGGTTAGGTTTGCTAATAACTAATTGGTCACTAGAAGCCTCATGGTCATACTCGACCCCAAAGAGTCTAGGTTCAGCAACCCTACCAGGAGACTGGAAAACACACAGAGAGCTGGAAATCTTTGGGGAATAGCTTTAATGACTGCTGTGTACCTGGTGGATCTACATGCCTAAAGACCAGGGGCTTTTAATGAGATCTGACTGAAGAAGTATTTCAAATCACAGCTTGTAGTGTTTTAAACATGACCATCATTTTCTGAAAACTGCCCATTTCATGTGTGTGGGTTAAAACCATTAGTGTGCCTTTTTCCAAATATGTTTTTCTAAAAACGACTTTTGGCATTTTTATTGTCATCAATCTTATTTGTGACTTCACTGAAATATTTGAAAGCATCAGACAAATGTCTAAAATTTAGTGTCATCTGCAGTATCCTAAGAAAGTTAACATTTTTAGTGTACTAACATATCTTTGACAACATATACACTACATATGGAACTAATATGTATGCGACACTAACATAGGACAGTAATATATGACACAAATAAAATATATGATAACCTATGTCAACACGTACAATATATGTTGACCTATACAGATGCTGACATCTTGACCTGAGTGGGACTATTTAAGCAGTTACTCTACTTTTGAGACGAGAACTAATCCCATTTCTCTGTAACATCAGCATCAGTTAACAAATCATACTTGTCACTTTCATCGAGTTGTTTGCTCATGAAGTGAGGGTGTGTGTGGGAGTCAGATCAACTGATCTTTCAACCATTTACCAAATATTTGTAATTGATATGTACTGGTTCTTAATCAATTCAGGCCAACTGACTACCTCTAGGAAATTATTGCTTATGTACATATGCCAAGTTGAATGATTTCCTAAAGCTATTATTCTCAAATATTGCTGCACATTGGAATCATCTGGGATCTTTAAAGACTGTAACCTGGCTCTCACCACCACCCATGTCCCCCCCCCCCCCCCCCCAAGTCAAGTTTGACTTCCTGGCTGTCGGGTATGAACTGGGAAGTGGGATTTTTTTTTCATTTAGTTTACTTTTTTATTTTGAGAGAGTACATAAGCGAGGGAGGGGTGAGAGAGGAGAAACAGAATCCCAAGCAGGCTCCAAGCTATCAGAGCCCGATGTGGGTTCGAATCCATGAACTATGAGATCATGACCTGAGCCATGATCAAGAGTTGGATACTCAACCCACTGTGCTACCCAGGCACTCCTGGCAAGCGGGATTTTGTAAAATGTTCCCCAAGTGATTCTACTATGTAGCGAAGTTTGGGAACCACTGTCCTAATGGAAGGGTTGCTTGGTATTGAAGAAATAGTTTGCACAATTGTTATCTTTATGTTTATAGTATCCAGCTATGTGGGGAGCTTTTTTTGTAACTTCTTTTTAAAAATAACCCAACCTAAACCCAAACAAACAAAAGAGAAAAGTTCTGCAGAAAATAGCATAATGTTCTTTTCCTTCCCTTAGTAACAGGTGACTTACCACCATTAAATCCTAGTTCTACCAGTATTAATAAATAAATACTGGTTAGTATTTATTTATTGAGCAGTATTTATTTATTGAGCAATCACAGGGTGTACATAGCTTTGTTCTAGTCCTTTGGGACACATTAAAAGTTGTTTACATATAATGCTGGATACGTTAATAGTAAACATAGAGATTTGTAATGTAAATATAACAGGTGATAAAATAAGTGTTACAAGGTTGCAAGGATTAAGAGAATTTGAATGCATGTTGATAGAATGAAGTGTACTTGATGTTATATAATTGAGGACTGTGGTTAGAAATAGGCTTCCTTAGATTTAAAGGATAGGAAGGTATATTGTGGAATTTAGAGACATCTTTGCAAAGCTGTGGAGACAGAGTATGACAGAAACAAGCCAAATTTGATTGGAAAGGAAACATGAAAGTATTGGTGGGAATGCAAACTGGTGCAGCCACTCTGAAAAACAGTATGGAAGTTCCTCAAAATGTTAAAATTAGAGCTTCCCTACGACCTAGCAATGGCCCTGCTAGGTATTTATCCAAAGGATACAAAAATGCTGATTCAAAGGGGCATATACGACCTGATGTTTATAGCAGTGTTGTTAACAATAGCCAAATTATGGAAAGAGCTCAAATGTCCATTGACGCACGGATAAAGGAGATGTGGTTTATATATACAATGAAATATTACCCGGTGATCAAAAAGAATGAAATCTTGCCATTTGCAACAATGTGGATGGAACTAGAATGGATTATGCTCAGCAAAAAAAGTCAGAGAAAGACAAATGTCATATGATTTCACTCATATGAGTAATTTAAGAAACAAAACAGATGAATATGGGGGGGGGGGAGGAAAAATAAGATAAAAAGAGAGAGGGAGGCAAACCATACGAGACTCTTAAATATAGAGAACACACTGAGGGGTGCTAGAGGGGAGGATGGGGGGGGATGGGTTAAATGGGTGATGGGCATTAAAGAGGCACTTGTTGGGATGAGCACTGGGTGTTCTATATAGGTGATGAATCACTAAATTCTACTCCTGAAACCAATACTACACTGTATGTTCACTAACTTAAACAAAAGAAAGGAAGCATGAAGAAATAGCATCAAAGCAGTACTGAGGCATTTGCATTTAATTGTAAAGGAGCTGGATAAGTGCTTGAGGGTGGTGGATAGCAGAGTAGGAGGCTTAGAAAGATAAATATGAAAATTAGTATTGGCAGCCGTGTGTGGGATGACTTAGTGCACAGGAGCCTCAGAATTCTGTCTAGGCTGGAGGATTCAGTAGACGAGGTAGCTGATTTAGGATGGTCGATTTGGGCAGTGGGGTCAGAGAGCATTGATGCATCCAAATAATTTAGCAGATCGTCACATTTAGCAGTTGGTCATACATACAGGATCCGAGTTCTGTAAGGAATTTCACCTTCAGATTTTAGTTTGGAAAGCAAAGGATATCAAGGAAACTTATGGGTCCATGGCAGACATGTTGACATGTGTCAGGATCACCAGGGGGTACTTCTTGAAAATGCAGATTCCTGGGGTCAATCAGCTCTGTTGAATCAGAATCATTGGTAACTGGGCCTCTGCTGTAGACAGTGTGAGTTCCAATAAGAATAGTCCAGTGGAGACAGGAATTTTCTCATCTTTTGGTTTTAGAGGGTAGAAGAAGCCATGATGGTTTCCTGAGAGAGTTTATGAGGGCCCTGGATCATGGATCCATGTAGCTTTTGGGATCATGAGAGTGAGCATAGCAGATGTAGGGTAGACCTGCATCCTAAAAAGAGGGGTTGAGAGAAGAAATAGCAAAATGGCTCATAGTGGCCAAGTCTCTGTGTCAGAAGCCAAGGGTATTTCGGATTTCACATAGTTTGTAGGTGGATCCAAGGCATATTCTGAAGTATTCATGGCACCTGTCGCTCATCATCCTGTGCTTCATCGCCAGTCTCTCTACCTGCTATTTCAGATGACACCTCGTTTAGTGCCCTAGTGCCTAGTGCCCTGTAGCAGTTTGTTCCTTTGTGGGAAGCACCTGATTATTCTCAAAATAGTTTTATACAACATATCCTCCATTGTCTGGGCTGAAAACCATGCAGCCACCATGTGTCTGTGGCTCCCTCAGGATGGAGAATATGATGGGCTCACTCTTCTCCTTTGCCCCTCCTGGATCTCTGAATCACCACTGACTCAGGGCTTCCTTGAGGACTTAGCGCATAAGCTGCCTTCTGAAGGATGAGGGAGGAATTGACCAGATGCATGGGTGTAGGGTTTCAGGAAGGATGTTGGCAGAGGAAAAGGTGGGGTTGCAGTGTAGATGTTTGAAAGAACATGATGCACCTGGGCCCTAGAAGTCCTTGGCAAGACTGGAGGAAGAGAGGTACTTTGATTACTCTGTAGAAGCTGCACCTCTCTGTTGGCTGATGGGGGCTGCCAGGCTTACACTCCACAGTGGTGCAGTGAAATAGGCACTTTGGAAAGATTCTTAACCCCTTGGACCCTCAGTTTAAAAGAATGTGACTAGGAAGTTCATTCACACTGCTTACCTACCCCCATGTTTGTGAGGATTAGAGCTAATTTTTTTTATATAGTAGAATATTTATTAAATGTATTGTTTCAATTTCCCCTTTCCATCCTTCCCTTGAAGTGCTTTCCTTGTGAGAAGGAATTTCCTCATTTGGCAGTTACATTGTCTGATATTGTTTTTTTTTTTTTTTTAATTAACATTTATTTATTTATTTCTGAGAGATAGGGAGAGCACATGCACAAGTGAGAGAGGGAGACAGAGGATATGAAGCAGGCTCTGTGCTGAGCATAGAGCCTGTTATGGGGCTCGAACTCAGGAACTGTGAGATCATGACCTGAGCCAAAATCAAGAGTTGGCCACTTAACCACCTGAGCCACCCATGCTCCCCTCTGATATTGTTAGTTATATGACATATTTATTTTGTTTCAGGAACTTTATGGTTTTCTTGGAGTGAAGAAAATGTCTTATTTCTGCTTTGCCTTTGCTTGCCTCTTCTTATTTCTCAGTATAGTCTGTGTCTTTCATACATAGAACTCAATAAGCAATTGTGTTTTGCTTGAGTATTCAGAGATTTGACTAAAAGCCACATTATGTGTTCCAGCAATTGGTAAAATTATTGGAAGGATTTCTTCTTCTGTGTGTGGTTAGGATTAGTATTTTCAAGTAACATAGGTAGGATTGGATTTCTGTTCTTTGCAAATTTATGTCGGCATCTTTCTGAATTATAGGTAGTAGTTTAGACATAGATACGTCATGTTACCTGTTGAAGAATTTTCTGGTTTCAGAGCTTGAAGAGTAATTCCATGATTTCCTTAAGTAAATTACTTCTGTTCCTATAGAGGGGCCAACTCCCATGACCAGTACACTGAGTTTTTTCTGGAACTGCATGACGTCTGGTTTTGCCGAAGCATGCATTGTAAAATATACAAAAACAAATAAGACTCTAGCTTAAAAACTTCTTCTGGTTGCTATTTTTTAAATAGTCATCGTGATTTGAAACTAAATTTGTATGCCACTTTTGTTTAGGAAGTTTCTCTTTAAAGATCTTCCATATGTGAATAATTTGAATATTCACTTTAATTTCTAGAGAATGGCATTAAAATATCGGTCTAGGCAAGCTGTCAGTTATCCAGTTGAGCACTGAAACAAGCTGTGAATTCATGGGATAGAAGTAGGAAGCCACGTCTAAGATGTGTCAGTCTTTGACTTGTATGTAAAAGTGAGATTCTCTTTCTTTGAAAAGCAAAGTTTTAGGTTTTTGGAAAATCTTTTTGAAGTTGGCTTGAGGATTTTTCCACTTCTGAAACACCTCTGGAATTGTGTGGGGGTCTCAAGATGGGCCTGGTAGAAGATGATACTGTATAGTTTCAGTAGGAAGGAAGATGCCCAAGATGAACTTGCAGCATATTTTACCATTACTGCACATTAATCTTAAGTTGCTGAGGGCAAATTACATGCAAAAATGGAGAAAATAAAGAACAGCTGTCCCCAGAAAATTTACAGCAAGTAAACTTGAATTTTTCCCTCACCGTCTCTTTTTTAATCATAATGGGTGTGAGATGGGAGTGGGTGGATAACAAGAGGACAGTCTTATGTGGGAGGGAATTAGAGAGTCTTGTGGTGTCTGCAGAAATGCAAATGCAAAACTGAAATCCTAAATTCAGGCGAGTCAGGATTATTCATTTTCTTCATTAGTAATCTTATTTGTTTTAAGAACAAGTAAGCTTCCAAAGCTATTAGTTTCCAAATGAGTGGTTGACAACAGTTAATAGGGAAAAATGGTTAAACTATCCTGCTAGAGAGTAGGCATGCTAGGTTTTGTGTGTTCAGTTCAGATTCTGACGAGGTCCATGGCATTTTTATTGCAAGGCTCTGTCAACACTTTTAGCATAGTGGTGAATAGCATGAGCCCAAAGGTCAGTCTGGATTGGAATCTCTTTCACCACTTACTAGCTCTGCAACCATGGCACGTTAGTTACTTGACGCCCTGTGACCTGATTTTATCATGTGTCTCATGGGATAATGGTGGCAACTCCTTTGCGGGCTTGTGAGGATGAAAAGAGAGTGCTTGGGACCTTGGCACCTATTGAGTGCTCAGTAAATGTGAGTCACTTATTTAGAGATCCATCTGTTAATTGAGGCCAGTCACAATTAAGTAGTTCCGTTATTGATTCAAGGCTCTGGGAGCACTTTTTTTTTTTTTAAATAGTAATTTACATAGGGAAATAAATCACTTGAGTTCACTTTAGCAATTTCATGTGGCACTTGCAACATGCAGCAGAAGTAACTGCTTTGGAATTTCAGTCTTCTGTTCCTCAGTGTCTTGTGGACACTGGAGCAAGAAAACGGCCAGGAGGTGGTGAAGAAAGAAAGGATGCTCAGGAACAAGACCATGGCTTTTGGATTACGTCAAACTTCCCCCTCCACATCCCCTCCCTGTCCCCCGCCCCCCAAAAAAAGAGATTTCCCGGAGTTGCCTAGAATTGGTTTAGTTCCTGATGCTGCAGCTGTTCTGAGGTGGAGAGACTGATGGCAGCAGTGAGACTCTTAGACTTTTCCTGATGTTCTGATTTCTGTAGAGAAGAGAAGAAAAAGAGTGGCAAAAAACGACAGCCAACTTTGCCTTGAGTTTGAGTCTCTTTTTCTGTTTTACGTTAAGTAAAATTTTGTGACCACTTAAGCTTGAGCTACATGAGTGAATTTAAAAATAAAATGTACTTTTATTTAGCTGTCTCATCCGTTCCAGCTTATTTAATACTTACGTATTCTTCGACATGTACGTGTTACGTGGGCTTTAGTCAATTCTTTTTGGGTGTTTCCTACAGGAAATATATTGGAGGAAAAAATGGTGGAGATACGGTTCCCTTTTCTTAAAAATTAGTTTCAATCTAGTTTCAAGGCAGTGAAGGCCTCTGATTTCATGCTTTCATGTGAACAAGTTATTTTGTATAGTTTCATGCATGCTAGTAGAAGACCCAAGACTCCTGGATCAGAGATGAAGGACAGTTTATTACTCTCAGTAGTCAGAATATAAATTTTGTGTTGGTCTCTAATTCCTAAGGGTACTGCAGAGAAGGTCAGGTGATACCTGCCCGCACAATGGGTCATATTACAAGAGAAAAACTCTGAGCTTAGGAAACTTGACTCTTATTATGGCTGACAAGTATGCCTGGCTTTTGTTCTAGATGGAGACACTATCTCTATTTTCCAAGGCTGCAAGCAAACCTGTTCTTTGCTCTAGAGTGAGATACTGGAACAGATGGTGTTCACCCGCCCTGGGGTGTTGCTGGCAGAGGGGGTGGATGGCTATGATGTGTTAAGATGCTTTGTGAGCAGTCGAGGCCAGAGTGTGGTAGATCCCAGGCACTGTGCTGCATGTTGCCTCAGTGCTATAGGCAGAGGTGAGACGTTGACAGATTTGAGCAGGGGTATGTTCAGATCTTTTAATGGGAGTTGGGTGGGATGGGGAGATGGCAGGCAAGATGGCTGGTTGGATTTTAGAAATAATCCAGATAAAGCTGATGGAGGTTTAAACTAGGGCACTGATAGTGGAAAGAAGGGATGGATAGGATGAGAGACTTGGCAGAAAAACAGAATCTGACGACATGTTGAATATAGAAGGTAGGGAAAAGGGAAGATAAAAACTGTAAGCTTCCCAACCAAGGTAGTTGAAGACATCTTTAGCCAAGACAGAGAATGCAAGAGGAGCAGTAGGTTTGGGAGGAATATAGGTTGGTTTTTGATATTGTGAATTCAGAGTGCCTGTCCTGTGACATTTCTGTCAGAAATAAAATGAAGGCAACAGAAGAGATGGTGGGCATCATTTTTTAGAGAGGTGAAGTTTTTTTTCTTTTCTCTTTTCTTTGTTTCTCTTTTCTTTTTTTCCTTTTTTTTTTTTTTTTTTTTTTTGAGAGAGAGCATGAGCTGGTAGGGGGGTGGGGCAGAAAGAGAGGGAGAGAATCTTAAGCAGCTTCTACACCCAGCATGGAGCTTAATGCTAGGCTCACTCTCACAAACAATGAGATAGTGACCTGAGCTGAAATCAAGAGTTGGACACTTAACCAACTGAGCCACCCATGCACCCCAAGAGGTCAAGTTTTGAGTGTCAAAAAGTCTTGTCAGATGGATGGTGAGGGAAGAAAATAATGGGGGACAAAGGGCAGAATATTTGGGGATCTTTGCCTTTAGAGAATATGAGGAAAAAGAATAATTAAGGAGACATAGCACAGTTACAGGGTCAGAGGAGAACCCAAGACAGTGTGGTGTAAAGGAATCCAGAAGAGGGGTAATTTCAAAGAGGAGGAAGTCATACCTGTGTCACCTGCTCTACAAAGTTCAGGGAGGAGGAGGACCAAAAAAAAAACCATTTAAGGACTGGGAAGCAAGAAGCTGGAGAATAGCCAGGCTGTACGGGTTGTACTTCTCACAAGAACCCTATGAGACAATGATATTTTCCATTTTCCATGAGCATCTGAAGCCAAGAGACATGATTTGACTTGTATAAGTCTCAGCTAGAAGGTATCAGACTACAACTCAAATCCAAGGCTGAGTTTTTAATGCTGGTGCTCTCAACATCAATGAACACGAGGAGATGGAGACTATAGGCTGATTTCGGAGGATGCTGGAGATGAACAATATAATACAGACAAATACTTAAAGAATAGAGGAAGTGTGAAACTGTAGACAGTAGGAAAGGGAAGCTGGGAGGGAAGACTTAAATGTCATTCTCTGAAGTGCTCCTCCAGACTTGAGATGAAGCCATTCTAAAGTCATACCTTCTTCTTTCCATACTGGCTCCATCATGGACCTTTGAAGGGACACCATCAGCCCAAGAAAGATTTATCCCCTTTGCTGAGAATCTATGTAATACCTTGGAAAGTCTCTTTGTAGAAAACATAATGGGAGTGTGGAATCTGCATCTGACTGTATTTAAAATCCTAATAACAAATGGCATTTTATATTTTCTGAGTATTTCATGTATTCTAGCTCACACAGCCCCTACAAAACTCAGTAGGTGGTTGAGATCTATCTTGTTTCTGAGGGATCTGTGGCATGGAACGTTAAGGGTAAACCTGCCACAGTTCACACAGCCTATAAAGAGGCAGAGCTGGAATTCGGAACCGGGTCTCCATATTCAACGTCAGAATTCACCCATGGCAGGAGAGTAAGGTGAGAGGAAGAGTTGGTTGACAACTCCACTTAGTGGTAATAGGGGAGCTGAATTCTGCTAGGAGGCCCAGGGACTGTGACACACTCCTTTCCCCAAGGTTTACACTGAGAGGAAAGATCGAAGGGCACATTGAATGAGTGATAGATCTGTTAGATGTGGGACAGAAAGACATCAGACCTCGAGAGAGTTTGGGGCCCTGAGTGTTATTAATGGAAGAGGAAACTTCCTGGTAGTCAGTAGTTTCTCACTAGCCCTGCTGGAGGCTTCCTGCCCACTGGCTTGGGTGAATTTATACCAGAAATAGCAGCAAGTCTAGGGGTTGTCTGGTCTGAAGCAAAAATGCTTTCCTCTCATGTGGGCTAGCTGGATGGAATGCTGGGAATATACAGTCTATTCTGACCCTAATACCAAGGTAGCAGCTAATAAACCAAAAACCCTTTGTATTTGTGACTTGGAATGAAAGAATGAGTCTTAGAGTCAAGCCTAGATGTGTCTGAAAAGTCCTGGAATGAGAACTTCATCACAAAAATACTGGTTTAGACCTGGAATTGGGTATTTGCCTTGTACTTTGTCCCTACTTTTCACTTATGCTGGGATGGGATGCAGTAATGAAAGTGATGTGACAGGCAGACTCAGTGGGCACAGCTGCCCTCATGTACCAAACTGTTGGAGTTCTGAGCTCTCTGGTTGGTTGGATATAGGAAGATCATGTGAATGAAATCATGAGACCTGTCCTCAAAGTGCCTGCTGGTGAGGAAGCTATCCATCATAATACAGAAGTGGGTTAATCTAAAAAGAACATGTAGAGGCCAACATGAAAGTGGAAGCAAGACTTCATAGGAAGGAAAAGTGCAGAGTAGTTCCTGACACATAGTAACTGTCAATAATATTTTTATATCTGCTGCCCAAATCATCATCTAGGGGAGAAATTCCAAACGTTATCAGCGAACAGAAATGTCATATTTTCTGTGAGCCATTCATATTGAATAAATTTTGACACTCAACATGTGCTTTATTTTATAAATTAGGTTGTAGACTTAGGGCAATATGTATATGTAGTGTACCTAGCTGTTTTGATACTAATTTTGAATCTTATGCTCAATTTAAGTTTGTAATAGTGCTTGGTATGTGAGGCTCATGCGCTTTACACACGGTGTGTCCTTTGATTTCCATGACAATCCCATGCCATCATTAACCTCATTTTTCAGGTAATGAAGCTGGGGCAGGGAGAGAATGAGTGACTTGCCAGGTTGTACAACCAGGAGGTGGTAGAGTTGGAAGTTTCCAGGATATGAGTAACCTTAACTTGTAATAATTCATATCTTACAAATTTAACAGATGTGTTTACTGAATATGCTTTTTTTTTTAAAGTTTATTTATTTATTTTGAGAGAGAGAGAGAGAGAGCGCGAGCATGCACAAATGGGAGAAGGGGCAGAGAGCTAAAGAGAGAATCCTATGCAGGCTCCACGCCATGAGCACAAAGCCTGATGTGGGGCTTGATCTCATAGACCATGAGATCATGACCTGAGCCAAAATCAAGAGTCAGATGTTTATCTGACTGAGCCACCCAGGCGCCCCTACTTTTTTTTTTTTTTTTTTTTTGAAGTGAGGGGACTAAGATCTAGAAATGTTGAAATGTTACTATCATCTGCAGTTAATCTTCTGTTTCAGGGCTTAAAAATTGTTTCTTACCCTGTTTTTTCCTAGTATTTAATACACTTTAAGTATTAAAAATAATACATTCTTCTTCCAAAATTTTAGAATTCTTTAAATACAGTACCTTAATTTATGGTATTGAATGTTACGTCCCTTTGATGGAATAGAGCAAATGATGCTTGGTTCTGTCTGCTTATACTTAAAAATAATTTAACTTAAATGCATGTTTTTGATAGAACCTTAGAATATTATGAATTGTCCAGTATCTTGGAAGGTAGTCTTTGTGTATGAACCTGTTTATTTTTGTGTAACTCAGTGCAGTGGATAGTCTGGAAAGTGATGATTGTATTTACACAGACATGTAAATAGAATGTTTATTGGGGATTAGTTATAAATATACATAAAGGACACATTATCAAATCTTTGTCATTTACCTATGACCTGAAGCAATATTCATGAGCCTCATCATTTGCTATTTTTGGAGTCACCTTTATAGCATTTCGTTCTTAGCCTTGTTGCTGGGTTATTTTCTCATAAGCTTTTCCTAATCATTTTACGTATAGTGCTTTCTTCCTTTTATTTTCAAGTCCCACTCCAGGTTAGTTAATATTTATAATTGTATTTAAATGTATTATTATAAAACATTTACAATTATGATTGATATTTATGCATAAAATTGTGTGTTCATTACATAGCTCAAAGGAGAATTTGTCTTTGCAGTGCTGGTGGGATATATAAACAAATTTGCATTTATGCGTGTGTGTGTGTGTGTTTATGTGTGTGTGCTGTATCACTGATGACATGTGGCAGACTTTTGATGTAAATCTTGTGAATATGAACCTGACAATTGATGACCTTTCATCCCTGTTGTAGACAGACAAAAATGCAAATAAATGATTCAGTCCTGCCACAAATATTGGTCAATTATCTCATTCCATGCCAAGCACTCTACTGGTTACTAGATGAGAACTGACTGAATGTTAGTTTATGGACCCATAGCATATGGTCACTGATTTCTGTAGAATCATATACCTGGATAATTTTTTAAAATAATTTTGTACGTATCGCCATCAAAAGTCTAAGTTTCATTTTGAGTCTTATTCCTTTATAATGTTATATTTGTCTTTTCTGCTTACAAATAACCTTTTCTGTCTCTTTTTATTTTCTTTCTATATCCTTTTACTAATCACTCATCAACTTACGAATGACTTACTCAGTTTATCCATTAATTTATCTGATTCACTGGTTAAATGTATACCATGTACTGAGGATCATGCAAGATATTAAGAGTCCCTGAGTTATCAGGTATGGGTTCTGTTCCCGAAGCCAGAAAGGAAAGATGAGACGTTGTGGCTGGGTTGGTTGCTCTCTCCCAAGTTGCTCTTTCTTTTAATTTTAATTGTCTTTTAAATTTTATCCTGTCTTCACTGTATTCTACCTCAGTGCTTAAAATATAAGTACACGATAATTTTTATGAAATTAATAGGAATTTAAATGTTACACAATTTCTAGCCTGTTATTGCCTCATTTATTTCCAAATTCTCCTTCCTTCTGTTCTTCATTGACCTTTCCTGTGTGTGGTGTGTGTGTGTGTGTGTTGATTACCTGTCTTCTCTCTTCTGCCTCCTTTACTCTAAATGCCACTTCCTCTTTTCTTCTTACTCAACAAATTTTTTTGCCAGTTATGGCCATGTTAGCCTTTGCCCCCACCTCTGTTGTTTAACTGAATTTAGCCACCCTCTTTGGCTTTATTTTCCTTTTGTATCTAATTCTTTTATTGTTCCAGAGCATCTTATTTTCTCTTTTGCTTCTCTAGCCCACCTACCAGGGCCTCTGAGTGCCCACTGGTGTTAGGTAGTTCTGTGCAGGTGTTTTGTGGAGTGGAATAGACTGGTTCTGGCAGCATCATCTGGGTTCCAAGAGGGAGACTGGGGCAGAGATGATGATGAAAGTTGACTCATTTCCTTTTTTTGACTTTCTCCTCAAGAAAGATGTGGCTGGTACTCAGTGACAGGACTGTGTGAGATTGGAGGAGACAGGCGGTGGGAAGTAAGACACGTTTGATTTCACCTTGTCCACTTTGCCCAGGGACAGCTGTCATCAGCTGCTCATCACTGTAATGGAGAGCACTTACCCTCCTGATCAGAAACAGCCTTATTTATTAAAAGAAAACAAAAACAAAAACAAAAATAAAACTTTGGGCCTATAGCACTTTGACCAGATGAAAAATTTTTGTTAAAAGTTAAAAAGTGCTGTAGTAATAACATCAGGGAATATTGCTACCCGAGAAAAATCGTAGTAAGTTGGATATTTTAACTTTGTTTTTAGCTCCTAATTATAATGTCTGTTTTGGCCCAAGGCCAGTCTCTATCTGTAGTTCCAAATTAATTCCAAGACCCTAGCCATATCTTTTTTGTACTCAACTATTCCATGTGAGGCACCATGAAAGCTATTAAAAACAAAACTCAAGATTGACCTAGTATCTTTCCATGTCTCTGTGTATTTGGAAAGAGAAGGTAGAACACAGGTCTTCAATTCTTAATCTGAAAATCATGAGGTTGGATGTGTTTTAGAAAGCGTATGGGACGTAAGGTATACTGCATGTCACATCTCCAGATGTGTGGGCATACTTTTAACATAGTTAATTAGGAGTGTTCACACTGAGCGGGGGAATATACAAATGTAAATAATCTGATGTCAGGTCAAGCATTCAGACTTTGATTTTGGGAATTGTGAATAAGAGATTGTGGGCTTGTTTTAAAATGTATTCAAGTGTTCGGAGGAATTAATTATGAGTCATGTTCAGGAAAAGGGAATATCAACTGTAGGCTGGTGTTAGACAAGGTGGGATTTTATCTGGTTTTGAAGGTCTGGATGGGATTCAGTTTGCTCACTGTTGAACCTCTGGCAGCTAGAACGGCACCTGGCACATATTTGATGAGTAAATATTTGACAGATGAGTAATTTGTGGAGAGAAGGCGGAAGAACATTTCTGTCCGAGGAGATGACCTGGAGGGAGGAGGGAAGGGAGTGAATTTGGTGACTTGTGGGTGATAGTCCGGGGTTTCCTCTGGTTGAGGTGAATACTCCACAATAAATGTGGGTAGGTGAGGTAGGGCCCATTGTAGATATTTGTGTATTTATGCCTTACCTACTACTTCAACAGAGGAATCTAGACTGGATCTGAGTGATGGCTTACTCTTAAATGGGGATGGCAGAGAATTTAGATAATCAGTGTGGTTTGAAAAAGGAAAAGAAAAAGAAAAAATGATGTTCAGAATGAATTATAGTCGTGTGTGCTTCCCTACAGGGGTGTCTTAATAAATATGTGTGTATAAAACTCAAGACTGTGTTGAAGAAGCAGAGATGAGTCTGAATGTGAAGAAATTGTGCACATTGACCCAGTGAATTTGGAAAGTGACAGAGAGGAAGTCAAAGAAAATTTCCAAATTCTAATACGTGGTGATTAGAAATAGTGACTTCTTGGGCTGAAAGGGGAAAATGTGGAAGAGAAGCTGGAGAGACTGATAAACTCACTCAGATGACTTGGCATAAGGGTTGGTTCCTATTCTTCAAATGTATTTATTTGTTGGCTTTTAAATGATATGTGTGTGTTCAGAGATACAAAGTATGTTTCAGTTTTCTTAATTCAGACCTTTTTAAGGATGTTGTAACAAGAAACAAAATCCTATGTGACGTGTGTGTGTGTGTGTGTGTGTGTGTGTGTGTGTTACATGCTGTTTCTAAGCTGCTTTTATATGAGGCTTATTTAAATTTCATCTTAAAAATGTAGAAACTGTGTTGAGTAGCATCAATTCCCCCTTGCACCTTTCATTATGCATTAGCAATTAACTCAGCTTCTCTCAGGTTGATGAATTTGAACTTGATCAATTATCTGATAGTAATTACCAGCACAGAGTGATGATTATTGCTGAGGTAACATTCTTATTTCATTTCTCTGTGCATTTCAGGCATGTCTCAAAGATGCACGTTTGCTTGACTGCAGAATATGACTTGCTCTTTTGGCTTCTGGCACCGAGGTCAAACTATTTTAGGTTTTTTAAATGGAGTAGTATTGAAAAACAGTCCTCTGATATTTTAAACTCTGGACATGGCCTTCTGGCTTCTAGGAGAAGGAAGGAATGAGGCCCAGTCTTTTCTCCCATAGCAGGCTCAAAATCTGATTTTTGTGTTTCTTGACAATTTCCTTTCTTTTTTATCAACTCCTGGCAGGGCTGACCTGAATTTGTTTCCCTCTCTTGGAGTCCATGAGCTTCCCCATCAGGAAGGTGCCTCTCTGCTACTTTGATTCTTTAGCATTCAAAGCATCTTTAGAACAGATATGTGTAGACTGAAGGGCTAGCCTTTGCTCTTCTGGTTCTTTGAGCTCTGTTGAGATAATTGAGAGACAAGGTGTATGTGTTTGCTCGGATTGCCATAATAAAGTCCCACAAACTGGGTGGCTTATACAACAGAAATGTATTTTCTCAGAATTCTTGGGGCTAGAAATCTGAGGTCCATGTGTCAGTAGGTTGGCTTCTTTGGAGAGCCCCTGTCCTTGGTTTGTGGGTGACTGGCTTCTCTCTGTGTGTGTCCCAACTTCTTTTTTTTAATGTTTATTTCTTTTGAGAGAGAGATTTAAAAAATTTTTTCTTATTCTTGAGAGACAGTCAGACAGAACATGCATGGGGGAAGGGCAGAGAGAGAGAGGGAGACACAGAATTGGAAGCAGACTTCAGGCTCCCAGCTATCAGCAAAGAGCCTGATGCACGGCTCGATCTCACAGACCACGAGATCATGACCTGAGTTGAAGTTGGACACCTAACCGACTGAGCCACCCAAGCGCCCCAAGGATTGTTTTTTCTGAGGGCCATGGTTTGTGGGTGACCATCTTCTCCCTGTGTGTCCCGACTTCTTTTTTTTTGTAAGTGTTGATTTATTTTGAGAGAGAGAGCAAGCAAGCAAGCAAGGGAAGGGGGGAGAGAGAGGGAGAGAGAATCCCAAGCTGGCTCTGTGCTGTTAGTGCAAAGCCAGACATGGGGCTCGAACTCACAAACCACAAGATCATGACCTGAACTGAAATCAACACTTGGGCGCTTAACCGACTGAGCCACCCAGGTGCCCCCCCCAACTTCTTATAAGAACATTAAACATACTGCTTTAGGACCTACCCTAATGACATAATTTCAACTTAATTACCTCCTTTAAAGACCTTATTTCCAAAGACGGTCAAATTCTGAGGGTAGTGAGGGTTAGGACTTCAACATATGGATTTTGGGAGGATGCAAGATGTAGCATATACAAGACAAATGGGACATTTGAGAAGCTTAAAAAATTATTAAGGAGAAATAAATGAAAGGCAAAATAGAGAAAAGGAAAATGAAGACTTGCTTTTGCAAGGAGTGATAAGAGCTTTTATGTGTGCCATGTGTTACAATTGATAGTACATGTCTTGGTTTCGTCTCAGTGTTTTCCCCCCACCAAACACAAAGTGCAAGGTGCTGTCCTTGATCTCAGATACATCATCGAGACTCAGGTCTCCCATCTTGCCCCTGATCTCAGAGCTCAGGAGTGACTGAGTCTTGACTGGAAGCCAGCCCTTTGGACCCTGTCTGGTCTTTTCATCACCCATGTGAGTAGATGAAAAGAAAGTAAGCTCTCCTAGGCAAATTCCGTGGCTTTTTTGGTGTTGTTGTGTTTGGGAAACTTTGGGGATTAGAGGCATCATCTTCTTTTCAGCCAGTTGTGTTCTTGTTAGTTTTAACATTGGTTGTGGAGAAAACAAACACATGCAGCAAACTGCAACTCTTTTGAGAAGTCATGATTTTTCAAAGTCGTTATTTTATCATGAAAGCTTTCAAGCATAAAAAGAGTAGAGAGAGTGGTGCAGTGAACTCCCATATTATGGCTCAGGCTCAACACTTAAGATTTTGGTAAAATTGCTTCATCTATCCCTTCTTTGCTCTTAAAGCAAATCTCAGATAGGTTCCTTTCACTCTTTTCAGTATGTATCTTAAAAAAAAATAGGGACATTTTCTGACATACTCTTAATGTCACTCAGAGTTTCCCAATTGCCTCAAAAATGCCCTTTTGCAGTTGGTTTATTCAAATCAATATGCTGTGTATATTGCCATGTATTCAATATCCTAAATTCTGTTTGACAATATATTTTCTTGCCTTTATTTCTCATCTGTTGTGCCCAGAGATACTTTGTTTCCCCAGCTCTGCAGAGAGAGAATGCTGTGATTTGGCTCATTCTGATGTATACTTTGTAGTAATGTTCCTTGGGAGTTTCAGAGCTCCTTGCTGGACAGTGCATGTAACAGCTCTTAACCAAAAACAAAAACAGTTCTGCCTTAGTTTTGAATGGATTTCCATGGCCTTAAAGAATCATCTAAATAATGATTTTCTTTCTGTGTACTAATCAGCACCATGTTATTTTTAAAAGGCTGAACTTTTCAAGAAAAACAACGTGAAAGTTAGAATGCATCTTTACAAAATGCATTGGTACACATGAGTACTACTTAAGGAACTTATTTCATTAACATTGACTCATTACATTTTGTGCACATGGAACACTGTTTTTATGAGATTATTTTCCAACCATAACTCATGAATACCAAGCTGCTAAAACAAGTTGGTAAACACTTGGTTTTGTCAAACGTTTATTTTTATAGTCAACAGGAATGCTGCTAATGTGAGTTAGCAAAGATTCTGAATACAATTGTTTGCTGACAGCTTTTAAAATATGACTTGTCTTATATTTTGCTAACACTTTGTCTCTTCCAATAGGTATAAATGACCAAGGATTGTACAGAGTTGTGGGGGTGAGTTCAAAGGTCCAGAGACTTCTGAGTATGTTGATGGGTATGCCTCTTTTCTAATCATTTTCCATGCATTGTTTGTTTATGTTCATTGACTTTACAACTTAATATTTCATAGTGACATACAGCACACTTGGGTGCCTCGATGAGTTTTCTCCTGAGCAGAGGTAGTTGATGCTGAGAAGTAGATTAGTGTTTGTCTCAGCACAGATTTCCACTCCCTCTTACCTTGTGTTCCATTTCTTAGTAAATGGGGGGAAAAAAAGAAAAGAAAAGAATGCAGCTCATGGGTGAATGTCGTCTTGTGCTTGCTTCTCACAGGAAAGTAGCAGCCAGGCCTCTGTGATTTGCATGGCTTCCAAATTGCCCGTCCAGAGTCTTGACAGTACATTTGGTTGGACAAGACCACTGGGACTCACTCATTTTTATGTTGCTTCCAAAACTGTCACTTGACAGCAAGGATCCGATTCTTGGGGACTCATTGTTATTCACAGTGGCTTGTTCGTAGTTTGCACCAGGCTCTTCTCCAGAACCATGCATGCTCCATCTGTGCTGATAACACAGTGTTCTTTGGCATCACAGACTAGAGGAAGCCAGCAAGTGAATTCATTTCGTTACCCCAGACATTGCGTGAATGACAAAGCGCTTTTACATGACACGCCGCTGTCGGTTCGGTGCCACCTGTAAGGTGTCCTGCCTCTCTCCCTGCCCCAAAGCTGGCTGCCTCTTGAGGAGTGATGATAACTCATCAGGCTTGAGGGCCTGTATGTCAAACCAGTCTGTCATTTTGACCTTGCTAAATATTAATTAACTTGATATCTCACTTTAATTAATCAGTATTAACAATGCCCTCAGGTATGCTGTAGATGCGTTTAAAACCTGTCTGCATCTTAAAGCATTGTGGGAAGGACTCGTTTTTAGGAAGCATAAACCAAGATGAATAAAATCAACTGACATGTTACAGATAGGATTGCTTGTTTGGCTGTATTTGAATTAAGGATTTAATAAGCAATAACCTTTTTTTAGCTATTAACTGCAGGAAAAATTGCCCATCATCAGTTGGAGAGCTGTCTTAGAATACATTCGCTCTCATGAGCTGTTTTCATTTTCTGCCTCTCTGGTTTAACTTGGGTGTGCAATTTTGGCAGTCAGATTTTCCTTTTTACCATTAGTGGTCTCCAAATTAAATAGACTCAGGTTGCCAGTGGTTCAGTAGCAGCTGGAAGAGTTTAATGGGGCTACAGCATCTGCTTTTAGTTAATTTTAAAATTAGAAACACTTCGCTCATTTCCAAGATGGTGTAATAATGATTAGAATTGGAAGGCTGTTGGTATCAGAAGGGGATATTTTGGCTGAAAGGCACACTTTGGCAGTAAATTGGTCCTAAGGATCCCAGCATTATTTTTATTGTCTTCTTGTTTGTGTTCAAGGGAAGTTCAAACAAGGGTGTCTCTGTGGTCACGGGGAAGTGTTAAGCTGTCTCAAAATTTGTTCTTAATCTCATAAAATCCCTCTTGATCTGCATCCCTGAACTAAGGTGGTAGTTTCCTCTGCTCATGGGAAATGTCTCAAGATAATCCCGTACTGGCAAGGTGTTTTAAAATATCTAAACCCTCAAAAATTCATGACCTGGAAAACTGTTTTCACTTTCCATGAGACTCAGAGCAGAGAAGTCTAGGATACAAGTGCGATACAACCTAATTTCAGTTGCTGACAAAGGAAATTTGTTTTCCCAAGAAGCATTTCTTCAGGAAGTTGAAGAATTGATGAGAGGGATGACACTGACTTGATTATTTCCTTGTAAAGGGGGGTTGGGCACTACCACAATAATTATTTTACAATAATTCCTCGTATGAAATTGAAGATTGTCAATCACAAACTTTGGATTTTTTATTAGGATTAATACTGCTTTCTTGTTACTTTGTTACCAACTCAAACTTTAGGTCTTGACAAAATAGATTTATTCACTGAATCTTAATTTAAAATTCCCTTAAGATACCTTTTTCCTTCTATCCCATTCACTAAGTGTTCAAATAAATAATTTATACCTCTTCCAAAAAAAGGATTTTAAGAGTTCTGTGTAGTTGTGTATACCCTATCCACTGGATATTCTTTCTTTCCATCTTATCTCACCTCCGTATGTTGTTCTAGGGTTCTGTATCTTAAAGAGAAAAAAAAAAACACCGGATGAGTCTGCCACATTTTTAGCTTTGCTCTTTTAGACCAGTGTCCCCACTCTCCTCCCCGCCCCAGGAGTTCTGATGATTTTGCCCATTTGGTATTAGGCAATTATTTATTCATTTTTTGAGAGAGAGAGAGAGAGCAGGCAGGGAAGGGGCAGAGAGAGAGGGGGACAGAGGATCTGAAGCGGGTTCTGTGCTGACAGCAACAAACCCGATGTGGAACTCAGGAACCATGAGATCATGATCTGAGCCAAAGTTGGACACTTAATGGACTGAGCCACCCAGGTGCCCCAGTATAAGGCAGTTATTTTTTTAAGTTGCTATTCCTCCAGGTAATGTGTATTTCAAATTTGGATTTTTCAAAGTACAATTTGTTTGTATTGAATTTTTCTTTGTAGAGATGAGAAATAATCCATTTTTTTTAATGTCTGAGAAAAAATTCCAAGGCATTTAGTATTTTTGACAAGAACTTCTGTTTACTTGGTTCTTTAGTTCTTGAGAACTAATTATTTACCTGGATGTTTTTCTATTACTGTCATTTTTGTATAATATGTGTGTATTGTTTGTTTGAAATGTTTTAAGTAGTTACTCTTGTGTAGAAGTTTGTGATGATTTCTAAAGAAAGGATGAATGCTTAGTATCTTCCATGTTTTCTTCACTTGTTGGTGTGTTTTCACTCTTCATATTTAAGATTAAAATAAAGAAAAATCTTTCTTTCCATTCTTCATCTCTCCCCATCTTCTTCTCCCCCACACCCCTGTTTCCTCCACCCCTTTCTTCTCTCCTCTGCCAAGAAGGAGTACGAATGGTAGTTGACCACAGAAAGTCCTCTAAATAGACATGTCATATCTACTCCTCCAGGTCAGGTCAGGTGATGGGAGTTGTTGTCTTAGTTGTCTTCTATCCTGGGAGCCAGAAGGTAGTGCTCAGCTCTCTTTCCCTGGACCACACTTCTTAAGTTTAAAAAAAAAAAAAATATATATATATATATATATAAAATCACACACACATACATAATATATACATATATATGTATATGTATATATATACACATACATACATACATACAAAGTCCAACTAAGCAGTTGTCTTCCTCCCCTTTTCAGGTGTTTTTCTTCCCCTTTTGCTCTAACAGAGGGCACACACACATAGACATGTAACTTTGTAAAAGTTTTATGTTTGTTTTTTACGTAGTAACTTTAGAGCACTTGGGGAGGGAAGGGAGAAATACCGGATGAGGTGTGTTTGGGTGAGTCATGGATTTTTAGTAAATGGGGTGAGAATGTAGCAGGTTAATTACAATAGTTATTGGCAGGTTAGAACTCAGATGGGTTAGAGTTGTCAGTGTTCTCCCACTACACCACTGAAGAATGAAAACATCAGAGCAGGGAGGGGAAATTATAAGAAAATGTGGTGGCAGCTTAAGTGTGTTGGTGAATTTGGTGGTTATTTCTAAATTTAACTTGCAAAATAGGCAGGATTTTATTTTTAGACACAGAACCATAGAAAACAAGAGATACAACTAACTTGGAAGTTTTACTTAAAAAAATCACCTTATTTGTAAGACAGCTTTTTCATATACATTGGGGAAAACAAAGTAAACTAATATAGGTGAAAATTACGATTTTGGATTTATAATGTATATTCTCAAAATTCATTCAATCGGTGTGCTCCTTCAAGTACTTTAATTTAAAGTGGGGCCCAGGTCAATTTTTGGAATATTGCATTTAGGTGCTTTGCATTTAGGTGGGGCTGAAAATTTCCAGTTTCAAAAAAAAAAAAAAAAAATACCGGTTACGTAATTATGAAACATTCACCCAAATAAACAGTTAACTGTTTGTATCTGTGCTTGTTAGTTTTAACTAGTACATAAAGGTGTTGTCTCTTAGTCAATAAGGGAGCAAAATCCCTTCCTTATTTACAGTAGAATGTATATTCTGATTGAACACTCAAATGCATTTATAAGTTTGAATCCCAAATAAGTTATTAGCAAATTTACCTGGTCCCAGTGCATCCACTGATTCTAAAGAACTGCTAGGTATGATTGAGTTATTTGAAAACAGTAAAAATTTAATAGGGGATTAGTACCATAGACACTATGTAGTCATTAGCCTCTGATGTGACAGCCACTTTTTATTCCATGAACTCAAAGGGTGGCTTACTTTTCCATAGAAAGGCTATGATTCTCGAAATATAGAATGATAATTTGGTAGAAAGATGAAAATAAAAGATTTCCTTTAGAAGCCTCCTGGATTTTAAAATGCTGATTTGCCGGGAGCGAATTGATTGAAAATGTTATCTGACTTGTACGTTAAAATGAGATTTAAATAATTGATTTAATGAGAGAGAGAATATTCAGTTACTGAAGTAATGGGTTGGCAAAGCCTTTAGAACAGAATTATTTAGTCCCAGTTATAAAGGATTGCACCTTTAATCAGGGTGCTTAATTTGATTTCTTGAATGTATCTGTGGCTTGTCTGACAAGCTTGGTAACAAATGAGTTCTGAATTGTAGGAACTGATCAAAATGTAATCAGTGTCAATTGCCATTGTTGTAGTTTATTGCATGTTGCTGTCAGTTGCTGTAATCAAGAACTGTTGAAGTGCTTTAAAAAGTCTCCAGACTTTTGAGTAATTGACTTCATATGTATGATGTTATGGCTGTGAAATAACCATCACTTCCTGTTTTACTTTGTTTCTGGAAAGTTTGAGAATAGCACAGTTTGAGATAGGTGAGTTGTCACCTATCCTTCCTCATGCCCAAGCCTAAAGTTTTTTAAGTGACATGCCTGACTGAATGCAGTGGTCCCGTTCTGACAGGCTTTTCTTTTTAGTGCCTTTAAAGAGGAAATACTAACAAGATGTTTCCTCCCCTATATAGACAAATACAGTGTAAGAGAGGGGAAAAAAAAGTATGAAACAACTAGTTTTCTTGGCTCTTAGTTGAAACATCATTCTGGAGTGAGGGAGAAATCAAGTCTTTTCCTGGAATGTCTGATTTTTTCCTTTGGATGATGGGGTGTAGAAAACGAGGCAAGTTTCTACTGATTATTTAATATCTGTCATCATAACCCATTTACTACACTTCCCTTTGAGTAGGAACCACCACTGAATGCTTATACTTTTAGTGACTCGGTTGTGGTAATTGCCTACTCATTTAAACAAGGTACGCATTGCTTATTTGCTTTGCTACTCTTTGTAGTTCTGTGAGAGTGTTTACATGATCGCTGTTTTGTAGATGAAAACCCGGAGTTCAGACCAGTGTGGATGTGACTTGGTTTGAGTGGTGTGGCTGCTTAGGGTGGCTGTGAGGATTTAAGCCCAGGTTTGTGAGAACATGCTGCACTCATTCCTCTCTGGTGCCAAGCCGCAGTTGAGTAGAGTAGCCCAGCCTTGTAAGGATCAAGGTGCCACCGTATCCAGAGTGCGGGCCTTTCCCTTTCTGTTTCCCACCCTCCTTTCCTTTTATTTCAACCAAGACTCATTTCTTCCCTTTTATTTTTATTTATTTTTAATTTTTTTAATATCTTATTTTTGAGAGAGAGAGAGAGAGAGAGAGAGAGTGAGTGAGCGAGCAGGGGAGGAGCAGAGAGAGAGAGAGAGAGAGAGAGAGAGAGAGAGAGAGAGAGAGAAGGCTCTAGGCTCCCAGCTGTCAGCACAGAGCCTGACACGAGGTTCAAACTCATGAACCTCAAGATCATGACCTGAACAGAAGTTGGACGCTTAACCGATGAGCCACCCAGGCCCCCCTCATTTCTTCTTTTGTAGAATTTACTGTCTCCTTTCCCCTCCGTTGTTTGTTTGTTTGTTTGTTTGTTTGGTTAGCCATGCATCTTTTTCTGTAGAGTTTTATTAGCTATTTGAAAGGGCATCTGGAAGAAACACATCATTAACACCCTTTCGGGACAAAGAAAACTAGTTTTAGTTAGAATGAATGTCAGAAGCGTTGCACAGAGGCTTCCAATAAATATTTCTTAGATGAATGTATAAATTACGATGTTAATGTCAAAGTTGAGTTTAAATTTATGTATTACCATATTGCTATTTTGGTTGATCATGCATTAATCTTCAGAAAGATAATCTGTTGAGTCCAGATCTTAGAAGCGTGGGACCAAACTTCCTGTCCTTTCTTCCCACTGACTTGTCATTTTGCCATTAACAGGGCTGCCTGTTTCCCTTGTCATAACACAGCGTGATAACAGTAATGCCACCTGAAACATGGTAAAATGTATAGATACTGTAGATGCCACATGCCCCAAGCCCTGACTGTGGGGTAGTGTCTTTAATAATAGAATAACTACCACCGTGGCGGTCATCACAGCTGTGTATGCTTTGTAGTTGTGAATATTGAAATGTCTACTATGCCTAGGTCTTCCCTCCTCCCAGCCCCATCTTATCCTTTACCTTGATCTTCACTATGGGTTTTCCGAAGTTGCTTACAAATGTCTAATAATAGAACATGGCTTATAATAGAAGAAATTTTGTACGTTTTTTATAAGGACTCCCAGAATTAATTATTTGTGGTTTGGCCATTTAAAAATGGAAGCTTTGTGAACCAGTCAAGAAGACCTTTGGATGTCCAAGGTTTTAATTATTGTTTTCTTGCCTGCTTGCTCACCAGATGTAAAAACATGCAATGAGGTGGACCTGGAGAATTCTGTAGATTGGGAAGTGAAGACAATAACAAGTGCCCTGAAACAGTATTTGAGGTAAGCTCCTCTCAGTAACAGGAGGGAGGCGTGGGCTCTTGGGTATCTAACGCGTGGTAGATGCCAACGCTGCCTGGAGATCTCGATCATTGAGTTCAACCTTACAGAACAGGAGGACATTCATGATGGATCTGTGTCTCTGAAAGTGCCATCAGTAGTAGTTGAATGTCTGTTGTTAGGTAAATTGCAAAACAGAATCGGAAAAGACAAAAGCGTGTGAAGTAGATGTCTATTGTAGATGGGAGTTTTGGGAATTAAATGTTATGAAGCAATGAGGAAGAAGGCCATTTATCAATTTTTATCGAACCTTTTATTTATGTTTTAGGCTACAATGAAGAATTTTTTTTGGTTTAAATTTAAACCATTGAGCCTAGGGGCGCCTGGGTGGCTCAGATGGTCAAGTTTCTGACTTGAATTCGGCTCAGGTCACGATTTCACAGTTCCGTGAGGCTGGGTGCCACATCATTCTCTGCTCTTGCTTTCTCTGTCTCTCTCAAAAATAAATAACCTTAAAAAATGATAAACCGTTGCACCTAGAGGCTTATAATGATAACACATAAATACAAAGCTATTTTTTTTAAATTTTTTTTTCAACGTTTATTTATTTTTGGGACAGAGAGAGACAGAGCATGAACGGGGGAGGGGCAGAGAGAGAGGGAGACACAGAATCGGAAACAGGCTCCAGGCTCTGAGCCATCAGCTCAGAGCCCGACGCGGGGCTCGAACTCACGGACCGCGAGATGGTGACCTGGCTGAAGTCTGACGCTTAACCGACTGCGCCACCCAGGCGCCCCACAAAGCTATTTTTAAAGAAGTTTATTTGAAGTTTTAGGATAAACTTAAGTTTTGCATTTATTACAGAAAATATTTAGGACCAGAGTTAGAATAGGGCTCAGCATCTCTATGGGTGATTACCCTTTTTATAAAGAAGAAAGGAACTTAATGATAGAAACCTTGAGGTTAGATGAAGAAAATACAAAGTAAGTGAAAGAATGAAAAAAAATTATGATTGTGATTCTTTTTTTTATTTTTTAAAGTTTATTTTGAGAGAGAGAGAGAGAGAGAGAGAGAGAGCGTGAGTGGGGGAGGGGCAGAGAGAGACTCCTAAGCAGGCGCCATGCTGCTGGCACAGAGTCCAATGTGGGGCTCAAACTCAGGAAACTGTGAGATCATGACCTGAGCCGAAACCAAGAGTCAGATGCTTAACTGACTAAGCCACCCAGGTGCCCTACGAATGTAATTATTTTATTTTATTTTATTTTATTTTATTTTATTTTATTTTATTTTATTTTATTTTATTTACTTTATTTTATTTCATTTTATTTTCATTATTTTATTTATTTATTTTTTTTTTAGTGTTTATATTTGAGAGAGATAGAGACAGTGTGTGAGCAGGGGAGGGAAAGAGGGAGATACAGAATCCGAAGCAGGCTCCAGGCTCTGAGCTGTCAGCACAGAGCCTGATGCGGGGCTCGAACTGAGGAGCTGTGAGATCATGACCTGAGCTGAAGTCGGTTGCCCAACCGACTGAGCCACTCAGGTGCCCCGGCCCATGACTGTAATTCTTATGCTGCGGTTCTGTTGGGGATTTTTTTTTTTTTTTTCAACGTTTATTTATTTTTGGGACAGAGAGAGACAGAGCATGAATGGGCGAGGGGCAGAGAGAGAGGGAGACACAGAATCGGAAACAGGCTCCAGGCTCTGAGCCATCAGCCCAGAGCCCGACGCGGGGCTCAAACTCACGGACCGCGAGATCGTGACCTGGCTGAAGTCGGACGCTTAACCGACTGCGCCACCCAGGCGAATGTTGGGGATTTTAATAGCAAATGGCTTTGCTCCCCTAGCATCGTTTCTTTTTAACCAACACGTAGGATCGTGTTTCAGGTAGATAGTATTTGGGTTTGAATGAGCAGATAGAATGAAATGTTAGTATATAATTTATATGTCGAGTAGTTCATCTATTTGAAAAATTCCAAGTCTGTGCAACCACAGACAGTTAAGTATACTGAATCCTCATGGCTCCATTATCCTGCTTCTGAAGTTACCAACACTCTACCCTTCTTGTTTCTTCAGTCTCCCTACCTGCTACTTTTTTTGGATACTATTTGAAAGATTTTCTAAACCACCCTATTGCTTCCCCCCTAAATATTGAAGTATATACTTAGAAAAAGATAAGGACTTAAAAAAAGAGTGTAGAAAGACAAAAAAAAATAGTTACCATACCCAACGAAATTAATACCATCTAATACTCAGTCCATGTTTGAATTTTCACTGATTTTTTTTTTCCAAAAGGTCTTTTTATATTAAATTCCGACAGGGTTTGAGTAATGTCAACACACTTCATTTGATTGATGTGTTTTAAATCACTTTTAATCTGCATAGTCTCCTTCCTCTGCACAGCTTTCTTCCTCAGCGTTTTCTTGTTTGTTTGCTTATGAACCTGGGTCATTTTTAAATAGAATTTTCTACATCTTAGGGCAGATTGTGTCATGGTGTCATTTAACATGTTTCTCTAGCCATCATATTTCCTGTAAACTAACAGTTAAATCTATAGGCTTTATTAGATCCAGGTTAGGTTTTTATAAAAAAAATGATTTATTGCAAGAATACAGTATAGTGGTGGCATATTTTTCCTGTATTATATCAGGAGGCCTGTGTTATCTGGTTGTCCCACTTTTTAATGAAATTAAAATTTATCAGTGGGTTCAGACGTGTATTACCTATTTTTGAGTGTTTTATTTCAACAAGATATTTTTAACCACTGTTTAATTTTTTTCCCTTAAAGTATTAAGTACAGAATTGCACTTAATATCCCTAATTGATAAAGGGATAAAATTAAAGCTAAACCTATGTGCTTATGGCTGTCTTCCTATCTGCCACTGATGGTGACTAACTGGCTTGGATGAGAATTATGGACAAAATTAATCTCCTTAGCTCCCACTTTGGGATTAGAATGTAAGCTTCCTGAGGATAGGCACCGTATGTGTCTTGTTCATTGCAGTGTCCCCGGCATCTAGAGCTGTACCTGTCACTCAGAGACAGTGCTTCCAGACTGGGGAAATTTTGCATCCCCCAGGAGATACTTGGCAATGTTTGGAAATATTCTTGGTAGTCATGATTGCTGGAAAGGGGGTGCTACTGGCATGTAATGGATGGAGGCCAGTGATGGGCTGCTAAACATCCTACAGTGCAGGAGACAACCCACCCTTGCTCCCGTATGTACAAAATAGCAATAGTGCTGAGATTGAGAAAGCATGTAATAGATGGAGAGGGAGAGGGATATAAAAATACAATGAGTTGCATATGTTAACTTGATGTGCAAAGGATGCTGCCGCTCCAGGAGGGAGCTTTAAACCCATTTTACTGTTTGGTAAAATCATGGCTACTAGAGTTAAAGGGATTAACCAAGGTGACTCAGTTATTGGTGTGGAAACTAAGGGCAAAAATCCAGTTCTTTTGTAATAAATTGCATGTTTTTTTTTCTCCCTGTTCCACACCAGTTCTTTTTTTTCCTTGTGGGATAAGTAGTTTAATAAACTTAGAGGATCTTTTTATTGAGTACCGTAAGTAAAATTTCTTTTTGGTTCTTGATACTTACTGAAGCTAGTCCCTTATCGCTCTTGGTCTTGTGTTGCTTTTTCTGCCTTTTTCTCTCTTTGCGTTGCTTTATCCTTTTGAATTCTGCTTTTAAGCAAACATTGCCTAGAGAACAACATTATGAGATGCTATTATTATATAACTTCACTCCTAACAATATACACAGTCTGCCTGAATGTGATAAAGTGATTATCATAAAATGGCAGATGCCTTGGGAGATTTTGAAACTTAGGTTGCTGTTCTTTCCCCTGTGTTATTTTTAGCAACTAAAAATGCAGTAATTAGGATTTAAGTAATACTTTTTCTGGTGGTGCACCAAATGGGAGGAAACAGTTTGTATTTTGGCTATCTGCTTATGGCCTGAGCGTGTGCATTTCTTTCAGTACAAGAGGTAATACAGCGTGATGGTCAAGAGCATGGTTGGAGCCAGCCTGCGTGGGTTGGAATCCCAGCTTTGTCACTGAAGGCGCCATAGCACAAGTCGAATATAGCTTTTCTCACCACAAAAGCTATTGCTCTTGAATTCTTCTCTACGCAAATAACCCAGCCATCATATTGGATGGGAGGCTGGAGGTGGAAGAAGGGAAATAGCCAAATCCCTCAAACCCTAGGAGAGAGATAAAGATGTGCAGCACATACGTGTATGGCATCTCCCTTTTTCTTGTATTGACTTGAGGCAAAAATTCTTTACTTGTGTGTTTTAGAGGGCTGAATACCAGCTCTCTGATTGAGTACCTATCTTTTCAGACCATAATTTCGATTTTCAGCAACGTGTTCATTACAATGGGTTCCCATTGTGAGGGGACAGATGAGCTATTTTGTGAGGTTTTTAGTAAACTGATTTTACCTAGAGGGAACTTTTAAAGCCTGGAAACTAGAATGGAAGTTTTGGGGAAGAAAATGCCTGCTTAGATAAATATTATGATTTATGTTCTTAGATCCCAAGGGGTGGCAAAGAGAGGTAGCTCAAAACATGTTGGATGGCAAGTTGAGAGATACAGTGACTCAGTATAATACATTTTGTGTGGGGAACGTGTCATTTTTATTACTGCTTCCCGAACTTCAACAATATTTAATACTTACTATTTATGCTGTATTGACTAGCAGACATATGGCAATGGTAGAAGTAGCTCGTCGAAGATACCTAGGTACAAGTTCATTTTTATTGGAAAAGCAATGCTGTCCGTGCTTTTCCAAATGTTCTCTCCCCCCTCCCCCATTTTCTTCCCAGTACCATTTAGCTTTTCCTTCTGTGCCAAGCCGTCATTTTCCTTCCTTGCCATTTTTTACTTGTCCGTATTTTGAAACAAAAAAACCTAAAGGTTTACTTCTTTTTATTGAGGCTGTGGTATAATTGCTTTTATTTTTCTTCTTTAAATGAGAGCGTAGGAGATGAAGGGGAGGGAGAGGGGAAATAAGAAACAGCTTTTCCTCACTAGGGCTTTAAGTTTTAGTTAATGTGCCTACAGTTGTTATGTGTGTGTGTGCATATGTTTCCTAAGTGGTGTGTAGGGAATATAACCTGTAAATATGTTTTTGCACCTGTTTTATTTGCTTTATAAACCACTTTATTCAAGTGAAGTTGACATATAATAAACAGAACATTTTTATAGTGTACCTTTTGATAAGTTTGACATGTGTTTATGCCTGTAAAGCAGTCAAGATAATCAGGATAGTGATCCTAACCACTAGCCCCCAAAGTTTCCTCATGCACCTTTGGAATCTATCTCTCCCACCTTTCCCTTTCACTCCCTCATTCTTAGGTTACCACTGCCCTGCTTTCTTTCACTGTACATTATTAATTTGCTTTTTTTATAATTTCATATAAATGGAATAAAAATACATCTTTAAAAAAAATCTGGGTTCTTTTGTTCAGCATAATTAGAGATTCATTTGTGTTGTGGCAAGTCCAGTAGTTCATTCTTTCTTGTTGCTAGTGTTCCATTGTATGGATACACCACAGATTTTTATGGTTCATTCCCTTGCTGATGACTATTTGGGTTGTTTGTAGCTTCTGGCTATTGCAAATACAGCTACCAAAAACCTTTCTGTATAAATCTTTGAGCAGACTTATATTTCTTTTGGTTCAAGCCTAGGAGTGGAATGTCTATCTAGATTGTATGTTGGATATATGTTTAACAGTTTGGGAAACTGACGAACTGTGTTTTTCCAGAGCGGTTGTATAAGAGTTCCATTTCCTTTACACCCTTGCTAACTCTTGATATGGTCAGTCTTCTTCATTTTAGCCATTGTAATAGCTGTATAGTGGTAGCTCATGTACTTTTTTTTAATGTTTGTTTATTTTCAGAGAGAGAGGGAACATGAGTGGGGGAGGGGCAGAGAGAGAATTCCAAGCAGTCTCCGCACTATCAGTGCTGAGCCTGATGCAGAGCTCATGTCAGGAACCATGAGATCGTGACCTCAGCCGAAATCAAGAGTCAGATGCTTAACTGACTGAGCCACCCAGGCACCCCTCTCATGTACTTTTGTTTTTCATTTCCATTATGACTGATAATGTCAAGCTTTTCTACGTGTGTATTTGCATTCTCTGTATCTTCTTGGGTGAAGTGTCTGTGTCTTTCATGCAATAAAAAAAATGGAGTTATTTGTTCATTTGCTCTGTTTTGATAATTTTTTAATGTATTTTGGATACAAGTCCTTTCTCAGGTACGTGTTTTGCAAATGTTTCTTCAGTCAGTGGCTTGTCTTTTCATTCTCTTAATAGTGTGTTCCACAGGGCAGTCAATTTTAATGTGGTGCAGTTTATCAGTTTTTCTTTGTATGAACTGTACTTTTGGTGATGTGTCAAGAAATCTTTGCCTAATTCAAAGTCACCAAGGTTTTCTTTTCTATTTTCTTCTAGAAGTTTCATAGTTTTAGGTTTTACACTTAGATTTGTGATTTTTTGAGTTAATTTTTATGTAAGATACGATATATGGATCCAAGTTCACTTTTGAATATGAATGCCCAGTTATTCTAATACCATTTGTGGGAAAAGCGCTCTTTTTTCCCCTGAATTATCTATTTAGATGATCATACAGTTTTTTTTATTTTAGTTTGCTAGTGTGGCAAATTGCATTGATTTTTGTTTTAATATTAAGGCAGTATTGCATTTGTGCCGTAAACCTAACTTGGTCATGATGTATTATCCTTTTATGTATCTGTTGAATTTGAACTTTGCTGATTCTATTTAGAATAGTTGCATCTATATTCATAAGTATTAAGGTTTGTTGCTTTCTTGTAATGTCTCTAATTTTGGTACTAGGGTGAGGACATCAAAGAATGAGTAAGAAAGTATTCCTTCTTACATTTTCTGGAATTTGCATAGAATTTGCATAGGATTGGTATTATTATTTTGGTAGAATTCACCAGTGAAGTCATCTGGGCCTGGGGTTTTCTTATTGGCAAGATTTTTAACTACAAATTCAGTTTCTTCAGTAGATGGGTTACCTGATTCTTCTGGAGTGAGCTTTGGTAGTTTGTGTCTCTCAAGATATTTATTCTTTCATTTAAATTACTTAATTTGTGGGCATAAAATTGTTCATGCTATTCCCTTATTTTCTTTTAAATATCTTTAGAGCCTACAGTGGTTTTACAATTATCTCTACCATTCTATCATTCCTGGCATTAGTAATTTGTGTTTTCTCCTTTATTTCCTAATTACTCTGCCTAGATTTATTATTTGCATTGATTACCTCAAAGAACTGCTTTTGGATTCATGTACGTTTTCTATTTTTCTTGTTATCTTTTTGTTGATTTCTGCTCTGATCTTTATATTTTTTCTGTTCTTTTGCTTATTTGGGGTTTAATTTACTCTTTTGTTTTTTTGTTTTGTTTTGTTTTCTAGCTCTCTAAGATGGAAAGTGAAGTCATTGGTTTAAGATCTTTCTGTTGATATAGGTGTTGAATGATATAAATTTACCCCTAAATACTGCTTTACTAATAACGTCCCTTAAATTCTGATATGTTATATATTCATTTTGCTCAAAATACTTTCTAGTTTCCCTATCTTTTGGGTTTTCCAGATACCTTTCTGTTACTTGTTTTTAATTCATTTTTTTTCAACGTTTTTTTTATTTTTTTTATTTTTTTTTATTTTTGGGACAGAGAGAGACAGAGCATGAACGGGGGAGGGGCAGAGAGAGAGGGAGACACAGAATCGGAAACAGGCTCCAGGCTCTGAGCCATCAGCCCAGAGCCTGACGTGGGGCTCGAACTCACGGACCGCGAGATCGTGACCTGGCTGAAGTCGGACGCTTAACCGACTGCGCCACTCAGGCGCCCCAATTCATTTTTTATTGTAATCAGAGAAATAGCTGGCGTAAATTGAACCTTTTAAATTTACTAAGAAAGATTTGTTTAATGGCCTAAAATATGGTTTATCTTGATAAATGTTCCATGTGTGCTGGGAAAGAATGTGTTTACTGCTGCTTTTGGATGGACTAGCACTTAGGTGAAGGACATATCAATTGGATAAAATTGGTTGATAGGATACAGAAGATGTGAATAAAGCTAACTGATTTTTTTTGGTCTACTTGTCTTATCACTTATTAAAACAGAGAGGTATTTAAATCTCTTGCCATAGTTGTGGATTTGTCTGTTTCTCCTAGTAGTTCAGTTTTTGCTTCATGTATTTGGAAGCTCCTGTTATTAGATTTGTTAACATTTAGGATTGTTGTCTTGTTAATTGTCCTTTTTATAAGTATGAAAGGAACTCCTTTATCCCTACATTTTTCTTATCTTTTGTCAATGTCTTAAATTTGTGTGTGTGTGTGTGTGTGCGTGTGTCTTTGACTTTTTTTTTTCTTGAGCATTTGAAGAGGAATTTCCGGGTTACACAATTTAAACCTTTTAAGGATTTTTAATATCTTGCCAGATTGCCCTCCAGAAAGACTGTGCAGATTGATACTTGTCTTAGTGTTCTTGAAGTGTTTTTATAGAGTGCAGAAATCTGGTCTTCTAAAATTTAAGATAATGTATAAAAGTTGAGTGAACTGTAGCATTCTGTTGACCACAGGATAAAATATACTACCATTTGTGTAATCTGCTTGGTAGAAAATTAAAGTTATATGTGTAATATTCAAGTTGTCATGTATTTTACATCATATCTTTTATTGTTTCATATGCATAAGCCAAAAGTGGATATCATGTTTCTATAGTAGAGATATGTAAGAGAAGAGGTTATGATATTTGTTTAAACTTTTTAACATATTTTGTAACGTCTTCAGTTGATATTCTAGAGATGATTTTCAGAATTTTATGCTTACATTTGGTTGCATTGAATGTTTGTCTCTAAATAAGCTAATATGTGGAAGGAAGTTTTATGTAAAAAATCAGATATTTATAAAGGTACTTTCCAAGATTAAATATGAAATATTATGTGCTTAGATCTGATAGGGATTTGTGGCTGCTTAAGCTTTGGTAGTACCTGATGCAAATAGTGCTTTATAAGGTAATCCATTGGATTTATGTATCTTTTTGATATGTAAAAATGTTTCCTAGGGAAGTTTTACACAGTAAATGATAAATGCATATCACACTTATAACCTTTTATAAAAAATGAGCACAAAGAGTATAGTGACCTGTTTGGTAATTCTGAGCTGTCCTTTTCATACAGGAGTCTTCCAGAGCCTCTTATGACCTATGAGTTACACGGAGATTTCATTGTTCCAGCCAGTAAGTATGATGTAGAGGTGCAGAGACAGTTGGATGGTTGACAGTGTGTTTAAACTAAAATTTCCATGTGAAAAATCTAACTTCGTGTTCTTGTAATCTGTGTTAAAAATAGAAATCACTTCAGAAGATGTTTGGTTTGTTCTTTTAGAGGGTGAAAAAGAGGGACAAATAATATATCCATTCATTCATTCACATTTATTTATTGCCTACTGTGTGCTAGTCACTGGTAGATACTGGGTACATGGAACCGTGAAAGGATTTCTGCCCTCAGGAGTCAATTCTCTAGCAAGTATTTGGGCACACGCACCTCCCACTGTCCCATAAAACATATAGTAGTGGCATGAACAAAGCGTTATGGGAACACACAAGTATTTAACTTGCAGAAGGTTGGGGAAGATTAGCAGATTTGGAGAGATTAGCAGGTTGGAAATGGCTTCATATAGAAAGATATTTAGATGGAAATTACAGGCAGAAGGAGTATTATGAGATAATGCCAGAAGCCCACACAGTATCTGATAGAGAGTGAATTATATGTGATAAAATGTTAAATAAAAAAGGCCTATAGTCGGTAGAATTTTAATTTGTGATTAAATTTTTTGTGAGTCATAATCATTTGAAGCTGTCTTGTTTTCTCTCTATTCATGCACTTAAGTTTTTGTGTTTGACACGTGGTGTTTAATCATCAAAGTCTTCTGAAATACATTGGTGCTAGGTATTTAATAGTTAAGGAGATGAAGGTTGAGACACGTTAAGTAACTTGCCAGATTATAGGGATCTTTATTTAAAATTCAAAACCCAAGCTCCACTGGCTAAAACCTCCAGTATTGGTTTTCACAGGTGCACCGACAGTAGCTATAATCGTATTTTCATTTCCTCCCCACCCCCCCACCCCCCTTGGATGTATTCCATAGTTTAATCTGTTGAAAAATTCAGAGTAATCCCTTTGGGTCCTATGTTACTGCTGCCCGAACATTGCTTTAAATGTTATCTTCTTGTGAGGTCTTTGGTCCAGCCAGTGTAAAGGTTCCTAGTGTGTTACAGAAGGAAGCAATGTGTAGGCCCAGCTAGACTGTACATATAAAATAGGCCTTTGGAAAAGGCAAAAATGTGGTTCTACTCACTTTTGTTTTCACGTGGAAGAGGATTTTTTTTTTTTTAAGAGAATTTGTATGATCAAGGAAGTGGGGGAAAATTTTCTTGGCAAAAACTCAAGCAAAGACTTAGTTGTTTTGATTTCTTCCCTGTGGCATTTTTGGCAAACTGGGGAAAGAGAAATTAAACTCTAGTTGGAGGACAATTGTTTCATGTTGTTCGCCTTAGAGACTGGAAAAAGCAGAAGAGTGCCAGTTTTAATCTAGACTCCTTTGAGAATTGGAGAAAGATAAAGTGATTATGGAAAAAGGTTTTAAATTACCACAAGTTAGTGTCATTATGATTATCACGCCTTATAATTGAAGCCAGTGTGTTTGAAATTCTAATGTCAATGTTGTTTGCCAGATGAAGTCTTCCTAAGAGGCGAGGACTTAGGAGTGGTAATGAAGTCTATGGTGGTAGGAAATGAGTTTAAGGAGTTTGTCGAGACTGTGCTTGAACAATGTGGTAGAAGAGATTGCATAAATATAAACTGTATCGTCCCCTACTAGACCTGTACCTTGTGTTTTGCCTCCTGACTTTCTGGGGATGCTGTAAGAGAGTCTTGACAATGATTTGAGTAACAGGCCTGTTTCAAAGAAATACTGTAGCTGCTGTAATTATTGACATGTATTTTCACCAAAGTGGAATTGCAGGTGGAACGGGACCTGTAGTTACCTTATTTAATGAGAAAAAGTACATGTGTTCAATGGGTGTATCCAACATTCCCAGTGTAGACTTTGTTATTTGAATCTCTGTGAGTGCCCCTCTCTACTCACAGTGCCTCATTTAGGAAGGAGTGTGCGCGCAAATTCTCTAATCTTCCTCACATCTACTTTCAAGTATTGCATGAAACCGTTACAGAAGTCAGGTGGCCAAAATTAGTCTCCTCTTCTGAATATTGTTGGGAAATGGGGATTGCAGTCAAGTTATCATTTTCTATTGACAACGGCAGAGATTACCTTGATGTGCGAAAGTGTCTGTTAGCAGAGCTGACTGCTAAAATTACCAAGCATTGCCAGTCTTTGTTACCGCCTCTCACACCAGCACAGAAACTAATTTTTGATTCCTTCCAGTCATGTGCGGTGGTTTCCATCTGTTCTGTGCTATTGAGATGGTCTCTTTTGCCCTCCCTGCTGAGAATTCTGAAGGTTTCTCCTCGGTCCCTTTATTTTCTCCCTCTCGGTTTTTTTTTTTTTTTTTTTTTTTTTTTTTTTTTTTTTTTTTTTTTTTTTTTTTTTTTTCTGTAGACTTCTGTTCAGAACCCATGGGTTAATTTCTGGAGTGCATGATACGAATAGGAATTTCATTTGATTTTTGTCAGCACAAAAGACAAACAGTTTTTGTTCTTCATTCTTAAAAAAATACTGTTCAGTGTTGGATGCCTTAGGAAATTAATTTTTCTTGTTCTTTTTTCTTTTTTTCTTTTTTAGAGAAAATTGAGAGCTAACTAAACCTTCTCAGCTGAGAGAATTAACTGAAATTGCTGAAAGGAACTAGAGTTTATTGGTCTAGGGAAACCACTCCTTTGTTTCGCTTTTGCTTGTGCACGCAATACTTCACTTCTGACACTTCTGGTCACCAACTGTGTGGGATATTTTCCCCATGCCAACCAGTTCTGTGATATCAGCTGAGCATCCTACAATTCAGTTCAGATTCTGTCTACTTGGAGGTAGTGTCAGATCCCCCAGGGTCAGGGCTCAATCCCACAAGACTGCCCCACTTCAGACACCAGTCACAACTCCCGGGTTATCCACGGGACTTCTGACTGACTAGAAATCAGAGTTTCACAACCTCCACCTTTGGTATGATAATTTCTTAGAATGGCTCACAGAACTCAGGGAAACACAAACTTATATTTTCCAGCTTATTATATAATGAAAGATATGCTAGAGGATATGATGAAAAGCCAGGTGAAGAGATACATAGGATGAGATCCAGAAGTGTCCTGAGTGCAGAAACTTCTGTCCCTGAGAAGTTGGGGTGCTCCACCCTCTGGGCATGTACATGTGTTCACCCATTCTGGCTCTCCAGACTCTACTGTTTTTATGGAGGCATCATCATGTAGGTATGATGGATTGTGAACTCCACTTCCAGCCTCTTGTCCCTCTCTGGAGAATGGGAGGTGGGGCTGAACATTCTGAGCTTCATGTTATAGCTTGGTCTTTCTGATTACCAGCCCCCATCTAGGAGCCCACCAGAAGTCACCTCATTAGAACAAAAGATGATCATAGCACTCAGGAAATTCCAAGGGACATAGGAGCTCAGTGTCAAATATTCCTATCACTTAAGAAATTACGGGGGTTGTAGGAATTTTGTGGCAGGAACTAGCGTCAAAGACTAAATATTAGAAGATTCTCTGAGCACTCATATTTACAAGGCTTTCAGAAGCTCTATGTCAAGAATCAGAAACAGACACTAGTATATATACTTCGTATTACTTCACAACATCTATCTTGTGAGAAAATGTAATAAGCTTTTAGTATAGAAATTCGTAAGATGAAAACACAGTTTACTTGGTCTGTGCAGGAATGCAAAAGATGTGCCCACCTGGGGAAGGCTGGGGTGTCTACTGGAAGGTGTTAACTCTATGGCATTTCTTACCTCTGAGAAGGTTGCTGTCCATGGTCTATGTGTTAGCCTTCCAGGCTCAGAGTCCTTGCTATATCATATTGATAAAAATTGGACCCATTCTGGATTGGACTCATGTTAAGCTTAGTTTGAGAATGACAGCTGTAGCTTGGATGCCTAATATGGCATCACACAAAAATATTTACCCCCGAACAAGAACACTTGTCTTGCTATGTTCTATATGTTTTCTTTCTGTAGTCAGATTACTTGGGAAGCAAAATCATAATCACAAAGTTCTTAAGTCATTTATGATGAAAAATATAACTATTACGGGATCCAGGACACTGGTATTTGCCTAACTGGAATGTTCTATTCTTGTTGATAAACTTGCATAGGAAGCAGGAAAATCATGTGGTCTTGGTTGGGAAAGACTTGAAACCTGGACATTAAAGGAACTGAATGCCTAATGATATTCAGCTATTTTAGCCTGATATATTCATTTCTCAGTGGATAGGGTCTCCCACAGAAGAACTGGAATACTTGATGTCTGTTGAGTGAGGCACCTGGGGAAGTGTTTGCATATTTACTGCTAATGTTTTCCTAAAATTACAGTACTGTTGACTTATGACATTTAAATATTGAAATAATTTAACATTTATCTGCCTGGGTAGCTTTGATAAGCTCCAGTAAGCTGTGATCCTGTCTTTTTCAGTCTCTTTTGTTGGCACAGCATCCTAAGCACATAGACCTTAAGTGTTGTGGATGCTGATTTCTAGCTCCACAATTGTAAAAAATGCTTTTGCTATTACAGTAAACTAATTTCCTGGCATATGTTAGGAATTTGGTATTATGATTAATTCAGTATTCTAGATTTTTAAAATGGTATGCTTTTCATTATATAGTTTATATAAGTTAAAACATAATGAAATGCATAGAGCATAAACAACTGAAGATAATTTATCTAATTATATAATTTATCATTTAGAAAGCTTTTCTTGAGTACCTTAGTTATTATTAGGTTGTAGCCACTTGGAAATGAAATGCCTATTTAGTAGAGATTTCTGATTAATGTCAAAATGAAGCAATGTTTTCAGAAAAAAGTAATTTTACTTTAAAAGCCTTACTTCCAAATATTCTTCTTTTTGAAAGAGGAAAAAAAGCATACTTGGAAAAAAGTGTGTGTGATTTCAAATTAGATGGATGTGGGAGGGGCACTCAAAGAAGGAAGTGGAAGCCTGTAACTCTAATTTCAAAACCAATTCTACTATTTTTAGAAATGAAGAACCTTTTCCTGAGAGGGTGGGAAATGATTTCTGTAGCTTGTGTTTCTGAATAAGTAGTAAATCCCCAAATATTAAAATTAGATTTTCTTTGGGAAAAAAAGATTATTAATGACGCGATAGACAATATGAGTTAGAAGTAGCTTTTTTAGTGCAAAGTTTTAGAAAATTTTCAGTTTTGAATGTATAAAATTTTTACTGTTGGCGGTTATCCTTTTATTCCTTTGGAATATTTTTACCATTTTCAGAGTCCCAACTTTAATTTTTCCCCCTACATTCGTTCATTCATTCATTCATAGCTTATTTATTTTGAGAGAGAGGCAGAGAAAGAGGGAGAGAGAGAATCCCAAGTAGGCTCTGTGCTTTCAGCACAGAACCCAGTGTGGGGCTTGAACCCATGAACCATGAGATCATGACCTGACTGGCAATCAAGAATCTGATGCTTAACCAACTGAGCTACCCAGGTGCCCCAGGAAAATGTTATTTTTTAAAAATTCATTTCATCTTTCTCCAGTTTTGATTTGATAAGGCATTACCTTGGTTTTAAGTCTAGATAAGAAACTTGATTGTAATTAATCACCTAATTTGTGGGGTTTTTTTTTTGAAGTATAGTTAGCACACAATGTGATGTGAGTTTCAATTATATAACATAGTAATTCAGCAAGTCTCTTCATTATGCTATATTCATCACAAATGGAGCTACCATCTGTCATCATGCAATGTTATTACAATACCACTGACTGTTTCTCCTATGCTGTGCCTTTCATCCCTGTGACCTATTCATTCCATAACCGGAAGCCTGTACTTCCCACTTCCCTTCACCCGTTTTGCGCATCTCCCACCTCACCCCCTCACCCTCTGGAAACCACCTGTTTGTTCTCTTTGTTTATGAGTCTGTTTCTGTATCTTTTGTTTGTTCATTTGTTTTTGTTTTTTAGATTATACACTTAAATTAAATCATAGGGTATTTGTTTTACTCTGATTTGTTCACCCCTCTAGGTCCATCCATGTTGTTGCACAGAACATGAGCTCATCCTTTTTCAAGACTGAGTGATGCTCCTTACCCAAGTCTTTAGATAGTTATACTTTTGTTTTCAGTGAAACTTAGTCTGTATCTAAGAGTTTTTATTATGTAATATGATTTGATTATTTTCTACTTTCAGGTGCCTTTTCATTTCTTAGCCTTTTGCTTCCTTTGTCTTTAGCAATAACTGTGTCCTGTGCTGTGAAATCTCATTCCTCACTCTAAAATATTGCTGTTGGAAGTATAAACTGGCACAGGCTTACCTTTACAATCACTGGAAGCAACTCCTGTGTTCATAGAATTTGATGGTGTTGTGTTCCTTTTAATGACATGGAGAGATGTCCATGGTATTTTAAATGAAATAGGCTGTTTGCACATTTTGTTACAAAAACAAAATTATGAAAGGTATAAACCTAAAATTTGTCAGCCTAAGTTGGGAAGGATGACATTTATTATGAGTAGCTTAATATAAGTGAACTTTTTGTTGAAACATAATAGAAATATACATGAATAATAAATATATAGCTTAATGATTTTTTTTTTTTTTTTTTTTTTTTTACAAATTAATGGTAGCCATGTTATCAGCCCTGGATTAAGAAGTAAGACATTTCATAGTTCCAGAAGCTCTTCCTAATACTCACACAGTCACTATGGCATGTAAGCACTTCCCTGACTTTTTTTTTTTACTAGAAAAATTTTTTTAATGTTTTTTTTATTTTTGAGACAGAGAAAGAGCATGAACGGGGGAGGGTCAGAGAGAGGGAGACACAGAATCTGAAGCAGACTCCAGGCTCCGAGCTGTCAGCACAGAGCCCAATGCAGGGCTCGGGCTCACGGACTGTGAGATCATGACCTGAGCCGAAGTCAGATGCTTAACCGACTGAGCCACCCAGGCACCCCAGCCCCTAACTTTTGATACCATAGTTCCATAGGTTAGGATTGCTGCATTTGACTGTGTGTAAATGGGAATCTCTTCTTTTGCATTCAGCTTCTCTTGCTCATCTTGTGACATTTTATCCATATGGGGTGAATCAACAGTTCGTTCACTCTCCTTGTGGTACCGGTTTCCACTGTCTGAACAGAACCACAATGCATTTATCTGTTCTACAGTTGATGGAGACTTGAGTGGTTTCACTTTGGGGGTTAACAAGAGTGTTACTGCTATGAGCATTCTAATGTGTGTCTTTCAGTGAAAATTTATGTGCATTTCTCCTGGTTTTGCGTAGAATTTTTGGGCTGTGGGTTGGAATGTGTGTGTTCAACTTCAGGGGGCATAGCCAAAGAGTTCTCCAAAGTGATTGTGCCATTTCATTGTTCCCATGTAGTTAGAGTATGACAGGTCCAGTTACTTCATATCCTTGCCAGAGCTTAGTATTTTATTCATTTAGAGCCATTCTGGTGGTGAGAAGTAGTAGCTCATTGTGGTTTTATTTTTATTTCCCTGATAAATAATGAGGTTTAGCACTTTTTCATATTTTTATTGGTTTATTGGCTAATGTCTTTCGTGAAATTCCTCCTCCAGTCTTTTGCTTATTTTTCTTTGGGCTGTCTCTTTCTTTTCTGATTGATTGATAGTTCTCCATGGTCTGATTGCAAATTCTTTCTCAACTATATGTATTTCAAATTATTAGTGATTTTTTTTTACTAAGTTCTTTTATCTACATTTTCTGACATTTTAACAGAGCCAATATTTAGTTTTTTACAAGAAGCAAAGAGTAAAACCATTATCATTTTGAAGAAGCAAATTCCCTAAATCAGGCAAAGACAAAAACCATATTATCTCACTTATTTGAGGAATCTTAGAAAAGACAAAAACAAGCAAATTAATAGATACAGAGAACAGATTGGTGGTTGCTGGGGGCTGGGGAGTGGGCAAAATGGGTTAAAGGAGTTGAAAGGAAACAAACATCAGTTATAAAAGGAACAAACTTCAGTTATAAAATAAATCATGGGGATGAATGTACAGCATGGTGACTACAGTTAATAATACTATACTGCATATTTGAAAGTTGCTAAGAGAGTAAATCTTGAAAGTTCTTATAAAAAGATTTATAACTGTGTGGTAATGGATATTAACTAGATATATTGTGATGATATCTAGGATTATATACAAATATCAAATCATGTTGTATAACTGAAGCTAACATAATGTTACGTCTCAGTTATATCTCGATAAAAAACAAATTCCTATTTCTTGATCTGCTTTACCTTTCTTCCCCTTTCCCTTCCATTTCTTGGTTTTCTGAACGAGTGGTCTGGAATTCTGCTTTCTCTGTCCCCTCCAGCCACCCATGTTTTAGCCTTCTTGTGTTACTAAAGAGGGGATCCCGACTGGCAAACTTAGAGGTGGGTGTCTGGGCTCTCCTCCTGGTCTTTCTGTTCCCTAGTCCCTTGTTAACTATTGATACCACTGGCTACCCAGGCCTTGCACGTTTCTTCTCACTTCAGTTTCTAATGACAGTGAACCTCCTGGTCCTTCCTCTTCTTCTTCCTCCTGTGCTTTGCTTAGCCCCCAGTTGGCATCTCCTGTGCACCCCTCTGGCGATGTTTTCCCAGCAGGGCCCTCTTAGCTTTCTGGAGTGGTTGGGCAGCCTTGGCCGAGTGCTGGAGGCCACTCCCTCTGAAGAACACTGCTACCTTTATCTCTTAACACCTCCTACCGTTCCCAGCTCCCAGTTAGATACCAGGCCCTTGAACATCCCTTCCTCCTTCACTCCCAACCATCATCTTTCCCCTCAAACTGGCGACGTCTCCTCTGCTCCTGTCTGTCAGTGGGACTGACCATACTATCACATGACCCAGGCGTGAAACAGTGGTCATCTTTGCCTTCTTCCTTTGATCTGCAGCCAGTCTGAGGCTAGATGCTGTCATTCTGCCTCTTCCATAGTAGCTCTCACTCAGTAAGAGTAATACAAACAATAGAGATGATGGCGCCTGTTTGTTCCTGTGGAGTTTTGTGCTTTGCAGGTGTTACGTCACTGAATCCTATAATGGCTTTTTGAGATAGTATTGTTAACTTCATTTTGCAGAGGAGGAACTGAGGCCCAGAGAGGTTAGGTACCTTGCTCATGGCCACTTTCTGTCAGGTGGAAGAAGCAGTTCTAAATCCTGCTTGCAGGCTGTGCTTCTTCGCTCTACTTCCTTCCTTGTAATTCTACTTCCCGTCCCCCTTCCTGCCTCATCACGTCTTGCTCAGATAGCATTTCCCTCCTAATTTGCTTTTTTTTACCCCATTCTAATCCATCTTCCAAAAAATGTCAGGTATGTCTTCCCCAAATTTAACTCTGTTCGTCTCTTTTCCCAGCCTTACTCACAGTGACTACTTTAGAACCAACAGGAAGATGGATTCTTCAAATTTGCTTTTATAAACCAAAGTTTGGTGTTGGACTTCTTATAAGGTTGAAGTGCTCTCTGTCAATAGGCTGTGTATTTTCTCATACTGTTTGCAGAATCTGGAATGTGCCCTTATGCCTCAGTTCTGCTTTTCCTCAAATTCTTCAACGCTCAAGACCCAACTCAAATGTTCTCCCTTACCTGAAACCCTTCCTCTGCTGCTGCAGTCAATTCTCCGTGAACCTCCAAGCAGTCTGTCACTGTCCTTTCTGCTGCAGTAACTGATCACTGAATTTTTATCAGTCACTTCTTTGACATCCCTGAGAACACCAGTGGAATTCTCTATAATAAGCATTTTATTGATTTGTTTGATAATTTTTGGTTAAGAACACAATAAAGGGAATTTGGGCACATTGCTGATAAAAGCTGTGGATAATCCATTCCAAAGTCTAAGGGGTAAAGTGAATGGTGTGAGTTCTCTAGGGCTGCTGAATGGCTTACAACAGTCAGTCAATCAATCAGTAAGTAAGTAAGTAAATAAGATTCATTCATTCACAATTCTAGAGAATAGAAGTCCAAAATCAAGGTGTACGTTGACAGGGCCAGCCCCTAAAGGGTCCAGGGAAGGCTGTTTCCTTGCCTCTTCCAGTATATGGTGGTTCGCAGCAACCCTTGGCATTTCTTGGTTTGTGGACACATCACTCCAATCTCTGCCTCCATTGTCACATGATATTCTCCCCTTTGGCCATCATGTGGCCATCTTCCCTTTGTGTCTTTGTTTTCTTACAAGGGCACCAGACAGATTAAACCACCACCCTACTCCGAAATGATCTGTCTGATCTGACCTGATGTCATCTGCAAAGACCTTATTCCCAAATAAGGTCATTATGTTAAGCATGTCTCTTTATTCTGATGTTTTGGCATCTGGGGCTTTACTGACCCTGGGGAGCCTTCTCTCCTGGGGCTAACCAATTCCTTGAGATAGGAAACTGAGCATGTTTTCCATATGCCAACCAAACCAGAGCCCCTTTTCTCTTCCAAACTCTGTCTTTTGGGCTCTTACACTCCAAGTCAGTATTCTCCTGCCCTAATCAGGGCCAGGTACCAGACATCTGAGCACAGCCCCTGTACCTCAGAGCCTGCTGAAAGAATTCAAGCCAACCAGTCATTCTAACTCTGCCTCACCTGTTCCTTCACATGGAAAGCACAATAAAGACCCTTGACCACACTTTCCCCTTCTTCCCTCTGCCCCTCTCCTGACCCTGGCGCAGCCCGAGGTGGTGTCCTGTGCCTTCTGTTTCTAGGGTTGTGTGAGTATAAACTTCTTCCTTCAAGTCAGTCGTTTCTATGTTTGTGTGTCTTACCATACCTGGTTAAAACAAACCCCACGCACATTTTAAAACAGGCATGTTCTGAGCCGCTGGAGGTTAGGGCTTCAGTGTATCTTTTGGAGAGAGAAAATGCAGCCGGTAAGTGGGAAGAATCTATGTGCTGATGTTTTACTTGCATTCCATTGTGGGGGCAGTGAGCCAGTGACTGAACTCCTTCAAGTGACGGGCAGACTGGAAGTGTAGCGTGCCAGGATGAGAAGCTGGAGTAGCCCTCTGTTCTCAAACATCACCCCAGGGAGAGGCACTAATTGCGTTCGCATGGAAATTACCTCATAGGAGAGGCTCAGAGACTAAGGAGAATAAGGCAAAAGATAGCTTTCCTCTCTCTCTCTTTCTCTCGAGAAGTGGCAAAATACATTTAAATTCTCTGTTTAAAGATGTAGAACAGATGAACCTTTGTAATGGTTGATTTTTAGGACTGTATTTGATTCTGAGTAATCTGGTTTTTTTTTTTTTTTCTTCTTTCTCTTCTTTTTTTTTAAAGAAAGTGGAAGCCCAGAATCTCGCGTCAATGCTATCCATTTCTTGGTACACAAACTGCCAGAGAAAAATAAAGAAATGCTGGATATTTTGGTGAAACACTTAACAAAGTAAGCCTCTTTTTCCTTCTAACTTTTTCTGTTTCACTCTGGGTGCTGTGAAGGGTTCTTGGATTTGTAACAGTTGGAAGTGGGGCTGTCTACACAATACCGGGGGCCACGCCTGGAAAGGCAGGCTGGACATTTGACTCACTGTGTATGTCTTGGACAAGACCATTGAAATATGATGCTTTCGTGAAGTCGTATAATTATTTTCTTAACATCACTGCCAGCAACTTGGGGTTTGATTGGAAGTAAAAGAAGAGAATATTATACACTTCCCTGTACACAGATTCTGGAAATGTGATTATAAGTCTGTCAGCGAATTTAGCCTGGTTTCACACCTACCTAACTCTAAGTTTGAACATGTCCTTGAAGTTTGTTTAATCCAGTAATAGGTAGTAATTTCATAGGATCCATTCTATTTTTTATTCCTTCTTTAAAAAGCAAGCAAAATCTAATCACTCAGTGGAAAAATTAGCCCTTTCTTCAAATATAAATGATTCTTAGATCACTATAATTATAGAATTTTAGAGGTAAGTGGAAGCTGAAAAATGCTGTTTTAGAATTTATTTTTTTATTTTATTAGTTATTTTTAGTTTACATAAAAAGAAACTGAAGGCCAGGGAATATTATGACCTGCCAAGTGTCCTACTACTGGTATAGCCATTCGTTCATTCAACATGTACTTACTCAATGCCTTTTTTAGGTGCTAGTGGATACATAGATGAACAAAGATGGACAAATTCCCAGCTTTCATGAAGTCCCTTCTTTCTAAGAGGAAAAAAATCATCATCAGATTACAAATAAAAATACAAAATAATTTCACATAAGTGGTTAAAAAAAAACAAAATAGAGCGAGGATTAGAGAATATATATTGGGTGTAAGACTACAAAGAGGGTTGTCATGGAAGGTATCTGGAGGATGAGACCTTTGAATTGAGGTCTGAATTAAGTGTCAGGGCTTGTGAGAACAGTTGTCCAGGTTGCTCAGTGCACAATGTATTGGGCCAAAGCGGTGAATGCGGGTGCTCAAGTTCTGGGTGCTTGTGAAGCCAGTTCTTGCAAGAGTGCCATACAGTCTGGTCATTACTGGAAGCCAAGGGTATACATGTCTGGGGAAGGAGAGGATATTGTAAGTAGAGGGCAACAGTAAATGAAGATGTTTGAGGGGCATAAGCCTAGCATAAACATAGATTTGTTAAGAACGCCATTGTGGTTAGAGCAGGGTGTCACAAAGAGAGTAATAGTAGGAAGGTAGGCAGGGGCCTCATCATCTAGGGTCTTGTCAGATCCTGTTATTTCAGACATTGAGACATTGAGGACAATGGAGTCTCTTGACTCCTTTTTTTTTTTTATTGTATTATATTGTATTATTTTTGAGAGAGAGACAGTACAAGTGGGGGCAGGGCAGAGAGAGAGGGAGACAGAATCTGAAGCAGGCTCCAGGCTCTGAGCTGTCAGCACAGAGCCCGACGTGGGGCTTGAACTCACTGACCGCAAGATCATGACCTGAGCCGAAGTTGGACTCCCAACCGACTGAACCATCCAGGCACCCCTTCTTGACTCCTTGTTTTTAAGGAAATACAGAGTTGGAGAATAATGTACATTCCTCAATTATTGCCTCTCTTTTAACTGGAGACCTATCTTTCCCCCCACGTCTATGTTAGTGTTTCACATCACTCCAAGCAGAACTTAATGACTGTGGCAAATTTGGGAGTGGTGTTTGGACCAACTTTGATGAGGCCCCAGGAAGAAACTGTTGCTGCCATCATGGATTTGAAGTTTCAGAACATCGTTGTGGAAATCTTAATCGAAAACCATGAAAAGGTAAACTCTCTGTTGTTTTCTCCTTAAGGAAATTCCTGTTTTTGGCTTTACCACCAGATGAAACTGTCCTCTGAGATCCTCCCTCCCCCATTAAATGATGATATTCCTCTGATGATGAGCTTGGTTCTGAGAAGTTCCCACTGAGCTTGTGTCTTCTGATGGCTTTCCATAAATCCGAAGTTTACTTGGTCTTCTGTTGCCTCAGTAGTTTAAGGAAGAAGCATTTAACCCAGATGCAAATGAGTATCTGCAATATAATACTGGAATCTTCAGGTTTTTTGCTGCCTTCAGTCCTATCCTTGGATTTCTCAAATTCTATTTCTGTCACACAGGGAAAATATTTTTGCCAATCTGTGTCAGACTCTCCCTAGAAAAACACACATGAAACTCCCCCTGTCTCCCAAATTGTGCTAACAACTTCAGGGGATTCATATGCATCCTTGATTCTGGGAACCCCAGATTAAGAATCTCTGGTTTAAAATGAATAATCTCTTTGGTGACACATCTGCTCACTTGTTTCTCTGTAATCAGGGGACTATGGGGTTTTTGAAAATACGATAGATTCTTTCAAGAACTTTTATGTAATTTTTCTTCATCCTCATTATAGATGAGGACCTTGCTTCTAATTGTCCTCACTTCTTCTAAGATAGGGAATTTGAAAACTGTTAAAATCCTTGGTTACTCATTTGCTTATTAAAAGTTTGTTTTAATTTGTTGGTTCTTTTCAACTGAGATTGTATTCTGTGCCGAGCACGTATTAGGTGCTAGGATGTGAAGACGAACGTTACAGCCCCTGATGGAAAGCAGCTCCCAGTATGTGGGGTACAGGCTGTCTGGGGACCTGTATCTTATAGCACTTATCCGTGTCTAACATGTTATGTAATTTGTTTATTGCCATAGTTACCTGTTTCTCTCTGCCAGGTCCTTGAGGGCAGAGATCTTTTTTTACACTTAGAATAATACCTGGTACATGTTGGATGTTCAGTTAATATTTTTTGGATGAATGAATGAGCTCAATAAATTTTGAAGGGGGCAGAGGAGCGGGAAGGAGACAGAGGTGTTAGGCTCTATGAGCAAAGCACAGCGAGAGCCTTGCTGCATTTGCTGTTTGCTAGAGCAGTTCTAGCTTGTTGTGAATACTGGTTCCCACTGAAGAGTTAAGGGTGAAACCTAGTCAGAGATTTTCTTTCCCAGTATAGCATAAGCAGCTTGTTTATGGGTGTAAGACGTTTGGGTTTTTGTTTTGCTTTGTTTTGTTTGTTTGTTTGTTTGTGGTGCCCTAAGCTATCCAGACAGCCTCGAGGAAAGATGGCTACTAATCATTTTTAGAAAAAGAAATAATTAGACCCACAGGCTTTGAAACAATGCTTAGTGGTACAACTATCATTAGGTGAACTCCCAATTAGGGAACTTTCATGCAGTTTATTTGTGAAAATACTGGCTCTGGGTCTTGCTCTCATATAAAAGGATCTCCATTTAATGCTGCAGCTTCCTATTTTCTTCTTTTATTTGAAGCTGAGAAGGTAAGTTCATGATTTTTCTGCTGGGAAGTAGATTGTGCTGCTTCCACCTTGTTAACAGACCTTATAGGAATTTCTAAGTGGCGCTGGTGAGCCAATTATAATGGTTACAGCGGATGAAACTGAACCAACTCTCAGAGAGGAAGCTTCCTAGAGCTAAGTAGAAGGCTTGCAGGTTTCCCCTCTGCCTTTCTGTGGCTACGATAGATAATGCTGCAAATGCACAGCCAGTGTGAATTGAAGCAGTGAGTTTCCTATCAAGAAGGGGGTAGGGGGGCTGTTGAGTTTCAGATTCTTCACCGTGTGCATGGGGTTAGGTTTGGATGTACAGGGTTGCTTGGGTTGGGGAGCTGTTAGCTTGGATTAGTTTTTATTTCTGAGAACTTAATTTCCCCATTTCCTCCTCTTTTCACTCTGATTTCATCTTTGTCCACTTTCACTGCCAGCTCTTTGTCCCACTCAGCTGGACTTCCTCTCAAAGTCCAGGCCCAGCTCTGAGGAAGGATATCTCTACTGAAGAGGGTGGCTGTGCAGAAAAACTTCGTATGGACGCGTGGACCCACGGGAGCCAGAGGCTTCCTTGGCCACAGACCCATGTTTACCACCCAGAGATCTTGTGTTTGACTTGAACATTGTGAGGGAGGGATATGGTTCCTCTTAGTAAATGCTTGAGAACAAAATAAAAGAGAGAGGGAGGGAGGGTAGAAGGGTTAAAAAGAAGAGTCTTCTGGGGGAGGAAAGAATTATAATAGGGGGGTAGAAAGGAGGGGCAATGAGAGAGAATGAAGAGACTTAAGTAGTGTCTATGAAGGAGAACAGACAGGGGGGAAAGTGACAATAGAAGGAAGGCATTTTCTTTTCCTCACTTATGTTTCCATCCTAGGAATGTGAAAAATGCTGCCTCTGACCAGGAAAGTCACCAAAGCAGAAGAGGAAACTTTCAGCATATAATTAAAGCAAGAAAACACTAGATTAATTTTGGAGTTAGAAAAAGGCCTGAGTTAATCTGCCTTGGAGATCACATTTTATCCTAGCCTCTTTGCTGTTTTCATAAAACCCATATGTACTCTATAGGAAACTTAAATCGACATGTTTTGGCTTCCTTCCCACACAGTACATTAAGATGTTGTTTTAAAAGAAGCATTCACGGGCCAAAAATATCATCAAGGTCTTTCTTCCCGTGCAAACCAGAAAATTGCATTTCCCAGGTGGAAAAGGGTACTGTGAAATTCCCACCGATTTTCAAGTTGGGATTTTGCCTTAGAATTTATGGGGTTTGCCTAAGTTTCATTCTTGACAAAGTATACTTGTTATGGATTAATGGGCATGTTCGTGGTGGGTGCCTTCTCAGAGTTGGATGTGAGATGTGGGGGAAGTGAGGGCAGTGAGTCCGGCCGGGAAAAGGAAAGGTCTGTCCAACAGTAATGGCGGGGTGCGGTGGAGAATAAGCGCTCTCACAGAGATGTGGAGAAAGTTGCTGAGACTTCAGAGGCGGATTTATGTGTAACTGTGAGGAATCTGGAACGTTTCCTGACTAGGTGGTTTGAATAGGTTTTAGAAGAGAGTTTGAACAGGTGGAGTATGTTTTAAGAGGACATTTCAGGTATGGGGAAATCATGTAATCAGAGAAGCACAGAGAGTAGGTGTGTGTTATGGGAATGCGGCTCCTGTTGGAACATAGGTGAGTGGTATGAAATGAGATTGGAAAGAGGTTTGGACCAGGTGTAGGGAGGCTGGGAATGCCACCATAGGACTTTTGGATTTCACTTTATGGGTACCAGGGCCTCTCCTGGCTTTCAAGTAAACTGCTTCAGGAAACAGGGTTAATCTGCTTAATCTGGCAGCAGGGTTAGCGAGTAGAAAGTAGAGTAATAACAGACCAGGTGAGGGGTCACGCGGCATGTAGTTGAGGACATGGTTGTGACAGTGGAAGTTCAAGGGTGGCGGGCATCATCTTGTGAGGCACAGTAGACACAATCCAGGGTCTGGATCTGTGGGCCATCTCAGAGGAATGTGTCATAAATCATGGTCAGTAAGTCACACCTGAGGACCCAATGCTGGAAGAATATCGATGTCATTAATAAAAAGAAGAAAAAAAATTGGGTTTGGGGCAAGAGTTCAGTTTATGGTGTGCTGAATTTTATTCATCTGGATGTGTAACAAACAGTTGGAGATGTGGGGCTCAAACTTGTGAGAGAATTTAGTGGAAGGAAGTATAAAAGGCAAGAGATTGGCATGGCACCCTTTGTGTTATATGCTTTTGGTCTACTACCCGGGGTACTTACCTCCTGTAACTCTAGTGTTGACATGTGTGTATGTGTGTGTATATACACACTTAAAATGGATATATAAAGTAAAAAAAATATTTAAAGTATTGCATATATACCTAATAGTATGCCTGTATGTATACACAGTTCTTATTACACATACGTCCCTTTATACCATGTAAGAAAACTGAAGGGTGAGAGATTAGCTTGCTTGTGGGCACACAGCTGGTGAGTGGCAATGCTTGGGTTGAGTTAAGGATGGTTGGACCCCAGACCTTTGCTTCTCATCACTAGGAGCAGATTAAGAACAATATCTTTGTGCAAAACACCGAGATTTTTCTATTAGTGATAAAACAGGAACCAGAAGAAACCCAAGCAAGTTCAGTGTTAGGGTTGTCAAGGGCATTGTCAGTGATGCCGGATGTTGTCCCTGTGGGAGAGTACGACTGTTTACTCCAAGAGTAAAATGTCTGTTGGGAGCAAGAGCCGAAGTTGACTTGTAAGGGTTTAAATGAGTGTGTGTTCAGGAATGGGTGATAGCAAGTAGAGATCTGCATGTGTTTTTTCCTGTAGGACAAGAACAGACAGGAGGAAGAGTCCGAGCAGACAGGACAGGGATGGGAAAGAGTAGGGGAGGACTGCTGGCACTTGAATTGTATACAGCTTGCTAATCACTTTTAATTCTAACTTCCTGTTAGCTAATTTCTGGGGTGGGGAGCTCTTTAGAGGACCTTAGTTAGACAGGTGGGTAAAGAACCCTCCTGGGAGTTAACAGTTTGTTGAAATAGAGCTCATTCTGCTCTTTTATACATTTTTAGTGTCATAAAAGAAATTTGTGTTGATAATGCGACACCCTCCTTGTCTCTCCCCAAGTCCCTGAGGGCCCTGGAAGATTATGAAGAGCCTTTGAGAATCATCAAAGAAAACATTAATATTGGTGCAGTTTTATTATCTTATTTCATGTTAATACTTAAATTGGCAATTCGTGTAAAGTAAGAAATATGTTACTTTCAACCAAATCACTTGACATAATATATAGAATTTTTTTTAAGTTTATTTATTTTGAGAGAGACAGCATGAGTTGGGGAGGGGCAGAGAGAGAGGGAGAGAGAATCCTAAGCAGGCTCCACGCTGTCAGCACAGAGCCCAATGTGGGGCTTGAGCCCACGAAGACCCGAGATCATGACCTGAGCTGACACCAAGAGTCAGATACTTAACCAACTGAGCCCCCCCAGTGCCCCGATAGTATATAGAACTTTAATCCAGATTATAGGCAGGCCTTGTTTTATTGCCCTTCGCTTTATTACCCTTCACAGATACTGTGTTCTTTACAAATCACAGATACTGTGTTCTTGTGGCAGCCTTGTGTTGACATGTCCATTGGCGTCATTTTACTTTGTGTCTCTGTCACATTTCACATTCTAGTAATTCTCCCCATCTCTCAAGCTTTTTCATCATTATATTTGTTCTGGTGATCTGTGATCAGTGATGACAGTTTGCTGGAAGCTCAGATAATAGTTAGCATTTTTTAGCAGTATTTTTTAATGTAAGTTCATTGTCTTTTTAAACATAATGCTACTGCAGACTTAGTAGACTACAGTACAGTATAAATACAGCTCTTACGTGCATTGGGAAACCAGAAAATTCATTGGACTCGCTTTATTGCAATATGCACTTCATCGCAGTGGTTTGGAACCAAACCCATAATATCTTTGAGATATGCCTGTATATTTATCTTATTAAGGATTATAATTGGATTTTCAAGGTGATATGCCAAATGTGGTGCCCTGCTTGCTTTTAGCTCTGTGGGATGCTTCAGTTTGCTCTGATTTTCACTGATTCTGTGGTGGCCAGTGGGTCATGAAGATTTTGTCTAGTGTTAGCCTTTATATACTACAGTTTCTGTGGACCACAAGGTACTGAGAGATAATCACATTTTATTGGCATAAAACTTTTCCTTGGTGAGGATTCTTAAAAGTTTGTCAAAATAAGCAGTTTAGTCTTTGAAATAGATACTCAGGCAGTCTGCGTCTCCTTTTTCCTGAGAAAATGGAGGCCTTTTGTGATGGTCATGGTTTGTGGAAAAGGCTGATGTTTTGTTCCTGCTCTGAGGTTTCGGTAACCTTCCCTGTAATATCTGTTGCAAAATCCTTGGATAGCCAGTGTCCCTCTAGTCACAGAGGAGACAAGGTGAGACGGGCATGTACGTTTTCTCTCAGGTGTGCAGCACACTCAGAATATTAAATTACACGCACACATAAAGAGTATCAAATGGCACATTGCATTACTCTTGTTAACCTTGGGACAAACTTTTGGACCTACACCCTTGTCTTTGCCAAAAGCTAGAAGAATATGTCTCTGCCCCCAGGTTCCATGGTGGAAGGGATGCCCTGTTCAGTCCCAACTTGCAGTTCAGAAGCAGCCACACGTGGACTGGTTTGGGTTTGGGGCAGCCCACTCCTCCACTCCTGTTGCCGCAAAGACAAGGCACATCCTGGCCTTTCTGCAGGTTGGTCTCTGTCATCCTTGAATATGAAGGGGGCCCGAGTGAGTGGGATGCCAACCATTTTCTTTGAGGTGCAAAGAACCTTTTAGTCTTAAAACATGCCTGTCATTCAGGGGGAAAAAGAAATCTCTTTTTAAAAAATTCAGCCTAAAATGCTTCTTGATAAAGCTTTGCTGGCCCAGGGTTGCTAGGCAGCACCAGTTTTCATATGAGAGAAAAATAAATATCTTAAACAACAGCAACAATGATAAAACTCCAAAATTTCTAAAAGCTTTATGGCTGCCTGAGTAGTGATGGTTCAGTACAGAAGTTAAAACCCCATGGCAAGAGGATCTGACAAATTGTAGGGGGTGGGGATGGCTTTTTCCCTTATTCCAGTTTTCTTGAATGTTGGCATCTTTGGCATAGCCGTGGAGACTTCCTTTACTGTTAGATTTTTTTTTTTTCTCAGCAGGGCCTTACATTTCTCTGGAGTGTTTATTTTTTATTTTTATTTTTCTTATTAATATGAAATTTATTGTCAAATTGGTTTCCATACAACACCCAGTGCTCATCCCAGCAGGTGCCCTCCTCAATGACCATCACCCATCCTCCCCTCTCTCTGGAGTATTTAAAAAGAAGTTTTTAGAGCCACAAAAAACGTTCTGTCTGCCTTCCTCCTTTCTTGAAGGAGAGTCATAAAATGATAATGACATTATCTTCTCAATTCTCTCTTCATTTTGCTATGGTACAGGAAGTCCCTTCTCTGCACTGTAGTGTGGCTCTGGGGTAGGTAGTATTTTCCCATGGTACTAGCGTGGTTTGATAAGAGAAAATTTGGGAGATACAGTTCTTAAGTTCTGCAGCATTTAGTGTCTGGTGTAGACAAAACACTGGGGCTATCTCAAGAAAATTGAAGAGCTGCAGTATGGAAGGGGAAGTAGATTTATTTTTTGTTATCTAAGAAAGCTTAGTATAAGCGAGCAGAACTTGCTAGGAGGTGAGTTTTTGATTCAGTAGAAGGAAGAACTTCATAATATTTTTGATGATGAGAATGTGTTCATGTTGGAGATGGAGACTGGGGAGTTGGAGAAAGCGAGCAGGCCTAGGAGGTCTGGCCCACTCAGAGATTCTCTGCCAAAGTCTCTGGAGACGCAGAACTACAAAGACAGGTCCTCAGAGTATAGCTTGGGGCATGGAACTTGGCATTCTATCAGTATTTGTAGAATTAAGAACGATGGGGAATATGATCCTTTTGTTCATCTCTCCTTTAGGAGCAACACCAAGAGTTCTTGGAAGAGAGAATAAGGGGATGGGGTGAGTGAGGAGTGAGGGGGTGGGGGGTAGCGGGGAATGGATAGGTGAGTGATGGAGAAGGTGCCGTCAGATGCCTTTTCTTAGGGGACAGGATAGTGTGGGGTGTTTATGGGCTGGACTATTTTGCAGGGACATGCCCACTTTTATTTTCTTTTATAAAATAACTTCTCCCCCCTCCCAAAAGCTTTCAGAGCTATCTCTGCCACATCTCTCGATATAAAATTGAGATCAGCAATAATAGTCAATATTGACAAAGGGATGACTGTGCACTAGGCACTAGGCTTAGCTCCTTCTCTGACATTTTACTGAAATACTCTGGAGAGTATCACATAATGTAGCATACATAGTGAGCTCTAAAATGAAATTCCTTGTGTTGGCATCTCAGCTCCACTAAGTTATGTGACTTCTCTGTGACCTGGGCACCCTCTTGACTCTCATTGTCAGTTTCCTCCTGTATGAAATAGAAACCGCTGAAGTACCCGTTCACTAGAGTGGTCACAAAGATGAGGTGAGCTGACCCACGTGAGCTCCTCCTCTCCCTGCTGTTCTACAAATAAGGAAGATGAGGCCCAGGGAGGCTCAGTAATTTGCTCAAGGTCATAGTCCCAGAGAGAGTGGCCAAGCTGGAATTTCAACCCAGTTTGTCTCCAAGGCCTATCCCTTAACCCCACACTGTCACTGTCTGCTAATGTATGTATAAATACACATTACACAAATAAATACACACATTTTATATTAAACTGTAATGACATATTTATATTTTTTAAAAGACTTCACTTTTTTTAAGAGCAGTTTTTTAGTTTACAGAGAGGGAAGTATGGAGATTTCCCATATGCCCCTTGTCTCCCCCTCCACCTCCCCATACAGAGTCTCCCTGGTATCCACATCCCTCCACCTCAGTGGTACATTGATACAGTACCACTGTCTTCACTGACACGTCAGGAGTCTTCACTGACACGTCAGGAGTCTTCACTGACACGTCATTATTGTCCGAAGTCCAGAGCTTCTTTGGGGTTCACTCTTGTGCTATACATTCTATGGGTTTGGCCAAATGTGTTATGACACATACTCGTCATTTTAATATTATTAGCATATTTTCATAGTCCTAAAAATCCCACGTTCTACCTGTTCATCTCTTTCCTCAACTGCCCCCCACTTCCCAGGTCCGGCACTCACTGATTTTTTTTTTTAACTGTCTCCATAGTTTTGCTTTTTCCAGAATGTCATGTAGTTGGAATTGTATGTAGCCTTTCAGACTGGTTTCTTTCACTTGGTTATATGCATTTAGGGTTCTTCTATGTCTTTTCATGGTTTGATAGCTTATTTCTTTTTAGTGCTGATTTATTTGAATTTTGAGAGATCCAAGGGGTTTATATGATCATTGTACCTGGCGGGCATGGACAGGAATGCCGACTGCTCTCAACTGGCCATCTACCCCCTTCTTCAGGTCACTCTCCATTTGCCACATCACACGTGACAGGCAGCCTGCTTCTGACATGTCGTCTCTTTGGGGTCATCAGGCTGTGCCAGGCCGCTCAGCTCAAGTTTGCCAGAAACTCTAGTGAAGCTCTGTTATCATCTCTCTCCTTGTGTTTATCACTATCAGGATTATTAACATATGATAATAGAAAGGCTAATATTCACTAAGTTCTCATACTGCGAAGTATTTTATATCATGATCTGATTTAATGCCCTGCTCAACAGCTCTGTGAGGTAGATATTATCTTCATCCTCATTTTACAAATGAGGAAACTGGAGCTTAGGGTAAGAATTGGCTTAAGGTCGCACAGCTGGTAAATGGCAGCGCTGGGATTTAAACCCAGGACTGTCTGCCTCTGGAGGTGGGACTGTTAAGGAGGCCTAGACTGTACTGCTGCTTTGTCAATTCTAAACAGCTTTAAGTGGAAGGTTTTTGTGTGGTCACTGCCTAATAGGCCGGACAACTACATTCTGATCCTCAGCAACAGCAGATCTAGAGGATATGAAGATTGAACTAAATCACTAAAAGCAGAATGTTTTAGTGTCCCAAATTTTCAGAAATCCAAAATTACACCAAATAGTGTAAGTGGGAAAATATAAACATGAAGTATTGCTTCAATAATAGGTGAAGAACTGATTTTTCTAAACTTTAATCCAGAGTATTGAGAATAGGCTACATGCTTTTAGCAAAAAACTTCAGAATTAAAAACAATAGATGTTTATATTAATAAAGTATGCATACTGTTGAAGTCTATGCAATGATAATATGGCCACTTGCATCAGATTAGGATACCTTCAGAGGAAAATTTTTTTCCCTTTCTTTTCCTGGAAAGATGTCCTGCTACTTGGTAGACAAGATGGGCTGGGAAAAGGGTATTTTTCTAGACTCTGACCTCCGTTTCTTCCCCTTTTACCTCTCTTGGGTCCTTCTCGTCTGTACTGCCCCACACTGATTTAGTACATATATGTCCTGGAAGATAGCCCAGCATCTCTGAGAACTGCTCACTGTGGAATTCATCCCTCTCGTAAGACTCAGTGCCACTCTGATCTCGATCTGCTGACAAGAACTGGCTATACACACAAGAGTAGTTCCTCTGGAGTCTGGGCTGAGTCACGGTCTCTCCTCTGGAGATCTGGAATTGGGATGGGGAAAAACCCAGCCTGTTACTGTGAGATTGCCCCTGGGCTTCAGACTGAAGGAACCCCAGTGGTGGGTCAGATGCCCGGTGGAGAAGGCAGAGCGCTGGAAAAGATGGGGAGTCTCATTGGAAGAGGGTGCTTGGATCAGTTGATTAAGTGTCCCACTTCAACTCAGGTCATGATCTCACGGTTCGTGAGTTCAAGCCCTGCATCAGGTTCTGTGCTGACAGCTCAGAGCCTGGAGCCTGTTTTGGATTCTCTGTGTGTCTCTCTCTCCCTCTCTCTTCCCCTACCCCACTTGCACTCTGTCTTTCTCTCAAAAATAAAGATTAAAAACAAAATTAGGAAGGGTGCAGAGGTGAGAAATGGAGAATTGTTGGTTGGCTCTTGATGGCCTCAGGTGACTAATTCAGAGCACTTTTGTTTCAGCTCTTTGTCCTTCCTGCTGATTCCTTTTAATAAATCCCTTTTTACTTATGTCAGTTTGGTCAGTTTTGGTTATAACCAAGTCATCTTTGGACAGTGTGAGAAAATTCACAGTGCAGCATACCTACAATTTATTCATCGACTTTGATTTAACTCAGTTTATATTTTGGTGCCGTCACATAGCTCCAGCATGTTCTTGAGGCTGGCTGCTACTTAGGCCCAGTCCTTATGGAAATGGATCAGGTGCATCTGGTCAGTAGAATTTCAGATGGAAACGGGTATTTCAAGGTCACCCAAATCTGAACCTGTTGCTCTATTCCCGTGGTTTTAACTAGAGCTTCTTTAACTTTCTTCACTTTTCTCAGACCAGTATTTAAACCAGAAGTGTCTTTTATCTAGATAATTGTTTTCCTAGCTGTTGTTCTCCAACCTGACAGACCCATTTCATCCCCCATTGCATTCTTACATGTCTCCTGGCTGTTTGGGCCTCTGGTCTGCCATTCAGTCAGTCATTTTAAAGTCTACTCCTTCATCTGACATACTTTTCCTCTATCTAGAGCAATAGTTTTGAAGCTTTAATACATTAGGACTCAATTGAAAATTTAATGAAAGCTTTGGGTCCTGTTCCCAGCAAATAGTATATTATATATACACAAAAGAAACGTGGGTACAATTTTAGGAATTTCAGGGACTCCCAAGTCAAGAACCTAGAACCATGGGGAAACCAAGAGCTGTCGTATATCCATGAGAAGTTAGGGTCTAGAACCTGTCTTCTGGCTTAGCCTTTCTTGTCTTTTGCTGTTGACTTATTTTCTGTGTTTCTGCTCAGGAACTGGGAGGGAACAGGTGAGGATGTTACTCATCTCAGATTCTTGCTTTATTTCATCAATGATACTTTATTGTTTGTGTGCCTTCTGTGGGGCCAGCCACCAAAGAAACCCTTTATTGAGATACTTATGGGTGGCGCCTGGGTGGCTCCATTGGTTAAGCATCCACCTCTGGCTCAGGTCATGATCTCGTGGTTTGTGAGGTTGAGCCCCGCATAGGACTTTGTGCTGATAGCACGGAGCCTGGAGCCCACTTCAAGTTCTGTGTCTCTCTTTCTCTCTGCCCCTCCCCTGTTCACACTCTGTTGCATGCTCGCTCTCTCGCTCTCTCTCTCTCTCTCTCTCTCTTCCCAAAATAAATAAACATTAAAAAAAATAAAAAAAAATAGTAATGGCTCAGTTTGGCTATGGAAAGAAGGAGCCCACACTGAAAGGCATTGTGCTAAAATACTGGACGGCAGCCATTTTCCATTATTTTGAGATGTGGTGATGTTCAGATTTCTGCCTGAGTGGGAAGAAGAAGGCAACTGACTTGGGGAAGTCTGATGAAGGCACCTCTGTCCCGGCCAGATTTTCACACCGCAACCTTGTTGTCTCATTTAAATTCTTCTGAATTGCTCTGATATTAAAACCATTCTGAGACACCACTGCTGCACTAGGTCGGTGATTGACCACGCACTAGTGTTTTAGTCCCTGCATCTTTAGCATGGCAAACACTAGTGTCCCACCTAACTAAACGTTTTGAATAATGAATGGTAGCTGGAAAAATGGCTAAATTAAGGGTTGACAGTTTTAGCTCATGCACACTGGGGCATAACAGTTCTATTTCTGCTAGGCTTCCACAAATTCTCAAACTTAAAGTCAGAGTGGATAAAATGTCTATTTGATGAAGCAGGCTACTACATAGTGCCCTCCAAATAGAAGTCTTCCTAGTAAATGTAGTGCCTGCCCTTCCTGGGTGTGCTTAGAGTCCTCAAGACCACCCCCATGTTTGGGGATGTGTTGGAAGGGGGCATGGGACTTAGCATATACTTGTACTCACAGCTAGTTTCTTCATAGCCATGTAGTAAGGACACACAGAGAAGAATTTGACAAACCAGGTGGACTCTGGAGAAGTCCACATGTAGTTTTGCTTATGTTCTCTCCTCTCAGGAGGGGTCACACAGAGCAGACTCTTCCCTGAGCACTGAAAATGCAGCAACACGTGTGATACTTCTGTTCTGGAAAGCCCATTAGAGACCAGTGCCTATTGGGAGGTAGTCACATAGGCATGCTTTGCCCACTGTATACCAGGATTCCAGACTCCCAGAAGGAAAGCAGGTGTTCCATATAACCCCCGCATATGCACATTTATGTACAAACAGCTTAGGCATGGTAGGCCATGCTAACTTGTAAGGGGCTGTTTTATATCCATTTAAACAACTGTTTACCAGCCTAGTTCCCAGATGCCAACCAAGGGCTGACTTTGCAAGCAGGCCTTTCTAAGGATGGCCATCTTAGGCCTGCTGTGTTTACTCTCTCCTATACACTGGGCCTCTTCTTTTTTTAAAAACGTTTTAAGTGTTTATTTTTGAGAGAGAGAAAGCAAGCAAGCGAGCATGCATGAGCAGGGGAGGGGCAGAGAAAGAAAGACACACACACACACACACACACACACACACACACACACACAGGATCTACAGCAGGCTCCAGGCTCTGAGCTGTCAGCACAGAGCCCAATGCAGGACTCGAACTCACGAACTGCAAGATCATGACCTGAGCCGAAATCAGACGCTCAACCAACTGAGCCACCCAGGCACCCCTCACTGGGCCTCTTCTAACTGCTGGTGAGGGCAGAGGTGATGTTCTCTGTATTTGGGATTCATAGCCTTTTCTCTTTTTTTGCTTGGGAAGTGTCTTCTCCATTCTGTTGGGGAAGTGTGTGTTGTCAGGCCTATTAGGAAGTACAGGATTAACTTTATTGAGGAGCATGGGAATCGACATGAATGTGGTCAGTGCAGGTCAAGTAAATTTCAAGCCATGCAGCCTTATGTTGCTGGACTAATTTGGCACAGGATGAAAAGTCCCTTAAAAGCTCTCCTTGTTTTAACTTTCCGGTTGGTTGATTTCTCCTTGAGAGTGACCCCAAAGGGCAGGAATCAGTTTTGTCAGCTTTATTTCTGTTCTCACCCTTCAGCTCTATTGAGTGCTGTCATTGGAGGCCCCACATTTTCTCAAGGATCAAGGTGCTGCTCTGTCTGTCCTGCCCTCCGTCCTTGGCATCTGGTCAAAACCCCCTTCCTCAGCTTGGCCTAGGCTTTGTAGTATCTGGTTGACACTGACCCTCCTCAGATCTGCTCCCTCCTCTATTTACCCTTCTGGATTTTTCTCTAAAAAGTTTTTTTAATTTTTTTTTATTAAAAGGTTAAAAAAAGTTGAATCCTTCAATCAGGATTTGTTACGTGAGCTTGTCATCCAGTATTAATGCTGTCTTCCTCCTCCTGTGAGCTATCCCAAGTCATTATTTCTTTTCATGCAGATATTTGTAGAATTTCTCTCTCTCTCTCTCTCTCTCTCTCTCTCTCTCTCTCTCTCTCTCTCTCTCTCTCTCTCTCTCTCTCTCGCATGTAATCATGCTACCAGTACCCTCTAATCCATAGTGATTTAGGGGAAGAGTTTGATTTCCTTTTGTGTCATAGCTCCTCTCTTGACCAGGTAGTGATGGCTTCTGTCGATCTTTGCGTAGTATTGTGTCTTTCTAGTTACTATAGAGATAAAAGCATCTAGAATTCTAGAGTAAAATCTAGTTACTTAAAGCTCCGTAAACACCTGTGCTAAGTCTTGAATCTGGTTCAAAATAATCTGGGGACTTGGATGAATTAAGCTAGCCATCAGTTAGTGATTGAGGTAGTTAGGTGATGTGCCCCTAGGAGTTTATTAAATTACTTTTTACATGTGTGTGTGTGTGTGTGTGTGTGTGTGTGTGTGTGTGTATGTATTTATATATATAGATCTATCTATATATATCTATATATCTCATTATTCATGATGAAGTTATATGATCTGATTTTTGGTGTTGGCATCATTTCTTTTATGCAGTTATCAATTCATTCAACAAACATCTGTTAAGCTGCTCTTTCATGCCTTGCACTCTGTGGACAGGCACAAAAGCTTAAGAAAAAAAAATCAGATCTTGCTTTCCGGAAGTTCACCGTTTAGTAAGAAAGACAACGGTGTACCTAACTGACACAGTGGAAATCCAGTAACCTGGCCTGTAGAGTGTGTGTTTGAGTTTGGACCTATAGGAAGCTGGTAGCTTTCTCTGTCCAAAGCCAGGTTAAGACCATTGCTATACTTTGAAGACTAAATGTAGTAGGCATTCCTTTGTGAATCAACCCAGTTGTTTCTTCAGAAGATATTCCATTCACAGCAGTGTGTTGGCCTATAGGAGATCTAGTGGACATAATTATAAAATTCAAATTTCCTTTCCCTGAGCACTTTAGTTAGTCTGCTTAGGGAAGAGGGTCAGCACTAAGGGCTTCTTGAGCACCCGATGTGCCAACCACTGGCCAGCTCTCGTTCAGACGAACCGCGGATCAACCCGTCAACCCTGAGAGGGTAGATAGTATTGGTTGTGTGTTTTGTTTTTTCATTTTCTTTTAGATAGTAGTGTTTTTTTTTTTTTTTTTCTGCAGTTTACAGACTAATGAAAGAAACGGAAGCTTGGAGAGTTGAAATTAACTTACCCAAGGTCACACAGCTTGCTTTATTCATTTACAGCCTGCCTCGGTCCAAAAAGGATTTCAGGCAGTTAAGCCACACAGTTAGAAAATTCCTTGTGGTCTTTCTACTGTCCCAAGAAAAACAAGACCATATTTTTTTCTTTTTAAGCTTCAATGATTCATAGTGTTTCAGGCAGTATTACTACATGGATAGCTCCAAGTTTGAATTTTACAAAAGTGCTTACGTATGTCTCTGTTGGAATGTGTAGGAGTCAGAAAGGAAATCTCTGTATTCGATTTCATAAAGTCATGAGCTTTATATAGTTGCTTGAGCCACACATGTCAGTGCTTGGTTGTGTGTACAAGAAAGTTCTTATTAATCATTGCACAGCTGGTGTGTTGTTTGCCAGCATTATTACTTATTCTTAATTACCAAAAGTGCACATGGGCTGCAAACTATAGATTGTGCCAAACCAAACCTCTAAAGTGGTCGAACTAATAGGTTTTGGGGAAGATTTATAATCCTTTGTAAATGATAGCCATGCTGTATATATTCATATAAAGAAACAGTGTACATCAGAAACTCACACAAAATCTGGATCATAATCTCGAGTATATGATTCTCAATATCTGCCTTGTTCTCTTTAATTTGTTGCTGAATCAACTTGGCTTGTTTTGTATATTGAGAGTAGAGTTTATTTATATTTTATTTAGAAAAGGCTCTGCCTTTTTTAAGGTACTTGTTTTTCTTTCCCTAACTCAGCAATGAGTAGAAGTGGAGACATTTTTTTCTCCAGGAAAGCCTTCAAACCCTTGATTTCTCTCCAATGTCATTTCTGTTGAGATGGAAATGGTGGACATGACCACTAAGAGGATTAGTCATCGTTTTCAAAATTTAATGAAGGAATTAGGTCATTTGTGCTTAATGTGCTAATAAGCTCACAGAGTAAGCTGTAGTTACTGATGGATTGATGTGGAAGGGTCTTCGGAATGATCATTGTTTCTTGTGTGTACTCCTTCTGTTCTACAATTTCTGCAGGATGGTGTTACCTGCCATGCCCAGGGCCACGAACACCTGCAGCTGAACTTTTTTGGAAGTCCTCTGGGCTTTATCCAAATTCTATGTAGCTTAAAAGAAAACTCTTTCACTTGACTTTATTATTCAGATGAATCCAAACTATTGTAAATGGTTTCTAAGTTTCCATTGTTTCCCATTCTTGGCAGGTTTCCTACTCATTACTATAGGTTAGTGGTTCCTAACCAGTTTTTATGTTTCATAGGTCTGTGAGAATTTTATGAAAGATAACAATCTCATTGAAAAAATACAAATGCATATGGACCATTTACATACAATTTGAGGGTATACACTAATACTGAATTCTCTAAGAGACCTCAACTGGGAACCCTGCCTTGCTGAAATGAACTTGGATGATATTGAAATAACTTAATAAAAATATGTGGTCCATTTTTATGATGCGGGAGTGCGGGAAGTAGTGAAGTTTAGCAACTTACAGGTTTCTGAATGTGATAGTGTGTTACCTTTTACTTATGGCTTTACCAGTAGTATTTATTGTCCACTTATTATCTAAAACAGATATCTCAAACACATGTTTTAAGATATCAAAGACAGAGCTCAAAAATCTTACAATATAAACTAAAAATAGGTTAAAGGAAAAAGACAAAAAAATAAACAAAAAACACTTTGGTATCAGTCAAATTGAGGAAAAGGCCAAGGATCAACAAATGATGTTTTTAAAAATTGGCATGGGCCATATCTGTTTTACTCCTAACTCAACCTTTCACAGACATGATACGGAACAGATGCATATGTAATCCTCAGAATCCCTTTTGGGAGGGAGGTGGAGAAGATGGTTTGGGCAGCTTTGGGTAGAACTTGCAACTTCCACAAAGGTAGAAGTTCTTCCTGACCATCCTAGCCTCCCACCAGAGAAAGGAGAATAGGTGGGGTGTGACTTCCTCTCATAGACACTGCAGGGTCAGTGATCTCTGGCAGTAAACAGAAAATCAGAAAGAAAACCTCAGAATCAAAACTAAATTTTAAAAAAGAGCTTCTATAAGAGAAAAAGATGGGAAGAATGAACCCTGAGAGTAGGGAGGGGAATCCAATTCCCACCCTGAGAACTTGTGACATGAACATCTAGAAGTCATGTCTCTTACCTGGTCCAGCCTCTGTCTAGTAAATGGTGGGAAGTGGTGATAAAGTGGCCAGCTAGGACAGAGACTTCTGGCAGGGGCTGAAGGGCCCGGGGCCTCCCCTGGAGTTTGTATAGCCCAGGCAGAGGGAGTGAACACAGGCACAGGCGTTTTGGCAAAACCAGAGAGATGAAGTGAGAGAGCAGGTTGCTTATAGCCCTGGCTGCGTCCTTGTCCTCCCCATCCTTATTGGTTATGGACTCAAAATGTTGGAGCCCTAACCCCAATGTGACCTTATTTGGGGATGGGGTCTTTAAAAAGGGAACCGAGGTTAAATGAGGTGATAAGGATGTGTCCCTCATCCAATTGGACTGTTACAAGGAGAAGAAAAGGCACCAGGGATGCACATGCACAGAGGAAAGGCCGTGTGATGACACGGCAAGAAGGCAGCAATCTGCAAGCCAAAGAGAGGGGCCTCAGGAGCAACAATCGTTGCTGGCACCTTGGACTTGGATTCCCAGCCTCCAGAGCTGTGAGAACACACATTTCTGTTGTTGGAGCCGCCCAGTCTGTGGTGTTCTGTTGTGGCAGCCCAAGCCGATGAACACACCATTCTCCAGCGACAGAACACTGGGCAGGCAAAGCTGTAGTGTGTAGAAGAAGAAAACAGACGTCCACAACATGGGAAGAGATTCAAGGACGTGTCACCCGTGGTGTCGTGGTGTGAATAAAGTGTTGACAAAGCTGCCCGTTTAAAACACTAGTATGGTTGAAATGAAACAACCAAAAATATCCAGCATGTAGTCAATGAGCTTATATTGCAGCAAGAGAGGAGAAAATGTGAACTATAGTTGAAAAATCTAAGAACTACTGGTCTAAGGAAGAGAAGAAAGGAACTTACTAAAATTTATCTCTATAGAAGAATTAAATATTTAATGAAATGGGAGTTAAAAAAAATAAAGTGATGGAAGAGTTTTAAAGATACTTGCTGAGCTAAGGAAACAGACTGACACATGTACAACGTTTTAAAACGAACAAATTAAAAATACCAAAATAGAATAAAAAATTAAAAAACAAATTACCCTCCTTAATGGAACAGTCACATTCAATGAAAGGAGAGACACAAGTCAAAGAAACAGACACAGAGAGCAAGAATGACCCATGAGAAGTCATCACAGGAGTACAGAATGAATGCAAGGAACAGAAATAATTTTGATGATAAAACAGAACTTTTTTCTGAATCAGAGTGAGACCATAATCTGATCAAAATGTTCGCTGCATTTCAGAAAACATCAATCTGAATAATAAGTCCTTCAGAATGATCCGTATAGAGACACACTGATTCAGTTATTAGATTTTAAGGAAAAATAAAAAACACCGGGAGGATACATCTGGTTGCCTCATATTTTCCTACAGCAACTCAGAAGACAATAAAAGCAGTGTTTATAGGTCTTGAGTATCTATTTTTGGCCACAAAGAAAAATCCCAAATTTCAAAAGGCAGAAATAACACAGACCATCTTTTTCCCCCCTGATCAGTAATATTCTAAATCTAGAAATTAGAAGCCAAAAAAAAAAAAAAAAAAAAAAAAAGAGTCCTTGGTCATCTGGAAGTTTAAAGACTTTCATGATTCATAGGTGAAAGTGGAAATAAAAAAGTTGTAGAATGCCTAGAAAAATATTATGAAAACAAGCTTATCAAAACTTAAAGGATAGTGCAAAAATTATGTTCTAAGGGAAATGTATAGACTTAAATAACTGCATATCCAAGCCAGAAAGAATGAAATAAGTTAAATTTCCACCCACTTACATCCCCAGAAATTTGAAGAAAATATGAAAGTTGAAATTAATTAGGAAAGAAAAAAGTGGTTTTTGTAAAACCTCTTGCATTTTTGGTAGATTGGGGAGCATAAAATAAAACAGATTTTCTTGGCTAAGCTAGTCAAGAAAAACAGGGGTGGGAGAGAAGGCTCACATACATAAAAAGAAACAAATGTGAAAATAACCATAGATACACAGTGCACAGAATTTTGAAAATCTGAATAAAATTAGTGTACTAATAAACAGAAAACGTTCAAAGAACTGCCATCCCCTGCCCCCCCCCCCCCAAAAAAAGCACCAGGCAGAGATATTTTCACAGGTGAATTTTAAAGTTGGAAGAAACCATTTAATAGGTTAATCAGTTAGTATTTAAACTGGTCCACACTATAGCAGAGGAAAGTTTCAACTTTTTTTTATGATGCTGGTGGGGCACTAATGCCAAAGTCTGTCAGAGATAAAGTTGTAGATCAATTTTACTTATGCATATTGTGCAGAGACCTTAAATAATACATCAAAAGTAACAGCAGTATTTTAACGGGATAATATTTCAGTCTAGGTTGAATTCACCCCTGAAAAACAAGGGTGGTTCAATATTAGGAAACACATTAATATAATAATATGCCATATTAATAAGTCTAAGGAGAAAATCTTACAGCAGATGCCTAAAAGCTGTAGGCTTTTACATTATTCCTAATGTAATACTTTAGTAAAGCAGAAATTGTGGATGCTTCCTTAAAATGATTTAAAATGTATATTTTAACCCTTAAGTTCATATTCTATTTAATTATTGAAATGCTTAAAAGGTTGATGAAATCATGACATGGCTCACTGTTACTATTGTCCTAGAATTATGATATAAGAAAAGCAAGAAACAAAACAGAGCTAGTTTGAAAACTAGAAGGGGGAGAGTTTGCATTATTTACAGATGCTTGTACACGTGGATAGCCCCAGAGAGCAGATTGAAGAGCTCTTAGGTACACTAAAATGATTCATTGGGATGAAGGATTAAAAGTAATTACCAAATCGATAGCTTCCTTATATACCGCAGGGCATCAGAAAATACAGCGGGAGAACAGGCGTGATTATCAGTGTTATCCGAAAAGATGAATTACCTGAACGTAAGCCTAAATCAAGAAAAGATAAATCACTGGCGTGTGAGCCTAAATGAAGAGATGAAGAGCACCTATGTGAAGAAAGTTATAAAGTTCCACCCATGGGACTTTCCCAGATGAGGGAAGTCTCTAGGAGGAGGAAACAAGTGTGTGTGAACTGGAGAACAGACTTTGTGTGACTGTTCGCAGTGTCCCGCAAGGTGTAGAATGCACCCCTGTCCTGAAGGCCATCTCTCTAGTACAAAGTACTCTGCAGATACTGTCAAAATTTTGCAAAAATGTAGAGCGTGTTTGCTGCCATTGACGTCTACTGTATCTCTCAGTGCAAAAATCAGACAGCCTTGCGGCGCCTGGGTGGCTCAGTTGGTTAAGCGTCCGAGTTCAGCTCAGGTTATGATCTCATGGTTCATGGGTTCAAACCCCACGTGTGGCTCTGTGCTGACAGTGGAGAGCCTGGAGCTTGCTTCAGATTCTGTGTCTCCCTCTCTCTGTCTCTGCCCCTCCTCTCCTTGTGCTCTCTCTCTCTCTTTCTCAAAAATAAATAAATACACAATAAAAAAAAAATCACAAACAGCCTTCAGTGGCAGGCGAGAGGGTTAACCCTCTCACACAAATTATGTGATGACTATAAGAAGAAACGTTCAGCAGCTTGTTAAAAAGAATGAAGTAGACTCACAAACATGGACACCTATCTTGGTGGACACATCCTAAGGTGGCCCAGTCATCTAGGCCCTTGGGTGCCTGTGGGACCCATGGCTTGATTCTAACCAGTAGAATCTAAGGTGATGGCTGTTTTCCCCATGATTGTTTTGTTATGTAAAACTCCCCGGGACCAGACTGGAAGCAGAGGTTCTCACTGGCCTGGAAGAAGCAAATAGGCATGTTATGAACTGCTTTTGGAGAGGAAACTGTGGGGGCCTCCATCTCATATTCACCAGAAAGTCAGAACGTTCGGTTGTACAGCTGCAAGGAAATGAGTTCTGCTAACAACCCAAATGAGGTCGGAAGCAGATTTATCCCCAGTCCAGCCTCCATAATACAGGCTGGCTGATCCTTTGATTACAACCCTGTGAGCTGAAGACCGGAACAGAGGACCCAGTGAAGATGTGCCTAGACTCCTGACACACGGAAAGTAGGAGATAAACGATAGCTTTCTTATGCCCATCAAGAATCAGAAAACACAGTAATGGTAAACGTGTTGTTTTTAGGCTTTGGGTTTATGGGAATTTGTTACACAGCAATAGTAAATGAGCACACAAAACTGAATGAGAGCTAAAACACTGGCATACTGGCTCACTCTGAATTAAATTTAAAAAATCTCCTACTACTTACCCAACTTTTCTTTCATACCTTCATATCTTAAACTCTAGTCATCCTGGCCTCCTTGGCATTCCTGGAATACGCAAGGTACATTTCTCCCCCAGGGCCTTTGCACTTAATTGTTTCCAATGTCCAGAACATTGCAGGTCCTGTAAAAAGCATTCAGTTAACGGTTGAATAATTCAAAAAAATTGAGACATGGAACTGTATCTCTATTATGATCCTTTGTGTATTAAAATACGTACCTAGAAATTGTGTGTGTGTATGCACATGCATAGGCATAGGCAACTTTTAAAATTTCCTTAGAAGAAATCAAAGAAACTATTGACAATGATTAATTACCTTGGAAGGGACTCAGTATTTTTCCAGTATTCTGTGTGTCAGTATCCTCATCAACAGTGTTATTAGGATAAGGCTCATTTATAGTTTTCTTCTTTGACTTAAAAAAAGCCAACTATCACATACTTAAATTTACATTACAGAATAAACACTCTAGTTCTCTATCTCAGAGTGTAAAAATATCTGTCAGTTTGACTAATTTTTTGGATGAAACTGGAAATTGCTGAAGAAATCAGGCTTCAGTTTGAAGAAACTTAACAATGAGTCTGATTCTTTTTTGAGTTTGAGCCCCTTACATTCTTTGATGTCTTTCCTTTCTGATGAATGAAGCCCTTGTATGGCTGTCTTGTCCTTAGATGACAAAAACTTGAAGCAGTAGTGAGAGAAATATTTATATATATGATCTGTTGGGCACATTTACTACGAAGTGGTTATATTTTGAAGTCACTTTGGGAACGGTTATTTTGCTCATATCCAGACTATCATCTGCTTGTACATGATATCAGATGAAGAAATGAAATAAATGTGTCTCTTTGTGACAGAGTAAATAAAGATGGCCACAAACTCTTCTATACTCCTTCCATAGAGATAAGAGAATCTGTCTCCTTAAATCTTGGTGGACCCTGTGTTGCTTTGGTCATTAGACTGTGACAGGAATCACTCTTGACTATAGTTTGACGAGCTGACTGCTTCCATTTCCTTCCTCTTGGGATGCTCTTTTTGGGGGGAAGGCAGCCGCTGTAGAGAAGTCCAGCTACCCTGAGAGTGCCAAGCTGTGAGGAAGCCCATGCTTATCATGTAGGGAGGCTGTGTAGGAGGGAGGAAGAGATATGCACAGCCAGACTTAGTTCTTCCAGTCTTCTCATCCCAGGCATAGGATGTGTGGAAAAACAGCGTGGTCATCCCAGACTCTAGCGGACAAAAGTGAGGAACCCAAATGACAACCAAAACCAGGGTTTACTCTAGCGGACAAAAGTGGGGAACCCAAATGACAACCAAAACCAGGGTTTCAGACATGTGTCCCCAGTCACTGTCCCAGCCACGCCCAGCCATTTGACTGACCTTGGCTTAGGCTGATCATTCCTGCTGTGCCATGCCCAAATACCTGAGCCAGAAAATTGTGAGTGTAATAAAATGATGGTGGTTTGAGACCAGTAAGTTTTGGAGAGGTCTATTACATAGCAGTCAGTGGAAGGAATATCCCATTATTTCACTGAACATGAATTTTGGTTTAGTGAATTCTGTGTCCCTATTGACTTCCAGAGGGGGGGTGTTTTAGGTAGAAAAGGAAATATTTTTAAAGGTTATGTATTTAATGTTTGTTTGTTTAGAGGGAGGTGGAGAATCCCAAGCAGGCTCCATGCTCCACACAGAGCCCTATGTGGGGCTTAAACCCATGACCATGAGACTATGACCTAAGCCGAAATCAAGAGTCAGATGCTTAGACCTACTGAGCCACCAAAGTGCCCCTAAAGGTTATATATTTAAAGAGCAACACGTTATCTGCATCTTTTCATAAGATAAAAATTCTAAAAATGAAAATACAGAGCACAATCAGGTAATTAGTTCTCATATTATTTTCCCCAGTTTTAGAGCTTTAGCCAGTTGGCTGAGGTTTCTGCCTCCCTACGCTCCCCCTGCTCATTCTTCCCCAACACAGACTTTACTTATCCCTGGGACTCTGGCCTCTTTTGGAGCAGCATTCAGTATTACTGCTATAGTACCTATCTAGTTTTTTCGTTCTGTTTTGTTGACATACTTTTGCATACTAGGAAATAGGAAAATAAGGTTAAAATACCTATTGGTGTGCTGTGGTTCTTAGGAAACTTCAAGGGGGCCAATCATCATGCTCTTCAGCACACATCTCTATCCATGTCCGTGGAACTGTAAGATCACCGTTTCAGGGGTCAAATAAGGATGACTTTATTTGCAATGAGTGTATTTATGAAATGGTAACAGTTCACAAATCTTTGTCACGTATTTATTAATATCTGACACATTCTTCCTTTGGAAAGGGAAAACCAGAATAGAGGGGATGGTAAAACGAGATTACTCCCTAAACAGTCAGGGCCACCCCTTTGTCATGTTAACCGTGCATCTTGGGTATAATCAGAACCGACAGTATGCCTGACTTGAAGTAGAAACTAAGGGAGCTCATGTCTCAGCATGGTACACTGTGTATTTATCAGGGGTTGGGAAGAGGTTACTCTGTCCTGAAGGGAAGGGTGACAGGTCAGTATGACAGAGCTTGTTTCTGTATTGCAGAGTCAGTCACTTGGCTCACATAGCTTGGTGAGTGAGACAGGCTTTGGGGGATGGGCATATATTTTCTTATTCATAGATTCATGGGTCAACTATTCAAGCCCTGCATGTAGTGTCGGAGCCTCTTTTGGAATGCTCCTAGTCTTACCTTGTAAAACTTTGGTGACATGGAACTCATTCTCTCCCAAATTAACTGCCCAAGAGTTGTGTAACTTCACACAGTTCAGAAGGTTTTCCCCCTTATATTCAGTTGACATATGCCTTCTTACATTCTTAACCCATTAGCCCTGGTTTTAATCTCTGGGCCCAGTACAAGGTGACTGTCTCTTTCACATGATGGTTTTTTAGAATCGGTTTTTTAGAATTGGCAAGTTGCATGACTTTGCTTTGAATTTCCCACTTTCCTGGTCACATTGTGCTGTGGTTTATACTAAGAAATACATATTTAGTCTTCATCCACAGTTCCTGGCTCCCAGTTCCCAGAACCCTTGGAATTTCCTGAGCCATAAGAGCAATGGGAGCATCTTTGTTATATTTGATCTCTTGTCTTCAGTTCCTGAATTGCTTCAGGTGAAATGGATGCCTTGTTACTCATGAAAAGCTTTCTCTACTAGGACTGGATTTATGTAACCAAGGTGCCTTTTGAAAAGTACGTAAGGATGGGGGGCTGGTTGCCAGAGAACCAACAGTGAATAGAGGATTGAAACTTTCAGTCCTACCCCTGATTTGGCTGGGAGAAGAGAGGCTGGAGGTCAAATCAGTTGCTGGTGGCTGGTGATTTAATCAGTGGTGCCTATGTAATGAAGTCTTCATAACAAACCCCAAAGCAGAGGGTTTCCAAGCGCTTCCAGTTTGGGGAACCAGAAGGGTTCCCACATTCCATGGTGCTGGATCCCTGACTCTATGAGGACAGAAACTCTCTTCATGTGGCACCTCACCCTATGTATCTCTTCATCTGGATGTTGATGTATATCCTTTAATATCCTTTGTAATAAACCAGTTATCCAGTGATTAAACCGGTTTACTGAGTTCTGTGAACTGCTCTAGTAAATAAATTGAATCCAAGGAGTGGGTCATGAGAACCTCTGATTTATAGCCAGTCAGAAGCCCATGTAACAATCTGGTCTTACAGTTGGTATCTGAAGCAGAAGGGGGCGGGGGGATGAGAGGGTTGAGGGACAGTCTTGTGGGACTAAGCCCTTAACCTGTGGGATCTGATGCCATCTCTGGCTGGATATTGTCAGAATTGAGTTGAGTTGCCCTAATGTGGTCTGGTCAGTAAGGTGTGCAGTTGGGAGCAACATCTTCCTCTTTCTAGGTGTAGGATGTGTTAATTCTACTGGAGATGTTCTCAGTTTGCCAGTCATGACGTGTGTGTCCTCACTCTGGCCTTCCTGTACACATTGACTTTACTCACCACTGTGGCTGAGGCATATGTTCTCATACTATACTTGTGTGACTGCTTTTTATACAGGTTCAAGAACTTCCCAGATAGTTTTTTCTTTTCAATCTTGTATTGCTGGTCTGTTTGTTTCCAACCTGCTGAAAAATGCCTGGGCATACTTCTTGAACAGGAAATTGTTCAGTATCTCTCCAGTTTTGTGTCCTGTATGAAGACAACAAATACTGAGTTAGAGCTCTGAGGCATAGCACTAGAAGTATTTCTCTAGATTTATAGTGGTGGATCTCAACTCCCAGGGGACATTTGGCGATGTGTGGAAACATTTTTGATTGTTAGAACTGGGTGGGGTTGGTATGGGTATCTACCGGGTAGAGGCCAGAGGTACTGCTAACCATGCATAGGATGGTGCCTCCAACAAGAATCAGACCCAAAATGTCAAGGGTGCTGAGGTTGAGAAGTCCTTGTCCAGATTAATGTGGTTGTCGGAAACAGTGTCTGGTGAGTATGATATTTTTAATTTTGCTAATCAGACTTACTACATTAGCACATAAGACAGTGATTCTCAAAGGGTCAACCGGGGGTCCCCTGAGGCCCTTTTTGGGGTCTCTGAGGTCAGAGCTCTTTTTATGATGATTGCCTTTTCCACTCATTCTTTTACAGAGTGGAGTGGAGTAGAGTGGAGTTTTCCAGAGGTGACGTGACATCTAATACGGAAACAGATTGAATGCAATAGCAGATATGAGAATCTAGCTGCCTTTTTTTTTACATCTGACATTAAAGAAAGTTTTGGGGCATGTGGGTGGCTCAGTCAGTTAAGCATCTGACTCTTGATTTTGGCTCAGGTCATGATGTCACGGTTCGTGAGTTCACAGTTTGTCTGGCTCTGTGCTGACAGCATGGAGACTGCTTAGGATTCTCTCTCCCTCTCTCTCTCTCTAAATAAAGAAATAAACTTTAAAAAAGAGATTTTCCAAATTGAAAACAATACAATTTCTCTTACAAAATTATTTTCTATTAGAAAAGTTATTTCTTCATAAAACATGTTAATATGTAATTGGCATGTTATTTTAATCAACTAATAATGCATGTAAAAATCAAAAGAATTTTTTTAATGTTTAGTTTTGAGAGACAGAGAAAAAATGAGAACGAGTGGGGGAGGGGCAGCGAGAGAGGGAGACAACAGAATCTGAAGCAGGCTCCAGGCTCTGAGCTGTTAGCACAGATTCCGACGTGGAATCCATGAACTGTGAGATCATGACCTGAGCTGAGGTTGGACACTTAACCAACTGAGCCACCCAGGCGCCCCTAAAATTTCTCATAAATTTTATTTTTTATTTCTAATACTAAGAATGTCAATAGACATAAAAGTTCTTTGGGATCCTAGTAATTTTTGTAGGATAAAGAGATCCTGAGATGAATTTTAAGAACTTCTGACTAGGCGACATTTCTTCATTGTATATGCAAGGATATTATATCGAGTGACAGTTTTAAAGACCTCGTTAGAATCTAAATATACAGAGTGTTTATGTTTCCCAACCCGAATAGAAATTAATTGGCAGGTTCCTAGTTAACCTGTGGTAATTTCTAGTTATCCCTTGTCTGCTTCTCCAAGTGATCACCATTCCTTTAGTAGTAAATCTGAGTGCACTTTGGGATCTCCATTTGCCAGAAGGATTTCCTCTGCTTCAGTTCCTTTGCTTCATTCATGGATACTATGTTTTTGTTTTGTTGTGGAGTTAAGATTAAATTTTTGAAAATATCTTTGGCCTTGTGAGAAGGCTTTCCTTTCAGGACCTCAAATGATGGAAACATACATTACTTTATGTGGAATATTTTGAAGTCTCCTTTCATGAAACCGAAGTCTGGTATTCAGATAAGGGACAGTGCTATTCCTTGGAGAGAATGTGTGGCTCACCTCCTGAACTTTTTAAAATTTTTGAAATTCTATTTCATATGGCTAATCAATTCAAAATGTCATAGATGTCTGCGATTTGGTGTTGGTCATATGGATATGTTTTTTAGATACATTTCCCTTTGCTCTTTCATTCTACCATGAAGGTAGAGGGAGATAAAGACCTGCCCAGATGAAGTGTAGGAGGATATTAGTGATTGAAGGGTGCATTGACTTATGGGAGTGATGGTGTTTGAGATGCTAGACATCATGTGGCCTGGTGCAACCAGACTGCATTTAGCTGAATCAGGAAACAGGCCTATAATGGTGTTGCTTTCCCAAGGTCATGTTATATTTAATAGCAAGGAACATTATCACTTAACTTTATGACCTTGCGGCCCTTTACTAGTAATATGATTGTACACAAGTTATTTAATCTCTTTAGGCATCTCTGTTTCCTCATCTATATCATTGAAATAAAAATAGCAACTTTGTAGGGTTATTGATATTAATTTACATAATAGCCTTTCTTTTGAAAAATTTCAGATCCACAGAAAGGTTGCAACATGATGCAATAAACATTTGTATTTCCTGTCCCCATACAGTGTAATTACATTATTATTATTATTATTATTATTATTGCTGTTGAACCATTTGAGATGAAGTTTGATTTCTTTATGACCCCTTTCATTTCTAAAAACTTCAGTATGTGTCTTCCAAAAACAAGGAAAAATTCAGGAAGTTTGAAACTGACACTACTATATTGTTATTTAATGTATTGTGACACTAAGGGTGACCCACAGTCCAACACATTGACACTAGCTGGGAATTTGTTAGAAATGAGAATTTGGGGCCCTACTCCAGGCCTGCTGAATCAGAATATGCACTTATTTATTTAATGTTTTATTTATTTAGAAGCACACTATGATAATTAATTTTATTTGCTCAAGGGTTCATATTGCAAGCACCAAACAAAGCATGGGCTTCGATTCTGTGAGCCCAGATTCACATATTTAGGAGGATAAAAGCAAACTGTGATCCCTATATATGGATGAAAAAACTAAAGGCTCACCGTACATCATGTTGTAGTTTAAAATTTTTAGAATCCAGAAGTCACAGGTCTTTTAGGTCTTTCTGGATGTCCCACAAAGTATCTGCACTTTTCTTGAGCTGAGCAACCTCATCATCCTTCACCTTCTGGTTGATAACACTGCTTAATCCCTGAGTGTTCAGGATGCATGGAAGGCTCAGGAAGACTTCATTCTCAATGCCATACAGTCCCTTCACCATTGACACTGGATGAATCCTGGATAGATTTTTCAACATGGATTCAATAAGATCAGCCACACTTAGTCCTGCAGCCCAGTTGGTATATCCTTTTAGCTTGATGACTTTGTAGGCACTGTCAGCCACCATCTTATGCACTTCCTTCCAGTTTTCACTGTCATTGGCTATTCCCATTTCTGGATTCAGTTCCTGGAGAGAAACATCTGCCACATTCACTCCCTCCACACAGCCACACTTGAGTCACCATGTTCTCCCAAAATCCATCCATGGCAGTTGCTGGGATGAGCGCCAAGTTTTTCAGCCATAAGATAGTGAAATCTGGCAGAATCCAGATTACACCCACTTCCAATCACACAGCACTTGGGCAGTCCACTTAACTTCCAGGTAACGTGTAAGAATATTCACTGGGTTGGAGACCACAATTATGATACAATCAGGACTGTACTTGACTATCTGAGGAATAATGAATTTGAAGACATTAACATTCCTCTGCACCAGGTTGAGCTGGCTCTCCCCCTCCTTCTGGCGGACTCCTGCAGTTACCACCACAATCTTAGAATTGGCTGTCACAGAGTAATCTTTATCTGCCACAATTTTAGGTGTCTCAAGAAATCAGTTCCCATGTTGCAGACCCTTCATTTGTCCTTTGCATTTATCTTCCAAAACATCCAAGGGCAAGTTCACCAGCCAGAGACTGTCCTAGAATGCTGATGACATATGCCATACCAACTTGTCCAACACCCACTTGAGTGATCTTATTGTTTGGGATGGTTGCCTCTTCTTCTGCGACTGGTGCAATCAGTTTTTCCTTATGAATTGCCATTGTGCCCAAAGAGAAATGGCTGTTAAGAGCCATGCGAAGAAGACAGTGTCAGCTGCCCAGAATCTGTATTTAAGAAGGCCCCTGATTTCTATGTGTATGAATATTTGAGAAGCACTGGACTGAGCAATCCATATTCATGCTTAATTAGTTGTTACATGATAGCTTTTTTTTTTCTTTTTAAGTAATCTCTGGGTCCAACATGGGGCTTGAACTCATGATTCTGAGATCAAAAGTCACATGCTCTACCAACCGAGCCACCTTGGTGCCCCCAGGATACCTTTTGTGGAAATATTTTCATCCATGCAGGATCCAGTCCAGTGTATTGAATTGTGTTTAATAATTGGCATGTCTCCTTAGTTTCCTTTAATTTAGAATATTTCCTCAGTCTCTGTCTTTCATGATACTAGTACTTTTGAAGAGTATAGACCAGTTGTTTTGTTTTGATTTTTAAATTTTAATTCTATATAGTTAACATACAGTGTTCTCTTAGTTTTGGTGTACAATATAGCGATACAACATTTCTACGTATTAGAATTCATCACGGTAAGTGTATTCTTTTTTTTTTTTTTTTTAGATATGAAATTTATTGACAAATTGGTTTCCATACAACACCCAGTGCTCATCCCAAAAGGTGCCCTCCTCAATACCCATCACCCACCCTCTCCTCCCTCCCACCCCCCATCAACCCTCAGTTTGTTCTCAGTTTTTAACAGTCTCTTATGCTTTGGCTCTCTCGCACTCTAACCTCTTTTTTTTTTTTTTTTTTTCCTTCCTTCCGCTCCCCCATGGGTTCCTGTTAAGTTTCTCAGGATCCACATAAGAGTGAAACCATATGGTATCTGTCTTTCTCTGTATGGCTTATTTCACTTAGCATCACACTCTCCAGTTCCATCCACGTTGCTACAAAAGGCCATATTTCATTTTTTCTCATTGCCACGTAGAATTCCATTGTGTATATAAACCACAATTTCTTTATCCATTCATCAGTTGATGGACATTTAGGCTCTTTCCATAATTTGGCTATTGTTGAGAGTGCTGCTATGAACATTGGGGTACAAGTGGCCCTATGCATCAGTACTCCTGTATCCCTTGGATAAATTCCTAGCAGTGCTATTGCTGGGTCATAGGGTAGGTCTATTTTTAATTTTCTGAGGAACCTCCACACCGCTACGGTAAGTGTATTCTTTAATCCCTGTCACCTATTTTACTTATCCACCAACCACCTGCCCTCTGGTAATCGTTGGTTAGTTCTGTCTATAGTTCAGAGTCTGTTTTTTGGTTTGTCTCTATTTTTTGTTGTTGTTGTTGTTGATTTGTTGCTTAAATTCCACATACAAGTGAAATCCTATAGTATTTGTCTTTCTCTGACTTATTTCACTTAGCATTATACCCTCTAGATCCATCCATGTTCTTTTTTATGGCTGAATAATACTCCATTTTGCATTTATATACCACCTCTTTATTCATTCATCTACCGATGGACACTTGGGCTGCTGCTGTAATTTGGCTACTATGTATAATGCTGCAGTCAACATAGGGTGCATAAATTTTTTCAAATTAGTGTTTTTGTATTCTTTGGGCAAATACCCCCAGTAATGGGATTACTGGATCATATGGTAGCTCTATTTTTAGCTTTTTTATAAACCTTCTTACTGTTTTCCACAGTGGCTGCACCAGTGTGCATTCCTACCAGGATACATATTTAGAAAAATAATGCTATTGCCAGTGTCAGAGAAATTACTGCCTGTGCTCCCTTCTAGGATTTTTATGTTTTCATGTCTCACATTTAGATCTTTATTTTGAGTTTGTTTCTGTGTATGGTATAAGAAAGTGGTCCAGTTTCATTCTTTTGCATGTAATTGTCCAGTTTTCCCAACACTATGTGTTGAAGAGCCTTTTTCCCATTGCATATTGCCTCTTTTGTTGAAGATTGTCTGTATAATCATGTGAGTATTTCTGGGCTCTCTATCTGTTCCATTGATCTATGTGCCTAGGTTTGTGGCAGTACCATAATGTTTTGATCACTACAGCTCTGTAGTATATCTTGATATCTGGGATTGCCACACCTCCAGTTTTGTTCTCCCTTTTCAAGATTGCTTTGGCTGTTTGGAGTCTTTTTTGGGTTCCATACAAATTTTAGGATTATTCTAGTTCTGTGAAAAATGCTGTTGATATTTTGATATAGATTGCATTAAATGTGTAAATTGCTTTGGATAATACGTTTAAAAAATATTTGTTCTTCCAATCCACAAACATGGATATTTTTTCCATTTGTGTTGTCTTCAATTTCTTTCATCAATGTTTTGTAGTTTTCAGAGTGCAGGTCTTTCACCTCCTTGGTTGGGTTTTATCCCTAAGTATTTTATAATTTTTGGTGTAATTCTAAATGAGATTGTTCTCCTAATTTCTCCTTTTGCTGCTTCATTATTAGTGTATAAAAATGCAGTGGATGGATTTCTGTGTATTGATTTTGTATCCTGTGACTTTACTGAATTCATTTATCAGTTATAGTAGTTTTTTGGTGGAGTCTTTTGGGTTTTCTATATATAGTATATCATTTGCAAGTAGTGAAAATTTTCATCCTTTCTTACTAATTTGGATGCCTGTTATTTCTTTTTTTTTTTTAAATTTTTTTTTCAACGTTTATTTATTTTTGAGACAGAGAGAGACAGAGCATGAACAGGGGAGGGGCAGAGAGAGAGGGAGACACAGAATCTGAAACGGGCTCCAGGCTCTGAGCTGTCAGCACAGAGCCCGACGCGGGGCTCAAACTCACGGACCGCGAGATCGTGACCTGGCTGAAGTCGGACGCTTAACCGACTGCGCCACCCAGGCACCCCTGGATGCCTGTTATTTCTTTTTGTTGTCTGGTTGGTGTGGCTAGAATTTCCAGTGCTATCTTGAATAAAAATAGTAGGGGTGGACATCCTTGTCTTGTTCCCAATCTTAGGGGAAAAACTCTCAGTTTTTCACCATTGAGGATGATGTTAGCGGTGGGTTTTTCATATGTGGCCTTTATTCTGAGATATGTTCCGTCTAGACCAATTTTTTTTGTAAAGGATTTTATCATGAATGGATGTTGTCCTTTGCCAAATGCTTTTTCTGCATTTATGGAAATGATACTATGGTTTTTATCCTTTATCTTGTTGATGTATTATGTGGATTGATTTGTGAATATTGAAGTACACTCGCATCCTAGATATAAATCCCACTTGATCGTGGTGATTGATTGTGTGTATGTGTGTGTATGTGTGTGTGAATGATTTTTTAAAATGTATTGTTGGATTTGGTTTACTAATATTTTGTTGAGGATTTTTGCATCTGTGTTCATCAGAGATATTGGTCTGTAGTTCTCTTTTTTTGGTAGTATCTTTATCTGGTTTTAGTATCATGGTAATGCTGGCCTCATAGAAAGAATTTGGAAGATTTCCTCTTTCTATTTTTTGGAATAATTTGAGAAAAATAGGCATTAACTTTTATTTAAATGTTTGATGGCATTCATCTGTGAAGGTATCTGGTTCTGGACTTTTATTTGTTGGAAGTTTTTTTTTTTTTTTTTTTTTTTTTTACTGTTTATTTACTTATTTTTGAGAGAATGCTCACAAACAGGGGAGGGACAGAGAGAGAGAGAATCCACGCAGGCCATGTGCTATCTATCAGTACAGAGCCTGATGTGGGGCTTGAACTCATGAACTGTGAGGTCATGACCTGAGCTAAAATCAAGAGTCAGACCCTTAGCTGACTGAGCCACCCAGGTGCCCCTTGTTGGAAGTTTTTTGATTACTGATTCAGTTTCATTTCTGGTAATTAGTATTCAGTCTGTTCAAATTTTCTTCTTCCTGATTTAGTTTTGGGATGCTATATGTTTCTAGGAATTTGTCCACTCCTTCTAGGTTGTTCAATTTGTTGGCATATAATTTTTCATAATATTCTTTTATAATCCTTTGTATTTCTGAGTGTCAGGTTTTTATTTCTCCTCTTTCATTTCTGATTTTGTTTATTTGAATCCTCTCTCTCTGTTTCTTTTTACGAATCTAGCGAAAGGTTTATCAGTTGTGTTGATCTTTTCAAAGAACCAGCTTCTGGTTTCATTGAGCTGTTCTATGTGTTTTTTGTTTTTTGTTTGTTTGTTTGTTTGTTTTTTTTTAGTTTTTATTTTGTTTATTTTTGCTCTAGTCTTTATTACTTCCTTCCTACTGTTGGTTTGTGGTTTTGTTTGTTATTCTTTTTCTAGTTCCTTTAAGTGTAAGATTAGGTTGTTTGAGATTTTTCTTGCTTCTTAACATAGGCCTGAATTGCTATAAACCTCCCTCTTTAACAGCTTTTGCTGTATTCCAAAGATGTTGGAGTGTTGTGTTTTCATTTTCATTTGTCTCCATGTATTATTTGATTTCCTCTTTGATTTCTTGGTTGACTTACTCATTGTTTAGTAGCATGTTATTTAACCTCCATGTGTTTTTTTTTTTCTAAATTTTTTCTTGTGGTTTATTTCTAGTTTCATAGTATTGTGATCAGAAAAGATGCACAGTCTAAGTTCAGTCTTTGTGACTTTGTTGAGATTTGTTTTGTGGCCTAATATATGATCTGATCTGTAGAATGGTCCATGTGCATTTGAAAAGAATGTGTATTCTGCTACTTTAGGACTGAATATTCTGAATATATCTGTTAGATACATGGGGTCCAATGTGTTGTTCAAAGATACTGTTTCCTTGTTGATTTTCTGTCTGGTCTATCTATCCATTCATGTAAATGAGGTGTTAAAGTCCCTACTATTATTGTATTACTATTTATTATTTCCTTTATGTTTGTTATTAGCTGCTTTATAAATTTGGGTGCTCCCATTTTGAGTGCATAAATATTTACAATTGTTACATCTTGTTGGATTGTTCCCTTTATGTTATATAGTGTCCTTTTTTGTCCCTTGTTACAGTATTTGTTTTAAAGGCTCTTTTGTCCAATATAAGTATTGCTATCTCAGCATTCTTTTCCACCTCCATTTGCATGATAAATGCTTTTCCATCCCTTCACTTTCAATCTACCTGTGTTGTTAGATCTGAAATGAGTCTGTTGTAGGCAGTATATAGATGGGTCTTGCTTTTTTGTTTATTCTATCACTCTGTCTTTTGATTAGAACATTTAGTCCATTTACATTCAAAGTAATTATTGATAGGTATTTGTAGCCATTTTGTCACTTGCTCAATGGTTGTTTTTATTGTTCTTCTCTGTTACTTTGTTCTCTTGCACTCTTTCATGGTTTGTTGATTTTCTTTAGTGATATATTTGGATTCCTTTGTCTTTAGTGTTTGTGTATCTATTACTGGTTTTTTATTTGTGGTTTTGATTAGGTTTGCATATAACATCTTGTGCATATAGCATTCTATATTAAGCATTCTATATTCTATATTAAGCATTATATCTTGTGCATATAAGCATTCATGGTTGCTTAAGTTTGAACCCATTCTTCACTCTTCTTCCCCCCCCCCCCATGTTTTAGGTATATGGTGTCATACTTTACATCCTTTTATTCTGTGAATCCCTTGACTGAATTTTTGTGGATATATTTAATTTTACTGCTTTGTGCATCCTACTTTTCACACTCCTACTTAGGGTGTTTCCTTTCTAGTCAAAGAGTCTCCTTGAACATTTCTTTTAGGGCTTGTTTAGTGGTCACAAATTCCTTTAAATTTTTTTGCCTGGGAAACTCTCTATCCTTCTATTCTGAATGATAGCCTTTCTGGATACAGAATTTTTGGTTGCAAGTTTTTTCCTTTTAGCACTTTGAATATATTATGGTACTCCCTTCTCACCTAAAGAGTTCCTGCCGAAAAATCAGCTGATAGCCTTATTGGCTTTCCCTTGTATGTAACTGTTTCTTTTCTCTTGCTGCTTTAAAAATTCTCTCTTTATCAGCACTTTTTGCCATTTTAATTACTGTGTGTCTTGGTGTCAACCTCCTTGGGTTGATTTTGTTGGGGGGCTCTCTGTGCCTCCTGGATCTGGATTTCTGTTTCCTTCCAGATGTGGGATTTTTCAACTATTATTTCTTCAAATAAGTTTTCTGTCCCCCTTTACTTTCTTCTCTTTCCAGGGTCCCTATTATATGAATGCTATTAACCTTGATGTTGTCACTGAGTTCCCTTAGTCTATTTTCATTTTTTATTATTATTTTTCCTCTCTCCTGTTAGGTGGCTTGCTTTCCATCACTCTGTCCTCCAGGTCGCTGATCTGTTCTTCTGCTTCCTCTAGTCTACTATTTATTCCCTTACTGTATTTTTTAATTTCAGTTAATTGAGTTCTTCATCTCTGATTGGTTGTTTTATGTTTGTCTCTTTGTTGAGGGTTTCACTGAAGTCTTCTACTCTTTTCTCAAGTCCAGTTAGTATCTTTATTGCTATTACTTTAAATTCTCTATTGGATATTTTCCTTAGGTCTCCATTTTCCTTAGGTCTCTTGCTGTGATTTTCCTGTTCTTTCACTTGTAACATATTCCTTTGTGTCCTCATTTTGTCTAATTCTCTGTGTGTATTTAGTCAAGTCAGCTATGTCTACTGTTGTTGAAAGTAATGGCCTATGAATGAGAGGTCCTGTAGTGCCCTGAAATGCAATGTCTGCTATTCACCAGGACCTGGCGCTTCATGAGTGCATCCTATGTGTGTTGTTTGTGACCTACTATTGTGGCTGATTTGCCTTTGTTCAATACAGTCATCCCCGTTGTGGACAGGGTTTTGTACCTGTGTTGTTAGTGGGCCAGTCTGAGGCTGCCTTGGGCTTGAGTTGAGTCAGCCCATGCACTTTTCAGAGATACAGTACCACCAAACTACAGGGCACCTTCCCTGAGTTGTCCCCTGTGAAGCTTTTGTTGGTGGACGTATCCTGCAGTTAGATGTAATGTCTGCCCCTAGCCCACTACTCAGGCCATAGTTAGAGTAGTGTATGTAGTAATCTTCCCCTCTCCCTGGGCAGGGGTTGCTTTGGAGTGGTGTTGGCCACTGTCAGGGCTGATTGCCCAGTGCCAGGCTTATATGGCACCACTTTGGATGGGCTCTGGCCCAGGGTTTATTGGAGGGGGCAGGGCTGCAGGATGATATGGGGGCAGGGTGCACAATGGCAGCAAGGTCCACGTTGGTGCACAGTGGGAGAAGGCCTGCAGCATCTTGGGAAAATTCCTGCTGAGGCCAGCCGGGTTGTGGGGGAGTATATCCACAGAAGTGCACTGGGCAGAGGTGCTTTTAGCAAGCTAGGTGGAGAATGTTGGCCCTGTGCTGGTTCCAGCAAGTGTCTGTATACCTGGACTGGGAAGCAGGGAGGGTATGCCAGTAGCTCTTTTGTTCTTGGAGATGTCTCCCAAAGATCTCTTCCCTCTGCAGCACTTGCTCTGAGATTAGTAAATAAATTTCTTTCATGTATACGCCTGGTGTTCTTCAAAATGCTGCTTCTATGCTGTATCGCAGCAGGGCTGTTTGTTGTGCTAAGGCTGGGAACTCAGTTTCCTCACCCTCCAGCACCCAGAGCTGAGCCCACCAATTTTTAAAGTTCCAGATGCTAAGCCCCACCAATTGTAAGAACTTGTGAAGCCAGGCCCTTTCAAAGCCAAATGTTACAGGGATTCCTTTTCCCAGTGTGTGTTCCCCATGCCTGGGGTACCTGGTGTGGTGGGGTCTAGTCCTCTAACCTCTCCATGCCCATCATGTCTCTTCCTCTTGTGGACAGTCCTGTGGGTCCATTTGATTCCCGGCCATGTCTCTGCCTTTCCTACCCTTTTCAATGTGACTTCTTCTCTACATTTAGCTGTGAAGTCTGTTCTGCCAGTCTTTGGGTCATTTTCTGGTTTATTTGCCCTCATGTGGGTCTTTTTGAGTTGTCTGTGAGATGGGGTGGACTTAGGATCCTACTACTCCACCATCTTCCCTGGAAGTCTAGACCAGTTGTTTTATAAAATGGTCTTTAATTTTAATCTTTCTTCATGGTTACATTCAGGTTATGTATTTTGGGGAGGTAAATGATCTTGATTATTCTAAGCAAACCAGCTGGGACATTTGAATGGCTATGGGCTGGGATCATCTGGAGGCTTTGTACTTACATCTGGTGCCTGGGTTAGGGTGACTCAGAGGCAAGGCTCTTCAGAGACGAGTGAGCAGAATCTCCTACACAAGCTTCTTCACATAGCTTGGGCTTCCTTACACAGCATGGCAGCCTAAGGGAGTGTTCTATCCATGAGGGCAGACATGGTAGGACCTTTTATAATCTAGTATCCACATTCCTCTAGCATCACTAATGCCTATGCTGTTGGTTGGCAAGGTCAGGAGCCTGCCCAGATTCAAGGGGAAGAGACATAGATGGAAGAGTGTCCGTGAATTTGTGGTTGTATTTTAAAACTGCCAGAAGTGATGACTGCCAGATTTCTTAATTGTAAAAATAGCTTTTTTTTTTCCTCTTTGTCGTTAATGGTGATCCATTGGGAGATAGCCTGAGAATATTTAAGAATCCTGTTCCACAGTAGACTTTTATCCTTTACTGATAGTATTCATTGATGACTCCTCTACATTTATGATTTGGAATTTAAATTACATAAAAATCGTAAACATAATACACTCATCTCCGAGTAAATAAACATATAATGATGACAGACAGTGTTGGATTCTTGAATAATCTTGTGACAAAGATAAGCTTGCATGACCCGATTTGACAAGTACTAAACATTCTATGCGGATATAAGTAACAAGCACTTGATTATTAGAATGTCAACAGAAATACACATGAAGAGGTTCTGTTCTCTGTATGTGGTTCTGTTGCTGTTTTATCCTATTCCTTCTTTCCAATCAAAGGAATGCACTTAAGGCATTTGTGTCAAAACTGGTGGTAAGAGAAGTGAGATCAATTGAGGCAGATCTTCTCCTTTGCACTTCAAATGTAGCTATAATAACTGAGAGTTAGCAAGTTCCAAACGGATGTGTAATTCAGAAATATAAGCATTAACCTTTTGAGCCTCACCTTTGAAGGTGCAAGAACTAGGTAAAGATTATGCTTTTATCGTATTTAAGTCTTATTCAAATGAATTGTGCAGTGCATATTGAAGGAGATGGTGTTTGTAGCCAGCATGTGTGACTTCCACAGAGATTTGAATTGGCAGGTGAAGGTCTAAACATTGAGCTGCTTGGAATATTCCTAAAGTTATACATGAATAATTTCTAAATTGCTAATTAGAAACGTTTAATTAGGAGGTGAAATCTAGCTGTATCCCAGTGTGTTTAGAAATCAAATCTTGCCCAAAACTTATTCCTAACAGATGTCTGTGCCAGAGGTCACCACCTCTCATGTGTAACTATGGACTGAATACTGGCAAGTTATAGGAGACTGTGGTCCATATATTTTTACAATCTTATATTAACTTCTTTAAAATGAGATAAATGTGGAGCGCCTGGGTGGTTCAGTCAGTTGAGCATCCGACTCTTGATTGCAGCTCAGATCACTATCCCAGGGTCATGGGATTGGCCTTGCATCTGGCTCCACGCTGGGCATGGAGTCTGCCTGGGATTCTTTCTCTCTCTCCCTCCCCCTCCCCCTCCCCCTCCCCCTCCCCCTCCCCCTCCCCCTCCTCCTCCCTCTCTCCCCCATTTGTACACTCTTTCTCTCTCCAAAATAATAAAATAAAATGAGACAAATGTTACATGGAAAAAAAAAAAACCTCTGAAGAATAGTCATTAAAATTTTAACAGAAATGTTCCTGTGTGTGGGATGATGGATGGTTTTTATCTTCTTTAAAGAGGTTTTTTTCCCTTGAGTTTACCGGAACTTCTACAAGGACTGTAATGTGTTAGTTATCACTTTTGTAACATGAATAAATTATACAATTGACCTTTGCACAATATGAGTTTCAACTGTGCGGTTCCACTTACACATGGTTTTGTTTTTTTTAAGATACAGTATGGTATTTCCCTTATGATTTTCTTAGTAACATTTACTTTAGCTCACTTTATTCTAAGAATACAATGTATAATACATATGACACACAAAATATTTGTTGATCAACTGTTATCAGTAAGACTTCTGGTCAATACTAGGCTATTAGTAGTTAAAGGTTTTGGAAAGTCAAAAGTTCTATGTGGATTTTTGATTGCATGGGAGAAGGGAGATCAGTACCCTGACCCCTACATTATTACCAAACTATTCCTATAAAATTTAAAGCTGTTGATTAACAAAAAAAAATTTTTCGATATTTATTTTTTGAGAGAGAGAGAGAGTGCGCGCGCGCGTGCACGCGGGGGAGGGGCAGAGAGAGAGAGGGAGACACAGAATCCGAAGCAGGCTCCAGGCTCTGAGCTGTCAACACAGAGCCCCACATGGGTTGTGAAACCCACAAGCTGTGAGATCATGACCTGAGCCGAAGTCTGTGCTTAACTGACTGAGCCACCCAGGCACCCCTAAAGCTATTGATTTAATGTGAAGGCTGGTAAATATCCCCTGCCGCCCCACCATGCAGCTTCTCATAAAGAATTACCATTGACCACCTTCAAAGCATGGTTTTGCTTAGACATTTTTTTTTTACTTTTTTTTTTTTTTTTGAGAGAGAGCAAGTAAGCAGAGGGAGGGGCAGAGAGAGAGGGAGAGAGACTCCCAAGCAGGCTCCACACTGTCAGTGCAGAGCCCCACATGGGCCTCAACCTCATGATTGTGAGATTATTACCTGAGCCGGAATCAAGACTTAGATGTTGGATGCTTAACCCACTGAGCCACCCAGGTGCCCCTAGGCATTTCATTTTTATGAGCATTAAAATGGAGGAAAAAAAGTGTGTTGCACTATTTCTTAAATATGTAGGCCATACCTGGGGCCTCTTAGAGAATTTCCTCTTAGAGAATAAATAGATCCATGGCTTATTCTTTCTTTCTAGGGAAATGGTCATTGTGGCCTACTAAACGAGGAGGGGTCATAGCTTGTATTCCAAAAGAAAAATGTCATTCACCTTGAAATGTTCATAAAATGATGAGTCAGTGAGTTCTGAATATGTTTACTTATATTGGGTATAAAGTTTGACAGGTAACATTCGGGGAGGGTCCTGCTTTTTGTCATGGCTAGAGCTAGTCCTGTGTTGGGGAGGTCTCTCCTTGTGGATCCCCAGGCCTTTGGGGACTGCAAATGGTAGGCTTCTTGTGTTCCGATCCTCTGTACTACTGTCAGGACAAAGTGATTTTTTTTTTTAAATTTTTGTTTTAATGTTTGTTTATTTTTGAGAGGAAGAGAGAGCATAAGTGGGGGGAGGGGCAGAGAGAGAGGGAGACACAAAATCTGAAGCAGGCTCCAAGGCTCTGAGCTGTCAGCACAGAGCCCGACCCGGGGCTTGAACCCACGAACCGTGGGATCACGACCTGAGCTAAAGTTGGACACTTAAGCAACTGAGCCATCCATGCACCCCAGGACCAAGTGATTTCTAAGGGAATGAAAAGTTTTGGAAAGAAAAAGGGTGAAAAAGAACAAAAAAATTGGAAGAAGTTCTACACCGAAAGTGGAGGAGGAGTTAATTTTATTCTGGGCTTTTATACTGTAATGTAACTTTTTGTATGTGAGCAAAAGACAAATTGAAAAAAAAAATTCTAGGTAGGCATTGGGTTTTTATTTAGTTAAGAATATTTGTAGACATTTGGGTTTTGAAAGTCAAAGTTACAGCTGTGTTTGGGAAAATGTATTCTTCTGACTTCAGAAGGTTGTATGCTTGTGTTTCCCAAATGTTTGCAGGTGCAAACTGATACAACTGCACCTGGAGTGTTTTTAAGGGTTTGCAAACCAGAAAACACAGCATTTTATAGCTGGGAATGTATGTTCACACCGTGACTGTAAGAGCAATGTAGTTTCAGCTTAATCAGGAGTTTACCTTATGAATTGGTTAGAGAGAAAGCTATTTAGTGAGCCTGTGAACCTTTACTTAATGCCATTTGCTTACTGATGTATCAGAGTTGTTAATTATTATTATTACCTCTGTCAGTTTTTGTTGAACACTGGAAATACCAGGGCACTGATGTTGCATACACAGTTAATGCCACTGAAAATACCCATGGTTTAGGGTAGGTAGTTCTGGGGTGTGTTTCATTATATACTGTTTGGTAGATAAAAGTTGTCATTTACTAAAATCTTGAAGTAATAAAAACCAAAGTCAATTATGTATTACTCTATGTATGTTTTACAGCACATGGAGTGCTGAAGAAATTAATGCGGTATACGCCGTTAGGAGTTGGGAAGATGTCTGAAAATGTCTCTAGAAATTAAAGCTAAAAGCTTGGAAAGGAAGAAAAACATGAACCCTAGCAGTCTGATAAATTCCAAAAAGTACACTTTTTGCTTTGCTTTATTTTTTTTTTTTTTGGTGGGGGGAGGGGTGGGTTATGGCAGGGAGGGAGTTTGTAAAGCAACATTGAAGTTGTTTTTCAAAAAGCTCATGGTAAGTCAGGGCCATAGTGAAAGCCTGAGGCTGTAGGATGAATAGGCTGGGACTGAGAACGTCTCCTGTCTTCCTTTTCCCATCCCATTTTTCCTGGCTGCCCTGCTCAGTGTCTGCTGTGACATAATGGAAGGAGCCTCGTGCTGATGGGTAGCAGGAGGACTCTGAACAAAACCTTGTAGCAGGGTCCAATGTCAGCCTCACAGATCTAAGTGTTGAGGTTTGCATCAGATAATGCACATGAAAGCACTTCGAGGAGTTGCAGCTATTAAGCAAAATCTCCCCTGATGAGGAGGCACATGCATAAAGAATAGTGTTTGGAAAGAAAGGTTCAGAGCCAGCCAGATGGGAAATAGCAGTTGGCGTTGAGGCCTTGGTCTGGGAATAAAGCTTGAGTTTACCACTAACTAGTGGTATAAATATGAGCAAATCTTTAACCACAGGGACCTTGGTTTGTTCAACTGTGAGAAAAGGGCTTGGCCTAAGTGATAGGTAGGATACTTTTCGCTCTGAGAGCCTGAGTTTTAATGAACCAGAACAAACATGAAGCCTTAGAATATTTCCAGCATCTAGACTGAACCTAACTGGTATTTCACTGTCAGTCCCTATTATCGATTCTAGTTAAATTTTCTGTAATAGACCCATATTTAGTCATGGGGTAGAGCTGATTCAAAGACAGACAGCTGGAAAGTTTTCAGAGTTCTTTTGTACTGTTCACACAGTAGCTGAATTCTAAAGTTATGTTACAGATGGAAGGTTCATGCTACCTTGGTGCCAACTTAGAGTCATATAACCTTAAGGTGATGAATGTTTGTCTAAGCACACTATAGACTCTGGAGCTGAAAGGAATATTTGGCTATTTCGTAGCTAAATATTTTGGAAAGAAGATTGGAAATTTTATTTTTGTCCCTCCTTGTTTGTTAAATGTTCACTAAGGGGAGTAGGCATTGGTTTCCAACCATCTTCTGGCTAAATCTCTTTGTGTTTATGGATAGTATAGTTATGTGAGCTAGGCCACCATCAAAGAGGACAGAGTATGAATGGGGCTTAATGTGATTGGGTAACATTGGAGACAGGGCAACACACTGACTAACACATCCACACTAGAATCAGGAAATCTGGGTTCAAATCTTTGTAGGTCAACCAGTTGGTCATAGGAATATGTCAGGTATATTTCAACTACCCAATAGTTGCAACTATTATTATTCAAGATGATGGGAGTATGCACACATATTAGTAATCTCCCTATCACAGTAAAGACCAGTGGATTCTCCTGTAGAAACATGTAAAAAAAATTATCTCATCCCCCTTAATTTCCTTTAACCATATTATTTGTTTACTTAGTTGAATCAAATGCTGAAGGTTTGAGTTGGGTATTAAAGCAAAATTTTCAGAGACCATTTTTATTTCCTGTTATCTACAAAGCATTTCTGGCAGAAGTGGCCCAATCATTTCCGTATGTGGCCCCTGGTAGCAGAGCACGAAGGACTCTGGGAGGTATTTATATGTATGGCTGAGTCCCACGGGCATAAATGTGAGTCTGTTGAGTCTGCAGAATCTGTGACTTAACAGTGGTGCCAGACTTGTGTTTGTGCTAACACTTAGTAGATCTGAATAAGCGCTTATCTACCTGACATATCTATGTGTGGAGTTTTGTGTTTTGTCTTTGTCTTGTCTGGTTTGAGTTTTTCTTTGTTGTAAAATACGTAGGTGCAGTGAAGACACTTTCTACCCTGAAACAAATGTTTTGAGTAGACTTGATCTTTTAGTATTGTTGAAGATGAGTTCATCTGCCCTACAACAAAGGTAATAAGATGCTAGGGAAGTTAGGAGAGTCAAGAGACTTTGGAAAGAGACCTGGGCAGCAAAGGAATTTGCATCCATGCAGTGGTTCTAGAATTGGGAAGTCAGTATTATAGTCGAAGATGACACACATCTTGGCCATAGTAGAACAAAATAAGTAAATTTGTAACTTCTAGAATCAGATGGCCAGGAAACATGACAAAATTGTAAACAGTTTATTGTTTCCTCCTCTCCTAAACTTAAAAAGAATATTAAAAAAAAAGTTATTTCTGGTGTTTCAGAGAGAACCATAAGAACATAGCTTTGTAGCTTAAAAAACAACAAAAGTAATTGGGAACTTGAGTCTCGTGCATTGGCAAATAAGGTAGATGCATATACAAAGTGATGTGTTCGTGAAACATCTAGGAAGTCATGGCACAATGATGGTGAGTCTTACATAGAGAATCTCTTATAAAGATAATCTGAAATTATACAGATAATCTCCAGTTTTACTCTTTTTAAACAGATATAGAACATTATAGTTGGTGATTATTTCCCCCTAATGATTCTATTTTGTTTGTTTTTTAAACTAGCACTAGGGGCTCTGGAATCAGAACTGAGAGCAAAGATACCAACTCTGCCGTTTTCAAACTGGACATTTGGATTAATTGTTTAATCTTTGAGCTTTTATCATTTGAGCTTATATCACATGTTCATGCAGGGAACAATGCTTCCCTCAAAAGTTGTGGGAATATTAAACAGAAAGAAAGCCTACTACCTAGTACGTGCTTTTAAATGTTAAATGTATTTAATGAAAGACGAAGTAATTTAAATCTCAGATTTCAGTGCTGAAGTGCAGAAATGAATACACAAAATAATGTTGTGATTCTAGCTGACTTGGGAATTTGATAAGGGGCTCTATTTGTTTCTTCCCTTTCACCCCCACTGCTTGATGAGCTTCTTCCATAAAACATTTTAGAATCATGTGTTTAGAATAACTAAACAGTGGATTTGAGGAATATTCAAGACTTTAAAGAATTAGTGCCCTCTCAAAACAGTGGTTGAGCAGAGTAATGAAGGTCTAAATCCATTTTTATTATCACATGTGATCATACTACAAATACCAGTAGCTCCCATTTATTTCTAGTTATGATGTGTCAAGTGCTGTACTAAACAGTTTATAAACATTTTCTCATTTAATGTCTGTAATACCATGAGATCTAGGTGTTATGGCCCTCATTACACATGTTTTAAGGAGTAGTCTATACATTCATAGCTGAGAACACTTAAAAGCCAGGCTAGTGCCTTCTCAAGTGAGCAAAGGTGCCTTGGTACCACCAAATTCAGATGACAGGATAACTCTTTGAAATGTTAATACAACGTGGAGTTTGTTGAGGAAGTGGTCGGTATTTAGCATCTTTGAAATATTTTGCTCTAATTATGACTTGAGCGGGTCCAAGGAATCGATTGTGTGTGTTCAGTGCCAGTTTTTCTGAGATAATATTTCTGGTGTTTTGATTTTGACTGTGGTCCATCCAACACAAGTATAAAATGCTGTGGAATGTTTGTCTGAATAGGTATTTCTCAGCCTTGGCTCCAGAGAAGAATCACCTGGAAGCTTTAAAATGCAGATCAAAGAAAAGCAAATAAACCTGAAGCCCAGTCCCCATTCCCAGATAGAATTTTTCCCGAGTTTCATTCAGATATAATGGACATAGAAAGTTTGTATTAGTTTGAGGTGTACAGTATAATGGTTTGATACGTGTATGTATTGTGAAATGATTACCACACAATCAGTTTGCTTAATGCCCGTCACCTCACATACATTTAGCTGGAAGAAGTTTGTACCTTTTGACTGCTTTCATCCATTTGCCCCCTACTCCCATCCCCCTGCCTCTGGCAGCCACCAATCTGTTCTAACCTATTAGTTAGGTTTTTTAAAATTCCTCATGTAAGTTAGATCGTGAAGCATTGGTGTTTCTCTGTCTGATTTCACTTAGCATAATGCCCTCCATGTCCATCATGTTGTCACATGTGGCAAGATTTCCTTGTGTTTTTTTTATGGCTAAATAATATTCTCTCAGATATTCTGATATAAACCATATCATAAGTATTCTGGAGGCTTGCAGAATTCCATACTTAGCCCTGGGATGTCTCAGATCTTTCCCCTGAAAGCATTGGAGTTGCACTCTCAGGTCCTGCCTTGCTTGGTGGCTTGCAGTATGGCTCTGAATGCTTGAGCCGCTCCCCACAACTCCCCCCTACCCCCCCACACTCCTACCCATCTTGTTACCCTGAGGTGTGTGTGGAGGGAACAACAGTCATCGGGGTGGGTCTTAGAGGAAGGTCTGTTCAGAAGATTATCAGCTATGCAGAATCAGTTCTGGGATGTAACTTTCCCATTTTTATTTAGGCTTTGGGTGTATTGGCTCTGTGTATTGTTTGGTTTCCTATTCCAGTACTGTCCCAGAGGCATTTCCCGTATTTGTAAAGATCAAACATAGGTAAGAAGCTATTCCAACAGTTGGCCACACACGGGCTGTTTTCTTTCAATGGAAGTAAGTTTTCCCGACTTCTCTCCTTCACATTGTCATACGCTTCTCAACCTAACTTCTCTCCTGTTCCCACCACTCCACAACCTTCCTTAATTTGAGTAGTGACAGATGGTAATAAATCCAACTGTGGACAGTAGTTTAGACAGCAGAGGATTTTTTAAGGCAGATAAGTAGTTTGCTATTTGCTGGAGTGCCCTATTGGAACACAGAGTCTGTGGAAATATGGTGTTAGCAGGTTGCCAGTTGGAGCACTAAATTAAATTTTCACTAGCAAATATTTGTCCACAGTAATTTAAATCATTTTGTATCCCATTTACGCATGAGGGGGCAGTATGGTACTATATAAAGCAAATGCTCTGTTGAAATTGTCTATTTTTATTGGTATATAATAGTTTCTAGGTGAGAACTTTTAGACTCTGCGATCGTAACTCTGACATGGTAGTTAGTTGTTAAATGTGATATGCATATGTGATCCCCTCACTTGTATACGTGGGTCACATGCCTTTTTTATTTAAATGCATAAATAATCATTTCCTTGCAGCATTGGGGCTTTCCCACAGTGCCTTTTTTATTGTGAGTTTTATATTTATGTTTTGTTTAATGGTAGCAAGCTTTCTTCCTGTTTCCTGCTTTCACTTGGGGAGCATCAGGCCTCTTGGAGATGCAGTGTCTATTAGGTTGATGTGTCTAAATATTTTATTTTATGACTTCATTGAAGGCTGAAGGGTCTTCAGTGTTGTTGGGGACAGGAAACCTCTGAACTCAGGTCTTGGCAGCTGTGGAAGGTCTATTATAAATTACCTCTGCATGATATGCTTCCCTTTAAGGGACAGATTGCTTTTCTCAAAAGAAAAAAAAAATTGTTAAGCAAAGAAGCAGCACATTTTAATTAATGTTATTATTGCTGATATATGAGTGACACTGTAGATTATCAAGGTGCTAATATTCTAGGTTTCATAAATGGAAGGGAAATTATTAAGGGAAGTTGGAAGGCAGTAATTGATAAAATCTATAAAGAATTTTATGAAAAATGTACATGGGAATCTGAAAGGTAATTTCATAAGCATAAGCTATTTTTAAATGTGTAAAAAATATTTACAGTCATATGTTTCTGTTTATGTAGCTGAAAAAAAATTGAGACCAGCATTTGGCATAAACATAACCCTGTATGAAACTAAATGGGATATTTACTTTTAATGTTTTATCCTGGCTACTTTCTTTGTGGGTGAATAGCTGTGGTATTGTCTATACCTGGTAAAGTTAATTATACATATTTAGTTTTGGAACGAATTTATTTTGAAATATAATGATTGGACATTGCTTTTACTTAATTTTAACTAGAAATTGTATTTTGAAATCTTCTGTTAAGAAAATAAATGAAAGACTTACGACCTGTACCCACGATTTGAAGGAATGGATTTTTGGCTCCAGCCTGTTTTGGATGAGCTCCAAATCAAATGTTGCTTGATACTGGTTTACTATTGCAACACACAGGTTTCTGTTCATGGGAAACAATTAATGTACTTTATGCTTCGATGGCAGATTTTTAGGACCCCGCCCGATGCGACATTCCTGGAGCCAGTCTCCCTGTCAACATCACCCCCAAATGCTCCACCAAGGCAATCGAAGAGACAAGGCCAGAGGACGAAGAGACCCGTGGCCGTGTATAATCTTTGTCTGGAGCTGGAAGATGGTAAGATGTTGATTCTATTTTTCTGCTTGACAGCATGTTGAGAGTATGGCATATCATATGTCCTCAAGGAAGGCCATTCTTTTCCTTCCTTTGTGTTTTAATTTCTTTTCACCTTAAGATAATTTTTTGAGATTAACAAGGAGGGTAAAGCCTTCTTGTCAGAGAGAAAATGCGAGTTTCAGGTTTGTGTTTGTTATTTGTTATGCATGTTTCTTTTTTTATTTTTAAAAGACAGCTTAAATTTCTTTTTTTGGGAAACTTGTGTGACCTCCTGTGAGGTTACATAACTCTGAGACAAATGGAAGAGGAACTAAAATTAAAGCAGATCTTTTGAGAGGAGCTGATAGTCTAATGTTAAATACATCTAGATTAAAGGCATAGTTTTCTATTGCACTGAAGCTTAGGGCTTCTGCATCTTATTTGGCCCACGTTTTCTTGCAAGGCTGGCGCCTCATCGTACAGTAGGCGTGGCGAAGTGACCTGCCTTCAGGGGTCAGGCCCAGTGAACTAAGGTGCAGTGGAACTCTGGCAGATGGAAGTTCTACTGTCCTGGCTAACATGTTCCAGTTACTTGTTGTCACGTGGCCACATTGTCTCAGTATCGTCAGATTGCCTAGTTTTTTAAAGAAAGCTTGGAAATTTGAATTTTATGCACTGATCTCTACAAAACAAGACGATGTGTCACGTAGAAATTACTGACTGCCGATTTGTAATCATGCAGTTATTGGCATGGAGGGGTAAGGTGATTCTAAGAACCTCTAGTTCAGCAGGCATGTCTGAAACTGTGACTCTTTGGTTGTGGGACCTTTTGAGGACATTTCCTGAATTCGTAATTAATCTTCATTCTTCTTTTTGTTATAACCTTTTTTTCTTTTTTGTATCTTTCATTTATTATCCTTACAAGCTATTGAAGTTATATTGGTTTGGAAGTATGAGGTGATTGTCAGAAGGAGGAAGGGAATGAAGACAGAAACAAATGCAGTACCTTTCATCGTAAGGAGCTATATAGTCAAATGTCCAGGTAGCTAATATAGAAAGATCCATGCAAGCAAGTGACAACTGATTAGGGAGTCTCTGCAGGAAGCCTCAGAATGCTTCCTGTAATAACACGGTGGGGGGGGGGGGGCTAACGTGTGCCGGTATTCTTTCACATCGTTTAAGATGGGCATCATATGATACAACTGTTAGTTTTACAATCAGATCCTTATTTTCCAGAGGAAGGGCATGAATCCTTAAAATCAACCTATAATTTCGGAGCTTCCTTTTAAGACCTTAGTTTCAACTTCTGATCCTACCTAACTTTTTTTTGTTCTCTTTTTTTCTCACTCTCACTCTTTCTCAACGGAGTTGCTAATAAGGAGTAAAACTGACTGGTTTGAATTGCACCTTTTCTTGTATCTCACTTGTCCTCTGGTGGAAGTGTTAAATAGTGAAGGAGGCAAATGTTGGGAAGTAGGAAGAGAAAAAGAAGTCAAGGAGATGTAGAATAAAATCTGCATTGGCTCACCGGCCCTTGAGCAAAACCAAATTGGCTGTATTTCATAAAGGAAATGACCAGAGTGACTGTTTGTCTTAGAATCACATCTACTTTTTTGGTATTTTAAGGAATTGAATCATAATATCCAATCAGTATACATGGTGACTGATCTTTTGACCATTGTGTTGGAAAGTGATTATTAATGGGTAAGAAGTTGCTGAAGTGGTGCTTGGTACATCTTTTATGGGAATGCTCACGATGGCATATAATCATAGCTTTCCTAGATTTTAGGTCATATAATAATTCTTAATTATTTGATTATAAGGGAAAAAAGATTGTGAAATATTCAATTCCTTTAGTCTGTTTTTATGTTCATTATTTATATGGTGTTTTATTCTACATTTTGTATTTTATAACTCTACATTAATCTGTCTTGATTGTAGCCTTGGAATTTGTTGTTGTTGCAAATTGTCAGAATCAGGAAAGTCCATGATTTTGTCACAGAGTAATTTTATTTTATCTAGAGGTCATAAGATAAAGCAATTAAAAACTATAAGTTATTTCCTCCCCCCCCCCCCAATTATTTGTAGGTAAGCTTTAGTGAAACTCAGGTTGTGTGAAAAAGAATTATTTCAGAGAGAACAGAGTAGGGTCTACATATTATATTTTCCAAAAAAGGCAGGGTGGTGGGGATAAATGAAGAGAAGAGCTTCTGAAAGGAAGCATACAGGGGAAGCATACTAAAAAACTGTGTTATTGACTATATTTAGCATATTGAAAAACTCTGCCCCCTCCCCCCCGCAAAAAAATCTGTTGTCCCTAGTACTTAAATGTTTTTTTTTTTCAGTAGCCTGAGTTCTATAATTGTCAACTTGAAGGTTTCAAAAAGTTTAATCTTTTTAATATTTTTTCTTATTGGTGGTAGTAGAGTCAATTTCCTATGTTTTACTAGGTCTGGTGAAGATATGCATTATAGTCAACTTTGGTGGATTATTCTTCCCAATTTTGTAGCTTAGATGAATGTGATAGAGATTTTTAAGTGTAGATGTGTCCTTCTCCCATTGATGCAGTGTAGTATAAATTAATCTTGACTTAATGAAATATAGGACAAATAGTTATTGTTTAAATTTAGGTGGATTATCTGTCAAGATCCAAGGCGCTAGATTAGATGATCGGAGATTTTCTTCAGCCTTATGATTTGGTCACAGATTTGGTATTTGAGTTAAGTGTTTGTAATATGTTATTTCTTCTTCTACATTGAGTAGGGTATGAAACTAAGTGATGTACCAAATAGCCAACCCTGGAAAACAGTCAGAATTGGCTTCAATTTAACATCAGGCAGATCAAAAAGTCATTATTAACAAAGAGTCAGCAAGCCTATTACATGAGCTGAAGCAGGATAGGCCTGGAAGCAGAGAATCCAAGCTGGCGTAAAATGAGAGAGAAACCCTCTGCTTTTAGACATGAATTTTATTATGATATATTCAACCCCACCCCCATCCCAATTGAGAGGTGACCAGTTTAATTAAAGACGCCTACTGTCTTTACTTTGTTAAAGACTTTAATTGGCTTTGGCACATTTATCCATATTATATACACAGTGCTTGTTATTTTTCTTTGTAATATATGATTAAATGATATTAAACTTATTATTTGCGAAAGACTTTAAAATTCTAGTTAGTTGCTTAAGGATCTTTGTTGATGATTAATACGAACTGAAATGGATATACTATCTGGCTAGATTTCTTTAAATAGAGCAGCTATTAAATCTTTACTAAAGTCCTTATCTTTATTTGGTAGAAGCCATATTGTTCATTTTTATATAGCATTTAATAATCTCATGAACTTCAAAGTTGAGAAATTTGGCTGGGTCTGTTGTGAAATAGAAAAATATGAGGTATGCTGGAAAGGGCTAAAAAGATAACTAAAAATCAGAGGTTTGCTTTCATTCTCAAATGATCTTTCTGTGTTTTTATTTTCTTAGAATTCATAATAAAGTAACTCCAGACAAATTTATAATGTATGTTCATTTTCTCCTGCTCATTCCATATTTATGTCCTTTACTACCTCTTATGTAAAGAGACACCTTTTTTGTTGTTGTAATTCTCCCAAGTACAGGGGAAGTTCATGAGGCTATATGAGATATATTCTTTGTTATTCTCATTCAAGGCCAAAGAAAAATTTTAAAAGAGATTTGGGAGTGGGAGACAAGATGGTGGTCATCTAAATTTTGACCAAGCTCTTTCTTTATGCTAGTTCTAATTTTAAACAGAATGAGGCATTCATAGGACTAGTTTTTATTTGTATCTTCTTGAGTAGTTAGGTATTCTGTTGCCCATTTCTTTTGTACATGATCTAGCAGTTTATTTGTTTAGGCAACTTAAAAAATATGATTTATAGCAAGTTGAAAACAGAATCATCTTGCAAGCCAGTTGGCAAGATTTAATATTATTATAGAGTAGGTCTTACTTGGGTATCGTTGGGTTGGCACTCTCACACTTGGATCCCGGATGTGCTAACTGCAGCACATTTTGTTGAACATGTGTTATTGTAGTCCTACAGTGTGACAAGGATGGAGAGCCTTATAAGCATAAAGTGAAAATGTAACTGTTAAAAGGGAGATAGATAAACAACGAAGCATGATCGTTTCCCTTCTGTTCTAAGGAGGAACATACTGTGATATGGATCAGTCTCTAAAATCAGAGTAGCATAAATAAGTTGTATGTAGATGTCCTTTCAGCCGAAATGACACCCAGGTCGATTTTTAAATGATTACCTAACATTTAAATGTCCCATATCAATGAGAGTGATGCTGAGAGCCACCTTTGGTATTTGGAAAGAATCTTGTTGAATAATGAATGAGGCATAAGCAAGAGAATAGAAAGCTAAAAAGGAGGCTCCTGGAAGGTCTTTTGAAATGTAGATTTTTAATCCTAAAGTATGGAATGCCCCTGGCAGTTTGGAGATTTTCTGCCTCTATCATTAATTAGTGATTTTTCTCATACTAGAGACTAAAATCAGAATTCTGTGTATCTATTGAAGAGTTTTTATAAACTCTGCATCATGTTTACACATGGTTTCTATTTCAAGGCGTCGATATTCTACTCTCCTTCTGTCACTATACAGTAAAATAATGAGACAGCATGGTAGCAAGTGCCCAGTGCTGGGCTGTAGGCCTTATGGGCCCTAAGGAAGGCAACCCCAGGGCTGCGGTAGGTGGGAAAGGTGTCATGGTTTCCTTGAGCGGAGCCATTTTGGCAGTTGGTTGGGGCATGATTTCAGGTGAGGAAACTAGCTTGAATGAAGGCCCGGCAGCAATGATGAGTAAGAATAAGGCAGCAGGGTAAAGAAGAGGCCAGCTTGATCAGACGGAGGGCAGGGTTGAAGAGTAGTGACCAGTGAACCCAATGAGATGTTGCCAAACCAGGAGAGGTCAGCCTAAGGAATGATGGTTAGAAGTCTGGTCTGAAGACTTTGTATTCTGATTCTACTCAGATAGCTTACCCTCTCTAAATCTATCGTATTAACTACAAAATAGTAGTTATAATGTGTGCTACTGAGGATGGTTGAGAAGGTTTAGGTGGTTAATATGCTTAATATAGTGTCTGGTATATAGTAAACACTCAAATCCTAGCTTCTGCTATTCAATATTATTAAAGACAGAGAAACATGCCTTATATATAGAATGATAAGAGAAGTTATCTGTTTTTCAGCAAGGGAGAGTTGTCACATGGAAAATAATATTTTTTTTTTAATTTTTTTTTTCAATGTTTATTTATTTTTGGGACAGAGAGAGACAGAGCATGAACGGGGGAGGAGCAGAGAGAGAGGGAGGCACAGAATCGGAAACAGGCTCCAGGCTCTGAGCCATCAGCCCAGAGCCCGACGCGGGGCTCGAACTCACGGACCGCGAGATCGTGACCTGGCTGAAGTTGGACGCTTAACCGACTGCGCCACCCAGGCGCCCCACTAATATTAAAGGAAGTTTAATCTGACTTAAATCTGTCTGTAAGAACCAGAAAGGCCATGGTAAAGGCTGGTTAAGTAGTTTAGGTTTAGGTTGGTATGGTGTTGAACCAGCACTAGGAATAGAAGATAAATCTGGGACAGGTGTTAAAGCAAACTGTTGGGACTTCTTAACTGACTCGATGTGGAGAATGAAAGCAGATAATCAAAACGATGTCTTCAGCCACATTTTAATATTTAGACCACCTTTTCATCAAAAGGAAGGAAATACCTCATTTTGTTAGCATCTTCAATACATAGTGCAATATGTAACCGCTTTGGAAAATAGGTTTAATAAAAATAGTGTACAATGTATTAGTGTAAATAGTATATATGGAAAGTCAGTGGAAAGAGGAAAATATTAAATAGTACTAAATGGTATGTCTTCTTAGAGAAAGAATAGTCAGTCTCATAACCGTGAGCAATGGAGAGCTCATTTCTTTTCCCCTATTTACCGCACAGACCTATATCCACATTCACTCGTGCTGGGAAGGTAAAGGTTGCGAGGCAACCACCAAACTAAAAGACGATCATTTCAGTAGAAGTCAAGGGTGGATAGCAGACAGTCATGGCAGCTCTGTACTCTCAAATCTCAGTTCCCAAGAGAGCGTCTTTAGAAATTGCCTTCATGAAAACATGCTTTTATCAGTGAATTGTAACCGTCCTGTCATCCCCATAATGTAAGAAGAACCACAGTAAAACCATTGGTGATGGGAATTTTCAGTGACATTCTACAGCTATTGACATTTTCTTGTAGACATAAGCTGATCAGCTTGACACAGAATTATAACCAACCCTAAGTAACTGGGCACAAACAGATCTTCGGCTCAAGCTTGGCCATCTTCCCTTGATTCTTAGCATTTTTTTGGCATGACACTTCATGGGTGGACGCTGGATAATAACTTCCTGAGTGCCAAGGCCCCTTGCCATTTCTTTGGGGCAATGTTATGATTCCCTGACATGGAATTACTGTATTGTGAAGTTAAATCTAAGACCAGGCTTGAATCAGTGACAGTATATGTAGACAGATTATTTCTTAACTCACTGTTACAATGATGAGATCAATGGGATGGAAAAGGCAGCCAGAAATTTCAGGGCTGTAATTGAGTTGTGGCGTACCCATAAATCATGCAAGCTGCCTCCCCTGCATTGGCGTCTCCCCAGAAGCCTCCCAGAAGCTCAGCCCCCCTAATGTCAGCGACAAAGCACACGGCAACTTCTTATATGACTTCCTATATAATCTTAACTATGCTTCTGTGTGGGATGAACATTTCCCCCTTTCTCTGGAGGGAAAAGGCTTATTTAACGCCTTCAAAAAAATACATAGCTGCTTCTGTGGTGAAAATAAGTTCATGGCAGGTAACTAGAATTTATAGAAGAGAGAAAAATTCTTTAAAGCTTGTCTCCCTGTGGTGTGGGTTTTTTCTTCACTTCTAATAGCTTTTATTTTAATTTCTAGTTCTGAATTCAAGCAGCTGTCATTCTCTTTATAGCCCTTTTTGAAACTCCTACAGCGTAGGAGGTAGCTGGGCTGTCTAAGAAACATCTTTTCAAACCAACCAAAGTATTGTTTATCCTGAATGAAATAGAATTTTTAAGGCTGTCAAGAGTGAGTGATTTGAAGCGTTTTCTTTGATAGCCAGGAAGATGAGCAGAAATCTTAAAGAGGGGAAGGTATTATCTCAATGTGGCCAATTCCAGGTAACTTCTCTTACCCAGAAAAAACTCTTTTGAACCATGATAAAAATTACCACTAAGTGAGGGTGTTGTCTACAATTAATATAACAAAACAAACCTGTGGCAGCTCATTTTTACTTACTGAATTCTTACCAGCTGTTGACGAAAAAGAATGAGATTGAGTCAATAATGGAGAATACTCCTGTAACTAGTCCCCTCTAGTTGCCCTCTGTGAACTCTGGGTAGCAACTTTGCAGCTTGGTTCCCTCTGAGGGCTCATTCCGCTTTCCATGGCATTGCTGTGTATCCTCCGAGCAGTATCTGGAAGTTGAATGTTACTCTTGGATGAAAAGAATTCTTCAAACCTATTAAAATGAATTATCAGGCTGACGTTTTGCAGATACTAGTATTCTCTAAAGTCAGCAGCATGGGGTGCCTGGGTGACTCAGTTGGTTGAGCGTCTGACTCTTGATTTTTGCTCAGGTCATGATCCCAGGGTCGTGGGATCGAGCCCCACGTCAGGCTCTGTGCCAAGTGTGGAGTCTGCTTGAGATTGACTCTCTCCCTCTGCCTCTCTCTCTCCCTAACTTGCACGTATATTGTCTCCCTCTCTCTCTCTCTCTCTCTCTCAAAAAAAAAATTAAAATCAGCAGCATGATTTTTTGGGCTTCAAATGTGATTATGGTCATGATTTCATTTTTCTCTTTGGTCAGAATAGAATAATATTAAGTATTTACTCAGTTATTTGACAGGTATATTCTTTTTCTTAAAAATTTTAATAGTTAATGCAATAATAGGATACAGAATTTGGAGGGTTGATAATGGTGATCAGTGACATATACCATACTATATGCCAGACACTGTTTTTAGCAATGTTCGTTAGATATAGATAATCCTTATAACCATCTGAGAGGTAGTATTATGATCATCCCTATTTTATGGTTCAGGAAACTGAGGCCCAGAGATCAGTAAGTCACCTGTCTCACAGCTGGCCAGTGACAATGCCAGGATTGAACCCAGGCAGTGCAATCCCACAGCCTGGCCCCTTTTCCATGCTGCTAGTGTGCTGAACACAAGTGCTGCAGTGACATCTTCTCTTCCCTGGAGTCCGTAGACATGGCCTGTTTGCCTCTGAGTCTTTCAGAGATGCTCTGCATTTCAAACAGTATGTCAGTTTATTCTTTTTTAATTTTAGGAATGATTCTTAGTTTTTTCATTGTAAGAAAGTACTGGAATCAGAATAATGGTCTTACTGAAGGAGATGCAGGTGAAGAGAGAGCCAGAGATGCGTATGGTTGTAAACCTGGGGCACAATGCACGGTGACAGAAATGGGCCCTCCAAGAGAAAAGGGGGTGCTCATTTTTCTGGGAGGGGGAGAGGGAGGAGCAGTCATTTTATTTCAGTGCCATGTTTGTTTTCATGTGGTTTATGCAGCCATTTACCAAAATGGACAATTGCCTGCTCTTGCGTTAGCTGTAATGCAGATCTCTCAGGTACCTGGTGCTTCAGCGGGTTGTTAGAGATGTGTAAAGGGAATGCAATCAGCAGTTTGATGCTGCCTGAATATATTGGATTTTGCTGGTATATTTTTTCCCTCTTTGTTCTTCCTTTTATTAAAAAAATTACAACAATAGGTAATAGGTTCCTTGGTTTGAAACCAAAAAAAGTATACAATGATGGAGTGACAAGTGTCCGCTCCACCCTGTCGGCTCGTTCCCCTCACCAGGCTGCACCTGCACAGGGCATCTGCAATCACTGACGGTACTGGCTTGAGCCATATGGAAGTGCCATCTTTGGGTTCCAAAGTTATCTAATATCAGCATTTCAAAAAATTTTTTTTCATTAAGTCAAAAGTACTAAAGCATCAGGAATTTCATGTAGTTCAACCTACAGTTTCTTAAATCATTTCAGAGTTGAGATCCAAATTGGGTTGCTGACCACCGTTAGTAGGATCACGCCATGTGAAATTGCTGTTTGTGTGCATCAGAAATGATTGCAGAGCAGTGGTTTCACATGGTTAGCCTGTCGTTTCTCACCCATCCTTCCAGAATCCGTTATGTATTTAGAAGCAGATATGAATATATTCTTACCTTCTTCTTCACCCAACAGCCAGTTGTACCGAATTAAAAAAAAAATTATAATGTATTCATTGTCGGTTTTCATGTTTCTACAGGGAGCTTTCCTTCCCCCTTTTCACTGCTGTATAGTATTCTATGTGTTCTGTTGTACAGATGTATTCCTAAGAGGGCCCTGTGTTCTATAGCCCAACTCAAGTATATGGTGGAAGCGCCTTACTAACCACACACACTTCCAGCCTTCAGATGATAGTAAAAATGTTTTCCCAGAAATCATACACATGGGGCAGTGCCTGGGTGGCTCAGTTGGTTAGGTGGCTGACTTTGGCTCGGGTCGTGAGCTCATGGTTCATGAGTTCAAGCCCCGCGTTGGGTTCTATGCTGATAGCTCAGAGCTTGGAGCCTGCTCTGGATTCTGTGTCTTCCCTGCTCGTGCGCTCGTTCTCTCTCTCTCTCAAAAATAAACAGTAAAAAAATTTATTAAAAAAGATAATACACATGGTATGCTTTCAAGTGAATAAAAGCAAGCTGTAAACAAATTTCAGAATAATCTCACTTCTAGAGGAAAAATTGTGTAAGTACATGTATAAGCATAGAAATAAATCTGGAAGCATATTAATCAGTTACGACAGTGGTTATACTTAAAGGATGAGAGTCATGGTTTTCTTCTTTATACATACCTGTAATTCTTTTTCCTATATTGCTGGTTACTTGTCATACACACATACATATTACTTGTCATACACAAATATTGTTATACATATTTGTACATATTACTTTTATGCACCATATTGTTATACACACATATGCATATAAACACATGAATATACATATATATCACATAAGTATATACCACATAAATATATAAATATCTATGTGTTGAAGTCACAGAAGTTTCAGCTTAACACTGATGCAAGCTGTGCTCGGTATTTAGTGTGCTAAGTGTAAGTTTAAGATTTGAAGTGGAAAGAATGAAGCAGATTCCCTAGCAAGAAGCGTATGCTGTTGTTCCTATGCCATTGTTCCGGCAGGAGCTGACTTGGACAGACTTCACTGGTGCCACTGTGAGAATGGAGGGCTCTTGCTGCTTAGTGGTTTCCCATTTGATTTAATATATTTCACCTTCTACCTGGGCTGCTGTCTCAGAGCCACATTGTCCTAGCATCTTGGGGATCGCTATCACTGGAAAGACTTAGGTAGCAAAGAGTTGTATTGACTGGTAGAATTGTTTGTGGTGAAGTTTGGATTTAAAGTAACCTGGATTTAGGGACGCCTCGGTGGCTCAATTCGTTAAGCCACCTACTTCAGCTCAGGTCATGATCTCAATGGTTTGTGAGTTTGAGCCCTGCATCGGGCTCTGTGCTGACAACTCGGAGCCTGAGCCTGTTTCATATTCTGTGTCTCCCTCTCTCTTTGCCCCTCCCCTACTTGCATCTGTCTCACTCTCTCAAAAAAAAAACATTAAAAAAAATTAAGTAAGCTGGATTTAAATCCGTGTGCTTTCTCTCTTTTATGATCATGGCAAATTCGCCCCCAAGCCTCACAAGTTTGGGGCAGTAAAATTTCATGTGATTTTTTTTTTTTGCCAAGAATATATGAGTTAAGAGTTGTAAACCACCCACTGTTTTGTAAATACTCAAGAATTTGAGCTTTTTTGTTGAGGGCTTCATGTATGAAGTAGAGGGCTTCAAATATATTTTCATATACAGTATACTTTGAAAGAAAATGTAACTCAGTCTTTTATTTTTGTCAAGCATAATGCCTAGGCATATTGGTTTCTAGTGTCTTAATTTGGCCTTCGATGATAATTAACATTCCTTAGGTGAGGCAGCTGGCAGGGGAGGAAGACAGGTAAATAGCCAGGAGTCCAGCAGCCCTCATTGTCTCAGCTGGACTGGAGTTTGTGTTCTGAGCAGTGATGTAAATTTCCTGAGCTGTCAAAGTGTCAGGCTTCCTCAGAAGTTTATGGAAGACAGTTTGATTCAGTATCTGATTACTTTTTGGTTCCTAAGGATAATAGTACGTGGTTGTTATATTTTTTGTTTGTTTATGTAGGCAGAAATCTGAGTCTGTAAATAATACCTCAGGACTGTGATGATGTTGTAAAAATGCTCTCTGCTTTACAGAGTAAAGCAATTTGCTTTGACTTCTATTGACATTGCAGCTGAACCGGTCTTATTCACTTTATAATTGAATTGCTACAGACTTCCATCGACCTTTGCAAGTGGTAGAGGTGGTTCCTGGAGTTGTAACCTAATGCCTATTAGCTGCTGCTATAATGTTATAATGGAGTCTTATGTTTTATGTCATGTGATATTAACACAGCTGATTCCCTCATGAGCTTCTCCTGGCATACACGTTTGGTGTATCTTAGCTGCGTGGTAGATTTGGGTGGCAATCATCATACTTCATTTTTTAAATCTTTGGGCAACAGAAAATAAAATTTGCTGTATAATTTTATGGCTACTTCATTACATCTTTTTATGCCTTAATGTGATGCATTAATTTAGAGTTCAGGAGTTGCCTTTTCCCTCTTACGTAGTCTTTTTGGGAGATGCATATCTGTATATAGTTTTGTTTTGTTTTGCTTTTGGGATTGAGAGTAGGAGGTTATTCTGTTGAGATAACCTTTCCTAGACACAGTTTCAGATAAAGAAATTGTATTACCCAAGTGATTTCTTCTCATTTAGCCACTGACTGTCATTAATCTGCATGTTATTTAGCTTCATTAAGGTTCCCATTATCGTTTGTCTTGTTGGACGAGGGCAAAATGAAATGAGAGGAATTGGGACATCTTGCCCCCTACCCAGCATGACATTGCTTTAACTTGTAGCAGAACTGAGAATTTGGGTAAGTGGGACTTGAGGAACCTTTCCTTCCACTTGGCAGTTATAACCTGTCTCAGTGCACCTCCCACTGCTGAGAAACACAATTAGCTTTCTTTCCTTAATGGGCATTTGGCACGGTTAATTTCTTAGGCCTCCTCCCCCTTTTTCCCTAACGTAAGACTTAGGGCAGATTTTCTGATCAAAGAACCTAAACTTTACCAACAGTAATCATTTACCACTTTCCACTCTATGGATGGTTAAGAAGAATTGCCTTTGAAAGGTAGGGGTGGATTTGCTGTTTTTAAAAAGAATATCCAATTACATTAGCATTTTGAAAAGTTCAATTTTAAAGTCAAACTTTGAGTTTCCTAACCTATCTCTATTATTCTAATTAGCTTAAGAAAGGAGCTGTGTGTGTGTGTGTGTGTGTGTGTGTGTGTGTGTGTGTGTCTATTTTTCCAGTTAAGGAAAGCTAATGTGTAAGATAATATGATGTAATTATTCTGGGTATCTTGCCACCCTGATGTCTGCAGATCAATAATTCTGGGAATGCTAGTGCTAAGGGCAAGGTGCAAAAACAAAAAAACACTGGATGAAACTGAAAATCCTGCCTTTGGAGCAGTAATGTAAGAGTGAACCACTCTGGAAGTCACACTCCTTACCCAGAGCTGGAACTGTTGGATTTTTCACTGTCTGCAGTGATTTCACCCAGTGGTCTGAGAGCAAGTAGACATAATGATGTACTTCTAAGACTTGGATAGAAAATGTGAGGCCGTGGACAACTAGATTGTCTTTGGCTGTCTTTATTAAAAGTAGAATTCTATCCTAGATGGGTCATTATCCTGATCCAGTATGCAATTCTAGGACGTCTTATTTCTCATGAGTCAAGTAGTATAGTTTGAACCTGTGTTTAACACTTTTCAGAGAACAGCTCTGCTTAATGCATGCTAACTGTTCCCCTGCACTGAATCATTAATGAATTCTTTGATTGCTCTTGGCCTTAAAATTCCATTGTTGGTCCCCCTTCCATCTATTATGTTGGTTTTATGAAAATCGGTGAAAAATGTTTTCCTTCTACTGTTTCTTATATCTGAAGCTTCTCACCAGCTCCTGGACTTATTTAGCTTTATTTATACAAGTCACTTCTATATTTTTTGTTCAGCGTTAGGTTTTATTTACAATGCCAAGTCTAACAGCATACTGACCTGAGGGGAGGGAAAACAAATTTAGGCTTATTCTAATTTACACCAGTCAGGACAGCATTAGAATCTGTTTTTTGACATGGTGAAATATAGCAACTCAGACTATTTTAATGAAGTAGGAATTATGTCAGAAAATACTGGAAATAGATTTGGGAGTACTGTATTTGATACAGGGCATCCCTCTCCTTTTCAGTACACTTAACGTCCTGTGTAACATTAGGAGGAAAGATGTCTGTGGCTCGAAAGGGATTTTATTGACGTCATAATATCTGCCACATGTTGGAAACTAGGGCGGCGTGACTATGTCCCTGCTTCGTTCAAAGGTTGTGTTTTGAACAGGCTTATATAAGTTAGCAAAACAAACAAACGAAACTTCCTGCTGCAGCATTTGTAATTCCCTTCCACTTTCAGCCTTGTCCCAACAGCTTAGTTCCCAAAGCTGTTGTCTGTCTGCGTCTGTGACAGATGTTTATTCTTGAGGATATCTTTTCTCTCTTTGCCACCTGCTCAGCCCTCCTCAGCATCGGTCATAAAGCCTGAATGTTTGGTTCTTAAGTCTTCCTTGGGTACAGTGTCATTAGAGAAGAGACACCAATTGGGAAAAGATGTCAAAACACCCTAAGCAAGACCATACTGGTTATTTATTACTGGGCAGCCCTATTTTAAAAGATAGAAAATAAAGAATGACAAGAAAATGGATCCAGGCCCAAGAGAAGGATATTAACCACAGCAGCTTTGTTCACCCCCTTCCTCTGAAAGAGTCCACCTAATTTTGATTAAAGTCACCCTCAAAAGTGTAATAGATCATGTTTAGTCATGAGTCTTATTTCTCTGTACTTAGGATGAGTTTTTATTTGTCTAGTCACATTTTCTCATTGATTTCCACTGTGACTTTGGAGATTTTTTTTTCCCCCAGAAAGTCTTAATGCCAATAACTAATGACAATAATAGTTAAGAATATTAGCTTTTTACTTTTTGGTATACCTTGTTTACATTAATTATAATATATAAGTGAGCCTTGTTGAATCAGTGCAGTATAATAAAGAAAATACAACAAATATATTTCGGTAAATTTTAGTTTTATTGAGAGTTTACCCGAACTAAATTTAGTTTGACCGTCTAAACAGTCATGACTGTTGACTATCACTATTTTGGAAAAATGTCTATTTAAAATCGGCATAAAAGTATTGTGAACCTTTTTTGTTTCCCAGTAAACATTTTAGAGCTATAAAGTTCTCATTGATATTATTTTGCCATGTTTCACAAATTTTGATACAAAATGTTTTTATTATCATTGAATTCTAAATTTTCCAAAATTTCCATTAGGATTTTCTTTTTTAACCATATTTAGTTTTCCCACATATGGAAATTTTAAAATCTGTCCTTTTGTCTATGAAGTTATAAATAGTTTGCAATTTTGATCTGAGAAGACAGTATATATAATATTCAATCTTTGGTATTTAAGACTTTAATCTTCCTTCAAAAATATTCTATGTGTTTTTTTTTTTTATTGAAGTATCATTGATACACGATGTTACATTAGTTTAGGTATAGAACTTAGTAATTCCACAGGTCTACATATTATGCTGTGTTCATCAGTAGTGTTGCTACCATCTGTCCCATTATATCACTATTGTAATACCACTGATTGTATTTCTTATGCTGTGTACCTTTCATCCCCATGACTTACTCATTCTGTAACCAGAAGCCAGAACCTCCTATTCCCTTTCACCTGTTTTGCCCATCCTCTTACCTCATTCCCCTGGCAACCATCAGTTGTATTTATGGGTCTGTTCCTGCTTTGTTGTTGTTATTCTATGTGTTCTTAAAGAATATGTATCCTCTGCTTATTGCGAAGTGTGTGTGTGTGTGTGTGTGTGTGTGTGTGTGTGTGTAACAGATCACCTTTGTAATGTTGACTCTGTTTTGTTTTTGTTGTTGGCCTGCCTGATGATAGTAGACCTGAGAGGAGTGTGTTAACGTCTCCAATAACAATTGTTGCTTTTTCTGTTTTTCCTTATAGTTCTACTTGTTGCTTAAGGCTTATATCATTAGGTGCTTCTTTTCTTTTTTTTTTATTTATTTATTTTTTTTTTTTTTAAAAATTTTTTTTTTCAACGTTTATTTATTTTTGGGACAGAGAGAGACAGAGCATGAACGGGGGAGGGGCAGAGAGAGAGGGAGACACAGAATCGGAAACAGGCTCCAGGCTCCGAGCCATCAGCCCAGAGCCCGACGCGGGGCTCGAACTCACGGACCGCGAGATCGTGACCTGGCTGAAGTCGGACGCTTAACCGACTGCGCCACCCAGGCGCCCCTAGGTGCTTCTTTTCTTGTTGGATCATCTTGTCCCTTTACCATGACTCTGTCTCTCATGTAATTTAAGATCATTGTCTTAATATTTGCCTAGCACATGTTAATGCTTTTTACTTTCAACCTTTTGTTTTAAGCATGTTTTTTTTGGTAGTCACCATATTGTTGGATAAAAAAATATATTTGGAAAGTCACTGTCTTTTTCTTTTTTTTAAAGTTTATTTGAGAGAGAGAGCGCTCGCGCACGCGCACACACACACACACACACACACACACACGGGAGAGGGGGAGGGACAGAATTGCAAGCAGGCTCTGCACTGTCAGCGGAGGGCCTCGGACTCAAAAACCGCAAGATCCTGACCTGAGCCAAAATCAAGAGTTGGGTGCTTAACCAACTGAGCCACCCAGGTGCCCCTGAAAAGTCACTGTCTTTTAACTGTTAATTTTAATCCAGTTCTGTTACTGTATTTACCATTGTGTTAGGATTTCTATTATTTTATAATTTTTATTTAATAAACTTTGATATGCCTTTTCTTTCTTTTTCCTCCAAAAAACACACAAATGTTCTTCTGTTTCCAATATTCTGTTTTTGTTGCTAAGGTGATTGCTCTTATTTTGGGACTTATCTCATTTATCTCTTGGTTTCTTATACTTAATTATATGTGTTTCTCTCTCTACCCCTAATAAGACAAGTAATTTAATGCACTCTCTTCTGCCCTGGACTACATTCCCCCCACCACGTGGTATTTTCCAGAATTTTTGTTCTGGATCATTTTCATTATGTTTTTAACTTTTCTTTTGTCCTAGAGTTTTAAAAAGTTAACAATAGCATTATCAAGTTTGTTGAACATTTCACATTACTTCTTTGATTTAAACACTTTAATATTTTCTTTAAGAATGTTATCAGTGTAGTTCTTTGTGTGATAAACCTTGGGTGTTTTTATGTATAATAATATGTTTATTGTGGCCTCACATTTGAATGGCTGTTTGGCATTTTGAATATATAATTACTTGCTCAGAATTCTTTAATGGTTTAAAAATATTACTTCGTGGGGTTCCTGGGTGGCTCACTTGGTTAAGGGTCCAGCTCTTAGTTTCGGCTGAGGTCATGATCTCATGGTTTGTGGGTGTGAGTCCCATGTCAGCCTCTTCGCTGGCAGCATAGAGCCTGATTGAGACACTCTCTGTCCTTCCCCTGCTCATTCTTTCTCTGTCTCTCTCTCCTCCTCTAAATAAATAAATAAACATGAAAAAATATATTACTTCATTATTGTGCATTCAGAGTTGCTGTTGAGAACTCTGATGTCAATCTGGTTTGTTTTTTGTATAATCTGCTCTATCAGGATGCTGTTTTTGTTTTTTCTTTGTATTTGATACTCTTAAATTTTGCAAAAATGTATCTTATGTGAAATGTTTTATTATTTAAGTTTTAATTTTAATTCCAGTTAACATATAGTGTTATATTAGTTTCACGTGTACAATGTAGTGATTCAGCACTTCCATACGACACCCTATGCTCATCACCTATTTAATCCATCCCCCAACCCCCTCTCCAACTTCAGTTTGTTTGCTAAGGTTAAGAGTGTTTTCTTGGTTTGTCTCTCTCTCTCCCCCTTTTTTATCTCTTTGCTCATTTGTTTTGTTTGTTAAATTCCACATAAAAGTGAAATCATACGGTATTTGTCTTTCCCTGACTTATTTACTTTGCTTAGCATTATATTCTCTAGCTGTGTCCATGTTGTTGGAAATGACAAGATTTTACTCTTTTTTGGGCTAAATAATATTCCATTTTATGTGTGTGTGTGTGTGTGTGTGTGTGTGTGTGTATATATATATTCAGATATATATAAAAATATATATATAAAACATACATAAATATATATAAATATATATATATAAATACACCTATATAAATATATAGGTATCTATAGTTATAGATATATGTCTTCTTTATCCATTCCTGAATCAATGAACACTTGGACTGCTTCCATATCTTGGTTATTATAAATAATACTGCTATAAACATAGGAGTGCATGTCTCCCTTTGAATTAGTGTTTTTGTATTCATAGGGTAAATACCCAGTAGTGATTGCTAGATTGTAGGGTAGTTCCATTTTCACTTTTTGTGGAACCTCTATACTGTTTTCCACAGTAGCTACACCAGTTTGCATTCCTACCAACAGTGCAGGAATGTTCCCCTTTCTCCACATTCTTGCCAACACATGTTGTTTTATTGTGTTGTTGATTTTAGCCATTCTGACAGGTGTGAGGTATTTCATCGTGGTTTTGATTTTCATTTTCTTAATGGTAAGTGATGATGAGCATCTTTTCATGTGTCTGTTGGCTATCTGGATGTCTTCTTTGGAGAAATGTTTCATGTTTTCTCATATTTTAATTGGATTATTTGTTTTTTTGGGTATTGAGTTTTATAAATTCTTTATATATTCTATATATATTAGATATATGATTTGCAAATAATCTCCCATTCTGTAGGTTGCCTTTTAGTTTTCTTGATTGTTTCCTTTGTTGTGCAGAAGTTTTATATTTTGGTGTACTCCCAATAGTTTATCTTTGCTTTTGTTTCCCTTCCCTCAGGAGACCTGTCTAGAAAAAAGTTGCTTTGGCCAATGTCACAGAAGTTATTGCCTACGGTTTCTTCCAGGATTTTTATGTTTTATGTTTTATGTTTAGGCCTTTAAATGAATTTTGAATTTATTTTTGTGTATGATGTAAGAAAGTGGTCCAGTTTCTTTCTTTTGCATGTTATTGTCCAGTTTTCCCTGCACCATTTGCTGAAAAGACTGTCTTTTGCATATTGGCTATTCTTGACTGCTTTGTCAAAGATTAATTGACCGGGGCACCTGGGTGGCTCAGTCAGTTAAGTGTCTGACTTCGGCTCAGGTCATGATCTCTCGGTTCATGGGTTCAAGCCCACATCAGTTTCTGTGCTGACAGCTTAGAGTCTGGAGCCTGCTTTGGAATCTGTGTCTCTTTCTTCTCTCTGCCCCTTACCTACTCGCGTGCGCACACTCTCTTTCTCTCTCTCTCTCTCACAAAAATTAATGTTAAAAAAAAAATTAATTGAATGCATAATTGTGGGTTTATTTCTGGGTTTTCTATATTGTTCCATTGGTCTATGTACCTGTTTCTGTGCCAGTACCATATTTTTTTATTATCACAGCTTTGTAATATAACTTGAAGTCTGGAATAGTGATGCCTCCAGCTTTGCTTTGCTTTTTCAATATTGCTTTAGCTATTTGGGGTCTTTTGTGGTTCCATACAAATTTTAGGATTGTTTTTTCTAGCTCTGTGAAAAATGCTATTGGTATTTTGATAGGAATTGCATTGAATGTGTAGATCGCTTTTAGACATTTTAACAGTATTTGTTCTTCCAATCCATGAGCATGGCATGTCTTTCCATTGTGCAATATTTTCTTTATCCCCCTGTTTGGCACTCTGAATTTTTTGAATTGAGGTCTCTGAAGATCCTTTAATTTTGAGGAGTTAGTGGTTATTTCTTTAAATCTCGATTTATTTCTTCTTTTGCGACCAGAGTGTTGGCAATTTCACTTCTTTTCTATGTTACAGATCTCTAAATATCTGAATTTTTTTATTTGTTGAGTTTGCTATCTTAGTTTTCTTTGCATTCTAGAAATTGTATAAGTCCATTGTGAATGAGGATTTTGTGTGTGTACTCATGGCTGTGATGAGTTAGAACCTCCTTCTTTCTGCTCCTTTTTTTCCTACTCCCTTTCGGGCTCTTGCCTCAACCTAAGTGCTTTGGTTCAGAACCAGGTCTTATTATCCCTGCTCATAAATCACATCCTGGAGATGGGAGGGTTAGGCATGTCAAATCTAGTTTCCCTGCTGAGTGGGGAACTTGGTCATAGATTATTTGTTTCCGTATAGTTTGGAGAACATCTCCTAACCCCCAGTTCCACATGGAGAACCTGGTTCCAGCCCCCTGCCCCATGCCTGGTGTATTGTAGGTGTGTTGTACTTAGGACACCACAGGATTTAAATGTCTGTCTGGTTCTGCTGGTGTCAGTAGGTCCTGGAGTCAGTAATCCTTTGGCTTTTGCTCCCACTGACCTCTGAAGCTCTGTTTCCATTCTGTTCCATAGATAGGTTTAACGTATTTTTGAATGCAGTTATATCTTTTTATTTAGATATTTTTAAAATGTTATTTTATCATGTTGGTGGTGGTGGTAGCAGTGTATGTGGGAGGGAGGGGTGGGTTCTACTTAAAATTTCATTGCCTTCTTGCCTGGAAATTTCCTGACTGACCTTCATTGTAGAAGCATTACTGTGGTGTTAAAAGTATAGTTACTTTATTCTCAGTAAATGTTTCTTTGATCCTAGTGATGAACTGTTTGAGACTTAGAAGCACCTGTGACTGTCCTGACTGACAGGTGGCATATTTGTGTACCTGTGTAGCTGCGGTGGTGGCAGGTAACCCAGAAGCACAACTGTGAGGCTTGCTGGAGTTAAGTTCAAGTTCGGTTAGGATACTGGATCTTTTCTTTCTATGCTTTTTTCTTTCCTCTTTTCGGTCCCCCTTTCCTCTTCTTTCTTATCTGCGAATACATAAACCAGGATGTTGAAGCAAGAAAAACGTGGAATATTCTTGCTACTAGGGAGACAATCCATTTCTGAGGAATAACAAAGTTTCTATGGTTTCATAATGTATGCAAACATTTTAGGCTAAGTGGAAAACAGCAGGTAAGAGATTCAAAGGGAACTATCCGACTTCTTAACAGTTACAAAATCCGTTTGAGAGGAAGACAAAAAAGAAATGAAAGGGAAATGAAATGGAAGGGAAAACTCAAAGCCTTTTTCCCTCCAACAATACAGAAGCAGTTCTAATTAAGTGAAATGGCCAGAGATGAATGGAGAGAATGATTTGTCATCGTCAGAACAAGGAAGTTCAACCACTAAAGTAAAAGCTTACCCATCTATTAAAATTAAGGAGATGAGCGTCCTCTTATGTTGTTAGATATGGTAGAACTATCAAGTTCTTGTTTCCTCCTCTAGCTCTAATTTTCTGCCAGTCTTTGAAGTTTTAGTCTATCATGAAAGTAAAACCCTTGTTCATGTACTCAGGGTCATTAAAAAAAATCAGACTAATAGTGAAATGCAGTAGCTATCATGAAAGGTATGTCCTCTTACATGCTATTTTGCCCAATTTTAATGAAAACATATGTCTTTGAGGGAATCCTAAATACTTGCAAAGTAACACTTCTCTGTATTTATCTTAATAATCACAGCAACAATCATGACCACCACCACCACCACCACCACCACCACCGCCGCCGCCGCCACCACCAATAATCTTGCTTTAAGGAGAAGCCTGATCGTTACAGCTGAGGTTCCTCCAAGGTTCTCTTACTTTTCTGCAGCTTTCCTTTGTCTTCTTCCAATACCATGACTTCAGTTCTACCTCCGTGACACTCAGAACACACGTGCGTGCGCACACACACATACACACCCCAACAGTAACTGTCGCAGACCTCTTTTCTGAGCTCTGGCGTGTATAACCAACTCTTCTCTGGCTATTTTCACCTGGATTTTTTTATTGACACCTCCAGCCCAGCCCAAGATGTCTGCAACTAGTTTTATGATCTCTCACACCCAATTCCCTCCTTGCTTTTTATTCCCTATTTCAGGTAATAATTCTACCATTCATGTAGTTGCCTAAGTCAAGAACTTGAGAGTCATCTTAGGCTCCTCTCTCACCCTTCACCTTTATTCACAGAGTTCTAGTGACTGTACTACTGAATATCTCTCTTTAATATTTATACTGAGAGAGGGAGAGACAGAGAGCATGTGCATGTGCACTTGTGTGTGAGTGGGGGAGGGGTAGAGAGAGAGGAAGAGAGAGAATCCCAAGCAGGCTCCATGCTGTCAGTGCAGAGCTGACAGGGGGCTCAATCGTATGAACCATGAGATCATGACATAAGCTGAAATCAAGGGTTGGAGGCTTAACCGACTGAGCCACCCAAGTGCCCCAGTACTGAATATCTCTTGAGTCCATTCTCTGGATCATGTCACTTCCTGCTTCATTCCTGCAGTAACTTCCCAATGACTATGGACCAAAGTCAGATACCCTAAGGTTATATATAACACCCCACTTCGTACTCTCATTTTCTGCCTTTGAGCTTATTCTCCAGCCAAATCCAGCTACCTGTGGCTCTGGAAACTGCCACATTCTCTCTTGTTTCTATGCTTTCAACCTTGATATTTTCTCTGTCGGGTTCTTTCCATGCAAGTTTGGCAATAATTTCTTCCTTTTCCTGTTGCCTTTCTCCCTCTACCATTGGCAGGTTTGGAAACTTCTTTTTCTGGGTCTCAAAGCTTCTTGATACAATCATAATACGACCAACACCACCTCCTGTTGTGTTTGTCTTTACCTGACTGTCTTCTGCACTGTACTGTGAGCACCTTTGGTTTAAGGACTAACTTTTCACATTTTATTTTATTTTATTTATTTTATTTTATTTTATTTTATTTTATTTTATTTTATTTTATTTATTTTATTTTATTATTATTTTTAAAATATAATTTATTGTCAAATTGGCTAACATACAATGTGGAAAGTGTGCTCTTGGATTTTGGGGTAGATTCCTGTGGTTCATTGCTTACCTACAACACCCAGTGCTCATCCTCAATGCCTATCACTCATTTTCCCTTCTTCCTCATCCCCCCATTCACCCTCAGTTTGTTCTCTGTATTTGAGACTCTCTTATGGTTTACCTCCCTCCCTCTCTGCTTGTAACTTTTTTCCCCTTCCCTTCCCCCATGGTCTTCTGTTAAGTTTCTCAAGATCCACATATGAGTGAAAACATATGATATCTGTCCTTCTCTGACTGACATATTTCACTCAGCATAGTACCCTCCATTTCCATCCGCGTTGCTACAAATCAGGCATCCCTGATTCTTCACCTTTATAACTAAGCATCTGTGGTGTGCCTTGTATGTAAGTAGAAGCCTAGTAAATGCTTGTTGATTGAATAAAGAGGGTGAAAGATATCTGTGGCTTGAAAGGGGAGAAGATGATAATTGGAAGCTTTGTGTTGATTTTTTTTAACAATACTTTGAGGTTTGCAGATTTGGTTTTCTCCTCTTCAATTCCTAGAGGCATTGGCTTTCCGTATTCATAATATTCCACATGACAGTGAGTCCACAGTATTTCCTGAAGATTTCTGGTTTGCCTGGCCCTGCATTATGTTCTCTAAGGATTACCAAGATTGAGGCCTAGTCTCCACCCTCAAAACATGCATAATGGAAATGGGGAATTAAAACCAGGTCGTGGCATTAGTGAATGCCAACTTGGTTGCTGCTGATAGTTGTGAGAGAGGAGAGAAGAGGCAGAAAAGGCAGTTGGCAAGTGCTTTGTGGAGAAGGTGGCAATTAAGCTGGATGCTGTGAAGAAGTCATTTTCTCTTCTAGGTGGTGGTAGTTCTATTTCTGGTGAGTTTCTTATCTCGGAGTCTGTTCATAACACAAGCCCTTCAGCACCATTTCTGCTCACTTACCGGAACAGTCTTGTTACTCACAGGTGATTTGTCTGCCTGTAGGTGCCTGTTAAAGGGTAACACCTAAGGGAACAGGTGTGTGACACTCCAAAGAAATGGAAGGTGAGAAACAATGAGAGTATCCAACCTGAATTCTCAAGTACAAATTAGTTTCATAGGATTCAAAACCTTTATTCCAGAAATCATTGAACGGAGAGTTTTTTTTGTTTTGTTTTGTTTTTGGAATAAGTTTTATTATATTCATACTAGTTAAAAAGTCATAGTTTGATTTGGGGGAACTAAGGCTTCAGAAATGGTTGTAAGTATTTAATGCTTATGTGCCTTTTTCCTGAAATGCAGTGATTCTCCAGTAGATAAGCTCATTCCGGAACAGTGGAGGAGAAAGGAATTCTGTGTGCACAGAAAGTAGGGTGAGGTATCTCTTCATTTGATCAGTTTGTGTAAACATATTCTCTTCTACCAATATTCTTTTCACTTGAGGGTTCAGATTGCTACTGTTTGGCAGGAAGGGAGAAAGAAATTCTCTTAATAGAATGTGATTTAATATGCTGAATGACCGTTGGTGCTGTGTCAGTCTGCTTGGGAAAAGAATTTGAAGCAATGTAGATGAGTTAGTGTATCTGGTTGTAAAAACATTTCAGGCATCTTTTGAAAGTAACACTAGACCCTTGCTTTCCATTTCCCCAAAGTTGCTTCTCATTGAAATGTTTCTCCTTGTAGGAATGAATCAGGGAATAACTGGCCCCAGACTCTCATTTGCTGCTGCTTTTGCTATGTCATGCGGTGCCCTAGAGACAGGGCATGAGGCCCAGAGAGCAGAGGGCCAGGATCCAGCCTCCTGAAGCCAGGAAGCTGCTTGCGCCTGACTCACTGCTGAGGTTATCCTGTTCTGCTTCAGAACTGATCCTATTTTGCTACTTCTAGCCAAGCCTTGAATTGGCAGCTGTCGTACAGGTACATGTTCAGGAGTTCCCAGGGAAGCTGGAGCTCCAGCCCCTTATTCTTGGGCATATTTGCAGAACAGAACTGGATGGATCTGAACTATGCAGACATAGAAAGAGAAGTAGCTTTAGTTTCAAAGTGGACTGTGTCCCAGAATGAAAATAAATCAGAAGGAAATCCTGGTGGTCTATCAGCGGGTTATGGTTTATTTGCCTGAAAACTGGCCCACGTATGTGGGGCTGAGTTACTCCAATTAGCTAGACACTTTTGTGGTGAAGGGCTGTGGAAAAAGTGACTTCACTGAAAGAGGAATCCTCCAGCCGTCTACGCTCCGCGTTTGTGAATGGGCACTGAGCACGGCTTCACAGGGACACTGAGACCAGGGAGGAGACCTGCCGCCAGAGCTTGCATTCATCTCTTGTTTCAACGCACCTTTCTCGACGACACACTTAGGAAAGAAAAAGCTCAGAAAACTCTCCTCTACCAGAATCTTCTGCCCATGATTATCCTGGCATTCCCTCCTAACTGCCCCCATAAAGAATTCCTTTTTCCAGCCATCACTGCCATCTGTAACTCCTACTTTCCTGAATTCAACTTTTCTAGCTCTCCATTTCTAAGATTCTCTCTCTTCGCCTGAGTTGTAAGCTGGGTCAGAGTTAAATAAGAATTATCTCTCACAATCAATTTTCAAGGTTAGTATCTTGGGATCTAGCTTAATCAGAGGCCAGAATTTCTCTTGTACTTCATTATGAGTAGGATTGAAATCTAAGATGGTTTTCTGAGAGCAAGATCCTTGCTGTTCCTGGCGTTCACGCAGGCTTTCCTTCTAGGACCGTGGCTGGGTTTTGGCCCTCCAGGTTGTATATCATCTGCTTGATAGTTGTTGATCAACTATTGTGACCCATCATCTGTAAAGTCAAGGCAAAATCAGTGCCTCTTAGTAGAATATTTCTGCCTCTGCAAGGCAGCCTGGAGCAGTTAATATTTAATGGGGACTGTGAATGTGGCCGACGGGTCCAGGCTCTGATAGGTGCTGTTCAGGTACGTTATGGTAGCTGGGAGTGCCGTGAAAGTAAGAAGACCAGTTGAGGAAAACAGCTGCTCATGTGAGCTCTTTTTCATCTTCTCCATTTTTCCACCCCAGCCTATAATGTGTGCAAACGATACTAAATGTATTTCATAAAATGGTCCTCTGTGAATGAATAAATCATGCAATCCATTTAAAAAATGCTTTTTAGTTTTGGTTTAAAGTCATCCCTGCAGTCACTGCAGAAGCCTGATTCTTATATAACATCCTCCCTAATCTTCACAGGGAGATGGGAGTTTCTCTATGTCTGGGATTTTAATAAATTGAACTATTAAGTTGTAATCTAAGACACCAGTTCAGAAGACAAGGTCCCTTTAGAGTTGTTTAATTTATTACGCAGTAAGTGGTGACTAGCAGTGTCTTAAAGAGGCTTCAGGTGACTGGAAAGTGAGAGGTTGGCCACTTTGGGGCTGGTGTACTGCTCTGAATTGTTCCTGAGGTTATCCTTGATTTACAGCTGTGTTCCTTAGACATTAGGAAGTCATTGTGGCCACGACCGAGGCTTTCATCTTTCATTGGAACTGATTTTATTGTATTTTCTTGTGGGGGAAACACCCCTCTCTATGTATTATCTATGATTTAGTTTAAGCATTTTTGGTTAAAAGCAAAAACAAACAATTTAAAGACAGGACCCCTGAATAATCTCAGGGTAAATTATAAATATAATTTTGGATTTAGTTTGATTGTATAATCAAATGATGCCATATAATTATTAATGGAGTGTTTTTTTTTTTCCAATCTTCTGTGTATTTGTTTGGAAGTTCATGTTATTTTTTTTTTTTCTTCCCTAGGTGACAGTCCTAACCTTCCTAAGGAGGACACTCCTACCAGTAATCTAGATTCACTTTCCTCCCCATCTCCCACGACTGCAGCTGTCCACGGGCCTCCTGGACCAGACAAAAACCACCTTCTCACAGATGGGGGCAGCTTTGGGGACTGGGCATCCCCTGTGTAAGTAGCTGTGTGTCTCTTTGGTGCTGAGGGAAGGAGGACTGGGACCTTCATTTTGAAGTTTATGTGCTGCATCGGTACTGAAGTGTTGGGTCTGAGGACCTCTGTTCTCTAATCAGTGGGATCACCTGAGGAAGCAGGACACATGAAAAAGGCCTTTCTTGACAGCATCTCTGAGTTCCCCATGTGGAAAAGTGGATAGGAGCTGTTTCAAATCTGTTTTGAGTTTAATTTGTGGCAGTTTTGGCTTGCACAGAGGAAATTTGTTATTGTCCTTCTCAGATACTTGGGATGTCCTCTCACCAGCAGCATAAACTTTTAGACCTAGGATAGTGTGTGCATTGTGATCAGTAGACTCTTGAAACTGTCAGTAGAATGATATTTTAGTTGTTTGAATTTTCAAGAGCTTTATGCCAGTGTTCTCTGTTTTCTCCATAACATGCTGCATACTTGACAACTGGTGAATGAAATATCTGATTTTGTCATCTCAGTTTGGCTTAGTGCCAGGCGTGTGCAGATCAGCTCAGGTATATTAGGACAAATATACCAAAACAAACAATACCATGGTCCTGGTTTGACTACATGGTTTGTCTTTTTGCGTTGACCAAGCTGTGGAATAAATGCGGATTGGTGGTGGGATGGGACATCAAAAGAGTGTCAAATTACAAACAAATGCTCAGAGAACAAAAACAAAAAAAGAATCCCACTAATAATTACATGCCATTACTTGATTAGTCAATCACATTACATCCAAAAATACATTTTATAATTCAGCCTTGAGAGTATTTGGGCGTCTTGTCTTCAAAGTTAAAAAACATTTTTTTTTTTTTTAAATCAAAGTTGCCTAAAATAAGTCAGAGATAATGATGTCATCTGACCCTAGCTAGGCATTCTTGGGACTTTAAATGGAATCGGAAAGTGTTCCTCACATTACTCGGCTTTTTATAGTTACTGCTGGATTCACATGAAATCATTATGAACTTATTAAGTATTAAAAGGCTGGGAGACATTTGGTATGCTAAAATTTTGGGGTGACCTAAAGACTTTGAAAATGTAACTGAAAGTCCAAGTGGAACTCAAAACGTGGAAGCATTCTCCAGATGAGATTTATCCCCCCCACCAAGATTGTAACACATATATATTTAAATGCCGAAGACTGTGTATTGTGAACTTAAATTGCAAAGTACTCGAACATGCTTGTCATTTTTACTATTTTTTTTTCCAGAATAAAAATACTCTTTTCACTTTAGTGCTCCAAGCACCAGTGAAAGTGGTTACATAGGAACCTAGAATCTAATCCTGGGCACTCTGGGGGTAGAATTTGCATGGGTGCGTGTGGGTGCATGTGCATGTGTTTAAGCAAAAACCAGATTTCTAGTTATTTCTTTCAGTAAGTGTGTATCATAGTGGAGAACAGTTTAGTTAGTCCTACTTCTTCCGGAGTGGTTCTGTGGGAAAGTGACATTATAAGCCATGATATAGCCAATGCTCAATTCATAGCACGCTCATGCCTGAAACATGGAGAGCTTGATATTTTTGGTCATAAATCAAACGAGGAGTGAATTCCCCAGCTTCCTATTCATACAAATTTTAAAATGTCATGGAAAGCACTCCGACACTGAGAGGCCAAAAAAGCAGGGGAGAAAATAAGTAGCTGAAACTAGTCTGGAAAGATTTGTGTTATAATTTGGACTTCCTCCTACTTCAAGAATTTGGTTCTTTCTGTCTAGTGGATAAAATGTATGTATATTTCTCTTAATTATATAGAGTGTTCCTTGTGTGTCTTTTGAGGGATTTTCTTCTAAGCATATTTCAGTCCAGATTGATCATGAAGCGAGGAATGCATCTCAAGCTTGAGCACACATCAGGATCACCTGGGGGGGCTTGTGAAGCCCCCACTGCCGGCCCCTTCCCAGAGTGACCCTGAGGTTTGAGGGCCAATCTCTGAGCATGCATTTCTAGCAGAATGCCAGGTGATACAGACAAATGTCCCGCCCTCCCCCTGGTTCCAGGCATGCGTGGTTGTAAACAGCTTCCCTGAGGAGTGCAATCAGGATAAGTGATACCTCTTCTTCACTTTATTTTCTTTTACGTCGTCTGGGATGGTGTGTTCCTGTCTTCAGGTCCCCCTCTGTGGCTCCCCCATACTTTGATTCTCTTTGCCTGAAATATCTCCCCCCTTCTTTGCTCAAGGCAATCTGACTTATCTTTAGGGTCTAATTTAGTTTCCACTCTAAAGAAGCTTTCTCTAGCTCTGTAGTCTACAGGAAGATTCTAAATATCTTTCTCTGTCTATACCCAATAATGGACATTGGGAAAATACTGCCTTCTAGTATTAGGTAATATTTACCTTTTAGTGTTAGTTGATATTTAAGTGGTATATGTGTATGTGTATGCGTATCTATATACTCACAACAGTGTTTCTGCCTGCCTGCCCATTTATGTATTTTAGTTGGTGCAGGCTATAATAACAAAAATACTGTGAGAGCTTATTTATTTATTTCTGCTTAATGACAGAAATTTATTTCCCACAGTTCTAAAAGTTAGATTTCCAAGATCAAGGTGTCTGCATGGCCGGGTTCTGGTGGGAGCCTGCTTCCAGTTTGTGGAGTGCTTGCTGGCTTTGTGACTCTTCTTATAAGGACACTAATTCCATTCATGAGGATTCTACTCTCAGTACATCACTGAATTCTACTTACTTTCCAAAGACCCCACTTCCTAATAGCATCACATGTGAGGAGGTAGGATTTTAACATATGAATTTTGGAAAGACACAAACATTCGGTCCACAGTACTATCTTTCCCTCATTCCAAGATAGATTATAAAAGTTATTGATGATAGAAATTGAGTTTTATACTCTTCTAACTTTTTAGTGATCTTAACGTAGTTATTAAAGTAAGAAATAGAACATTATGCATTTATAAAAATGGTCTCCTTTTGGAAATCTCCTTTCTTTCTGTATATCACTGAATGTCTGTTAAGTAACTGTGTTTCATTTCTGCTCCATCTTCCTTCTTCCTTGTAGAGATTAACAGCTCTTCCTCCAGGAATTTCACAGAATTAATCTCACCATTTTCTCTTTAGAGCATTTTTCTTTGTTTCCTTACCATTTGTAAATTTGGTTCTCATTGTGTGGTGTTTTTGTTTCTTTTTTTTTCCAATCCATGATCTCTGCACACAAAGTATACAGTATTGAATAGAATAGGCTCTGAGTAAATACTGATTAAGACTCCTTTTAATGAAACTAAAATTGCTGTGGGGTCATTAAACCTCTACCGAGGGCTTTAAAAAAGGAGGCAATGCCTGGACTGCCTGTTTTTAATCCAGGGTAGTGATTCTATATTACAAAACATACACTTGCCTAATCTCATGTCCTGAAAAATCGACAACTGTATATGGATCACATAGGACCCCGGTAGCTCGGCTGGAAAGAAATGCCATGACCCTAGCCGCCAGAAAGCACATTTGCAGAGGGAAAGCTACAGCAGCAGAGATTCTGATCGGGGCAGTGTGTAAATACAGCAGTAGCCTCTGACAGGTAGAAAACAATACAGCAGAATTGGATTTCTTGGGTTTCTGCTGATGTTTATGACTTGTGGGTATTATTCATTGCAGTCAATCAATCTGGAGCTATTACTTACCTGTACACTCAGTAAGGTGATGGGTGACTTCATTGCCAGTGAAGAATTGCTAGCTCAGTCTCCTTGGGGGACATTACATCATAGGTCAAGGTATTTCAGATGTTCCGAAGTCATTTTTTTTTTTTTCCAATAAAGTAGTTTTCTCTAAACAGATTTTCTTCCATTGTAAATGATGGAACAGACTCTTGACAAGTAATCCTTTTAGGTTCCCAGCCCCAAAAGAAATTCTCTTGTAAGAAATAGCAGCCATTGCTATCTGCTTCCCCCAAGATTTCAAATGAAAAGGAACAAACTCCTTTTGTGCCCGCACTTTCCCACCTTCAAGATGGCGGCATCATAGAATAGTTTTTTGTAGCTGGGAATGTTGGTATCCCAAGGTATGGTTCACTGTGTGCTCTGGCAGGCCAGGCGGGCAGTAGATCCTTCTGTCCTATCTGATTAGAGGCTTGGCTTAGTTTATGCTGAATATTAAGAAAGTCCTAACCCATCTTTCCCAGTTGCTGCCCAGAGCTCCTCTTGTGCAACAGATTCATGCCTACCCAGACTTGATGCTGGTTGCTTGAAATCATCTGACAGTAGATTCCCACTCTCATTTACAGCCTCGGGCTGCATGTCGTCTATAGGCTTAGTGTTGCACTCACTGGTAACCATTTGTATTCTGATCAGTGAAATCACTTGCTTCGTTTGAGTTGTGCAAATAGAGGTCCCATAGATAACTACTTGGCATTTTAAATTACTTGACTGTTGGTTCCATGATTGCTTTTTGGAAGTTGATGAAAAAATTTGGTGGGCGATCTCACAGTACCTTTGAAGTTTGATTTGTGCCTTGGTGTACCATGACAAACCATGAGTGATTTGTCTGAAGTTTGGAAAACTAATCACCTTAAAACAACTTTTAACAGATGTCTGTGAAATTTGGCATACACCTAGAAACTCTAAGATCGCGGTCATGGTAAGCTTTGTCTCCACCTCCTCTTCCTCTCATTTTCTTCCCATTTACTGTCTTTTCCACCCCTTCAGGGAGGGCTACTTCAACCCCATCACTTCTTGATTTTACAGCTCCCAACCCTTCTTGGGCCAGGGGCAGTCAGTTCACCCTAGAAATTGGTATCTCATGTTTTTCCCTCTCTTGAAATGATCATTGTTTAAAAAGAAAATAAGGAATTTATCTTTTAAAACTTTTTTTTCCCCCCACATCTGTTTTTTTTTTTCCCCCTGACTTGACTAAAATGAACACAGAGTACTTTTGTAGCAAAGGGAAGAAAGCTCTATAAATTTAAAAAGATCTGGCGAAGGACAAATCGCCCATCATAGGAATTTCCAGCATTGTTAGTGGTTAATGGGGAGATTGTATCCTAATAAGTGCATTGCTTTCCTCTGCTTACCTGTAGGCTGGCCCTGGTTATAGAACATGGTAGGTTACATTGACTGAGATCTCTAGGATAGCTAGTGCCTTCATATGGAAGGGTGTCCTTTTTGGTGCCACGTAGTGTGAGGAGTGAACTGGAAGCCAGGCCCCCTCCCACTCCCCCCTCTCCCCGCTGCCCGCTCCCCGCTCCTTACCAAAGTGACTAGCAAAGTCCCCGGGTGGATTCAGAAAGATTGAAGCCTAAGATAAGATGGCTCAAGTGAAGGCAGAATGGAGCCAAATGAGCAGGGGGAGCATGTGGCCTTGCCTTGAGCCCACAGCAGCCTTTTAAATTATGCTCAGGGGCACCTGGGTGGCTCAGTCGGTTGAGCGTCCGGCTTCGGCCTAGGTCATGATCTCACAGTTTGTGAGTTTGAGCCCCAAGTTGGGCTCTGTGCTGACAGCTCGGAGACTGGAGCCTGCTTCGGATTCCGTGTCTCCCTCTCTCTCTGCCCCTCCCCTCCTTGTGTTCGTTCTCGTTCTCTCTCTCTCTCTCTCTCTCTCTCTCTCTCTCAAAAATAAACATTTAAAACAATTAAAAAAAAAAATAAAGGCCCTTTTCTCAGAGGCTTCTACAAAAGAGGTTCCTACACTGAGAGGAAGAGGAGGTCCAAGCTGAGTCCCCTTGGAATAAACACAGTAACCAGGAGTAATAAGACAACTTCAGGCCAACCCCTAAGGCTTCCCCAGGACTACAGAGGCTATTTCCCTGAGCTATTTAGTAAGGAGCTTATGTAACTGATGAACCAGGAAGTCAGGTCAGCTTAAACTAAGAATATCAAATTAGGTTCTCAGAGGGAAGGAAAATCCAAACAGGCGGCCACCTGGAGCTCCAAGGGGAACGGGAACTGGGTTTTAGTATATGTGATACCTTGAAACCTCGCAGCAACCCAGAGGGGCAGATGCTGTTATTCCCTTTCAACAGATAATCCTGCTAGGCCTTGATTTGTTTAAATAATTTATATAAAGTCTCCAAGGTTCTAAGAGCAGAATGAGGATATGAAAGCCCATCCTAACTCTAAAATCAATGCTTTACCAGCCTAAACTCTCTTCCAATTTACAGAGAACTCAGGACGTCCCTGACTACACTTTGATACTAAGGCACAGGCAACCAATCCATGCACAGAAAATGATAAAGTATAACAACAAAAACCAATGAAACAAATAATAATGAGAGGAATTCATTGTTTTCTCTGAGTGTTAAGCAGGACAAAAGCTATAACAAAATTCAGACATGTGTCTTCATTTTGGAAAGTCAACTTTTCATTATGGGGCTTTAAAGTTAATGTGAGCAATCAACATTATCAACTGAAAATGAAACCTTTGGATTTCAGTACCTATAAGTGACAGTGCAAAGGAAGACGTGAATTAGGCCACATGCAAATCCGAGTACACAATACAAATACCAAAAATATCCTAGGAAGACACACGGATACGTTTGGAAGGATGTGAGCACGTTAGGCAGTTGGTATGGCATCATTTCTGTACAGACTTGGAGAGAAGATTCAAGGAAATATCTGGGACAAAAATTGTACCCCCAAAAATGAATGTGAGCAGACATTTATGGCTGGCGGTCAAGTATGTGGGTCCTGTGATTAGCTTCAAGACCTTTACTGAAGTTAAAGAGACAACTGGATATCACATTACTCGTTAAAAAATTATGAATGCTGCTCTGTTGCAGACTTTCAGATTTCCAAGCCTCTCAGTTCTGTTGGTGGGGAGGGATGCCCTCCTCCCCAAATCTCGGCCAAAGGTGTGGCATGATGAACATGCAGCAGTCAGATTCAAGTGTTTATTCCCCACAGATAATCCTAAACCAAAGCCACCTGACCTAATGTGGGATCAGTGCTCCCTCTTCAAAACAAGGGCACAGCCACTGTTATCTCACTGGGTTTCAGATCCAGGGGAAACCCACACTTCAAACAATGCTCGCATATGCAACGAGGTCATTTCAATCCTTACAGTAGAGTAAGTCTAAGGGCACCATGATCACTGGGGCAGACAGCTCAGGGACAAACTCTACTTCTGTCCCTTATTAGTCTTGTGGCTTGGGGAAATTTTCCTACCTCTGTGTGCTTTGGTTTCACTATCTTTAAAAATGAAGATATATCTACCTGACTGGGTTAATGTAAGGATTAAGATGAAATACCATTTTATAAAGCGGCTAAAACAAAGTCTGGTGGTCCCCAGTAATTAATGCTCCTTTGTCCTCCTGGGAAATGCAAGAGAGTAAGTATCCAATCAAGCCTTCTCTACAGCCTCTAACCACCAGCCACTGATGAAAAAAAAGCTTCTACTCCCTCTAAGTCCCCAATCCCCCAAAAGAGAGTCCAGAAAAGAGCCAACTTCTGAGCATAATTAAAAATTTTTTTGTAGTGTTTTTATTTATTTTTGAAGGAGAGAGAGAGACAGAGCATGAGCGGGGGAGGAGCCCTAACATGGGGCTCAGACTCGTGATCTGAGCTGAAGTCAGATACCCAACCGACTGAGGCACCCAGGCGCTCTGTAAAGGGCCTTTGCGTATTGCATGACCAAGGCATGGGGCACCTGCTGGGACCCACTCATTCTGTAGATTATTTTGAGCACTATGGGTAGCTCTCCCATTACAACACATTACTCATAAAAACAGCTTGTAAGTAACTGAAGGATTTTTCTTAGCAGAGTCATGTTGTACCCCTTTGGAGCTGCGCTTGGTAGCTCCCGTTTTATATGTTCAGGCTTCACATTGGGTGGCAGCTGTTTTCCACGTAAGAATTGAGCTGGCAGAAACATTTTTGTCAGTTATCCTGCAGGACCTCAGTGCCGAGACCTCTAATACCCCATGATTTTCTGAAATGAAGCTTCAGTTCCTTTTCCGTTCAGCTAGCAAGCTAAAGTTCAACCTTCTTACCTGATTCCAGTGATCATCCGGAAGAAAGAAAAATGGGATTCAAGGAACACTGTTCGAGCAAAAGAATAGTTAGAGATGTAATTCTAAGACAGTTCTTTTATAGTAAATCCCAAGAAAATGATCGCCCTTGGAGTGACCTTTGTAAGCTGTATGATGACCAGGCGGTGGTGTTCTTTCTCCTTAAGGAGGGAACTCTCCAGAAGCCTTAGTATCCCATAGTGGGGAGGACTGAGTGTTCAGTGTGGCCGTGTCTAACTTCAAAAGGCTTTGTCTTATCTATGCTCCAGTGATTTCCTGTGGTGCTCTTTCTCCTCTCCCTGCCCACACCCCTCCTGCAAAAAACTTTCTACTCAAGGCTGATGAAGCTAATTGCTTTTATGTGCTGGCTTGATGTGTTGTTGTCTCCCCCGTGCATGGGAGGCGATCATGAGCAGTTCATCAGGAGAGCTGCTACTGCGGGCAAGCCCTGGGCCTTTGCAGAGCGGCTTCTGGTGCACACCTGGGAGCCCCATGCCACACAGCCAGTGGAGATGGAGGGGGCAGGGAGCAGGGGCTTCTCAAGCCTCGGGGAGTTTGCCATCATTGTTTTCATCTCCCCTAGCTCTCCACTCCAAAGTGGATTCTCATGTGGCTCATCTAATGCAGGGGTTAGCACACTGTGGCCCACTTCTACCGGTTTTCATACATAAAGTTTTATTGGAACACAGCCACCCCGGCACTTACGTTTTGTCTGTCACTACTTTTGCACAGCAGTGATGGCAGAGTTGAGAGACCCAACTGTATGGCCTGCAAACACTAAAGTGTTTACTCTCTGGCTCTTTACAGAAAAAGTTTGTTGACTTTTATCTAATCTATAAATAAAACAAACCATTTTGGGGAAAAAAAAAACAGAACAACTTTTCTTAAAACCCAGTTTCTGGCACCTGGGTGGCTCAGTTGTTAAGCATCTGACTTTGGCTTAGGTCATGATCTCATGGTTAATGAGTTCGAGTCCCACATCACATGAGCATGAGCCCCCTCCAGGTAAGCCCTGCCTCTGTCTCTCTCTCAAAAAAAAAAAAAAAGAAAGAAAGAAAAAGAAAAAGAAAAAAAACACCCCAGTTGTATCAAGTGAGATTAACTGCCTTAAGATGGGCAGTGCAGGTGATTTTTAAAGGTAACCCTTACTAATTTTTTCTTGTCACTTAACCAAGCAAAAGGTTTCCTTATGGTTTTTGGATGTCTTCCAAGTGTGATCCTAATTTCAAAAGGTCTTTAGTGTTTGACTGAATCAAGAGTTTATTTGGGGTTCTTTTTTATTTTTTACAAACTATTGTTAAAAATAAAAATTTTAGGGGCACCTGGGTGGCTCAGTCGGTTAAGCATCCTACTTCGGCTCAGGTCATGATCTCACAGTTCATGAGTCCGAGCCCTGCATTGTGCTTTGTGTTGACAATGTGGAGCCCGCTTCAGATCCTCTGTCTCCCCCCTCTCTGTCTACACCTCTCCTGCTTGTGCTGTCTCTCAAAAATAAATAAACCTTTAAAATAAAATAAAAATTTTATTTTGAAATTATTTTAGATTTACAGAAAAGCTACAAAGAGTTCCTCTAGACCCTTCACCCAGCTTCCCTTACTGTTAACATCTTACGCAGAGCCACGGTAGTTTTATTAAGAATAAGAAATTCACATTGGTACAATTCTGTTAACTGTAGACTTTCTTTGGATTTCACTAGTTTTTCCACTCATGCCCTTTTCTTCCAGGGTCTGTTCCAGGATACCATATTGCATTCAGCAACTTCTTTTTTTAAATGATGACATCCACTTACTATCTGTGGGTTTTTTTCTCTTTGATATAGTTTATACGTTGTCTTCAGGCAAAGAAAATGATTTGTTAGTGAAGATGGAACCCTGAAAAGCACAGGTGAGATCTGCCTGCAAACTACCTGATGCTGGTAATACAGGCTTCACTTCCTGAGTGTTCACTTGCTCCTGGCCCTGCGCAGTACTTCCCACCTAGCATCCCACTCAAGTCTTTTGGCCACTTCACCTGTTAATGATTCCTTTCTTTTCAATGAAGGAAGCTGAGACCAGGGAGTGTGACACTCATGCCAGCTTTAGTTTTGGGTGACCCTCAGCCAAGGCTAACAGTGCCACCATGCAGCAGCCTCCAACAGGCATTCTGAAGTCATTCTCTTGCTCCTGGCCACGGCCTCTAGCGAGTGAGAAGTGTCGTCTGTGTTTACAGAAAAAGGAGAAAGCATAAGGAGATTAGCCATAGCTGGCTTTGGAACCCAGGTCCCTCTTTGGAATGGTGGCACTCACTGCACTTGCAGTTGGTGTAATCACAGTCCTTCAGCGCACGGTCCTGCCCCCTGAGTAGGTCTGACTCCCCTCCTTCTCCATTCTTCTCCTTGTATTCTGTTCCAGCCTCCCAGAAGAATGTGAGGGTGTGAGCTCCATGCAGTCTAGTCAAAACGGAGTTTAGCAGCAACATGACCGCTTTTAAAAATTTTTTTAAAGTGATTTATTTAATTAGAGAAAGAGAGCGCATGCACAGGGGAGAGGGGCAGAGAGAGAGAGAGAGAATCTTAATCACACTCTGTGCTCAGCGTGGAGCCTGACATGTGGCTCAATCCCACTACCCTGGGATCATGAGCTGAGCCAAAATTAAGAGTTGGATGCTCAACTGACTGAGCCACCCAGGTGACCCAACCTTTTTTTTTTTTTTTTTAATGTTTATTTAGAGTGCACAAGCAGGGGAGGGGTAGCAGGAGAGAGAGAGAGAGGAGACAGAGAATCCCAAGCAGGCTCTAACTTGGGCCCTGATCCCACAAACCATGAGGTCCTGGCCTGAGCTGAAATTAAGAGTTGGACCTCCAACCGACGGAGCCACCCAGGTGCCCAGAGCACCAACATGACCTTGAGTGAATCCCTTTTAGCCTTCTGAGATGGTCTTCTCATACGTCTTATGTGGAATGGAAGCATACCTTGCAGTAAGTGAATCAGCATATGCAGATTGTGCCTAGCAGGAGGCTGGGTGTGGACAGGTGATGATATTGACACTGGCAGCATCAGCTCAGGGCAGACGCCGCCTCGTCCAGAAAGCCTTCCCAGTGCCCACGTGATGGTTAGATGCTTCCTCCTCCGTTCTCCCAAAGGACCCTGGGCAACTCTCTGCATGGCATTCGTCACACTGTGTTATGATTATCAGCTTGTCATTCTCTACTCACTTGACTGGGCACTCATGGAGAGCAGATGTCACAGTCCCCTGGGTGTCCCCAGGGCCTAGCATGGGGCCTGACAGGTAGTTCTCAGACCGTGAATGATGAGTGAACAAGGTCCATGTCCAGCTCTCCTAATGGGCAGTGAAGGCCTCCTTGCCCAGCACTGGATAATGGTGACTCTCTTGTCATAGGCGCTTGCATTTCTCACTGCTGTCCCCCTCAGTATGCTCATTTGGAACCAAAAACGTACTGGCTGTGGAATTCTCCCTCTCTGGCACTTAAGAAATAATGATGGCATTTATTTGAACAGAGATTTCCCATAATATACCGATCTACAATATTTCCTTCTGTCTTTATTAACATTTTCAAACACTTTTGCCCAGGACAGCTGTTCTAGACTTATGCTGTACGTTTCCCAGGCTGGAATGAAAGATCATTTCACTAATGTGTTAGCTTCTGCTCGGAGACCTTGCAAATGAGGTTTTAAAATCTTTCATTCTGACACAAACTTCTGATGTGATTCTGACATCATATAATCATAGTCAAATATCTTGGTACTTGGGGGATTTAATCACTTCACACAAGCAATCGTTTCTTGATATGTGTTCTCCCTTTTCTATGGCCTCTGTCACTGCTCCAAGAGCCTGGAATCAGGCACTTGTATCTCCCACGCTGCCCAAAGCCTGACCTGTCTATGTTATGCAAGAAATGTTCATTAGATACAGACGTTCTCTGGTGACTGGTGCAGCTGTTGTCGAATTTTAACAGTTAAGGTCCTGACTCCCCTCCCCCATTTCTGAAATGCTTGTGTTCTGCTGCTGCCAAAAAGTTTTTAATATGCATGGAGCGTAGAGTCTGGTATTGGAAAAGATCGGGTCACAGTTTGAATCAGAAGCGGCACATACTGCTGATTTGTTGCAGTTTATAAATATAAACTGTAAAGTGGATACATACACAGCTACTGTCATAATGTTATGTTTTTGAGGGTTTATTCCTCCTCGCTCTGAAAGCTGCAGGGCCTTTCCCTGCAATACAGACTCCAAAGCAACAGTGTGGCTTTTTCTTTTTCTTTCTTTCTTTCTTTTTTTTTTTTTTTTTAATGGAAAGAAGGCTCTCCTCCCTTTCACAGATGCACATTCTACTCTCTGCTATGTCTTCCAGCCCTCCACCCGCCCCACCAGGGCACAGACTTCTCTGTTGCCTTAGGGATAGCCAGATAGACTTTCAGCCTAAGTAGTTTCAGGAATGAGGTTCTGAGTGAGCAGTATGAAACCTTTATGTGTCTTTAGTGAAACACTCTTGTTGCCATTTGTTCCTTTTCTTTGAGAAGGAAACATTCCTCCTCAGAGGAAGGTGGGGATATTGGCTCCTGTGCACTGAAAACGGAGAGGAGTTTAACTTTTGGAAGAAGGTTCTTTCAGTTTAGTGCATGAAATTGGGAAGATAGCAAACAGACAGATATTAGTACTTCTCTTTAATTTATTTCTGTTTTGGTAAATGTGGTTTCTGAGCTTTTCAGGAAGAGTTGACTTCGGCCTCCATTTCTGCAAACCACAAGTTGGCTCTCAGGAAATATGTGGCATTTAGGTACTTTTTTGAAATTGGTAGCAGCTCGTCATTAAATAAAATTGGTGGTTTGTGATCATGCCAGTCTTACTCATCAAAAATTTGTAAAGGGGCAGCAGGAAAAAGAATATAATTTTTTTTTAACGCTTAACTCAAAATATTTCGTTATGTTTTAGCAGGTACTAAGCTTTTTATTCTTAGATTACCCATCATTTTTGGTTTAACCCAAAAGACTTTTTTTTTTTTAACTAGGATTCTCCTCTGAACCACAGACTTTAAAAAAAAAAAAAAAAAAAAAAGGGAGGGGATGAGTGTTTTCTCAACTCTCCCAAGGATGATAATGTCAAGAACTTTAAAGTCTGAAATCGTACTCTGCTTACAAGCTACCAAATTTGTCTGCTCTGATTTCATGGATTTTGGCAGAAGACACGGGACTCGTGGTGAAAAGACTACTAATTACAGCGGTAGCAATGCTCACAGTATCAGCTCTTTGACCCTCCGTTAACAAAGGGTGGTGCCCCACGGGTGGAGGATACCTGCATAGAGTGTTCTAAGAGAAGACAGGGGTCAGTTGGTTAAGTGTCTGCCTCTTCATTTTGCCACAGGTCACGATCTTAGGGTACTGAGATTGAGCCCTGTGTGGCACTCTGTGCTGAGTGTGGAGCCTACTTGGGATTCTCTCTCTTCCCCTGCCCCTTCCCCATGCATGCGTGCTCGCTCACTCTCTTTCTCTCAAAACAAAAACAAAAAAACAAAAACAAAAACAAAAAAAACCAAAAAAAACAAGAGGAACCCAGAGCTTAGGAAACCCAGATCTTTCATGGTGGTTATTAAAGCCTGCTTTTTTCTCTAGGAGGAGACCCAGTCTCTGTCTTCCCAGGCTGTTTGCCCAATAGACATCCTTGTAAAGATAGTCTAGGACAAAGGCAGAAGTGCAGAACAGTCGTAAGAAGTGCAGAACACGAGAAACCCATCAAGAATTGTCTCCTACCACATAGGTAGCTGGAACTATTCTAAATATATAGGAGAGATGTGACTTATATACATGAATGCCTTAGGGCTTAATTCTCTTCTAGGGCTCAGGCTAAGAAAAACGGAGTCCTTTGTCTAGGCGAAGGGGGGTGGGGGCTGCCATTTCCAAAATGCCCAGTGTTTCTGTCAAATGTATTAAATCAAAGAAGAGAAAGAGAATATCAGAAATTTTATTTAAAAGCTAATATTTTCCTTCATTGCTTTTTGGGAAAATATAAGTAGTATATTTTCACCATTAAATACAGCTGACCCTTGAACAGGTGTGTTTGAACTGTTCGGGTCCACTTAGGTGTGGATTTTTCTCAATAGAGTACAGTGGTGTAACTGTCTTTTCTCTTCATTACAATTTTCTTAAAAACATCTTTCCTCTAGCTTACTTTATTGTAAGGATACAGCATATAATACATGTAACATACAAAACGTTTGAATTAACTGTTATTGGTAAGGTTTCCAAAGGTCAACAGTAGGCAACTAATGAGGGTTAAGTTTTTGGAGAATCAAGAGTTATATGTGGATTTTGGACGGCATGGGGGTCAGTACCCCTAACCATCACATTGTTCAAGGGTCAACTGTAGTTAAAGAAAAGTTTTTGATCCCCATTACAAAAACAAGCAAACAAAAAACCCCCAAACAAACAACAAACCCCACACCAAATTCTGAAAAGTAGGAGGTGATTTAGGCAAAGCAGCTTATGCTGATCATTTCTTGCTTTCAAAAAGATACGGACAGTGTGCTTTTGGGAGACACCTATGAAACATAATGTTATCTGACCTTTGTTGGCTGAAGTGAGAACTCATTTTAGGACTTTATATTTATTTAATCACTTTATGCCTTATCCTCACTCCTTCTTAGCGGAAGAAGCCTGTGAAAAGTTTCTTGTATCCAGCCAAGCATCTACTCTGTTTGTTTTCCAAACTTTGTTTTACTACATAGGTCTCTTATTTCATAGGACTTCCATTCTCCAGGTAACTTCTTATATGCCTCCTCTCCATAGAGATTGTTTCCAGACTTGGGTTTTGCTGCCTGTTAGGAATATTCCACCTCGCAAAGTTTGTGCCATTTGGGATTCTGAAATCCAAAGGAGAAGTAACTGGGTCAGGCTTCTGAGCTATTGTGGGGAAAACCCAGGAAATTGAATACAGAAATGTAAGTCTGGATGGGAAGTCTGAACGGTTATCTTGGTGGCCTGTTGAGTGCTGGATCACATAGCACATCTATACGTTGAAGGACAACAAAAGGGTCACAGAAAACAAAGGAACAAAAAGGTTAATGTTGAGAACTTGACCCTGAGCCAGGATTGCTGATTCTGAGTCCCTGTTTTGGGACAGGATGGAGAAAGCTGAGCAAAGGGATAGGCCCATACTTTCTGCACCTGCCGTTCCAACGGTTCTTTCACTTTCCAAAAGGAGTGTTTTTCCTTTACCAAAAAAACAAAGCCATGTTAAAAAAAAATAATATGTAAAGATTAAGTAGATAATAGCTATAAAATTTATGATCTTTATTTTTTAAGAGCCTTGTAAATATAGTCACATTGTTACTTTATCTTCATCCTGTAGCTGTCCTCCCTCTCAGCAGATGGATGGCCATCATTTAATCACTAGGCTATTTATGACCTGAAAGAGTTGATGGGGGTGTGGTAAAACATCTCATCTTCCACCACCACCACCCCAGAAGCACCTTGAATAATTGCTGGGCGATGAAATGGGAATTGTTTGGCTAAGTGTGGTCTTAAATTCTCTGTCAGACCTTCCCTCATCCTCTCCCTTTTGATTAGTAAGACACCATTTAAGGTTCATTTTCTGATAAAGAATTGAGTGACTTTTTTGCTGCTGGTAGTACAGATCATTTGAGATTTATAGGTTTCTTTGCTTGGTATGAAATAGGTTTTATGACTTCCAAATGAATTGGCTGGATAGGGGGATTGTAAATAAATTGTTCGAAAAATAATGTTTTTTAAATATGAGCCCCTGTCCCCTTTTCTGGGCAAAGGGTAGGAAACCTTCTAGCATACTAAATACTATCAGGTCAGTAATGCAATATTTCATGTACTTGATTTATAAAATCCAGTTTTAGTTGTAGAATGTCTGAATTGGTTATTAAGATGTCCGTGGAAGACTTCATGTGCTCAGCACTCTGCCTGGATCTGTAAGGTCTACCGAAAGAGTTAAAGACCTGATTATAACCCAAAGGCAAGAGAAATATCTGAAACAGTCACAGAACAAGGATGGGCCTTCAGAGAAGATCTGTAATTTAGTCCAAAGGAGAAGCATTTGGGCAGGCAGGTCTGGAGCTGAGCCAGGGAAGGGACAGATCAGGGCTGGCAGAGGGGTTGGGGAGCCTGATTGGTGAGGAGAGACCTGAGGCACAGGGTGGGGGACCATTGGGGGAGCAGACATGGAGGGGGTACATTGGGGAGCACACTAGTTCTTGGGTAGGCGGATAGGGCAGACTGGGTCTCAGGTGGCTGAGGGTGGCTGGCCGAGCCAGCTAAGTGGGAGGAATTAGACTGGGGGCTTAGTGAGGAGACCACAGAGGTGACACAGGCATGAAGCGATGAGAAAGGGAGTCTCCTGACACTGAGGAGGAGGTAGAGAAGAGAATAGCGTGGGAGCTCTTGGAAGTAAAAATGGATAGAACTCGATGTTAGCTGTGCTACAGAAGAAAGAACCATAGATAATGCTCAGGAATGTGGAAGGATAGGGAAGCTGCTCGTGGAAACTGGTTTTAGCTGAAGAGGGTGAATTTGAGGTGAAGAGCATTTGGGTGTAGCAGCCATTGAATACATGTGTGTTGAGAGTGTAATTGAACTGAGAAACTTCCATCGCTGTGCTTTTAAAGTAAGCTTCATATACTAAGTCACAAGCCTCCAGTGTGAGATAATTGAAACATAATTTAATTCCAATCAACCCATATTTATAGAACTCTCTTTTACATTTAGGCCCCTCCATGAGTCTGTTCACTGACCTTTATACGTTAGCTTTTTTTTTTTTTTTAATTTGCAAATGAGAGTTAAATGGAAACGTTAAGGTCATCAAAGATTTTTGCTGCTCATGGGTTTCTGTCTCAAATGCTGTCTGTGGTCTGCTCTAGAGGAATCTTGATTCCTGGCTGCAGTTTTTTTCTGAGTTGTTCCATGTACACAACCAGATGAAAAGGCTTTAAACATTAATAGACCATGTTTTGAATTTTTGGAGCTACAGGTAATGAGTTTGACTGTAGATTCTGGCACTTTCCTTAAAAGCAGAAAACACGAGTATCTCAAAAGTCCAAGCAGCTAGTTTTGGCAATTGGATTCTGGTGTCCTAATTAGTGAACTGATTTGGTGCTAGGATGGGCAAGACTCGATCTCCACAAACCTGGAGAAGGACTAGGCATCTCTACTTTTGGGTTGTGGCTTTTGGGGCTACAAGACCAGGAAGGATACAATGAGAACTCTGTCTCTTCTGGTCATCAGGAGAGATGAGGAAGCTATCATCGTAGCCAATTAGGAATGCAGTTTCATGTATTTGGTGTTCTATTGCCTTTATTACTATTAATCCTGTTCTTCCAACTTCCACCTGTAGCCCCTGCCAGACGCGATCACCCATGGTCCAGTGGCTTAACACGCAGTCCCCGACCACCCCAAGCTGCAGCCCAGCGATTACACCGCCTTCACCCAAGCCACCGCCTTCCCCTGTTTCTCTTCCCACCACCATAGTGGACAAGCCGCCTGAAAGGTACGGGGTTTGGAAAACGATGTGGAAGACAGGCAGCACGCAGAAAGGGCTTGACCAACCTGAGCAGGTTCTTGTGTTCCTCGCGTGGGGCTTGCTCAGGTTCTCCCAGCCTCCTGGACCTCGTGGACAACATCGACAACCTTGTCTCTGACTGTGTGTTGGTTCAAGAGCAAGCAGCTTGTTAGGAGAAGTTGGCTCTACGTGAGTGCTGCTCGAACCTGCTGTCCTACTCTGTCTTTTTGGTGCCTGTTGTGCATTTATGAAACTGCTTATTTTGGAAGAATTTCTCATCCATGAATATAAAACACACGCTGTTTTTTAAAGGAAAGTAAACTGGGCATTGGGAACAGGAATTAACGTGGCCGTTTAATGGGCCAGTTGTGCAGAAGCCAGAGGTGCTGGCCCAGCAAGCTCTTCTTCCTGGGGGGTAGGCTGAAGTTCTTATCATCAGCGGCTCCCCCCCCACTCCAGTGAGGTGGGACGCTTCCTTTGCTGCAGTTTGCATCTGGCTAACAGCATGTTTTCCATCCTCGCCTGTGTGCTCTTTCCCCAGAAGGGCACAGAGGGTGTTTTGATGAGCGGTGAGAGGCTGAGCCCGAAATGCCTTTTTCAGGCAGAAGGGAGGGGGTCAAACAGGGGAGACCCAACTCAGAACGACAAGCTCCCTCCAGAGTGATGTGGGAAGCAGACTGTCAGTCTTGCCAGATTGATGTCGGCAGCGCACTGCTGAAGTCACTTGGTGTGTGTGCGCCTCTGCCCTTCACCGCCTGGCCTTCTGTCTCAAGATAGTAGTGCCTCCCCTAATAGGTAAACTGAGGGCTTAGGAATAAACACACCCTGTGGCTCTGACAATGCTGAATGAGAGGAAAGGGCATCCCACCAGGCAGAGAGGACAATTAGGTGAAGAGGTTCATCGAAAGCTTCTCAGAGAAGCTCCCCGAAGAAAGATTTGAATTTGAAACCCATCATTTACTTGAAAATCAAGTGCTGGAGTCCCGCCTGCTGTTCACTTCCCTGCTATTTTTTTTTTTTTTCTTTTTCTGTTTTGGAAGGAGTTGTCCCACTGGTGCTATATAAATGAGATTTGGGAAGGGAGGGTTGGGGTAAGGTGAGGTTTCCCCCTCCCGGTTTCTCATATTTTAATTTGTGTCTTGCACGTTCCCTTTTCAGCGTTGTCAACCGGAAGGCTCGAGCAGTATATCCGTGTGAAGCAGAACACAGCTCAGAATTATCTTTTGAAATAGGAGCAATTTTTGAGGATGGTGAGTGTTAGCGGGAGCTTGGTAGTAGCATGTATTCTGTCCTCCCCAGAATGTCTGTAATCCAGCCACGGGTTGTGGGTTTGTCAAGGAGCACACATCTATCCCTTGACACTTTGGACAGGAGAGAGCTGGCCCCTTTGGCTGCCAGGAACTGAACTCCGGCGGGGGGCTATGGAGTTCAGCTTCTGGTTTCATCTTGTTTATTCTCCAACCCTTTTAACTCGTGCGCATCTTCATTCAGGACATCTTTTTCCTGATGTAAAGAAGCTAGTGCCACTGGGAGTTGGATACTTCTGATTTGCATCCTTTGTTTGCTTCTCCCAGAGTCCCCCGCCAAGCCTCCTAAGTGCTTCAGGTTCGCCAAGTCTGAGTTACAGAAGAGTATACTCTTGTCGAAAAATTTGGTTTATAGTTTCTCTTAACCATTCTTAGGCTTTACATGATTTTTTTCATTTGAATAGTGTGTGAATCTCTAGATTTGGGTATTGCCTCTGCATATTGAAACAAGGGTATGGATTTTATCTGAGTCTTTAATATTCATACACATGCATGGAGGATCTGTGCCCAGCTTAATATTTCACAGATTTCTCCTATGGTTCATTGTTTATCTCTTTTCCCCCAGTCTCTTGATATCTTCCTTAACAGCCCTGCTCATCATGAAATTCATTGGTTGCTGTGGAAACAGTGATGCGTGGGGGTGGGACTGCCCAAAAGAATTCTGTGGAGACAGTGAGGGTCTTAGATGCCTGGAATGCAATGGTCGATTAGCCAGAATGTGTGGAATATATGGAATATAGGAATACAACGCCTAGTGGTATATTGTCAGTAATGTAGCATTTGCTCGTGGTGGTTTTTTAGAAAGGAAGTTAACTGCCTCCTGTAGAGGCATATATATGAAGGACATGTACTCTTGAGAGCCAGGGACTCTAGATAGTGTCAGAAAACAAACACCACCACCAAAACGCTACATATGAAAGAATTATACTCTATGGAGAACTTTTGTTCTTGGAGTTGAAGCAAGATCATTCCTCTATCACCATAACATACATACCTGTGATTTTGCCAGGATGGCGTGGTACAATAGCCACCTACTCTAGCTTTGTCACATACTGGCATACCATATGGCATGAGGGAATGCTGAGACAGTAGCGTTGAAACCCACTCATCTGAGAAATGATGGTGAATTTGTCCATCGTGTGATTAGATTTGACTGGGAGCCTCTGAAATCCTTTAGACTGTATCATTTGAGAGATATTTACCTTTGTAGAAGGCGTTATTATTAGGATGCCTTTGGCTGCAAGTAATGGAAACTGACACAAATGGCTAAATTGTCATTAAGATGGATTAGTTCATATAATGTAAGTCCGGAAGGGTTGGTTAATTCACATTCTCAAAGATATCGTCAAGACCACAGTGGATCCATCTCTGCTGAACCGCTTGTGGTCACAGTTTGTGGGCAGGGGCCTCTGGCCAGCATCCCCAGTGGGGATGAGATAGCTGCCACAGCCCAGTCATCGACCCTAATAGAAGGAGGTGGCTCAGTTGAGCATCCAACTTTCAATTAGTCGTGATTCTAGGGGTTTGGGATTGGGCCCTGTATTGGGTTCCACACTGAGCATGGAGCCTGCTTGAGATTCTCTCTCCCTCTCCACCCCCCACTCGCTCTTGTTCTCTCTACCTCCATCCCGCCCTCAAAAAAAGAAAGAAAGAAAGAAAGAGAAACTTTTCTAGAACTTCTTTCCTAATTTACCTGCTCTGATGTTTCAGTAGCCAGAACAAGGTCATGTGCCCACCTTAAACCCATCACTGGCAAGGACTTAGGGCAGTCTGAACCACACTGGGTGCAGGGACACCTCCTGCGCGCGCACACACACACACGTATGTATATACACGTATACATGTGTGTACACACATACCAGTATCTCATTGTGTTTAGAAAGAGGAGAGTTAGCAGAGATCTATGCATTGCCAACTCTGCAATTATTTTGCCTGAGAGCAGATTGGCCTTTCTACTTTCTCTGTGCTTTTGGGCAAGTTCTTTGAGTTCTCTGTGTATCAGATTCTCCATCCGAATCTTCAAGGATGTCTACAAGAGTGATGCAGTGTAGGACAGCATTTGGGGCCATGGGTAGGTAGGGCTTTGAGAACAGCACAGACCTCTGTGGAGGACGTTGCCAACCAGGGAGCCACTCTTGGCACACCTCAGTGTGCCGTGGTCGGGCTCCTCTTTGAGCCAAGGCCTGTCTCCCTCACATTCAGTGCTCTGTAGTCCTGGTGTCCAGCCCTGTCTGGACCACTGGCTGGGGCACCCAGGGTGTCTCAGTTGTTCCTCTGTCTCTTCCTGAAGGCCAGCTGCTCCGCAGATGGGTCGACACCATCTCCCTACACGAGCGTGTGAGCATCTTATTTTATGTGAGCTGCTTGTGTTGCACGTGCCTCCCTTTGACCTTCTGGTAGTGGTACAAATAAGCACAGTGGAATGCATTCAGAGCCTCCACCATCAGACTTGCTGTGTCTTAGGGCTGGTTCTTAAAGGGTACAGAAAATCAAAGGCCCTTGAACAGGATTTATTCTTTTTTATGTGTTTGCACCTTCATCGCTGTGCATGATCTCTTTGCAGAGAATTTATAATTAGTTAAAACTGTGTGCTTGCTCAGAAACTGCCTAAGGAAGCACTTCCTTGACTGGTTCCTTGACTGGTTTGGAGTCTTCCCTTCTGATGACTGACACAAAATAGGACAGATAGGCAACTCATCCAGCCTCAGCTTCTGTGGAGCAAGGCTGAGCTCCAGGTGGCCACCATTATAGCACAGCCCACAGGAATGTGGCCGGGAACACACCCTTTCTGCACACCAGCAATACTTAGGCCCCTAAAATGCCCAAGACGCTTTTGCTGTGTCCACTTCTCCACTGGAGTCTTGCAGCTGTCATTAAATGCTCTTGCAGAATAATCCCCTTTTGTCCCTCATATGGGCAACAAAGGAAATTGGTTTATGGCATTCAGTGGCCTTCGGTAAAGACAAAATCCAGGTCAAAATGGCCCCTGAGCCACGTTGTCAGTAGTTATGTGGTTTGTAATATATACAACAGTAAGAAACCCTAAACCAGAGTGTGGAAGAGAAAGGGATCTGTAGTAATTAAGTAGCTTGATAGCTGTTCCTTGCTCTTTGCTCTTACTGTGTGGACCTGGACTTAAGTTATGGGTTTAAACTCTAGGCTATTTGCTCTTACTGTGTGGACCTGGACTTAAGTTATGGGTTTAAACTCTAGGCTAAAGATTGATCTGTATGGTAGACACATGAGTGCTTAACCATTGTTCAGGGGAAATGCCTCCCGTATCCCCCAGGGAAGGCAGTGTTTGCAAAGTCTCAGAGCAGCCTATATCCCTGTGACTGTCATATGGACCTTCCCTGTTCTTTTGGCCTGGGAACTCCAGAAACACTTTAGCCTGGTGACCAGTTAGTCTTGCTCTCTTTCAGGTAGGCGGCCCTTCAGCTGGTAGACCCTCCAGGTCAGTGGGAAGTGGCATCCCTCCACAGGCTGCGGGGCAGGACCGGAGGGGCCCCTGGTGGGAGGATTTCCAGGAGATGGCCATCTCTCAGATGCGCTTCCTAGACTTTGTTCATTTACACTTGGATACGTGATTGATCCGATGCTTTGGAGAGCAGGTGTGGCCCAGGTTGATCTTGTGAAGCTTCTGGTGATTCCTTTTAAAGGTCTCAAATATACAAAGAGTAATCCTTGCAAAACAATTTAGCATTATCTTGGCAGGTTGAATCTGTACAGAACCCACAACCCAACAATTGTACTCCTAGATCTATTCCTAACCTTGAGGAATCTTTACATATTAAGTAAAAAAAGGGAGTGCCAAAAGAGTATATAATGTGGTTCTGGCTAAGCTTGGAAATAAGCAAAATAAATAGTCTATTATTTAGAGATATGAACAGATGTGATGAGATTGTGTTTTAACCAGAGCCAGGGTAAGAGAATGAGAAATAGAACATTCAAGCTCCTGATCACCTCAGGGTAGGAAGGGGCTTTGGTGAGGGGATGGCATAGGGACAAGCCTAGGACGAGGCTTCTGTATCAGTCACACATCACCTGGGTTCTGGGTATTCACTATATTATGATGATGCTTCAGTGACTTGAATATTTGTCTTACATCTTGTTTTTATTATGCTAGAAAAAATCCCACCATATTCTCTTCTGGAGAAAGCTTCTTACAAATTATTCTTGTCTCTAGCTCTCGTGCCCCTGTTGTTATGGGGTGGTAATTCACGAAGACATGGAAAACCCACAGTGAAATTTCACCTCATATCCATTAGGATGGCTGTTAATCAAAAAAACATCTAAAGTCACAAACAGAAAAACTAACCCTCTGGGGGCACCTGAGTGGCTCAGTCGGTGAAGCGTCTGACTCTTGATTTCAGCTCAGGTCATGATCTCACAGTTCTTGAGTTCGAACCCCACATCAGGCTCCGTGCTGACAGTGTGGAACCTGCTTGGGTCTCTCTCTCTCTCTCTCTCTCTCTCTCTCTCTCTCTGTCTCTGTCTCTGTCTTGGTCTCTCTCTCTCTCTTTCCCACTGCCCCTCCCCTGCTTGAGTGCACACTCTCTCCCAAAATGAGTAAACATTAAGAAATCTTTAAAAAAAAAAAAAAAACCTCAGAAAATAACAAGTATCGGGGACAATATGGAGAAATTGGAACGCTTGTGCATTGCTGGTAGGAATGTAAAATGTTACATGTAGCTGTTGGAAGGCAGTATGGAAAAAAATTAAGTACAGAATTACCATGGAATCCAGCAATTCCACTTCTGGATAGATACAGAGAAGAATTGAAAGCAGGGACTCAAACAGGTATTTGTACACCCATGTTCACAGCTGCCTTTTCACAATAGCCAAAAGGTGGAAACACCCACGTGTTCATTGGGTAAACAGAATGTAGCATATATGTGTATAATGGAATATTCACCCATAAAAGGAATGAAAATCTGATACATGCCCCAGCATGGGTGAACCTTAAGGATATTATGTTAAGTGAAATAAGCTTGTCACAAAAGGACAAATAGTGCAGAATTCCACTTATATGAAATCCCTATAATAGGCAAATTCCTAGAGACAGAAAGTAGAATAGAGGCTCCCAGGAGCTCAGGGTGGGGAGTGAGGAGTTAGTGTTTAATGGACACAGAACTTCAGTTTGGGAAGATGTAAAAATTCTGGAAATGGATATGGATAGTGGCGATGGTTATATAACATTGCAAATATTCTTAATTCCCCTGAATTGCACGCTTCAAAATTATTAAAATAGTAAATTTTAAGTGCTACATATTTTACAACAGTTAAAAAAAACCACACATATTAGGGAGCATTGGTATAATTGTCATCACGTACTGATTGGGTTCTTAAGGGTGTGTGACTCGCCCAGGACCACACAGCTCTATGTGGCAGGACAGGGTGTGGCCGAGGCCCTTCCACGGCACTGGGCACATAGTTAGTGCTCTCCAGTGCTTGCTGAGTGACTGCCATACTGTCTCCCTCTGTGTCCTGGGGGTCTTCAGTGAGCAGCTGCCTCTCCACGGCCTCTTGGTTGAGTGCTGGAGCTGCCGACCTGGCCCCGACAGGGAATTGTGGCCGGTGGCAGCCCAACGTCAGGGAATTTGGTGGAACTATCTTTAGTTCACTCCCCCCATTCCATTCCCATGCCTAGTGGCTCTGGGAGCATTTGAGGAAGGTATTTACTACTCTTCAATGCTAGTTGGGGTCCCTGGCCCCATACCCTTCATCTTAGTTGGGGCTTCTGTAACAAATACCACAGACTGGGTGGCTTAAGCAGCAGAAATGTATGTCCCACCATTCTGGAGGCTGGGAATTCTCATCAGCATGGTCGGGTTCTGGTGGGAGCTCTCTTCCCGGTTTCCTCACATGGTTTGTGTGTGTGTGTGGGGGGGGGGCAGGGGGAGTAGTGGTAGGGAGGTTGGAAGGAGAGGAAGTGATCCTCTCCTGTCTTTTCTTACAAGAATACTTCCATCATGGAATGCCACCTTCATGAGCTCAGCTAACACATATCCCTCCCAAAGACCCTACCTCCTAATATCGTCCTGTTGGCAGTTAAGGTTTCAATGCATGAATCCTGGGCAGACACAAGCATGCAGCTCATAACACCTGTCTCGCCCTGTGCCCATGGCCTTCTCCCAGCATAAGGCTGACAGGGGCTCCACAGTTGAAGGAGAGCCAAGCTCTTGGACTGAGACAGTCAGGGAGTGTACAGCCCTCAGGGACGGGCACCAGGGGCATGACAAAAACTGAGACCCACACGCATTTACTTGCCTGCATTGGACAGGGGCATGGACATGGTGTGTGCCTGGCATCACATCTCATGTAAAGTGTCTCATTTTAATCTCAGCAGCAACTTCAGATCGCTTCCTGTCTTTTAGAAACGAGGAGCATGGAGGTCATGAGAGATGGAGGTAAATCATCCAGGGTCTCCCAGTCATTAGGGAGCCAGAGTTCCAGCCAGCATCTCATTTCTCTTAGATTCACTGCCTCTAGGAGTCAAAATCTTCCCAGAATGAGGTTCTTATTTCCAAAACCACCTGTATCAGGGTTCTCCAGAGAAACAGAACACATAGGATGTGAGTGTGTATGTGAATGAGTGAATCGCTTTTGATAGATAGGTATTGGCTCATGCAGTTGTGGAGATGCAAAATCTGCAGGATAGGCCAGCAGGCTGGAGACCCAGGGAGTAGTTGCTGTCTGTGTCCAAGGGCAGGTTCCCTCTTCTTTGAGAGATGTCAGGCTTTGTTCTCTTAAGGCCTTCAACTTCTTGAATGAGGCCCACCCATATTATGCAAGGTAATCTGCTTTACTCAAAGTCTGCCGGTTTCCCTGTTCATCACATTTAAACATCTAGAATAACGTGTGAGTCTCATGGCCTAGCCAGGTTGACACGTGAAACTATCACATTGCCATTGGAGGAAATGGTTTGACCAGTGAAGTACAGCAAGGAGTCTAGGATGGGCATTTTGGGATTTGACGCTCCCAGGAGCGTGGTGAGACCCTCACCGGCCTCATCTGAAACCTCCGAGGCACTTTCCTGTGCCTGGGGAGGCCCAGCTACGGGTGCTCTGCACTCCTCCACCCGTTCCTGCCCTCCTGTCAGCCCTTGCCACTTGCAAGCTCTCGGATACTGTAAGAGGTCCTCTCAGTCCCCTAAGTTGGTGACATTTCTTTCCTACACCTTGGGGAATTAAGAGCTGCAGAGGAAGCAGATGAGGTATGGATAAACCCCCTCGTCTAGCGGTGGGATGGGTACAGGATTCCCGACCTAGCCTGTTTTCCTGTGTGCGGGCCTCCTTCACCCCTAGCTTTATGGGAAATTTCTTTTCTTTCTCTTCTGTTCAGCCCGTGTCTGTTAATACCTACTCCGTGTGAGAGTGGGCGTTGGTGTGTGTGTATCAGAGAAGAAACGATGAGCACATCCAAGGTGTTCTTCCATAAACTATTTGACGGCCTCCTTGTAGTAGTCCTACAGGCCAAGTGCAGTAACCCCATCTTGTAGGTGAGGAGGCTGAGCGGGGCCCTGAGGGTTAAGTAGTTCCCCAGGCGCACCTGGTTAGCACCTGTCAGCTGGGAGTCCCCTCCAGGCCCTCTGTCCTGAGCCTGGGGCCCCTTTCCATTGAGGTCCCCATGTTGCACAACCCCTGGGGGTGTTTCCCACGGCATCCAGTCCCCTCCCCTGCTGGTGGCTGCTCTGGTAGTATTGCCAGCTTGGGTGGTTTGGAATAAGTGGGAGCCTTTAAAAATGCTGCTCTGAGGCACAGCGTCAGGCCGGAAATCAGTGAGGGAGCAAAGAGGCAAAGGGGGACTTGCTGCCAGACTGCCTGGAGAGCACGTACCTAGTTCCTTTGCTGTTCATCCTTCAAACAAATCCTCACGCACTGGGCATGGTGCTCGGGGTGCGGTGTCCCTGTCTCATGTTAGAACCTAGACTAGAAGGGAGACAGTCCATCTCCCTCTCCCTCCCTTCCCCTCCCTCCCTCTGTCTCTCTGACACACACACACACACACACACACACACACACACACACACACACACACAGAACACGTATGGTGTATAACTGGGTACTCTGACCTAGTCTGGAGCACTAGGAGTGATCTCAGAGGGACGGACACCCAAGCTGATATCTGAAGGGTGAGGAGGCATTGTCCAGGCATATATAGGCCGGGAGGAGAGTGTCAGAGCTGAATGAACAGCTATGTGGAGGTCATACTGTGGGCTGCCACATGTTAGTGGCTTATGAACTGCATTTCCTGAGTTGCAGTCAGCATTTCAGAATAATAGAATAAAGAGAGTGCATTGCACATAGTGAGGGAGGTGTTGTTTGATGAAGCTTTTGTGTGTTGTGTACATGTCTGTGTATGCCGGCTTCTGATGCCCAGTAGTTCTTCTTATGGATCGCCATCACAGCTGCATTGCTCAGCCTGGGCTGGTGTGCTGGCCTAGGCCACACCTCCCCTCGCCTCTCCGCACACGGCCGGCTGTGGTCAAGGCCTGAGTGGCGGCTTGCCCACACTCGGGGGTTATTAGATGCGTCTGTATTTTACTTCTAAACCCTGGTGATGCCCTTTGCTGTCCAGCCTGTGGTTATTTTCTACTGTATCCGTCATGGATATTTATGGATACCTGCAGTTTGCTAGGCACCGTGCCCAGGGTATGTTAGGCCTAGGCCCTGCCCTCAGGAGCACCCCATCCAGTGTGGCAGACACACAAGTGCCCAGATGACGCTGTGAGGCCTGATGAGTGCTGGGAATGGTCGAGGGAGTCTCCCCAGAGGACGGGGCATTTCAAGGTCTCTGAAGAGGAAGAATCACCTGGTGAAGAGGTGGGAGAAAGGCATTTCAGGTGGAAGGCATGGCACCGGTGGGGAGAGTGAGGGGAGACTGGAGATTCGGGTGGGCTGGGTGTCTGTGCATCAGACCAGTAGAAGCTTGGGTTTGTTCCTGGACACAGTGGACTTTAAGCAGGGGGACATGATCAGCTCTGTGTTCTAGAGAGTTCGCTGAGCTCCTTTATGCATAGCGGATCAGAATGAACCAGGCAGGCTGGAAGCTCGGGGACCGGTTAGGAGGCCGCCACGAGGGGCTGCGTGAGGTCTGTAGTGGCCAAGCGGCAGGTCCTATAAATAGCCCTTGTGCAGATTTGTAACCAGACATCCCAGACATGGGCCCCATTCTCTTCTGGTTGATCCTTTAAGACACCCAGCAGTACTTTGAATTCCACAGGGAGCAAGTACTTGGGGACATTTTGGTAAAAAGCTATTTCTCTTCCTTTTCAGTGCAAACCTCGAGGGAACCTGGCTGGCTAGAAGGGACTCTGAATGGCAAGAGGGGGCTGATTCCACAGAATTATGTCAAGCTGCTGTAGTGTCCGGCCTGCGAGGCCCCACATGGACCTTTGGCTCCTGGGAACCTGCCTTCTTCCTCCAGGGCGGGACCCACAGCCCCCTGGACACGGGAACTTCAGACCATGGATTGGCACCTGAGGGGAGGGGAGGGAGACATCCCACCAGCGGTGGGGGGAGCGGGCGCACCGCACAGAACCGTGTAGATCTGTGGAGTGGGAGAAGAGTAGCAGGATTCGCGGAATGGACTTTTCATTTGTCAAGCCTGGGGACCTTGGACTGTGATTTTTAATTATCCAGTCTTCTGCCTGCCCAGCCTCCCCTGTTGGTGATCATCCCACCAGGCACTTCTCTGCACACGTGCTGCTGAGATGTAAAAGGGAACTGCACTTACTCGTGGTGTTTGCAGGCTGTGCTCTTGGCTTTGGTTGATGTGGTGTGGAGGGGGCTTGCCGCTGGCAGGCGGGGAATTAGTCCAAACCCACAGGGCAGCAGAAAGACGCTCCTTCCTAGATGGTCACCGCTGGGACCCACATTCACTCTACTTAGAGCACACTGGCGTATTTATAACAGGCTTCTCCTTGGTGCTTCTCACCTGTGTGCTGTTTCCCAAACACCACCTTTTTGCCCCAAGGTCTCTGTAAATGAAATAAAATGTAATTTACTATTTGATTTGTGTCATAATGTGGGGAAGAGATGGTGGAATTCATTCCCTCTGCAACATTTTATGATTTGGCATCCAGTGGATAGAAACTCATTTTCCTCTGACGTTGGCACACGCAGGTAGAATTTATTAACAAGGAGCCTTGCTTATTCATAGGGCGTGTTCCTGAGGGCAGCAGACTTCCCTGACGTGTGAAATCCTGGAGGGGCTCCTCCAGCCACCGGAACAGGCCTTTCCCCCGTGGCCCATGTGACTCCCGAGCAGGAGTGGGGCTGAGGCTGCGCCCCACCCCACCCGCCTGGCCCCCCGCTGACTAGCTTCACCGAGCAAGTCTGTCCCCACCCTGCCCTGTGTTCCCTCTGTCTTCCAGGCCTCAGCACTAGTCTCTCCATCTGCCTGAAGCCCGGCTGCAGGGTGGCTGTCAGGCCTCAGCCACGACCCTATGCGTTATGGTGCCCCACCTGTGGGTGGGCCACACTGTGATGCTTCCTCATTCTTTCCAGGCACAGATTCAGCCGAATTCCTCTCTGTCCTCTGATCTGGAGTCCTGTGGAGTGTGGGACTCATTTTTAGGAGCCTCATCATTCTGAAGCCAGCCCCACCACAGAGCCTGCTGTGGGGGCGTGGCATGTCTCTCTTCCCCACGGGAGGTTCCTCAGCCTGTCAAACTTTTACTCCTAATAATTTGTCACAAGAAAGATGTGTCCGCATCGTCCCCAGATGAATTGATACAAGGCTTGCTGGCTCTCAGGTTTGAATTCACCTACACGGACCATGTAGGGTGTTCAGTTTGGGGTGACGGGTGTACAGGGGAATGGGCCTGTTGAAAAGTATCCATGTTTTACATCAAGACAGTCTCAGTGCAGCGTAAGTTACAGTACTGAACTGTCCGTTGGGAAAGTCCTGGGACTGCCGAGGAGCCCAGGGCCGCCCGACAGTGGCCAGCCCCGGTGTCCTGTTTTCTGAGTTATCACTTCCTGTGCATGCCCACTGCTAAGGGATGCGGAAGGGAAACTTGGCTTATGAGAAGGAGTTACTGACGTGTCCCACTTTACAAAAGGCCTCTGCGGGAAAATGCAAACGTATGGGCAGTTGGAGTGGGCTCAGTATAGCACTGGGAGTGATTTCCTGGCAGTTTTCCTAATTGGTATATCCCTGTAGGGCATTGACAATAAGACCCACTGCACCAGGACTTGATTTATTTGCTTGCTTGGAGAAGATTTCCATCTTTCACGGTGAGGTGCACCCCCACCCACGGTTATCCGTCAGACTACCAACTCCCAAAGTGTGTTTACCACCACACGCTTGATCAAGGAAATTGCTACGAAGTGTGACTGCCTGTGTGATTTTGGGTAGATTAAATTGATTCTGTGATTCTTCCTCCTAAAAAGAAAATGATGCCCAGAGGTTTGGGTTGAAATGATCTAGTGCAAGTAGGATGCCCGGTATGTAGTACGTGTTCAGTGAATGGGAGCTGCTATTCCTTGTATTGTTCCCACCATGACCGTCACTTGCACCTCTGTTGTCAGGGCCATCTGTGTTCTGTAGGATGCCAGTGTGGTGGTCACGAAGCCTCAGAACATGCTGGATCCAAGGGCTCTGACAGCACCAAGCCCTGCAGTCCCCTCCTGTGGCTGTCGAGGGAGGAACGCCAGAGGGGACCTGGGGTGCTTTGCTCTGCAAACAGGACCGGTGTGGCCAGGCTTGCCAAGGCCTTCAGGTAGGGAGCTTCCCTCTGGGTCTGGCCCAGGGTATACCTAGTAACGGGATCAGGAGGTGTGCTCTTACGTTGGCAGATCATCTTCGTTTCCCTAGAAGAGAAATAGGGTGTATTTGTTTCTCCGTTTCTGCTGCATGGATGTGGCCAATCCCCTGAGCGTCCGCAGGACTCTGGCTCCTCAGCCCACCTCATCCAGCAGCCGCTCAGAACGGGTCTCCAGCTTGTATTCATTGACAATCACCAAGGGGATTGGGGACGAAAACAGACACTCAGGTGCTGCGTTTCTGCTTGCCATGGGGCTGGCTGTGGGGCTTGCATCTGATTTTATTGCCCAGGGCCTGTTCTGCAGACCATATAAGAAGATGCCATGTGAGATCAGAGCTAAAGACCTTGTACTGGTTTTCCCCCTTCCTTTATGTAGCAAAAATATCTGCACTTGCAGGTATGGGCAGGGAAAGCAGTGGACTCTGCCAGTGAAGGATGGTTAACTCATTCTTGCCATACAGTGATCGAATGAGCCAGGAGAATTTATCCCGTTTTATGGATGGGAAGATGGAGGCTCTCAAGGACAAAGAGCCTTGCTCAGGTTCAGTCAGCTGACTACATGTTCTTTCTGCTGTACCATCTTGCCTCTGGGGGCCAATAAGGGACAATGGCTGTTTGGGGTTGATTTGCACTCCCCTCCAAAATGCGTATGTTGAGATCCTAACCCCTAGCACCTCAGAACGTGACCTCATTTGGAAGTAGGATGGTTGCAGGTGTAATTAGTTAAGATGAGGTTAGTAGGGTGGGGCCCTAGTCCAATATGACTGGTGTCCTTATAAAAGGGAAATTTGGACACTGGGACAGACACACATATAGGGAAGACAATGTGAAAAGACACACAGGGAGAAGACAGTCGTCCACAAGCCAAGCAAGAGAAGTCTGGAACGGATCCCTCCCTCGTGGCCCTCAGAAGGAACCAGCCCTGCCAACACCTCGCTCCTGGTCTTGCAGCCGATGGTTTGTGGCACCTTGTTACAGCAGTTCCAGGGATCTAAGACAGTGGCTAAAAAAAGTGTGAGCTTTGAGTTACAAACAACCAATTTTGAGTCCTTTTTTTTTTTTTTCTTTTTTTTACTATTTTATACTTTGGTGGCCTTGGGCAAGTGAACTTGCCTCTTTATGCTTCAGTCCCCTTCTGTGCAATAGGGAACAGCACCAACCTCATTGAGATGTTGTGACAAAAGATAAGTGCCTGAAGGGTGCCCAGCGGGAAAGAGTTTGGTAAATGGAGATGGGAGAAGGCAGACAGCAGGGTACCCTGGTGGCGGGAATAGTCTCTGTCCCCCTTCTTGTCTCCTGGCCACTCACTGCTTTCGTCCAGGTACTTTTCCAAAGGCCATTCCTCGGCTTTCCCTCTACATGGTCTGCCCTTTCCTCTCCTTCCCAAGGGCATACTTTGCCTCTGTAATCTTGCCCTTGTCTTTGTTCCCTATTCACCTCGGTTCTGGCCCCCTTCTCACCTTCTGACTGTTCTCCCTCCAATCTCTCAATGCTGGTCTTGATGACTCCTTTCTCAGCCAGATATTTTCCATGCCTTTTTTTAATCTTCCTGAGCCACATAACTTTCCTTCCTTCCTCCTATCCAAAGATGTCATTCCAGGAGCATGTCCTCAAACGGCTTTCCTGCCCCAAGCTCTGCAAATGTCTTCCTTGACTGTGCCTGTCAGCACTCTTTTTCCTTGACTGGCCGGGGCAGTAATTTATTGCCACCCTCCTCGGGTAACCTGGCATAGTCTCCTAATGCTCACATCTGCAAACAAAAAGTTTCTCAATCTACTGGTTGGAGGAATATCTCCGAGAACTCTTTCCTATCAGAAAAGATCAACTTGATTGGAAAGCAGACTTCTGCTTTTTGTCCAGCAAGAGACCTGCACTTTGAACTTGGGCAGTAAATGCACAAAATTTAGACAGCTCAGTGTCATGTGCTGGTGTCTAAATTTCTTCTTCCATGGAGGATTTCAGCAGCGAGGAAACACTGCAGGAGAAACACGCTCCAACATGGCTTCATAGTAGCCGTGACCCTTTCTGTAGCTGTGACCATGAATAACTTAGAAACTGCTATCCTGGCAATGTAAATTCTATGAAAAAGTATCAAGGTAATTGCCAGTGTAGATTGATTTAATGATCCCAATTTCACCCCTCTTTGAATCCATGTCCCTTTTTGTGGAGCCCTCCACGATGACTCTAGACTTGACCTTGTAACCTGTTTTGGCCAATGGCATAGGAGCAAACTTGATGCAATCGGAGGCTTGAAAAGTGTTATACCTTCCCCCTCCTTCCTTAGTAGAGCCTTGCCTTTACCATGAAAATTCGCCTAGGCTGGTCCGCTGGAGGATGAGAGGCCACGCGGAGCAGAACTATCACAGACCAGTCGGACTGCTGCTTAACTGCAGATGCCCCATGAGGCCAGATTCCGCGGAGCCTGGTCCAGGTCGGCAGAACCCTCCCAGCTGATTTGTAAACTCACTAGAAATAACAAATGGTTGATTCAAACCCCGCTACGTTTTGGGGTGGTTTGCAGCTACCCACCTGCTACTCTGCTCCGTGGTTTGCTTTGCTTTGGATATAGTCTTGGTCCATGCTGACCGTTAAGATCATATTCTAATCTTCTCTTATCCAGTGTTGTTGGGAAAGCCACAGTGTTACTTCCAAGAAAACTGCTGCACTGACAATTGGAGGGCTTGAAATTAAAGTGCCAGGGAGACTTGTAATCAAGTCATTTTAGTCTGTGTACACTCACAGTTTATAAAAAGTATGTTAGAGCTGACTTTAACATAGAGGGACAATGTTTTCTATTTGATTGAGGGGCATTCAACACACAGAAGCAAACAAACCCCTAATTATAGATGCATCACTGCGCATAATCTTCACTGCTCTGGTGTGCAGTGGCTGGCTGTCTCAGGGGAAGAGTCTTCGTTCTCAGCTAAGGATTCCTAAACGTGCAGCTGGATTCTTTGGGTCTGAGAACACTTTTAGAAAATCTCAGAAATAGAGTGACACTTGTCCCAAGAATGAGTCCGCTCCATTCAGAAAGGACACCCACTCTAATTAAAAGGGAGCATGCTGGGGTGGTCGTTATTTAAAGTTAGGGGCTCTTGGTGAAAAGCCTTGCTCCCTAGTAGGTCAAATTCTGTTAGCTTTAAGATATAAAATTAACTGCATGTACAGATGTTTTAGAAACAAATTTGTGCTTACCACTCTAAAACTGTTTCTCTCCCGTTCTGTGTTTAATGGCCATGTTGTGTTCCAGAAATCTATCATGTTAGAACAAAGTTGAATGTTTAATGCTCAACTAGTCTTCTCTTTCTGGAAGCAAATAGTTTCATCTACCAGTTAAATGACATGTTAAAAATGAACTTGAAATTATCTGGTGGGAAATATATGTTTTCTAATTTTAAGATGAGCTGATAATTGTTTGCTGCTCTTCTGTGGTCCATATTATATGTGTGAAATTAAGGGGAGCAGCCTGTAAGGAGTGTGAGAAGCATTATGGCCGGTGGGGAGCCAAGTCTCTTGGCCCAAGAGGATCTAATGGGAAGGAGCAAAGCAGAACTGCATGGAGGAAGAACTCTGGAGTCAGGTGGGGCATCTGGTCTACTCAGGTCAGTCTCAAAGTCTGAAAAATGAATGATCGAGCTTTCCTACGGCTGTGAAGATAAAGGAGGCAATGTACACAGAGTGTTTAGTAGCAGTTATTGTTATCAAACTGTTACAGGTTGTTTTAGTGACCCCAAATATTAGCACTGAGAAATAAACATCTAATTAGTCCCAAAAGAGTATAATGGACATGTGGCTACTGGGGGGGGGGGGGGGCTTTAACACAGGGGGCAGAAATGTTACTCTATCTTGGATGTAGGCAGAAGTGCAAGTTATCAGAGGGACACAAAAATCCAGGTGTTCCTACGGACATTCAAATGAAATGTTTCCAAAACAACAGGTGATTAAAGTAAAGGATTTATTGTAATCTGCTTACAGTCCTTTGCAAAGACAGACATATGTTTTTGCATAAAGATATAAATTGCTTCATTTTAAACTAATTTAGTGTTTTTTAATTATATGAAGAAGTTTTGGTGAAATATGAATTGTACCAAACCAAGATTTTTAAGAGCAATATGGTACAAAAATAAGAGCAGACACACAATTTGGACTGGGACAGGCATTCAACAGTGAATTTAGAATATGGCTTTGCTGTTTAATCAAGCAAAGTTACCTGGAGACACATAAAGAGCCAGTAACTTTGTTAATACAAAAAGCTGATGCAGACTGTCTCCATCCCAAACCTGGTTACAGTGAAATTCCAATTTCATAAAACCTAAGTCTTGAGCTAAAAGCTGCTCTTGTAAGCCATTTCTTTTCTAGAAACTCCCAGTCTGCATGCTGAGTACTTATCACCTTCCAAGTGTGGCTTTCATATTGCTGTGCATGTAAGTTGACTATATTTAAAGATCTGCCTATAAATTAAATTACTGAAATTGCAAATTATGTAAGAAAAAGTCCTCCCTCTGAATGCAGCTTTCACAGGCTTCCCCTTGCATAAGGCAGGTGTCTTCTGAAAGACAAGGTAATGTTGCCTGCATGGTGAACCCTGGAGAAAAGTGGTGATCCCAATGCTGCCTTCTCCTGGCTTCTCCAGCTACAGCTTTTAGGTTCTGGAAAATAATGTGATTTCACTGAGTACCTGATGATTATCGTCACTTTTAAAAGACTAATTTGGCCTCTGTTCAAAGTAGTTTATTTAGTGCAATCATATTGTTAAGTTTCCCCAAAGATATATAGGTTTGTGATCTGGGGCAAGAGAAAAGCGATAAATTGCATCAGTGCCAAACAGATTAATGAATTAAAAATTTTAGTGCCACTGTCTTGCTTATATGATCTGTAGTTATTTTTTTTTTCCAAAACTGTTTATGTATAAAATTTATTTTTAAAACCTACCTTTTAAAAATCTAAAAACCCTCTAATTATCGTGCGGTCTCCACGCCACTCTGACCGGACCGTGCCAAAATGCATCTTCCCAGTGCGTCCTGCAATGGCCTATGTGTTCCCATGACCAGTTCCGGGAGTGCAAAACCCCTTTCCAAGACCAGACCTCCGCCGATGTAGAGAGTGCATGGAATTTCTTTCCCAAAGGAGAAAATCCAATTTTCTACAATGGGATGAGACTCAGCTCTCTGGGCCATGGCATTTCCGGTCTCACTCTCCTGGAGCCGATTCTGATTCTGCTTCGTGAGGAAGAAAGGAAAAGAGGCAACTCTCCTAAAGCTGCGGCACTCCCGGACACCCTCTCGCACGTGTGTTGTCAGGTGACCCCTTGGAGGAGCTGCGGGCACCACAGCCTGTCGCTCCCGGACGGAAGCAGGATGGAGCAGAAGCCAGAAACCGTGCTCAAGTCCCAGAACACCCCAAGCGGGAGACCAGAGACAAAACAAAAGTACAGAAAAGGTAGAAAGGCTTAGAGACAACCAAAGAGGTTTAAGTGTGGTTATTTACAACAGAGACTGTAAAATGGTAAATTAGATATGAAGCTAAAAAAGGCACAGCTTTCCCTTTCTTAAATACACTGTAAACGGTTCATTATGCATGCAGAACATTTCACTTTACAAAAAAAATTTTTACCTTGTTTAGACAAAGATAGTACTTAAATAGTCTCCAGCAAAATAGAATTCTTTCAAAAATACTTTCCCCTTCATCCTATCAACCATTAAAGTTTTTTTTTTTTTGTTTTGTTTTTTGTTTTTTTTTGTATGTGTCTCATTTACAAAAGTTCCTTATACCTTATTTCAGGTCCTTCACAATTGATACATACAGTAATGTACAGCACAGCAAAAGACTGCAAAAAATTATTTGTAAAGCCAACACAATAGATACTAGAAATTGAAACCAAGGCATTTAACATCTTATCCATTCTAATTAAATAAATGGACGCTAAAGGGTGTGTATACCAGTGATGCAGAGGAACGCGGGCGAATAAGCCCCCCCGCCACCAAGGGGGCCACTCTTCACCCCACGTGCTCTGTTATTACACAACAGGAATCTGTATATATTTTTTTCTTTTTTTGTGTGTTTTTTTTAAATAACAAAAGAATATTAATGCCCCATATTGACTATACGTTTTATGTGCAACCAAGGGTAAGCTCTAAAAAGTTCGTTAGTCCTTGAACCCTTTTAAAACAAGCGATACCGGAAACTACATGGCATAGTTAAAACTTCCATCTGTTAAAATATCAAAATCAGAGAGTTATTGACTAGATATGGCTTTTCATCCAGAGGAACAGGAACATGTTTCTAAGCGCTGGGGATTGGACAGGGAAGAATCCTTCAGACCGCTCAGGTCTTGCCAAATCCGTGTCAAACTGCTTTCCCGGCTCCGAACCCTTGACGTGATTTTCAACTTGAGAAACTGCTGAACAAGTATGAAGCAACCATCACATGTCAAAAATATGATTCCTTGGGTCCTTCGTGGGTGTAGAATAACATGGGGAAACTTAAGGCAAAGCTCTCCTGGTAAGACGTCTTCCGTCACTTCCTGTGAAAGTAAAGGGGCTTGGCGTTCCCGGACTCCACCTTGGGCAGCTGGTCGCTGATGATCTCCACCAGCATCGCGGGGAACTCGACCTTCAGGGCCTGGGACTCTCGGAAGGTGTAGAAGCAGAATTCCAGCAAGTCATTGACCAGCTGCAACACAGACGGGGAACAGGACAGTGAGGCCTCATCTCCGTCCCCACGCCCCTCTGTGTCCTAACCCTGCTGTAAGCTCAAGAGACTTGCAGAAATCTGACCAGGAAACCGTGGCCGTGAAGCTGCCTAATTTGGCTAAGGCATCTGTTTTGGGGGAGGATGGGGTGCTCATGTCACCATGCCTTTCGTGCAGAACTGATCCCAGCTGAGAACTGAGTGTGCAAATACTGAATATACCAGCGGGAACAGGGTCAGTTACAGAGGTCCTAGTGGTGGGGACACGGAATCGCTCTCCCCAAGTTCTCGTTCGTAAACGTGTGAATTCGGTGGAGCAGGCGTGTATGTGTATCTCTATAAGGTGGTGATGGGGTGGAGGGGCAGGTGGTGCCCAGGCCTTTGCTGGCATGAGTCATGCTTCCTCTAGTCTCGGGTGGGCCCTGTCAGTTGGGGCTGTGGCCACATGCTGGCCTTCATCTTGCCACCTTCTTCTCTCCTTTGGCTTCTCACCCTGAGCCGGGGGGCAGGGTTGAGACTTCTCAGTACCCACCGCTAGCTTTATTAAGGTGTCACTGATGCACTACACTGTGTAAGATTAAGGTGCCCAATGGGCTGATCTGATCCTTCTATATTGCAAAATGATTAACGCCTTCATTGTGTCGTATAATTACCATTTTTTTTTTGTGGTAAGGAAATTTAAGCTCTATCTACCCAGCAACTTTCAAGTAACAAATACAGTATTAGCTATAATTATCATGCTGTATTTCATATTCCCAGAACTTATTTTGTTAGAACTGAAGTCTGTGCCCTTCGACCACCGTCCCTCCATTTCCCCTTTCCTTACTTAACACCACTCTATTCTCTGTTTCTGTGAGTTTGGGTTTTTTTTTTTTAGGTTTCATATATAAGTAATGTCATACAGTAGGATGTATAATCTTTCTTTGTGTGACTTCACTTAGCATAATAGCCTCAAGATCCATCCATGTTACTGCCAACAGCGGGACCTCCAACTTTCTCACGGCTGTGTGTTTGTGTATTTCTTCTCCATTCTCAGCCGCTTTCTATTTCAGGCTGATTGTGGAGAGCAAACAGCAAGGGCCACCTCCATGCCTACTTGCCTGTCCAGCTATTTTTCCTACTTGGTGACCCAAGGACCTTTTCCATCCTCCAGGACCTGAACTACTCCCAATTCTGTAAGTTAAAAAACCCAATTATCCACAAATGCGATATACCATTATTTCCATACCTCACTGTAGGAAATTTTTGGCCATTTCCCACTGTATTAAAGCAGACAATATTACAGGTCATAAAAGAACTCTGTAGTCTTAATAAAATGATGGTAGTGAAAATACCATCTATAACTTTCCCTCAGGGTTTTTTTTTTTTTAAACTCAATTTACAATCTTAAGAATAGTAAATAACTGTATGGCAAAGGCCTTTAATACAAAAAAAAAATGTCATCAGGAAAAGTATCTGGTGCGTCTGTTTGTGCCTGTCTATGCCCTCTGTCTGCAGAGGGACATTACCCTAATGAGGTTCCAAGGACTGTGAAAGCTTTAATAAGTCTCATTCACTCACAGAAGGTTGGGGTCAAATAAACTGGAAAACAGCACAAGCCACTGTCCAGTCTGGGCACGTTCACATCTCTGCGCTTGCGTTGTGAACGCTCTCAGTTTCTGTATCTGTAAAATGGGGGATCTGCCTCCCAGGGTTGTTTAAGAGGATGGAATGAGTGAACTGCCATAAAGCAAGTACAATATGGATGCCAGTTCTCAGTCAAGATGTTGACAGGTAGTGCTGGTAAAACCCCTCTGATTCCATCCTCCCAAGTGGTCCCAAACTCTTTAAGCCACAAAACATCCTTTTTCTCTATGGGACACAGTTTGCAAAATCTGCTGTGGGTCATCTCTGTATAATTTTGTATCCCTTCTATAAATTGAGGGGCAGGAGAATTTTGTGTTTTACCTTTCCAGGAGAGAGATTTTTAGAACTGGGATACCAGATTTCTTACTAATTTTTTTAAGGCAGTGGGCTAGTGGCCGTGAAAGCTAAAAGCTGGGTGCCACTCTCCAGGTGTGGTGCCACGAATGAGTTAGTAGTTTCGACTGCAGAGAACGCCTTTCAGTGGGTGACAGCAGAGCTCTGTGCACCAGCTGCCGGTACAAAGAACCAAGTTTAAGTTCATCCTGATCCCTCCCCCCATCCTGCCCCCAAGGTCTCTCTGTGTGGTGCCTGCAGGGCTATAAAGGAGAATGATTTTTCCTTTTAAAGAATGTTAACCTCCATTTAAAATTGTACCAAAAGGGAGTGTCTGGGTGGCTCAGTCATTGAGCGTCCGACTTGGGCTCAGGTCATGATCTCATGTTTCGTGGGTTTGAGCCCTGCATCGGACTCTGTGCTGACAGCTTGGAGCCTGCTTCGGATTCTGTGTCTCCTTCTCATCTCTGCCCCTCCCCCGTTCATGCTCTGTCTCTCAAAAATAAAGAATTAAAAAAATTTTTTTAAATAAAATTGTACGAAAAAGAATAAAGTACCTAGGGATCAGCTTAACGAAGGAGGTGAAAGACCAGTACTCTGAAAACTATAAAACACTGATAAAAGAAACTGAAGATAACACAAACAAATTGAAAGATATTCCGTGCTCATGGATTGGAAAAATACTGTTCAAATGTCTATACTACCCAAAGCAATCTGCAGAATTAATGCAATCCCTATCAAAATACCAACAGCATTTTTCACGGTACTAGAACAAACTATCCTACAATTTGTATGGAACCACGAAAGACCTCAAGTAGCCAAAGCAGTCTTGAAAAAGAAGAACAGGGGCGCCTGGGTGGCGCAGTCGGTTAAGCGTCCGACTTCAGCCAGGTCACGATCTCGCGGTCCGGGAGTTCGAGCCCCGCGTCAGGCTCTGGGCTGATGGCTCAGAGCCTGGAGCCTGTTTCCGATTCTGTGTCTCCCTCTCTCTCTGCCCCTCCCCCGTTCATGCTCTGTCTCTCTCTGTCCCAAAAATAAATAAACGTTGAAAAAGAAATTAAAAAAAAAAAAAGGAAAAGAAAAAGAAGAACAAAGCTGGAGGTATCACAATTCTGGATTTCAAGATACACTACAAAGCTACAGTAATCAAAACAATACAGTACTGGCACAAAAACAGATCATAGCTCAATGGAACAGAGTAAAGGGCCCAGAAATAAACTCATGCTTATATAGTCAATTAACCTATAACAAAGGAGACAAGAATATGCAACGAGAAATACGGTCTGTTCAATAAGTGGTGCTGGGGAAACTGGACTACCTTTCTTATACCATACACAAAAAATGAACTCAAATGGATTTGAGGACTGAATTGGAGACCTGAAACCATAAAACTCCTAGAAGAAAACGTAGGCAGTACTCTTTGACACTAGCCTTCACAACATGGTGGAGAGACGGGCAAAATGAAGAGGGGCGGGAGACACAGGCTTCCAGCTATGGAATGAGTAAGACATGGGGATGAAATGTACAGAATGGAGAATACAGTCATTGGTATCGTCAATACAACGCTGCACGGTGACAGGTGGTAGCTATCCTTGTGGCGAGCACAGCATAACATACAGACTTGTCCAGTCACTACGTTGTACACCCAAAACTAATGCAACATCGTGTGCCAACTATACTTCAATAAAAAAAAAAAGGGAGACCGCTCACTTTCTAGGCAACATCAACCCCCCCTTAGGCTGGCTCTGCTGCCCTTTTCACTTCTCTGGGGTTGGCCCTAGTTCATGTCCAGAGATGAAGGCTCCCTGTCCCTGGGCCACAGGGCGTTCAGGGAGGTGGAGGTCCTTTTCCATAAGTCATCCTCCGTGTGTGTCCATCCAGGTTACGGAGTACCTGCTCTGGGCCGGGCACAGAGAAACCATGACAAACACAACAAAGCCTTGGTCTCAGGGTGTCTATGTTCTGCTCTGCCTGAGAGAAAATGATAAATGCGGTCAGGTGCCGGCAGTGCAAGAAGGGACAGAGGAGGTGCTAGTTTTGGAAGGGTGATCCAAGTGCCAAGGGGGCGGTGGCTGATGACCTGAAGGAGGTGGAGCGGAGCTGTACAGCCATCAGGGTGGGTGTGGGGTCGCTCAGAGGGTTCAGAGCAGTGCAAAGCTCGTGAGGCGGCACCTGTTAAGCGACCAGCTGACATTTGAAACAAGTTACCTGGCAGGGCCAGGGCCACTTAAGGTTTATATTTGTAAACATGCCAAGTTGCGTATGCGATAGGAGATGAGAAGCAGAGTAAATCAGGTCTTGAGCACCAGGCAGCACACACGGGAGCACCTCTGGGACCCTGTTAATGGGGACACACCTACCTTTAACACCTCATGAGCATCACCTAGGAGATGCTGAGGGGAGAGACCAGAGCCCAGGGCTCAGCTGTCATCCCTGACAGGTTGGCTGAGGACAGGTGTCCCTAACCAACCATGCATATTAACCTGGGGCTGGCATTTCACAAGCGCCTCTGTTCCACAGACTGAGACAGCAGTTCCTTTCCTGTCATGAGCGGACACCCAGGGCTTCTGTTTACAGTGAACGCCTCAGCCAGCTGCAGAGGGATGAGGGCTTTCCTGGGGCACAGGGGGTAGGCCTGGCAGCCTGGGATTGGGTATCTCGCCCTGTGAACACCTGGGAGTCAGGGGACTCCATCACTCTCTCAGGAAAGGGCTCACCCCTCGCTGCTGAGGCGGCCAAGATGCCCACGGGGCCGGGAGCGCCCAGAAAGCGCTGGCTGCTTCAGGAGTCTGCCTGGCCCACTCCTCCTGAGGCAAAGCTGAAGACCTCTGCAGGCCTCAACCCAGCAGGACCCGAGCCAACAACTAACCGTGGCTGGTGAGGTGAAAGGTTCTTTGGGAGAATCGAAGCCAGGCGCTCCTGGTCACCGGGCGAGGAGAACATGTGCCAGTCTGATCCAGGTTGCAGGTTCTGCCTGCCAAGTGTTCATTGGCCCACAAAGGCCTCCCACCGCCCTCCCCAACCTTGGCCTGCTGCACCCTGTGGGTCAGGGGCTTTTAGGACAGGACCCATGCGTACCCGGCCCTTAACAGGTGTCTGAGGTGGGCTGCTGCAGTACAAGGGCAGCGCACGTACTGGAGCACACAGGGCACAGGAAGGGCGAAGCTGCACGCGGCCAGAGCGCGAGGAAGCGGGGACTGGGCCCTGGCAGCTAAGCAGGAATTACACAGCAAACAGCTAGGTGGGCAGGGATGCTGACCAGTCAGAATGAACACAGGTGCATGAGCCAAACTTCTGTGTCACAGCCACGTGTCTAGCAGTCCTGCTGTTCACATGCACAGGTGTCTCCCAAGTGTCATCCTGGTACAACGCGCACACACAATAGGGCAGGGCCCCCGCCTGAGCCCAGAGCAGCCAGGAAACATGGGTGCAGACAAGCACCACGCACATGCCATCCTCAGACACCATCCGCTGTCCCAGGTACAGAGCTGGTGGGGGAAGCCGTAGTCACACCTGGCAGCTGGCCCTGCGTGGAGGCTGTGTATCACTAAATGAACATAGCTTCCGTCTGAACCTCGAACCACCATTCCCACTATGAAGGCAGAAGCCACCAGGGAAGAGCTCGGTTTGTCACGACCTGCTCCCATTCTGGTGCACCACGTGGGGAGAGCCAGACCGTCTCAAGAGCGGCCTTTAACGTGAGGTTACTTCAAGACAACTGTGTGGACAGCCCTTCAGAGATAATCCAGCAGTTCCCTTGGATATTCACTTGGTAAGGAATGATTTCTCAAAAGTATCACTCTCTCTCTTTTCCAGCGAGGTGAGTACTGGCTTCTTCTGCTTGTTTTCTGGGTTCTTTCTTTCCACATCCCTCGCTCCCTGCAGTCACCCCTGGCCCAGGCCTACCTGGAGCCCCAGCCTGAAGGAGCCTTCCTCTCCTCCGAACTCACAGATGCCACCTGCTGTCCTTCTAAGTTGATAATTAGCCATGGAGCCAGGTGGCACAACCTTCTCTTTTTTCTGGTGGATCACATCTCCTATCGATGTAACTTTTCACATTTCCAGGTCCCGAGGCAGCCTGCAAGCTCCCTGAAGGCAGGGACCGCCTACCTACTCAGCCCCACGGCATCCCGGAGAGGCCCCCTTCCCATTCCTTCCATGCAGCCCTGGTGAGGGGCTGAGGGCTGCAGGGACCAGAGCTACTGCTGCTGCGGCCTTGCTCCTGTGTTTCTGTGATTTCTTCCAAACTCTGAAGTGCTCAGAGTTAACGAATATCAACAGTGTTTTCTTAGGGCAACGTGTCGCTGGTTTTAATCAATGAACCAAAACACCAACTGGGCACTTTAAATAGGCATCCTCACTTTAGTGCCACTAAGTAAATAATGCAGGACTCAAGACATAAAGCTAACCTTTTTCATCTTTCTCTCTGAGTCTGATTTCCTTCAACTCATTTATTGCTGGGTTTTAATGTGACTTCATATGTAGGCTATGCCAGAGGTGCCAGGAGCCCCAGTCACTGCTCACTGTGATTAGAGGGACAGGCATAGGGAGGGGGGTGGTCACAGCTAGAGAGATAAAAGCTCTATTACCCTGTTGGCCTGTCAGCATGAATGCCCTAACTGCAATGAGAAGAAAGACCTGATGCCTTGATACTGGTTCCCACCAGCCGTTCCTGGCAAATACCAGACTAGAGGGAGAGGCAAGAACCCTAATTATAATCAGAAATGAGTCTCACATTATTAGGAATCAGAGAAAAGTCCTGTGCACTGACTTTTCATTCTACACAAAATGTATCTGTGGGGATCACAGAAGTTTAGCTAGATGCCAGGCATAATTTATCCAGCCTGAAGGGCCATAGCTATCAGGGCAGTGGAGGAGCCTGACAAGGTCTCAAGGCAATGGTGGTATTTTACTCACACTGAAGATGAAGCCATTAAGTTCCATCTCATCACCAGGGGCATGGCCACTCCCACCACAAGCAATGGCCTCTCAGCCCTGTTCTAAGGTCATAGAGTCACTAAGTGATGACAGAACACTTGAATGAAAACAGCCTCTCTGAAATAGGGTCCCACATATTTTCAACAGCATGCTCATTTCTCATGAGCTATCTGATGACTCCAGAACTTTCCCCCAATTAGGATCAAGCTTTTAGCCTGTAATAAGCACTGGGGTGGGGGTAGGTTAAAAGGTTTATTTTCAAGATCAGAATTGTAGCCAGCTACGTTAATAGGGTCAGAGGCAAAAGATACAGAGCTTCACCTCTAAATGCCGTGACACTCATAGAAATGGCTAGCACCTATTTACTCCAGGTGTTCCTGCAATAGTTCTGTGAATACTGGAAAATGTTGCTCAGTGATTGTATAAGGAGTTTGGCCTTCCCACAACTACATGGTCAAGTCATATTTGACAAAGCAGGAAAGACCAATGAAAAAAGTCTCTTCAACAAATGGTGCTGGCAAAGCTGGATGGCAACATGCAGAAATATGAAAGTGGACAACTTTCTTACACCATGCCTAAAAATAAATTCAAAATGGATGAAAGACCTGAATGTGAGATAGGAAAACCATCATAATCCTAGAGGAGAACATAGTCAGCAATCTCTTTGACCTCAGCCACAGCAACTTATTAGACATGTCATCAAAGGCAAGGGAAACAAAAGCAAACATGAACTACTGGGACTTTATCAAGATAAAAAGCTGCAGAGTGAAGGAAACAATCAACAAAACTTAGGCAACCTACAGAATGGGCGAAGATATTTGCAAATGACATATCTGACAGAGGGTTAGTATCCAAAATCTATAAAGGACCTATCAAACACCCCAAAAATAACCCAGTGAAGAAATGGGCAGAAGATATGAATAGACATTTTTCCAAAGAACACATGGCCAACGGACACATGAAAAGATGCTCAACATCACTCATCATCAGGGAAATACAAATCAACCCATGATGAGATACTACCTCATACCTGTCAGAATAGCTAAAATTAACAACACAAGAAACAATAGGTGTTGGCGAGGATGCGGAGAAAGGGGAACTGTCTTGTACTGTTGGTGGGAATGAAAACTGGTATGGCCACTCTGGAGAACAGTATGGAGGTTCCTCAGAACACTGAAAATAGAACTACCCTATAATTCAGCAATTTCACTCTTAGGTAGTTACCCAAAGGATACAGACATATAGATTTGAAGGGGTACATAACATGCATCCCAGTGTTCTTAGCAGTATCATCAACAATAGCGAAACTATGGAGAGAGCCCAAATGTCTGTCGATTGATAAATGAATAAAGAAGATATGGTGTGTGTGTGTGTGTGTGTGTAGGAATATTAGCCATCAAAAGGAATGAAATCTTACCATTTCAATGACATGGATGGAGCTATAATGTATTATGCTAAGTGAAATAAGTCCGAGAAAGACAAATACCATATGATTTCACTCATATGTGGAACTTAAGAAACAAAACAGATCAACACATGAGAAGGGGGAAAAAGAGAAGGGAGGGAAACAAATCACAAGAGTCAAGTCTTAATGACAGAACACAAACCGAGGTTTGATGGAGGGAAGGGGGGTGGGAGATGGGCACTGAAAAGGGCACCTGTGATGAGCCCTATATATAAGTGATGCATCACTGAATTCTCCTGAAACCAATATTGTACTATATGGTAACTTACTAAAATTTAAATTAAAACAAAAAAAGAGTCTGGCCTTCATTCAAAACCCCACTCTCCACCCAGTGCAAGCAGTGTGGAAGATGCCTGCATGTGCACAGGTGGGTGCCTGTGGCCATGTAGGGCTGACTGTTTTTCTCTGGTTGGTGATGCCTCGGTGAAACCTGATGGTAACATGGTACAAGAGTAACAATAGCACCCCAAATTTAGTAGCATTAGCTTCTATACCCAGAAGACAATATAACCTTTTACAACACAGTTTACACTACCATTTCCTTGTGGATTCCTCTTAGAAATCCAGGCCCCACAGTGCCAATACTCTGCTGAGTGCTCTTGGAGGGCTCACCTACAGGATGCGTTTGGGAGCAGTCCTGAAGGCCTCTTAGATGTGACCGAGAGAGAAGACTGAGAAGATATCAGGGAGTGACAGCACCACAGTGACAGAAGGTACCTTTCTGTCCCTCTTTTTCAATGAAGAATGAGTCATCCATCCATGAACAAAAGTGCCTTTGTGGGAGCTGCAGGATCTGGCACCATAGGCCAGGGAACTCAGGAGGAGTCTACATACCTGTGCATCCAGTTATGGGCACAGGTGGAACCCGTGGAGCAGTGAGCCTGCCCCAACTCCTCTTGACATAGTCATGAAAAAACCTAGAGAGTGCTGATCTAAGCTGATACCCACGGACAACAGAGAAGGTGCTTAAGCCTAGCTTTTATGAAGGGAGATTCCAGCACACCAACGGAGCAAAAACAAGTTTGGACACAGCAGAGATGGTAAAAAGCACTTTACCAACGCTGTCCTCACCCCCACCAAAGCAACATTGCACTGGGCTAAACTATCAGGTGGTAGTGACCTCTCTCACAGAGAAAAAGAAGAGTAGTGAGTAAGTGTCCAGCTACCCACAGTGGTATGGAATGCAGCTGGAGGAACCCATTCCTCTCCAGGAGCACTCAGAGTACCTAGGTGGGATCTCCACGATGGAGGAAAGAAAGATAAGAATATCAAAGGACACTAAAGGGACTCAGGGCCTGCTGCCTGCACACAGCGGGAAGTCCGATCATGAGCTTCTCAGAGTACTACACCTGAGGATCTCCCTACCAGGCCTGTGGGCAACCCTAATGCCCCAAGGACTAAATCTATATCTCCCTCCACTCTGCAGGTGGCTCCTTGTACACACTTCTGAGTGTGGTGGCAAGAGCAAGCTCCTTGGGAGTGTGCTTGAAAAACAGGCCAGGGTCTGTGGACTAGGGAGAAACCACAAACTTGAGCTATAGCACCGTCTTCTGCAAAATAAAACAAAGGTTTCCGATAGCCAGCCTGGTGAGTTGTAAGAACCAAAGATGTAAAAGCTTAAGAATTTTGCCACAAGAGGGAGCAAGAAGAGTGGAACAGGTGTACCCATACAAAGGCCAAGAAAACCCTAGATGGCAATAGCACTAATGAGCTGAATACCCAATGTGAAGGCAACAAGCAAAGATTTAAAGAGGTGGCTGCTACTTCAAATGTGAAAGCAGCAATGCAAAACTACAAAGAACATGAAAAATCAAGGAAATGTGTCATCACCAAAAAATAATAATTCTCAAATAACAGAGCTCAGAGGCATAGGATTTTGGATAAAGAATTCAGTATCAGTATTGAAGAAACTCAATGAGGTACCAAAAAAACTCTAAGGACAGTTGAAATCACACACACACACACACACGTGAGCATGCGCATTCAAGATGAGATATTACCAAAGAGCTATAAATCATAAAGGGAACCAAGCAGAAATTCTGGAGCTGAAGAATTCAATAAATGAAATGACAAATGCAGCAGAGTAGAGCAAATGGAAGACAGAATAAGTGAATTAGAGAAAAGAAATTTTGAAATAACCAAGTTAGAAGAGAACAAAGAAAAAAAAGAAGGAAAAACTGTGAAGAAAGCCTACATGATCTAATGGGGTTTCATGAAAAGAACATACAATCAGGATTACACAAAGAAAATAGAGAAGGGGACAGAAAGTTTATTTAAAGAAATAAGAGCTGATAGGATGCTTGGGTAGCTTAGTTGGTTGAACGTTCAACTTTGGCTCAGGTCATGATCTCATAGTGGATGAGTTTGAGCCCCACATCAGCCTCTGTGCTGACAGCTCAGAGCTTGAAGCCTGCTTTGAGTTTTGTGTCTCCCTCTCTCTCTGCCCCTCCCCTGCTCACGTTTTGTCTCTCTCTCTCAAATATAAACATTAAAAATTTTTAAAATACTATTAAAGAAGTAAGAGCTGAGAAGTTCCTAAACGTGCAAGGGAACTGGACATCCAAGTTTACAGAGCTATAGAAAATCACCCAATTATCTCAATGCAAAAACACCTTCTGCAAGACACATTATAATGAAACTATCAAAAAATTGGAAATAAAGAATGCTAAAAGTATCGAGGGAAAAAACCTTATAACCTACAAAGGAACCACCATTAAACTGTCAGCAGATTTCTCAAAAGAAACACTACATGTCAGGTGAGAGTGGAAGGTCATATTCAAAGAATATGAATTGAAAGAAAAAGAAATTGCCAGCCAACAATGCTATATCTGACAAAGTTATCCTTCAGATATGAAGGAGAAACAGAGACTTTCCTAGACCAACAAAAGCTGAAGGAGTTCCTTCAGCACTAAATCTGCTTTGTAATAAATGCTGAAAGTTCTTCAGGCTGAAATAAACTGACACTAATCAGCAACATGAAAATACACGAAAGCATACACCACACTAGTAAAGGTAAAAAATCCGACTTTGGATGGTATGTTAACCACTGAACTGCAGTATAAATGTCCAAGGAAAAAAGTATTAAAAATAATTATAGCTACTATAATTTAATAAACATACAACATAAAAAGAGGTAAACGATACCAGAAATATACAAGGGGGAGTAAAGGGCGAAGTGTTTATAGACAATTGAAGTTAAGTTGCTATCAGTTTAAAATGGCCTGTTTTATTTATGAGATGTCTTATGTAAGCCTCATGGTAACCACAAAACAAAAACAAAAACCTAGAGTAGATGCACTAAAGATAGAAAAGGGGGAAGCAGAGCATACCGCCATAGAAAATTATGCATTTACAAAGGCAGTGAAAGGAAACAATGGAAAAACAAAATATCAGAAAACAGTAAGATGGCATTATAAGATCTTACACAGCAATAATTTTAAATGTAAATGGATTGAATTAAGCAATCAGAAGGCAGAGTGGCTGGATGAATAAAAAATGACTCAACTATATGATGCCTACAAGAGATTTGCTTCAGCTTTAAGGACATACATAGCTCTGAATGAAGAGAGAGAAAAAGACATTCCATGCCAGTAAAAAACGAGAGTAAGGTAGCTATACCTACATTAGACAAAACAGACTTTAAGCCAAAATGGTAACAAGAGACAAAGGTCAATATATAATGAGAAAAGGGTCAATTCACCAAGAAGATATAACAATCAGACACACACACACACACAATATTGGAACACCTAACTGTATTAAGCAATAGATCTGAAGGAAGAAACAGACAACAATACAATAATAGTGGGGGACTTCCAATACTCTACTTTCAGTAATAGACAGATCATCTAGACAGAAAACCAACATTTACATTGGGCCTGAACCACACATTAAGCCAAATGGACCTGACAAAGATTTGTGGAACATTCCATCCAACAGAAGAATACACATTCTTCTCACGTGCACGTGGAACATTTTCCAGAATAGACCACATGACAGAACACAAATCAAGTCTTGTGAATTTAAGATGACTGAAATCATACCAACTCATCCTTTCTGACCAAAGCGGTATGAAACCAGAAATCAAAACAAGAGGAAAGCTGAAATATGTGAAAAGCTACAAATATGTGAAAATTAAATACTCTTGAACAACCAATGGGTCAAAGAAGAAATCAAAAGGAAATAAAATATCTCAAAACAAATGAAAATGGAAACACACTGTTCCAAAACCTATGGGATGCTGCAAAAGCAGTTCTGAGAGGGAAGTTTATAGTTATAAATGCATATATTAAGAAACTAAAGGGATCTGAAAAAAACCTAACTTTATATCTCAAGGAACTATAAAAAGAAGAACTAAGCCGCCAGTTAGCAAATGAAATTAATAACAAAGATTAGAGTGGAAATAAATGAAACAGAGACCAGAAGAATAATAGAAAAAAAAATCAGTGAAACTAAGAGCCGGTTTTCAAAAAAAAGTCAAATTGAGAAACTCTAGCTACACTAAAAAAAATAGGATTCAAATAAATAAAATCAGAAATGGAAGAGTGACATTTCAAGTGATACTACAGAAATACAAAGGATATGAGAAACTACTATGAACAAATTAAATGCTAGCAAATTGGATAATCTGGAATAAATGATAAATTCTTGGGAACATACAGTCTGCCAAGAGTGAATTGGGAATAAAGAGAAAATATGAACAGACTGACAATACATGAGGTGATTAATTAGTGATTAAAAAGCTCCCAACACAGAAAACTCCAGGACCAAATGTCTTCACGAGTGAATTCTACCAAACATTTGAAGAAGAACTGATGTCAATTCTTCTCAAACTCTTCCCAAATTGAAGAAGGAACACTTCTAAACTCATTTTATGAGAGCAGAATTACCCAGATACCAAAGGCAGATAAGGACACTATAAGAGAACTATAGACTAATGTCCCTGATGAATACAGATACAAAAATTCTCAACAAAATAAAAGCAAGCCAAATTCAGCAATGCATTAAAAGGATCACACATCTGGGAACGCAAGCTGGTGCAGCCACTCTGAAAAACAGTATGGAGGTTCCTCAAAAAACTAAAAATATAACTACCCTACAACCCAGCAATTGCACTACTAGGCATTTATCCAAGGGATACAGATATGCTGTTTTGAAGGGGCACATGCACCCCCATGTTTATAGAAGCATTATCAACAATAGCCAAAGTATGGAAAGAGCCCAAATGTCCATCGATGGATGAATGGATAAAGAAGAGGTGGCATATATATATAAAATGAAGTATTGCTCAGCATCAAATAGAATGAAATCTTGCCATTTGCAACTATGTGGATGGAACTGGTGGGTACTATGCTAAGTGAAATCAGAGAAAGACAAAAATCATATGACTTCACTCATACAAGGACCTTAAAAGACAAAACAGATGAACATAAGGGAAGGGAAACAAAAATAATATAAAAGCAGGGTGGGGGACAAAACAGAAGAGACTCATAAATATGGAGAGCAAACTGAGGTTTACAGGAGGGGTTGTGGGAGGGGGGATAGGCTAAATGGGTAAGGGGCACTAAGGAATCTACTCTTGAAATCATTGTTGCACTATATGCTAACTAATTTGGATGTAAATTAATGAAAAATAAAACAAGTTAAAATAAAAAATAAAATAAAAGGATCACACATCATGACCAAGTGGGATTTATTCTAGGAATGCAAGGATGGTTCAACATACATAAATCAATAAATGTGTTACACTACATTAATAGAATGAAATATAAAAATCATGACCATTTAAATAGATGCAGAATAAACATTTGAAAAAATGAAACATATTTTCATGATAAAAGCCCTCAACAAATTGGTTCTGTAAGGGACATGCCTTAACATAATAAAAGCCACATATGACAAACCCATAGCTAACATACTCAATTGTGAAAAATTGACAGCTTTTCCTTTATGATGAGGAAAAAGACAAGGGTGTCCTCTTTTATTCAACATAGTAATGGAAGTCCTAACTATATCAATTAGGAAAGACAAAGAAATAAAAGGCATTCAAATCAGAGAGGAAGTAAAATTGTTATTTGCAGATAATATGACCTTATGTATAGAAAACGCTAAAGACTCAACCTCAAACTGAATCAATGAATTCAGTAAATTTGCAGGAGATAAAATCAACGTATAGAAATGAGTTGCATTTCTATAAAATAACAACAAAACATTGGAAAAAGAAATAAAACTATTCCATTTGCAATAGCATTCAAGCAATAAAATTATGACTAAATTTAACAAAGGAAATGAAAGACCTGTACAATGAAAATTACAAGAATTTGATAAAAGAAATCGAAGATACACGTGCAAAGATATCCTGTGTTCATAGATCAGAAGACTTGTTATTAAAATGTCCTTACTACTCAAAGACATTTCCAGATTCAACACAACTGCAATTAAAAATTTAATGGCATTTCTCATAGAAATTTTTCAAAATCCTAAAATTTATACAAAACCATAAAAGACTCTGAATAGCTAAAGTTATCATGAGAAAGAAGAAGAAATCTGGAGGCACTGTACTTCCTGATTTCAAATTATACCACAGAGCTATGCAGTAATTTCAATATGTGGCTATTATAAATATAGCAAATAGAGCGATGGAATAGTGAGCCTAGAAGTAAACCCCTACATTTATAGTCTACTAATATTTGATAAGGGAGCCAAGGAAACTCAATAGGGAAAGGATGATCTCTATAACAAATAGTATTGAGAAAATTGGATAACTATCTTACACCATACACAAACATGGGTTGAAGACTTAAACATACAACCTGATACCATTAAACTCCTAGGAAAAAAAGGGCACCGAGGCGGCTCAATTGGTTAAGTGTCTGACTCTGATTTTGGCATAGGTCATGATCTCACTGTTCCTGAGATCGAGCCCTGCCTCGGGCCCTGTGCTGACAGCACAGAGCCTGCTTGGGATTCTCTCTCTCTTTCTCTCTCTCTCTGCTCCTCCCTTGCTTGTGCTTTCTCTCTCTCTCAAATAAATTAATAAACATAAAAAAAAAAACTCCTAGGAAAAAATATAGGAAAGAAGCTCCCTAACATTGGTCTTGGCAATTTAGATATGACACCAAAATCACAAATAACAAAAACAGAGTTCAACAGGTGGGACTACATAAAACTGAAAAGTTTCTGCACAGCAAAGGAAACAATAAAAAGAGAGAAAAGGCAAACTGTTGAATGGGAGAAAAATATTTGCAAAATCATACACCAGAGAAGGGGTTACTATCAAAAATATATAAAGAACTCATCCATCTCAATAACAAAAAAACAAACCAATTAAAAATAAAAACTAAAAATGAACAAACAAAAAAACCACATACACAAAAACATGGCAGAAGAACTAAACAGATATTTTTCCAAAGAAGGCATCCACATGGTCAACAAGTATGTGAAAAGATGCTCAGCATCACTAAATATCAGGAATGCAAATCAAAACCACAATGAGATAATACCTCTCACACTTGTTAGAATGGTTGTCATCAAGAAGACAAGAGAGGCGCCTGGGTGGCACAGTCGGTTAAGCGTCCGACTTCAGCCAGGTCACGATCTCGCGGTCCGTGAGTTCGAGCCCCGCGTCAGGCTCTGGGCTGATGGCTCAGAGCCTGGAGCCTGTTTCCGATTCTGTGTCTCCCTCTCTCTCTGCCCCTCCCCCGTTCATGCTCTGTCTCTCTCTCTGTCCCAAAAATAAATAAACGTTGAAAAAAAATTAAAAAAAAAAAAAAAAAGAAGACAAGAGATACCAAGTGTCGGTGAGGATGTGGAGAAAAGGGAACACTTGGTGCACTGTTGGTGGGAATGCAAAGTGGTTTAGCCACTATGGAAAACAGTATGGAGACGCCTCATAACATTAAAAACAGAACTACCATGTGATCCAGCAACCCCACTCTTGGATATATAATCCAAAGGAAAGGAAAACAGGATATGGAAGAGATCTCTGCACTCCCATGTGCACTGCAGCATTATTCACAATAGCCAAGGTATGGAAACAACAATAGATGTATAGATAAAGAAGATGGGGTAAATATACACATACACACAAAGGGATATTACTATTCAGCCATGAGAAAGAAGGAAATCTTGCCATTGGTAATAGCATGGATGGCCCATAAGGGCCATTATACTAAGTGAAACAAGGCATATAGGGAAAGACAAATATATATATATGTAGAATCTAAAAAAGCTGAACTTGATGGCAACTTAGGAAGATCCTGAATTCATCTCCTCTCATGGACACACCAAATCTATACCTACATATACAGGAATTCCTCCTAAGGAAGAACTGAAGGCTGACTGAACAGCTTCTGCACAATAAAGCACTGAGGTACCACACAGAGAACAGCAGGGGAGAGGGAGACACAGTAATGATGGGAACCCCACCCCTAATGTGGCAACCTACAGCAGGGAAGGGATATCACAGATGTGCCACGTATAGATTCATCTGACCCGAGGCACTGCAAAAAACAAAACAAAACAAAACCATCAGTTTAAAAGGCAAGTAGACTGTAAGTGAAGGAAACCCATGTACTAATCCTGAGTGTCTCCCATATGGTGGGGGAATTGCTGTAACTCTCTCCGGGGTCAATGGTGCCGGCAAGAGCCACTGTTTACACTCCCTATCTTGACAGCACAGACAGGAACAGGGACCCAGTACTCTAGCCAGCCTGCTGCCTCAGCAAGCTCTGAGCCCCTAGCTCACACCAGCTCCAGCCACTCCATCAAGGCTGCCCCAGCATGGCCCACATCTGCTTCAGCTCCAGCCATCCCACCAGGGCAGCTCTGGCATCCTGCCAGGGTTCCTGCTATGCAAAATGCCCCGGTCCACGCCTGCCCCAGCTCAAGCCATCCACCAGGGTGACCCTGGTATGAAGCAGCCTGAGACCCGCTGGTCTGTGGCCACTTCAGCCCCAGGTGTCCAGTGCCAGCCCGGCATGAAGCACCCACTTCAGCTCCAGCCATCCCTCCAGGGTGCCCCCTGTGCAGAACACCCTGGGATCCTCCGGCCTGTGCCAGCTCCAGCTCCAGCCAGCCAACCTCAGCTGCCAGGCATACAGAGTCCACATAGGGGACGTTCTTATATAAGGTCACTCCATCAAGACTGGGAGAGGTAACGGTTTCACCTAATAAACAGAAAGTCAAACGAAATGAGGAGACGGAGGAATATGCTCTGAACTAAAGAATAAGACACGGGGCACCTGGGTGGCTCAGTCAGTTAAACATCTGACTTCGGCTCAGGTCATGATCTCATGGTTTGTGAGTTCGAGCCCTGTATTGGGCTCTGTGCTGACAGCTCAGAGCCTGGAGCCTGCTTCAGATCCTGTGTCTCCCTCTCTCTCTGACCCTCCCCTGCTCATGCTCTGTCTCTCTCTTTCTCAAAAATAAATAAAGATTAAAAAAAAATTTAAAAAAAGAGTAAGACAAAACTTCAGAAAATGAAACAGAGGTAAGCAACTTACCTGGTGAACAGTTCAAAGTAATAGGCATAAAGATGCTCACCGGATTTGAGGAAAGAGAGGATGAGCTTTGCGAGAATGTCAACACAGACAGAAAATGTAAACAACAACAACAATCAGAGTTGAAGAATAATGTAAATGAAAAATACAGTAGGGGGGGATCAACAAATTAGAGGATGTGGAAGAGCAGATCAGCATCTGGAAGGCCGGGTGATGGAGAGTTCTCAAGTTGAACAGGAAAAAAAAAAATAAAGGTGAGGCTATTTTAAGGGCCCTGTGGGGCAATATCAAGAATACTAACACTTGCATTATAGGGATCCCAGAAGGAAGAAAGAGAAAGGGGCAGCAAATTTATCTGAAGAAATAACAGCTGAGAACTTCCCTAATCTGGAGAAGGAAACAGATACTCAGGTCTAGGAAGCACAGAGAGGCACCAAACAAGATAAACCCAAAGATGTCCACACCGAGATACATAACTAAAATGGCAAAAATTAAAGAAGGAATGTTACATACCAAGGAAACCCCATAAAGGCCATCAGCTAAGCTTTCTCAGCAGAAACTCTGCAGGTCAAAAGGGAGTGGCACGATACAGGTGAAAGGCTGAAGGGAAAAGACCAAAAATACTCTACCCGAGAAATGACCATTCAGAGACAAAGGAGAGTTTCTCAGACAAACAAAAGTTAAAGGAGCTCTTCACCACTAAACCGATGTTAAAGGGACTTCTTAAAGCAGAAAAGGAAAGGCTGCTAAGTAAAAGAAAATTATGAAAGGCAAAAAAATTTCATTGGTAAAAGCAAACATACAATAAAAATAGTAGGTCAATCACTTATAAAGCTAGAATGAAGATTAAAAGAAAAAAGTAGTAAATCAATTACATCTAAAAATTCAGTTAAGGAATTCACAAAATAAAAGGATATCAAATATGATTATCTGGTTCATAAAACATGGAGGGGAGGGGTAAAAATTTAGTGCTTAGTAAAAATTTAGTGAACACATTTTAGAATGTGTTCAAACTAAACCAACCATCAACAACATAGACTGCTATATAATTGGGATGTTATATGTGAACCTCATGGTAACCACAAACCTGTAACAGACACACAAAAATAAAGAGAAAGGAATTTAAGCTGAAAACTAAAGAAAGTCATCAATCATAAGGGAAAAGAGCAAAAGAAGAAAAAAGGAACAGAGAACTACAAATAAAAACACTACCAAAAAACAAACAAAAAAAAAAAGCCAAACTCATAAAAACAGAGAATAGAATGGTGGTTTCAAAGGGTGGGAGAATTGAGGAGGCATCGGAGGGTACAAAATCACATCCAGTAAGCCAGTCCTACAGATCTAATGCATTGGGTTCAAGTGTGTCCCTGAAGCAGGGGACAAGGCTCCATGGGGCTGCTGCTCTCACATGAGATCTGCCTGCAAATTCTAGGTAAGGGGACCCCCTGCAAGGGTGGCTGAAGCCAGGGCTCCAGGCCAGGATGGGCACCTCTAGCTCTGCTTCCAGAGAGGCCTGGCTGCCTGGAGAAGTGAAAGAGGCAGGGTTGTCCTGTGTAGCCTCACAGGGTATAGTTCCAGAGCCTAGGCTGGTGCAGGCTTGGGCATTTTGGGCCAGACCAGGTGCCCAAGAGGAAAAGAGGCCGGCTTCTGGGATGGGAAGTAGAGCTGCTCCACATCTTACGAAAAACCAAGGGCCTTTCTAGAAACTCTGTTATCTCAGGCTACTTTTTAATTTGTCTTCATTATCATTTTTATATTGAATTCAGTAGAGTCACTGATCTCTGGTCAGTGATGAATATTGTATCTTCAAAATATGTTGTTTGGATGCTATGCTAAGCAAGATGGGTTCAATTTCCTTCCAATTTTTTTGGACTTAAATTTATTTAATTTCCACCCTGTTTAAGTTTCCTTGTGTTACAAGCCTCATTCTGGATCGCAGCTCCGCCTTCTTGTGCATAAGGTCTATTGTACATGTGAGAAACACAAAGAAAAATGACACAATGGAAACAGAGAAAGGAGAGCTTAAAGATAAAGGGATAATTAGAACACTGCTGAACAAAGGGAATCTGAGGAAAGGGCTGTGTTTGAAATGCATTGGCATGTTACTGTATATAGAAGTATGAACTTTTCTTAATTTTGTTTTCAGTATTTCCTAGGATCCTTTTGCCAGTATACACTGTACTAAGCCACGTAAAAATCTAAACCAGCTCGTATTGGTAAGTTACCAACTTTAATATCAGGTTAACTCAAGAGTGAAATCCATTAAAATCCTTACTTCAGTTTCTGAAGGAAAAGGAACACTAAGGAACAAGGGGCAGACCCCCACTGGGCAGGGGCAACCTCTTTTGATCCAACTAAGAACACTTGAGACCAAGGGGTCTCATTCATTCCCTTGTTTCTATTATGCCACCGAATAAATCAGGGGTTAGCCAACTGTAGCCTGAAGGCCAAGTAGTTCTGGCCTAAGAACTGTTTGCCTTTTTTTTTAATGTGTTTTTTCATTTGGTTTTTCATACTTTTATTTATTTTTATTTTTTTCAATGTTTATTTTTGAGAGAGAGAGAAGTATAGCATGAGTGGGGGAGTGACAGGGAGGGAGACACAGAATCTGAAGCAGGCTGCAGGCTCTGAGCTGTCAACATAGAGCCCGACGGGGGGCTTGATCCCATGAACTGTAAGGTCATGACCTGAGCTGAAGTCGGACGCTTAACCGACTGAGCCACCCAGGAGCCCCTGTTTTTTATACTTTTAAAAGATTGAAGGATAATCAAAAGAAGAGTATTCTATGACATGCAGAAATGATAGAAATAGCAATTTTACTGTTTTTACTTGAACACCACCAGGCTTATTCATTTATGGCTGCTCTCTGCTACAATGGCAGAGCCAGGCAGTTGCAGCAAGACTGTGGGGCCCAGAAAGCCTACAGTGTTGACCATCTGGCCCTTTACAGAAAAAGCTTGTGGCCCTGGACTGGAAGGCATGCCAAGGATTCTGTAAGTTTATGGGAGAACAGGTTTGGTGGGTTGTTAAAATATATAAATCAAGTATAAGATGTCTCCTGATTTCAGAAATATTGAAATGTGAAAGGAAAAAAAAAGTGAACCAAGCAATATGGTTGGTAGCTAGAGCTGAGTTTCCAAATGCTCTCCAGATCCTCTGAGCCTTTAGGAAAGGGTTTACAAAGAATCCCTATAACATCATTGTCTAGCTTAAAGGCTCCAGAATTTGTCATTTGAATGGAGAACCACTGTCACCCTTGTCTTCCATTTCTGGCTGTTCTTTCAGGAGTCATTTCCCTTTGAGTCTATAGTCCCTGTAGGTACATACATTTCCATTTGTCATTATTCACGGTAGTTACATTCTGTTATGTCATGGAGAACAAAATTAGCAGATCCTGAACCCTTGTTCCTCGGGAGAATACAGGGTTAGGTTTCCATGAACTGCTGGTCACACTGTCAACAATCAATATACAACCTTGTTTTATGGGTTTCTGTTTAAAGACCTTATTTAATGTATATTGCTGATTCTTTAACGTTGAACTCATAGCCAACAGCACTATAACTCATGCCTCAATGGAGTTTTACTGAACACAATTATTTTCTCCATTAGGCACATCACAGCTTTCTTTCTGCTTGGGAACATGAGACAGTGCATGAGCACTACATTTGGGGACCATTTTAAACATCAAAATCACCAAAACAATGCAAAACCTGTGCCACTAAACAGATCACGAAAAAGACACTTCTTTGCTATAGGAGAGATGAAACAAGAAGGCAGAATATCACCTTGTTTGACCTTAGCTGGGAACGTGCACATTTTTACTACTTGTTGCATGTCTGTGAATGACTGCAAAAGTTCCGTATGGATTTTGGGTTTACAGATACACTTTAACCAGTAGGAAAATTTGTAAATAAAGAATCTGCAAATAATGAGGGTCAACTGTGTGTGAAACCACATACACTTTCCAGGTCCTTTAACCATGACCTTGGTAAACAAAATTGATCAACTGGCATCTTCCGGGTCCCTGCAAGCTCAGTCATTTAAAATGATCCACCCTCATCTAAAACAGCACATGATAATAACATTCCCCCTTTCTATTGCTTCACGGTGTCTCTCTCCCTTATGAAATTTCTCCACTATTTCTTTTTGTGTCATGTTGGGCCTTAGCTGTTTAAGGCTCCTTTCCAGTGTATCGACAAGTCTCTTACTTCCCTCAGTTCTCATACCCTGCTTCCTTTAAGCTTTCTGCCTTTTATAACCTCTGCTGCCTCCTTTCAAAGACACATGTGCACCGTGCACCACAGGCTGCAAAGTGCTCTTCATACTCAGCATCTCTTCTAATCAACATGATCTTAGATGGACAATATTATGCCCAGGACAGGCTGCATTATTTGGGGAGCCCCTTGTGCAAAGTTTGCTACAGATTTCAAGATGGTGAGAGCAAAATATTAAGCCAAGAGTGGGACCCTCCTATGTGCGGGGCTCTGAAGTGATCCCTAACCTACCAGGGCTAACAGAGCTACCCAGGTACAGGGCTGGCCCTACACTGACGTCTCTCACACATGTTCCCTTCCCTCCTGCACCCCTGCCTTCTGGTCCTGCCTCATTTATGAACCTGGGAAAGGGCACTTAATCACTCCCTGTTTTAATATTTTTTCTCTATAAAACATTTAAAAATGAGTAAATATTACTTTTATAGAGAAAAGTATAGAGAAAGGAATTTTTATAGAGAAAGGAATTAGGATGAGGTGATTAAGTGTAAATAGTAGTATTTACTCATCCTTGCCTCATGGAGGGAGTAGAAGGATTTAATGACAGGACTTACGAAAGAAAGGCACTAGGTAAACCCCAGGTATTATATAGTTATTTTATATTTTAAGAAGAGGGATTTAGGCTGCATAAGAGGTGGGGATTTATTGACACAGGTGTTAGACAATGAGATAGTTTTCCCAAATCTTCCCTAGATATATTTTAGATTAAGAAAAGATGCCTATGTGTCTGGTTAGATTTCAATGTGATTGTCTATGAGCATGGCTTCTAGGACCCTCAGTGGTTCTTTTTACCGGATATCTATCTCTATCTCTATATCTATCTATCTATCTATCTATCTATCTCTTCCCAGAAAGCTCACCCTCTAGCATCATAAGTCTTACAGAATAAGGTAGGAATGGAATGCATTATTCTTTCATATGTCCTCAAGCAAGGCAAGATCCTGGTCCCCCCCCTGCCCCCCCAGCATTCTTTCAAAAATGTGAGCAATGGCACATGTTCTATGGCTTTGCAACTTTTAAAATGTTAATTAATGAAGCCAAAGGAGTAGTTATTACCACAAGAAAATACACCTTTCCCCCTTTCTTTAAATAAATTAGGATCAGACATAACTTTTAATTTTTCCAGTGAAGGATTAAAAGACACAAACTGCTGTCTGTTATCATTATAAGTTCATAGGGGAAAGATTCTGACACCAAAATAAATAAACAACAAAGCCCATGGAATGAGAGAAAATACTCGCAAGTCATGTATCTGATGGGGGATTAATATCCAGAATAAAGAACTTGTACAACTCAACAACTACAACAACTGATTTAAAAAACGGGCAGAGGAGTTGAGCAGACAATTCTCTGAAGTAGAAATACAAATGACTAATAAACACCTGAAAGATGCTCAACATCACTGATCATTAGAGAAATGCGAATCAAACCACAAGATACCACCTCACACTAATTAGAGTGGCCACTATCCAAACAAACAAACAAACAAACAAACACAAAACAAAAGCAAAACAGCAACCAAAGAACAGCAAATAACAAGTGTGGGTAACGATGTAGAAAAACAGGAATCCTTGTGCCCTGTGGGTGGGAATGTAAAAAACTATGAAAACCAGCTTGGTGGTTCCTCAATAAATTAACATAGAATTACCATATGATCTGGCAATTCTACTTCTAGGAATATACCCAAAGAATTGAAAGTAAGGTCCTGAAGAGGTAGCTACACACCCATGTTCACAGCAGCGTTATTTATCATAGCCAAGAGGTGGAGGCAACTCAAGTGTCCACCAACAGATGAACAGATACATAAAACATGGCACATACTTAAAACAAATATTACTCAGCCTTAAAATGGAAGGAAATTTGGACACAACATGGATGGACGTGGAGGATAACCTAAGTGAAATACATCAGTCACAAAAAGACAAATACTGTATGATTCTATACATCTGAGGTACCTAGAGTAGTCGAATTCAGAGATAAAAAGTAGAGGTTGCTAGGGCTGGGGGAGGGGGATGAGGAGTTGTTTAATAGCACAGAGTTTTGGTTTCACAAGCTGAAGAGTTCTGGAGATTGGTTGTATAACAATGTGAGTGTGCCCGGCACCAATAAATTGTACAGTGAAAAATGGTGGAAGCGGTAACTTCGATGCTTATGTATTTTACCACAATTAAAATAAAAGCAATGACAAAACCCTGTATGGAATTTTTTTACTCACTTCTCTATAACTGAAAGCAACTGCATCTCAGAATGTTGCCTGGCTATAGACCAGCAGTTGGTAAATATTGCCATAGTCTAAACATTAGCCACTGAAAATATTCAATGTTTTAAATCAACCTTTTCCAAAGAGGTAAGAAGTAACACAGATTTGACATTAAGTCAGTCACAGGAAACCACGGCCAACCATGAAACACCAAAGGAGATAAAGTTCTGTGGCTGCATGTGGAAATTAACTGTCACTGTAACTAAGGTTTCATATGAACGTGATGGGTGAGAAAGGACTCAAGAGCGGTATCACTGATAAAATCGACTTGAAATGCAAAATCAGCCTTGAAGCACCATGGCTGCCTTCAATGCCCGCCTTCCATCTCTGTCTCTGTCTAGATCCATATACTGTGCAGTATGTCTATGTATATTTAGTGTACAGAATACATGTATATGTATATACTATCTAGTAAAGCTTTCACTAATGCACAATTAACTCCTACATGGCTGGATTGAGGTCTGTAATAGTTTGTTTTGGGGTTACTCACAAAGATAGAGTTTGCAAAGCCATTGTGATTTCTTTGCTGTACTCAAACACAAAAACTGCAGGTTCCTTCATCCACATATACTCATTTACACACATGTTCTCACATGACAGAAAGATTCATACTTCCTATTTATAACAGCAATTTTTTCTAAGGAGCTTTACTGGAAAATACCTTGAATTTTCTTCTTTTTACAAAAATATTTTCCCAGTTTGCTTTGTGGATTCTGACTGGTTACTAGAAACTACAGAACATTAACACAAGTTGAATCAATCAGTAGTTTTTCACAATAATCTCCTCGTTGCTATGGCTATTGAAGTTTTCAGACTGTTTGCTGACTGACCTTTCTGCAGCTTCTGACCCCTCATTTGCACAGTGGGAGATACATTGTTTTCTGGTTTGTCCCCTTTGTACCTCTTTTTGCCTCCTTTTTTTTTTTTTTTTTTTAGCTCAGCAGCAGCTCCTTTGTAGCCTCTCAGTAAACTTCCTTCTTGCGATCCACTGGCCGTTTCTCCCTCTGGGTTTGGTGCCAGGCCCTGTGTTCTCCACACCAATGCTTGGGCAGTGCCATCTGTCCTCAGGCTTCATGACTGCCACGTGCTGCCACCTCCCCAGTCTGTATCAGCACTGTCATGCCTCATCTTCTTCTGTATGGAGCCCAAAGTCTACCTGACATTTCTCCCTGGATATGCTAATAAGGGCACCTCAAATCAGTACACCCAAAACCTGCTTATCATATCCCCTCCCAAAGCTCCTCCTGCTCAGGCCCCTGGTCAGTTCTGGTTCCACCCCATCCAGCCACCTATGTCCAATTCCCAAGGGGCATCTTCTTTTCTCAATCTCCGTGTCCACTCCACCACATGAATATCTCCTCAGTCCCTTTTCCCTAGCTCTCAGTCCCCCATCTCTTCCCCGGATCACTGCACCAGCACCCCAACTGGCCCTTTGTTTCTCTTGCCCTCCACTAATAGATTCTCTAGATCAGCACTGTCCAATAATGGATAGTTGTCAGACTTCCTACATTGCCCCAAATGGTGGCAACTAACTACATGTGGCCACTGAGCATCTGAAATGTCGCTGGTGCAACTGAGGAACTCAGCTTAAAATTTTACTTAATTTTAATTAACTTCCATGTAAACAGTCGCACGTGACTAATGGTCATTGCACTGCAAAGGGGCAGGTCTAGATTCTCCACAGATGTGTTCAAAATCCCTCAATAGCTCCCTTGAGGTGATTTCACAGTTTCTTTCATTGTCTCCATCCTCATTTCTCTCAGTTCTTCCCCGATGCTCTTGGATACAATGAAATTCTCCATGTCTCAAAATCACCATGCTGTCTCTCTCTTGGGATATTAACTCCTTTGGCTACGAGCAGCTTCCTTCCATCTGTCTGGCAAACTCCTACTTTGCCTTTGGGGCTCAGCTCAGCAATCACTTCCCTCACCTCATGTCTTGGGCCTTCTCCACTGTGCCTCTTCCTCTTCCAGATACTCCAACTATGGGCCTTACAGCCCATAATGAGCACCTGTCATGCTGGATTTTAATCCCCAGTTTGATTGTTATACTCCCCATCATACTGCACTCTGAGGTCAAGGACCAAGTCTCCTTTGCTGCTGTTGTATCCTCCGTACCAGTACGGTACCTGGCCTGGTGGAGGCCGCTGTACATGTGCCTATTCTACTGGGACCTCGGGTCCCTGAAGCAGAGCCCCTAAGCAGCACTTCCTTTGCATACCTCTGTGGAGATGATAAACAGGAAGTGTAACTGACATAGGGATGTCTCATTCCACAGGGTCTAAAACAACGAGACACTGAAAGATATCTTTTCTTATGCAGTGTCCTGGTTATTGAAATCCTCTTTCCAACAGGTTTAGGAAGACAGTAATTCAGCTATTCTTTTGCCTCTCACAATATGAACTGATCAGAAACCCTAGGAGAGCTTGGAGAGTCACAGTCATGACCACTGACGCTGCCCTTAATTCATGTGTGAACAAAAAAGGAACAGGTAAAGACATCCTTCATATCTGTGGGGAGTTATATCTTCTATCTGGGCTTCATGGCCAATCCTTGAACCGCCCAGACCTTTCTATACCACACCCAGAGTCAAATTCCTATTTATCCACAACATTGAAATACTAGAATATTCTGACCTATCTTTTTCCATTTCCCCCCATTCTTATTTTTTCTTACATCCGTTGGATTTTTTTTCAACTCTACGAACATAAAACATGTTCTAAATGAACATTTAAAATAAGCACTCACTGGCACAACTCACCCAGGACAAAGCATTCTGAATCATGCTATACTCTTTAAATTAAATTTAAATTAAAAATTTGTAAAGGCAAATGACAGTCCTTACATACTATATAGAAGTGCAGAAACAGATGCTGTAAACCATTAATAACTGTTCCACTGGTTTCACCAGCTAGACAAAGAGTAAGATTTGCCATGTCAAGTATTCATTTAATTTGAAACCTTTACTTATGAAGACTTCTTTTTCAAAAGGGGAGGGTCTTTGCATAATTTGTATCCTCCCTCCACTGGTGCACAAGGCTTTGCTCCCTTCTCTGACTCTGGAATAAACAATTCTTCCTTTATTTAGAAACTTTCTTAGTCATGGTCTTGTCAAAGGAGAAGGCAGTGTAACACTGCTAACAATTATATTAAATAATTAAGTTTTGCTCAGTGAAATAGAACTGTGGCTTTGAATTTGAACTCTCTTACACACATACACGTGCACACACCCAGGTGTGCTATTGCCAGCACTGTACAAATAGAGAATCAGGAGCGCCTGAGTGGCTCAGTTGGTTAATTGTCTGACTCTTGATTTCAGCTCTGGTCATGATCTCATGGTTCCTGAGTTCAAGCCCCATGTCAGGCTCTGTGCTGACAGCCAGAAGCCTGCTTGGGATCTTTTTCTCCCCCTCTCTCTGTCCCACCCTGTGATCTTTCTCTCTCAAAATAACCATTAAAAAAAAATAGAGAATCAAATAGTGTCATTTCCTTGTCACTTGAGCAACAGGAAGAGAGGGAAATTTCTCTCCTCGTGCTGCAGCAGCATGGTCAGCCTTTTTTCATTGCTAGCAGTATTCTGGTAACACCTGAGGCAAGGGTTTATGGTTCGCCAGGATCAATCATCCTCATGGTCACCTCACAGCAATCATTCCATCATCAAATACCTTTAATCCTTTTAGCGAATCAGAAAGTGGTTCAAACACACCCCAACACGTTTGTAACAATACCAATCTCCCTCGGTAAATGTGTAGCTGATGTGTGCACCAGGACCTGAAGTACCGTGGAAATGCTTTAGGACTGACTTAATTCTATGAACTCACTACCAGATAACTTTTGTGCTTCCTGCCCTATTCTGTGGAATGATCTTTACTGCCTATTTCCCTGCTTGATCTGGCCAACTTTTAGACTGTCATTTCCTTGAAGATACATGCTATGTCTCAAAGGTTTGGGTGTCTCTGTATTTAAAAGTAAATTAAGGGGAGCCTGGGTGGCTCAGTCAGTTAAGGGACCGACTTCTGCTCAGGTCGTGATCTCATGGTTCGTGGGTTTGAGCCCCGCATTGGGCTCTCTGCTGTCAGCACAGAGTCTGCTTCGGATACTCTGTCTCCCTCTCTATGCCCCTCCTCTGCTCTCTCAAAAATAAACAAACATAAAAAAAAAGTAACAAGTAAATTAAAACTGCCTGATGGAAGGTTTTTGGTGGTACAGACACATGCTTTTGAGGAAATTCTAACAAAGTATGGGAAAAGGGGATGCAAAGGGGTGAATGTTTGTTTGGTGCTTGCTATGTGGCAAATGCCTTATGCAGTACCTGTGTTATTGCATTCAGTCCTAAAAATTCCCTATAAGGTGGATACTATTCCTGTTTTATAGTTGAAGAAACTGAGGGTGGAAAATTTAAGTGCCCAAGTTTACTGAGTGAAATGGTGGTGCCGCACCACAGGCCATCCCCAGGGGTTCCATTTCTGTGGTGGGCTCCTATTTTGGTCTCAGAACACTTCCCGAGGAGAAGCTGATTGGGAAGATGTAAACCAGAATCAAATGTGAAAGAAAGCGGGCTGCCCAAATGGTGGACCGAGCCAAACTTGTGGCTGGCATTCTTCAGCGTGCGGTAAGAAATGCTGAAAATAGGTTTGCGTCGATCTCAAAACCACCTATAGTGTAATCATGATGGAAATTACCACTACCACAGCCCGAATGCAAAAGCACCCACTAATTAAATGAGCAATGAGAATCTCAAAATAATTTGCTAATAGTCTCGACTGCTTGCAGCAATATCTCTTTTGTTGGTGACTGTGTCACTGAAACTTAACGCCCTCTTCATGTAGAGCATGAAGTCTCCCCAGTGTGCACGTGTAGCATTTACTGTATCACCAGATGTTCTGCTCCTCACCCCCCCTCGTCCCCCCACCTCGCAGAAGGAAAACCTTGGCTCCGAGAGAAAAGCCACTTCAGTTGTTGAGCATTCTCTCTGGAACCACAGAAGGCAATTATTCAGCAACATGGCCCTCAGAGTGTTTCCTTTTGTCACACAGAGAACAGCCTCTAAGTGATACGCCAGTGCCTGCCCAGGCAACGGATAGGTTCTTACCTGGATTTAACGATCGTCCGCAGAGACAAAAGCCTCCACACTTAAGTCTGCTCAGCTTACACTGAGACAGACCCAACATTATGTTTTGGGAACTGCTAAACATGCGTGCCACTTTAATACAGCACCAGGTTTCACTGCCTTCAAGATGCAACCGCGTGCCTCACGAAAACAACGCATTCCACAAGATGCCAGGGAAGATCCAAACGAGTCTGGAGAGCTGGAGCACGGTGCAGCTGTTTTTAATGTTCCTCGATGCTAGTTTTCTGATCTGCAAAGATGCAGACCGGCCTAAAACTGAGCAGCTGCTCTGAGCTTGAAGCTTTCCTTCACTATGACGGTGGTGTGAAAAGTACTAGACAGTGAGTCAAGAGGGCTCAGGTGCACTGGCTACCTATGGACCCTGCAAAATCACTCTCTGGGTCTCTGTCTCTTTTGAAATAAAGATTCTCTGAAATCCCCCCCTCCCCCCCCTCCACAAGCCTTCCAGGACGCCTGCCTGGCACAGCTGACTCCTGTAACTTTTCAATTAGACTTATTATCAACTCAGAATAAACTGCAGTGAGTCCACATCCACAACTAATGGCACGCTCACCTCATCGGAGCTCCCAAACACAATGCCTGTGTAGTGCCGTCTGGGTGCCCTGGGCAGACTACAAGCTCCTGGAGGTCAGGCTTTGGGTTTCTTCCCCTGAGTACGCTGCCTTGCACTTTCAGATATGAAAACATTTGTTGAGTAAGCGGAACGTCTTCCCGCATCAAACAAATGGGATTCCTAAGGACAGGTATTCTATTCACACTTGCACCTGCGGTTCCAGAACAGGGTGGGGACTCACTGGCACAGGAAAGAATGCAACTCATGTGCTCTCCAAGGTTCTACTGCCCAGATGGCCAGTTCTGGTGCCTGATTACTTTCTGCTGCATGCATATTGTGCTCCAGCCACCTGCCTAGAATCTAAGCTATCTGAGGGTTGGGTTGGTGTCATGTATTTATTTTGTATCCCCTGTAGCCCTGTCAATATTGCTAGGCACCAGGCCCCTTTTTTTCTAGTATATATGTTGAAATAAAGTTATCACAATAGTATGACCTTGAAACTAATAGAAAAAGGCCTCTAAAAAGTACTATTAATATCATTTAACATTTACTAACAGTTCTACACAAAGATCATAATATAATCCTTGACCTCTATGAATGAACAGAAGTTACCAATAAATTTATCAGAAATGTGCTTCTTTCACATAGAATATTAGTCACCAGTCTTAGCAATAGCTAGAGAATGACTATTAATGATCAATTCTCTTTAGAAGAATAAGAAATCTGTATGCTTTACAAATACCACCCAAACATTTACAATGCAAAAAATACATCTATTCCTAGCCGCCTGCCCACAGCTGCTTTCTTTGAAACATTCTTTGGGGAAAGATTGATGTTCAGGAGGATTATGATTCATTAAAGTTGCTGCCCGATTCAAATAGCTGCCAACCTATTTTTTCAGAGAATGTTCCTTTCACTCACCTTGGCACCATTCTGCCAACACACGTGTGCACCATGTGGGAGAAATCCACATGTCCTGAGATCTATGGACATGTGTCCTGAGGGGTGGCATGCTATGCACGCTATTTAAGCAGAACTTTGATTTGATTCATAGGGTTCTTATTTGTGTGAACCTCAGGAACAAATGCTCTTTTTCCACAAGGTGACCAAAACTAGGCTTGAGCACAGAGCCAGTCATTGTGTAGCTCTTTGTTCCCTGAAAGAAAATTCCACAAATGTTGATTCACTAATTTACTCTAATGAAAAAGCTGTAGGCAGTCTCAAGTCTGAGTAAGCGTGAATGTTAGAAAGGTCCCTCTAGACTTACAATGCATTTTTCAATGTTCTGTCTAGAACAGGAATATAAATAGAGCGTTCAAGATGCTTCTGTTGGGCTACTTCTAAGAGCAGACATTTTTGATAATTTAAAACGAGGGTTTCAGAATTAAAATGACAGCAGTGATTCCCCAAAGAAAGTTCTCCTTCCAGCTATGGTGGAATAAGGAGGATTGGATTCACCCTTCCACAAGAAAAAAAAATGCTCTGAGAAATACATTAAAAAAATGGTTTTTAAGACACTCCATATCTGTCAATGAAGGAGAGTGATCTCTAGAAGACAACAGGAGAAAAGCTTTGTGACACTGGCCTGGGCCAAGACTTCTAAAAACAAGATTCATGAAAGAAAGAAAGAAACAATCACTTGGACTTTATAAAAAAAATGGGAAACTGCTCTTCAAGAGACATTGTTAAGAAAACGAAGATAAGCCACAGACTGGGAGGAAATACTTGCAAATGATAAATCTGATAAAGGACCCGTATCTAGAACTTTTAAAACTCAACAATCAGAAAGCAATCCAACTTTTAAGAATGAGTGAAACAGCTGAATAGACAACTCACAGAAGATGACATAAAGATGGCAAATAAGCACACGAAAAGATCACTAATCATGAGGGAGATGCAAATTAAAACCACAGTGAGATACCAACACGTAGCTATTAGAATGGTTAAAATTAGAAAGACTAGCCATAACTGCCAGCAAGGAAGTGGAGTAGTCTGAACTCACACGTCTTAAGCGGATGTACAACTGGACAAGCACTTTGGAAGACAGTTTGTCAGTCTCATAAAAAATGAAAACACACATACCATATGACCCAGGCATTCTACTACTAGCTAGCTCTTCACCCAAGAAAAAGAAAGCAATGTCCATAAAAGACTTGTACACAAATTTCGGTGCAGCTTTCTATGTTACAGTCCCTAATCTGGAAACAACCTAATGTCCATCAACAGGTGACCGGACTAGCAAACTGTGCAATATCTGTATGGTGGGATGAACTAGTGATACGTGCATTAGCATGGATGAATCTCAAAATAATTATGCTAAGTAAAGAAAGGCAGACAAAAAGAAAAAAAAGCACAGTACATACTGCATGATTCCATGTATGTGAGACTTGGGAATATAGAAGTCCAACTTGCCAGAAAGCAATATAGAAAGCAACTGGGGAGCAGGAGGTGGAAGTAAAGGTTAAAAAAGGGGCACAAGGAAATTTTTCGGGTAATAAATGTTTTTTATCTTGATGGTGATGACAATTTCATGGGTGTATACTGTGTCACATTTCCCAAAGGCACGCTTTAAGAATGTTCAGTTTAGGGGCGCCTAGGGTGGCTCAGTCAGTTATGCGTCCGACTTTGGCTCAGGTCATGATCTCGCGGTTTGTAAGTCTGAGCCCCACGTTGGGTTCTGTGCTGATAGCTCAGAGCCTGGAGCCTGCTTCAGATTCTGTGTCTGCCTCTCAAAAATAAACATTTAAAAAAATGTTCACTTTACTGCATATCAATTATACCTTGATTAAAAAAAATACTAAAAGGACCCTTTTTCCCTCGGGGAATTTTGCAGAATATCATCATTTATGATATAGCCATTTGGGTCAAGCAGTCACTGAGTTCCGATCTTGTGCCAAGCATGGCACTGAGAAAACCAAGCTGGCAGAGGACAGTCGGACACACTGACCACTGGGGTGGACCCTGAGTATTTCCACACGGCCACTTTGCTTAAAGCACACAGACTCTGAAAGGCTGTGGATAAACAAGTTTTAACTTTGGTCGTCAGTCTCATTACTCTCAAATTGCTTCAAAATATATCAGCTATTATCATACGTTGCAATGATGACACATTACATACCAATCTTGATATTGCATTTGTGCCTGTCCATACGTTTGATCACATATGAGAATTCATCAAGAAGGAACCACAAAAACCCATTCGGAGTCCACTAGAAAGGACTTTCAACAAAACTGACAGAAGAAAGTAAATGTACTACTGGTTCTTGTGCAGATGACCTGCCCTCCAGGCACTGTTTTTCTCTGTTCCCCATGTGAGTTGTGTTCTCTAGAGCTGTGTTTGCCATCATTTTCTCGTCCTAAGATTTTCCATTAGGCCATGCTCTTTAGGCCACTGACAATTAGCAAAATTATCACTGAATTCACCTTGTGGGAATGTGAGAAGTTGAGAGAAAGCAAAATCAATGTGATATGTATGGAGTCTTTGGTGTAAAACACCGGAAAATGAGATTCTTTATCAATCAAACCACAGAGACGCCACATTCCACTGGCATAAACAAAATTTTAAAGGATGACTCGTTATTTCAATAGTAGTATTGTTATAATACCAGCCATGGAGCCTGGCAACATTTTTCTGAACAACGGAGAAATATTTGAATTCTTATACAAATCATATGGGCTGAACTTGGGCAATAACTTTTCCAGAAGAAAGTATGAAAACCTCACAAATATCAAAAACTAAATCAGCATGACTGTGTACAACTTTTTTTTTTTGAGCCAGAACTAGAGAAAACTGCTCACAAAGTGAAACAAGAAGCATATTTCAAGTGACATAACAAAGCAAGTTATCCAAATCGATATTTTGTAGAAACTGCTAACAAACACCTCGACTACATCTATAATTGATTGATTTATAAACAAGCTCAGAATTTACTTTCTATATTTACGTAAGACAAGAAAGGTGACTCCCGTGAGGAATGAATATAGGATTCAAACTTTGGCAAAGATTGAGATGATCCCAGTTGGCCCTAGACCACTAATAATGTTTTGGGAAGATTGGGTTATTAGATTAACAGTTGTAGAAGATGGACGCTATTTGTGCAATGTTAAAGCAAACATTTTTATTAACCAAACATTTCCTAAATTGTAAGCAGAAATGTGAAACTTGATCTGACACCTGTAGCAAATCTGAGGGCTTTCCCTGGCCCAGGACACAGAGGTTTCGCCATTATGGTCCATAGTACTCTTACCCTGCTCAGAATGGAAAAGAGCCACACCCTTTACTTTAAATGAGGTTTGTTTCAAAGGTTATCTGAAGGAAATTTCCTTTCTAATCAGTTCTCAACTCTTGCTGCCTCCCACTGGATAATTTACCTCTATTCTTCCCAAAGCCCTGAGAACTCTTTCTCCCCTCTCCACTGTTTGGTCAACAGTGTGTGTGATTGTTGATCCTTCATTTAACAGGCACCAAGAGGCTCTACTTACGTCATGCATGGAGTCCAAAAGCTTGGTCAACTGGTAGAACCTTTGCCAGCTCTGCCCAGAGTTGTTGGGACACTTAGTTACCATCTTCCTCAGTTCTTTGATGTAATTTGTCCTCATTTCTTCAAATGCAGCCTGGCTTTTGAGGCCATCCTTTGGAACTGTGTTTAAGGAATACAGACATGTAAATTCCCAAGATGGGAAACAGCTCTAACAATGGTGTAGAATATTTTGGGGTTTTTAGGCTCATACTTTTAGATTGATACTGAATCGTAATTAATTGCACTTATAAATAAATATGGCAGTTATCTATTGGTGAATTCTTGTTCACATCCATATATGAAAGAATAGTAACTGCTATTTATTGGATGTATATTAATATACACCTTGCATATATTAACTTGATCTTGACATCAATTTTATGACATAACCATTATTCTCATTTTACAGATGAGGGAATTGAAGACTGGAGGTTTAATCCTGCCCAAGAAACACAATAAATAAATGGCTGAGAAGGAACAGAAACCTAGGTCAATTTCCAAAGCCTGCCTCATCACCACAATGCTACACTGCCTTGTGCCCTGTCATCAAAGTTTCTTATGAATCCTAACTTGCAAGTACCTCATAGGTAAGAAAATACACTTTGATTTTCCAGGACAACTGGAAGAGCCACCAACAGTCTAAGCTGGGGCTAGAATTAGAAAGCAACATCTCCATATCCATATTCAAATATCAAAGACACTTGGGGATACTGGCCATCTACCAAGGGGGAGGCCAGGCATGTTGAGAAGTGCTTTCTATCTTCTTTGTACCAGGATCCTATGAGAAATTGGGCATGGTCACGTGGCCTTCCAGACAACCTGGTGGTGGTGCTGTGCACTGGTTTGCGTGTGCAAAGGAGTAACACAGAGGTGGCTCTGCGTGCAAGGCAGAATCGAAAACTTTTCGGAGAATAAACCACGTTCACCTTATCTGTGATGATGTGGAAAATGAAGCATCACATTTTCTTTTGTGTGGTGGCTGGTGTTTACTTTTATTTGGGATTCAGGGCTTGGAAACATATCAAGTGTTTCTGTGACCTGCTGAAGGGAGATGCTTTGTCCCAGGACACACGTGAAAGCACTTTACAGAGGAAAGGCGCTCCTGTGCCTGGAAGGAGGTGTATGTAGGGCAGAGTGTAAACTAAAGTACTCCCTTTGAAAATCTACTTTTGTGTTTGCTTTCTTTCTACTATAGCCAATAGTGATATGCATGCTTTAACTTTGAAAAATGAAATCACTTAGGACTTTATTTTTAGGAGATGAAGATCTAAAGAAAATTCATCTTGTGAAATTAATGTTCTGAGTTTGAAACTGCTCTTATTTTCACTTCTTAATTATACAGCATGTTTGTTAATTTATCATAACTGGGATAAATAATAATTCACTTGGGTCATCAGCCCTTTAGAACAGCTAAGTACATTTCTGAGTATTATGAGGACCCTGGAAACCTGAAATACTGCTGCTTCCAAATTAAACCCTGGCTGTCCCGTACAAAAATATGGATTATCTTGCAAATTAAATTCACATATTATGTTAACAGTCTTCTCGAGTTTAATTGTTGAGGCTTTGGTTTGTGGTTTATCTAAGTCTATTTTTGTGGGGAAAAAAATAAATCCCTAATAGTAATTGCACAAATTCCCGAGACGGCCACAAGAGTGGCTGTGGTTTCAAATATTTGACATTCATGTCAAAAGTTAAATGCCATCCATTATATAACAAATAGTTTGTTTTCTTTAAAAATAAAGCCTTGTTTTAAAAGTATAAAAAATATGAAGGATGGTAATAACCAGGATGTTAATAGTCAAACTTTAGATCTACTTTCTACCAAACTTTTAATGTTAACTTAAAACTTTCTGAAAGAAACTGAATGTCTGCAAATACTTTGCAAACAGTGCCCACCCACAGGTTATCATTTATTTTTTTAAGTTATAAAATATTATGGAGTAAACCTTTTGCTTTTCAGTATAAATATTTATGGATAACATCCTATACATTAAAAAACTACCTAAAATTAGAATGGGGTGAATAAATTTCACTACTATATTTCACTACTATTTGGTATATCCACTAAAATCCACCAAGACCTTCATATGGATAGTCCTGTATCGGAAATTCTCAAGATTATAAACAACTTATGTCAAATATTACTTATATATTATCTGTAACTGAAATATATTGTACCAATTTCCCAGCCAGATTTTTTAGGAGTTGAAGCAAACCCACAAATAAGGAGAACTTAAGCAAAACCTCAAATTTTGGAGGTCGGCCCAGATTTTCTGAATTTACTTATTAAATACAGCAGGGCTGCTGGAAATCATCCAAAATCTATGGGCTGGAGAAGAGCAAAGAGACAATTGGGATAGAGGGTCGTCTGTTTTCCTCCATAAGCATTAAGAACACAAGATTCTCTCAATGTCATTGGTAAAGACACTCTTGATACACTGGACATTAGGTGTACAATTTAACATCCTAAATAAGAAGAACAATTTTCACACATTCTGTCATACATTAGCAAAATAAGCTTACTAAAGCCTGCAGCTCTATGATTCATACAATTCTTTACTTACGTTTTCTTGCCTTTTTATTTTGCTTTTCCAGCATCTACAAAACCCAGAATTGAAAGTATTGAGCTAGTTGGAAGCTAATAAATTAATTCGGGTAGCTTCAAAATGGTATCAGAATTGATTAAAGGCTGACTGATTAAATGGTATAAAAGGATAAGACACCAATTAAGACTGAGTAGTCAGGATTTGTAAAGAATTGGTATCATGAGCATTTTTTAGAAAAAAAATACTTTATTTAAATTCTATCACCCATTTGATCTATCTACATCTATATATTTATGTCTATATCTATATCTACATCTATATCAATCTAAAACATTTTTCAAGCCAGTAATGGTTAATGACCTTGCTTGGAAAGGGGAATAAAATCACGGTCACCGAACTTATAGATTCCAGTTATATTCCAAAAGGATAAATCAGGAACATCAGAAATCTCGAGGAAGGACAGAGCGGGGAGAAAGAGCCTGGTTCTACTGACCCTGCAGAGGAGGGTTGCAAACACAACCCTACAGGAGACTGCCTGAGTGTAATTAGTGAGGAATGGTAAGGCCTGCGGCAAACAGGAGAGAGCATGCCCTGCCCTGGGCGATGAAATTCAATGAAAATAAAACAAGACAAAAGGCCAAAAGCAACCTAAATTCCTGTGCAGGCCAAACAAAACACAGCTGTGAAGTGCTGGTCCCACCTCCCTACCAGGCTGCTGTTTTGCCCCCTTCCTGGGAGCCTGAGTCTGGCCCACTAACCGATCCACTCTTCCTGTCACACTCCTATGCCACCAGCCTGCCTTTGCTCCCTTTGCTCCCTGCTCTGGGGGCCAGCACGAACAACACTGGATGTGAAGTCTAAAGCCATGGGTTTGAGTTCTAATTCACAGAGGATACTGAACAAAAACACTTGTGTGCCTCCTTTTTGTTAACTTTAGAATGGGGCCATCAATCTCAGAGGGTTGTGTGAAGCATTAAACTAGATAATATATGAACACTTCAACAACTGCAAGGTGCTAACCATAGGGAAGCAGACGCTTATCCACAGTCGCTGTGGCATCCCCTCTTCCTGCTCGTCACTACTTGATTCAGGCTAACTCCTCCTCAGATCCAGTCCCTCTTTGCTGGAAATAACATCTCGTCTTACCCCTTCTGTCCTTGACTAGTGATGCCACTTCCTCCCAAATGACTCTACTCAAAACTGCCCCTTCTCCCATGTTCCTGATTCACGGACCAAGGTGGCGGGGAGTGGTGCTGGGCAGGCACTGGATTCTCTTTTCTGCTTCCAGGTGGTCACTCAACAATCTCTCATCCCTTGAAGTCCATGTCATTCGCCCTGGCATCCAGAACATTTCTGTTTCCCCAGCGGCCACAGCACTTGGCTTAGACATTTCTTCTCCATACTGTCTCCTGCCATCGCTCTCATCTGATGTAAACTTACTCAAGTTCTATCCCCTCAGTTTGAAAATGTCTGTGTCGTTGCCCAAGGAAGAAGTACTCAACATCTTTGCCAAGGCTAATCCTGTCCTGTGTTGTCTCTCTGGCACCTTATGTCATCAACCTCTCTTCTCTCATACTTGGTTCCAGAAGCCTAGAAAAGCTTCCCCTCAATCTGCAAGTCCTTGGCCATCTGGCAGCTGCTCGATGTCTAGTGGTCAACTCTAGTAGGCTTCTCTCTGAGCTCTCAAGTTTTCTCTTGGGGAAGCTTTGCTTTTAGTCATGCCCCTTTTGGAAACCAGCACTTGGATCCCAGTTTCTCTGCTTCTCTGACAGTCCCATCTCTGTCTTTTTGGGCCTGCCATCTTCCTTTCATGTAAGTCAACTGGATCATTCCTCTTCTTTCTGAGCCCCGGCCACCCCACTCCCCATTTTACTTTAGATGACAATTTTCTATGAGGATAATTCCACATTCGTATCTCAATCCCCAAATCTGTCTTCTGAGTTCCAGTCCCCAATTCTCCTTATCTTTTGGCCTATTAGGATACATCTGAAAATTAACCCATTTGAAACAGAACTCAGTTTATAAAACTCCAGCAAATCTTCTCTGAGTCCCAACATAAACACGTTCCTCTTAATGGTATGACTGCCATCTTAGTCATTTCTCCATGCTCAAAACCTGTGTCACTTCCGATCCATATCCTTTTTATTTCCTCTTCTAGTCAGCTGCCAGTTCTGCAGTGAATCCATTTGCATCATTTGAATCCATTTGCTCCTGTCCATCATACCATCATCATTTAGGTCCTTATTTCAACAGCTCACAGCAGGTCTCTGTGCTTCTAAGCTGGCTAAATTCTCTTTGCTTCTCGGCCTCCCCTTAACTTTGCCCTTTAATCTAGTCTAGCGCCAGATACATCTTCATAAAAACACAAAACACAGCTTAAGTCACGTCATCCCACTGCTCAAAGCCTGTGGTGTTGCACTCCTCCGCCCACCCAATAAGGTCAGGTGGCTTCTACAGGCATTGAATATTCTGGTCCAACCTACACCCCAACCTTATTCCCCACTCCTCTCCAACCAAATATAGCCTGATACCCCTTGAAAAATTAATTAAATTAATACAGAAATAAGATAGAAATTTAGAACTTAATTGGCAAAACAACTTTTCCAAAACTAAGTTCTATTGCCTGGATATGCTTTCCCACATTTCCACAATCCCTCACATCATCCCCTCATGGGAATGCCATCTCAGACCTCATATCCAATTCATTGTCCTTGCCAAGTTCTCCGAGATTCAGCTTCACCGTGACTCGCTCCTTGGTCCCCAGAACAAAACATGCTTCTCC